>NC_086317.1:205474325-206674325 GCF_036172605.1 Pelobates fuscus | reverse complement strand
TGGGCGGGTGCAGGATGCTTCCGTGTTTCTAATCGCGCGCTCAGCTTACTTCCTGGTTCCCCGCGTCCTCCATCGCTATGGAGACGTCGGGCGCATGCGCGTTTACTTCCGGAAGTAAACGCGCATGCGCCCGACGTCTCCATAGCGATGGAGGACGCGGGGAACCAGGAAGTAAGCTGAGCGCGCGATTAGAAACACGGAAGCATCCTGCACCCGCCCAGACGCTCGACGGATAGGTTGATTGATCTTTAACACATCTGAACCGTGAGTTTACATGATTGCTATTCTTATTTAAACCAGATTGTTTGTATGTGTATCTGTATTCTGTCCTGATGAAAGTTCCCCAGTGGAACTGAAACGTCGACCTCTGGAATAAAGACTTAATTTCTTTTTTTCGTGTAAATCCTGGGAGTGCTGATTTTTTCTTACGGATATCAATTAGTGCAATCGAGCACCGGGTCTTCAAACAAATGTGAGTTGGAGTGCAAGGTTTTTTCCTTTTTTTTTTTTATATATATATATATATATATATATATATATATATATGTGTGTGTGTGTGTGTACCTAGAATTGGCTCCTAAAGGATACAGGAAGCCAATGTAAGGACTGACACAGGGGTGAGGTGTGAGAGAACCAAGTAGAGATGCAAATCAGTCTTGTGGCAGCATTCATTACGGATTCATTAGCGGTGCAGTATGGCTTGGGAAGACCAATCGGGTGAGGGTTACAATAATCCATGCAGGAAATTACTAGAGCACGAATAAGCTCCTTGGTAGCATCTTGTGTAAGAAAGGGGCGGATGGGGCTATGTTTTTAAGATGGAATCTACAAGATTTGGCAACATACTGGATGTGAGTCTCAAAGGTGAGCCAGAATCGAGTATGACGCCAAGACAGCGCGCTTGCAAGGATGGACTTATGTGGGTACCACTAACTTGAAGGGAGAGCGAAAGAGGAGGATCAGTATTAGGAGGAGGAAAGACAAGGAGCATAGTTTTAGAGAGATTGAGTTTCAGAAAGCGAGGGGACATCCAGTCAGAGATGGAAGAAAGGCAAGCTGTGACACGTTGCAGGATGGCAGGAGAAAGGTCTGGGGAGGAGAGATATATCTGGGTGTCATCAGCATACAGGTGTTAGTGGAATCCAAAAGAGGTAATAAGTTTGCCAAGAGAGGCAGTATAAAGAGAAAATAGAAGGGGACCAAGGACAGAGCCTTGGGGACTCCAACTGAGACAGGATGAGGAGAGGAGGTATTATTAGAAAAGGAGACACTGAATGGGCGTTGGGAGAGATAGGAGGAAAACCAAGAGAGGATAGTATCACAGAGACCAAGTGATTGAAGAGTTTGAAGAAGGAGAGCATGATCAATGGTGTCAAAGGCAGCAGAGAGGTCAAGAAGAATTAGTATGGAGTAGTGGCCTTTGGATTTAGCTGTGATTAGGTCATTAGTAACTTTGATAGGCACAGTAGAGTGGAGAGGGCAGAAGCCAGATTCAAGAGGGTCAAGGAGAGAGTTGGAATTGAGGAAGAGAGACACACGGGTAAAGACAAGTCTTTCCAGAAGCTTTGAGGAAAAAGGGAGCAGATATATAGAACTATAGTTAGAGGGGAGGGGGGGATCGGTCAAGAGATGGCTTTTTCAGGATAGGCACTACAGTGGCATGTTTAAGATCAGCAGAGACAATGCCAGAAGAGAGAGAGCAGTTGAAGATGTGCGTTAAGGAAGGCACAAGTCAAGTGGAGACAGATCTGATAAGGTGAGATGGGACAGGATCGAGCAGGCAAGTGGTGGGGCGAGAGGAAAGGAGAAGTGCAGCCACCTCTTGATCAGTAGCTGCAGAAAAAGTATGAAGGGTAGGAAAGGCATGATCTACGTGTGGTTGAGAAAGAGAACGGCAAGGCACTACTCTGCCCCAACCTCCTTCCCCTAATTTCATAAGCTGTAATGCACCGCTCCACCTCCCCCCAATTTACTACACTGCCCTTCCCTAATTTAATACATTGACCCCCCAAAGGTAATACAATACACTACAGGAAGGTTCCCCGAAGCCCCTTTTCCCCTATGATAAGCTGTCTTCCAGTCCAGCCCTGCATGACTTTTTCTGCTCAAGCAGGACACACACTCCTCTGGCAATGCTTGTGCAGGTTTTAGAAAACCTTTTGCAAATGTGGAATTCATAATTATCGTTAAATGGAAGAAACTGTGAGATTATTGGGCAGAATGTACAATCATGCAGGGATCATTAGGACTGGAGTGACTGTATTCATCTTGTCATTTATATTCAATCAAGTTTGGCAAGCCCATACTCCCATGTGACAGAAAATGGAAGGTCTATACCTCCCTTTGAGGAGAGATTTTGGCAAGCTCATACCCCTGTTTGAGAGAGAATTTGGCAGTCCTATGACATCTTGTGATAGATGTTGGCAGGCATGTACTCATCTACAAGAGAAGTTTTGTCAGACCCATGTGAAGCAGAGAGATTTTGGGAGTTTCTTTTTTTCATTTCTACATAGAATGTTATATTTATCAGATTAGAAATAATTCAACACTCTTTTTTAAGTGTAGATATAATCCATTTAAAATTAAATGGATTTTTGGTTATTTTGAGAATAATTTATTTTGATCTGTTCTTTTCTGGAAATATATACCTCTGCTTAAGATATTATATTAAGTATCAGGTATAAATGGTTTTTAGGGGTAGGATTTTTATGAACAACATACGAGACTCCGCAAACTACTCAATTTTTATAATGTGCTGAGTTACACATCCGATGCCTGGATTATATTAACATTCCAAGCACCATAAACACTATAGCGCTCCTTGGTGGTTGTGGTGCCAGGAATGCCCTGCTGTCCACCCATTGTAAATAGTTAAACTAGTTTAAAATATGGAGATGGAATATTGGCTCTCCTTAACTAAGCCATGTAGAGCAGTGCTAGCTCATTGGCTAAGAAAATTAGCTATTTTGTGTCAGCCAAGAAGATAAACTCTGCAATGCTGACACAGCACTTTCAGTAGGTGGGGTGCCAGGGCACTCTTGGCACCATATTCCTTATGGTATGGTGCTTGAGTGTTCCTTTAAAGATGATGGTAAATCTGAATTTCATTGATTCTACCATGAAGCATTTGTAATGTTAGTTTCCCAAAGCACAATTTCATGCTGTCAGTGTTCCATGATGGAGCACCTTTAATCTACATTCCAATTGGGCTGGCAGCAAAAGCCCTTACCATTTTACTATTTCAATTAACTGATTTGAATGATCTGATTATCTACAAATGTAATGTAGGTTTATCAGTGTCATTCAGATTATCTTCCACCTAGTTTCAAGTATACTGCATATACCGTGTATCTCATATGGTTTTTTTTTCCCAGAGAATGTGGCATGCTTCCAGGTAGATCAAGTTTGTCATAAAACCTTAATATGTAATTGTAAAAGATTGCAGTAGGGTGTGCTCTGCAGTCCACTTCAAATAGACCTATAAAACACAAAGAGATGAACAGTATTACAGTGTAAAAATCTGAGAGAACAGGTGACTAGAACAATATATTTGTTAAATAGTAACCATTGCAGATAGATAAAAGGTAGCCAAGTAACAGTTGTGTACAATAATTCTAAAAGTATTGTGAACATAACAATAAAATCTCAATTGCCTGATGTAGTGATAATATTTAACAAAAGATAATTTTGAAAAAAAAAAAATAGCAAATGTGACCTTGCCAATCGATCCTCGGATCTAACCACAATGTGTGAAAAAAAATTAAAGGACCACTATAGGCACCCAAACCACTTCAGCTCAATGAAGTGGTCTGGGTTCCAGGTCCCCCTGGTTTTAACCCGACAGCTGAAAACATAGCAGTTTCAAAGAAAAAAACATAGCAGTTTCAAAGAAACTGCTATGTTTTCATTGAGGGTTAATCCAGCCTCTAGTGACTGTCTCACTGACAGCCACTAGAGGCAATTCTGTGATTCTCAGTGTGAAAATCACACTGAGATGACGCTGGATGTCCATAGGAATGCATTGATTAATGCTTTCCTATGGGTGGTTTGAATGTGCGCGCGGCTCTGGCCATGCATGCACATTCGAAGCTGACGTCGGCAGGGGGAGGAGAGGTCACCAGGGCCGAGCAAGCCCTGCGATGGATTAAGGTAAGTGGCTAAAGGGGTTTTAACCCCTTCAGCCCAGTGGGGGGGGGGGGGGGCATGAGGGAGGAGGGGGACCTAATAACCCTATTGTGCTAGGAAAACAAGTTTGTTTTCCTGGCACTATAGTGCTCCTTTAAATTCATTCAATGAAAAAAACATCACTACCCTTTTCCATCATTCATCTAAGATCACACATAGCTTAAAGGGACACTATTGTCACCAAAACAAATTTAGCTTAATGAAGCAGTTCTAGTGTATAGATTATGCATTGAAATGTCAGTGCTCAATTCACTGCCATTTAGGCAAATCACTTTTGTTTCTGTTTATGCAGCCTTAGCCACACCTCCCTTGGCTGTGACTGACACAGCCTGCAAGAAAACAAAATGGTTTCACTTTCAATCAGATGTAATTCACTGTTACTCCTGTTTTGTAAATTGAACTTTAATTGCATACATGAGTCCCCTACAGGGTCTAGCAGCTACTAACAGAACATGAGATAAGAACGTCTAAATTAAACATAATTTGCAATAAAGGAAGTGTAAACATTAGATGATTCTATACAGGAAGTATTTAGGCAGGCTGTGAAAGTCACATGCAGGGAGGTGTGGCTATGGCTGCATAAACATAGTGATTTAACTCATAAATTACAGAGATTTGTGCAGTGAGACTGTAAGGACATGATCTCTACACCAAAACTGTTTCATTAAGTTAAAGTTATTTTGGTCACTGGAGTGTCCCTTTAAAGGAGCACTATAGGGTCAGGAACACAGACATGTATTCCCTCCCTATAGTGTTAAAACCCCCATCTAGCCTCCCTGCCCCGCTCTTGCCTCTCTAAATATGGTAAAATCTTACTTGTATTGAAGTCTGATGCTGCTTGGGGCAGATATGATTTATTGATCTGTACTTTTACTCCCCTCAACATAATACTTAAACCTAATGAACCTGCACATACAACAAGCTGTAGCATTAAACCTTCACTGCACAGATTCAAATTATCAGTGCCACTCAGTTGCGCTTCTTTATGTGAATTCATCTATTTATGGTGGTAAAATTATAGAAATATCTGAAATAATGCAAATTAAGGCAATATCAGTCCCATATTAGAGGTCATTACATTTCTTGAGAATGATTACTGTGGTCTAGTAGCATGAGCAGAGTAACAAAGATGCAACTATGCAATGCGTTGCTTTAACTTGTAGAATTTGCACATTTAACTTGCAGTATTATGTATGACCACTAGAGGTCAGTTATAAAACAATAATTTCAAAAACAAGGTGCTATGTTGACTTCATTTGGGTGCTTTGTGTTTAAATGACAACTAAATTACAGGAATAAAAATTTGAAACATTTGCAGAGGTTTTGTTTTAAACAAGCTACTAGTTATAGTTAAAAACAACTATTTTAAGGTGGATATATATATATTTATGATAATGCATAATTAGGAATTTATTTATTAAGAAATACATTGCATGTTATACTTCAGTTTATAGTGTACAATATGCTTATGCATGTGTACTGTCAAATCTGCTCAGCTCAACCAAATTTGGGAGATTTGCATTCCTAGCATTAAAACATAATAAATAAATAAATAAGACTAGATAAATAATGCACAAATAAGCAGAATATGCATTCTCCCCGTTTAACAAAACAAGGGGTCAAAATGGAGTTTACCCAAATCTCTCTGGCACTAATAGTGTCCAATGTACACCCCAAGTTAAACTGTACAATGTTATGGTGGTGTCATTCCCCTGACATGACTTTTCCCTAATAATAAATACATATATACTTACAGTGAAAATATAGCACAGAACACAAATAAAAGTGTTTCAAGCTACACAGTAAGAGCGAGTAGGAAAAGACAAGAACTAGAACTGGAATGAGGGTCACCAATCCTCTAAATATATAAAAAGAAAAATACCACTTAATGAAGTGAATAATCTAGGAGTTACAATAAACTCACATATAGCTAAAAAACAGTGATGTATATAAAATCCCAAACTAAAATAAAGTCTAAATATAAAAAAGTCCACAATATGGCACAAAACTTATGTAAAGTCCGGATACAAATTATCAGTCCAAAATATGTTGCATAAGGGTGAAAACACTCTCACTATGTGTATAGACAACACAAAGTAGCATGACCCTGATGACAATATTATGAAATTTACTAGAAAACATAGTAAATATAAATGTATACAGTCAGTATAGAGCAAGATAGTAAAACTGCTTGCTATAAAATAAATCTTCTGATGCCTAGGAGTACAAATAGAAAAACATAATGCTCACTGTAAAATTAAAACCTTTTTATAAATTCATAACACTAAAAACACTCAAACCCCCCCCCCCCCCCCCCGGCAATTATTATATTGTTATCAAGGTCACGCTACTTTATGTTGTCTATACACATAGTGAGAGTGTATTCACCTTTATGCAACATATTTTGGACTGATAATTTGTATCTGGACTTTACACAAGTTTTGTGACTTATTTATATTTAGACTTCATTTTAGTTTTGGATTTTTTTGTATACATAACTGTTTTTTAGCTATATGTGAGTTTATTGTAGCTTGTGGATTATTCACGTCATTAAGTGGTATTTTTCTTTTTACAAATATGCTTATGTTAATGTGCAATAAAATAAATCCAATAATGCTTATTGGAAAAGGCAGCCATTAAAACAAAGAACGTTGTATATTATCAACTAGAAAACCAAACAACAATTAGCAAGCCTCATGGCCTTAGTGATAGTTAAAAATTAGCTCAGAAATAAGATTTTTTAACACGTAATTTAGTTGCTTGCTTACTTTCTTTTTCTTATAAGCATGTTAGTTTGAGTTGCACTTGGTGAGTGAAAGTGAAAGAAATTAAAGATGCTTGCACTGCAATTTAATAGACAGAAAGAACTGTGACTGGGTAGAACATTTTTCTAGTCCAATGTGATGCAGTTCACATAACCCCAGCCCCCACCATCCCCAAATATGTATATATGTTTATATATATATATATATTTATATATATATATATATACATATTTGGGTGGCAGCGGCGGGATGGTGCTATCTTCCCAGAGGAGGTGCTACATGTATGGAGTATGAGAAACTGAAACGGCCAACATTGAAGGATCTGCTGGAGAGCCGTGGGCGTTCAGCTAGCAACAGACCGAGATGGGAATTAATAGCTGAACTGGTCGAAATGGACCAAAACAAGATCATGGCTAACGCCAACTCACCAAACGGAGAAGAAGACGAGATCCAGAGAATCGTTCAGGCGGACACTGTGGCCAATGCCCTGGTCGGGATATTCGCTAGGGTGGGCTTCCCGAGGGAATTTCTATCCGACCAAGGGAGTCAGTTCACCACTGAACTGACTCATCAATTGTGGAAAGTCTGCCAAATCAAGTCTCTACTTAGCTCCCCATACCACCCCCATACCAACGGCCTCTGTAAGCGTTTCAGCGGTACGCTCAAACAAATGTTGAAAACGTTTACAGATAAATACCGTGACTGGGAACGGTTCCTGCCTCACCTCCTGTTTGCAGGAATCCACGGGGTTCTCTCCTTTTGAGCTACTAGATGGGCGAAGGGTGCGAGGCCCCCTGGACCTCATTAGGGAGCACTGGGAGGGAACCACCGAACAAGAGGGAGCCCCGATTGTATCATATGTGGTGCAGCTCCGGGTCCGGATGGAACAGCTAGCATGGATGGTTAAAGAAAACCTCCAAGCGGCCCAGGAGCGGCAGAAGGTATGGTACGATCGGGGTGCTCGCCAGTGGACGTTTCAGGTGGGACAGAAGGTCCTAGTGCTGAAACTGACCAAAAGTGATAAGTTACACGGTAGTAGACCCCAACCACTGACGACCCAGACAGCTTACCGCTACCCGACCTCTTGAGTAGGCAGCCCCAGACTAATCCCCTTAGTCAGATAAAGCTAGGGGAATCGACCTACTGACTACTGACTTAGTGACCTAGTGAAGGCCACTGAGAGGGAACAGATACACTGCCTAATAGCCAGTAAAAGCCACACGTTCTCCCAAGAACCAGGGTTCACCACAGTAGCCACCCATAGGGTGGAAACCCCAGGACAGGCTCCGCTTAGGACACCCCCATAACAGATACCTGACGCCATCAGAGCCGGTATGAGGGAAGAGATCCAGGAAATGTTGAAGTTAAGAGTCATGTAGTCTTCCGATAGTCCCTGGGCATCGCCAGTAGTCCTAGTACCAAAGAAGGATGTGGACTCTCGGTGGCTAAATGAGAAAACTGTGACAGACGCCTACCCTATGCCACGGGTGGATGAGTTATTGGATCGCATCTCCAGTGGACGATATCTGACCACCATCAACCTCTGTAAGGGGTACTGGCAGATCCCCCTGGCTGAGAAGGATATCCCCAAGTCGGCCTTTGTCACCCTGTTTGGCTTGTACAAATTCAGAGTCATGCCATTCGGGATGAAAAACGCCCCAGCCATGTTCCAACGCTTGGTGGATAGACTCCTTGATGGCTTCCAGGATTTCACTTGTGCATACCTGGATGACATTGCGATCTATAGCGAGTCCTGGGAAGAGCACTTGAGGCATGTGGGGACAGTGCTGGATCAGATTCGGGGCACTGGCCTCACTCTGAAGCCAGACAAATACCATATAGGCATGGCGGAAGTCCAGTATTTGGGCCACCGGGTTGGGTGTGGGCGACATCGGCCAGAGCCCAGGCATTCCTGGGGACAGCAGGGTATTACAGATGGTTTGTACCAGACTACAGTGCCTTAGCTAAGCCCCTGACTGATCTCATGAAAAATAACCTTCCCAGACAGGTCCTGTGGTCTCCCGCCTGTGAATCTGCTTTTCAAGCCTTGAAAGATGCCCATGTACATGCTCCTGTGTTGGCTGCCCCAGTCCCTAACAAACGTTTTCTCGTCCACACAGATGCTTCCAAATTCGGACTGGGGGAAGTTCTAATCCAAGTGGGAGAGGACGGAGGAGAACACCTGTTCGCTTACAATAGCTGCAAACTATTTCCCTGGGAAGTGAGCTATGCGGCAGTCGAAAAGGAATGTTTGGCTTTGGTTTGGGCGCTGAAAAAACTCATCCCCTATTTGTATGGGCGAGAATTCACCTTAGTCACGGACCAAAACTGCCTGGTTTGGTTAAACAGAGTGGCCGGAGACAATGGACTATTATTTTAACATCCGCCCGGGGAAACAAAACGGTAACGCGGATGGGCTCTCCCGCTAGACTGAACTCAGCCCATAATCTGTCGTCCAGACAGCCTCCAGTTGACCCAAAAAGCATCAAACCATCTCTCCCACAAAGAGGGAGCTATGTAACAGATCCCCCTGTTTTTCATTGGATCTGTAATATATGTTGTAACAACTTCCTACCATGTTGCCTTGGAACCTCTAACTTTTGTTTTCCTGCCATCATCCACATTGCCCTGTACCTAAGAACAAAGACTGTTTCTTGCCCTTTAACTGTTCTGTGCAAATGATTGGTACGTTTGATATGGCACTTCGGATACAGCCGAAGTGCCGAAGTAGTCGAAGTGGCTGCCATTAGACAATCGAACACGTGGTGGTGGCCATTTTAATTCAGTCGAACGCGGTCGACTTCCCCTACCCTTCGACACTGCGGCTGGAGACTAAGTCCCGTTCGAAGATTCGAACGCACGTTTGAATGGGAATTTGTCATCTTTTTCGTGTAAAATAGACTGCCACTTAACTAACGACCACCGCTGAAACTTAACCCCGTTTTAACTTCGACACTTCGACAGAAGTCGAAGTGCGTTCAACTATTCGAACGCCGCCTTCGGATGGGACTTTGTTATTTTTAAAGGCAGAAATAGACCGACCGCACAGCCTGAATCTGTGGAACTGTTTTGGGCATGCAAACAGGCGTGCGGTCGGTCCAAAGAGACTTTTTAATATTTTTGGAACCCCTGAACAGATTTGTACGAATTTGTTTGTTTCCAAGTTGTGTTGTTTATAAAAATATAAGTTTTATTCCTGTATGATGAAAAATCAGAAAGTTATAAAAATGCATAAAAAGTATAAGTTTTAGCTTGGAGATAATTGAGTAGATACAGTAAGAAACTCAATTATCTCCCAAGCAGAGGGGAGGGAATCTGTGGGTTGTAACCATTGTCTGATTGGTTAATGTCTAGTTGTCTGTGGGTGTCATGTTACATGATATTGTTTTATTATAATGTACTGTTTCTTTAATGTTCATCTTAAGTTTGTCTCTTGGGCCACTCCATAGTTTGCATGATGCTTCAGATTCTCCCCTCCCCCTCTCCTGTTCTAGTGTATTCTATGCTGTACATCTGTATGTGACTTGTGATATCTCTCCTACCTGTATGGAAGAATCGTTCTTTTACCTGTTGTGACTGCACATTCTACAGATCATACGACGAATAAACAGCACCAGATCTTCTTACATGTGAGTTATGACTGAGTAAACTATCTGGGAAGGTGATTTGGTATGGATAATCTCTTCAGGGCAATGAGCGCCATGTGCTCCTGAAAACCACATTCATAGCCTTTGCAGCCGTTCCAGAATAGTAAAAGAACGTATCCATCAGCTTGTACAGAGATTGCTGTGTCACAGGACATATCATAGTGAAGTGTAACTGTGTGTATTGTATGAGAAGTCTGCATACAACCCCAGCACAGCTTGTTACAACTCACACAGTATACAGACACACTTTACTGCTACAGCCAGGCCTGTGTACCTCAGGCCATCATGAGTGGTAAAGGCTGAGAATGTGATGAAACACCACATCATGCACCACATGGAGAAAGCCAGGAAGAGGACCCAGAGCCCAGTGCATTGGCTAAGTGCTCTGTGAAACCCACTTGGAAGGTTAAAGAGAACTATGAATCCATGAGAACTGAACTAGCAACCAGTTTGAAGCAGATTTGGGATAAAATCCTCACCCACATTGATGTGATTTCATGTCCCAGGCATAAGGTACTGCAACTAGAGGGCGCCATAAAGCATCTCTCTGCTTCATATGAACTGTACCAGACTACAAGCAATAAATATAAAACTATTCTGCAAAACATTAACACTGAGGAATCATTAGAGCAACTTAACAATGTCCAGCTTCTTAACATGGAAAGAGAAAACTTTATCCTGCTAACTAAAGCAAAGGCAGAAGCAAAATTAACGCAGCCACAGGACACTGTATCTCACAGATCCGTATCCACCAGACATTCTAAAAGTTCCTCTAGATCCCGAAGTTCAAGGCACTCAACGCTTAGTGAACAGATTATAAACGCCCGAGCCGAAGCAGAGGCTAGCAAAGTACAGGCCGCATATGCAAAAAAGAGAGCAGACATGGAGGCTGAAGCTGCAGCAATGCAAGCCGAGGCTGCAGCAATGCAAGCCAAAGCGGCAGCAATGGAAGCTGAGGCAGCGTCTAAAGCAGCACGTCAAAGGGCAGCAATGGAAGCTCAGACTGCACGTCAAAGGGCAGCAATTGAACCTTTAAAGGTACAGAGCAACTACGAGGCAGCTGCAGCAAAACTAAAGATTTTGGAACAAGCTATCGGTGCAGATGAAAATGCTAGTGAAAGGGTCAGCATCAAGGCAGATATGGAAGATCCTTTCAAACTATGTTCTAAACCACAGCAGCGAGCACTCAATTGCCTCCATTCTTCACGACAACGTAAGGAATTCACCACACCACCAGGCAAAAGCTGTTCCAGCAACTTCCTACATGCAAAACCACCCCAGTACAGCGCCTGACTGTCATGCTGATTCTGCATATGTCACAGAATTGCACACCAATCTGCAAGCAAGTCACCAACCTCCTGCTAATAGTACCGTTCCAGACTTTAACCCAACAACTCAGCTGAACGCCCTTGCTGCGCCATATCTTCCCACGTCTTTTTACAACAATACCAGAAACAACGCAATCCGCAACATTCAACCAGCGACCTCCTACGTGAAGTCAGAGGCAACCGATACAGCAGAGTTCGTAAAGTATATACTTCGAAGAGAGCTCACCAAGTCAGGCCTAGTAAGCTTCGATGGCCATCCTGAAAATTACAGAAGCTGGAAAGCTGCCTTCAAAATTACCATAGGTGATCTTGGTATTTCTGCTGCCGAGGAGCTGGATCTACTGATCAGGTGGCTTGGCCCACAATCTACAGAACGTGTCAAGAGCCTCAGGTCAGTCTACATTGACAATCCAACAGCAGGTCTCACCGCTGCATGGGAACGTCTAGAACAGAGTTATGGTAGTCCTGAAGCCATAGAGAATGCATTGCTTAAACGATTGTTAAATTTCCCAACGATATCCGGTAAGGACAATAAAGAGTTCCAGAGACTCAGTGACCTTCTTCTCGAAGTCCAGCTTGCCAAAACCGACCCTAAACTACCGGGCCTCAGTTACCTGGACACTGCTCGAGGAGTTAACCCTATCATTTACAAGCTTCCGTATAGCCTACGTGAAAAGTGGATCCAAATTGGGTCAAAATACAAACGGGAAAACAAGGTTTAATTTCCCCCTTTCTCCTACTTCTGCGAATTTGTCAGGAACATTGCTGACACCAAGAACGATCCTAGTTTTGCATTTGGAGAGTTCAGTACTCCCTCACTGAAAGGTGACAACCTACAAATCAACTACAAGAACCGTAGAGGTCCCGTGTCTGTTAAGAAGACAGACATTATTCCCGCTCCCATCTCAGCTCCCGCCTCAAACAAGAGCGGCAAGATCGAAAACCCAAACCGATTATGTCCTATCCACAAGAAGCCACATCCCCTCAAAAAAATGTATCAGTTTTAGGAAGAAGCCCCTACAAGAACGAAAGGAACTCCTAAAGACCTTTGGGGTATGTTATAGATGCTGTGCTTCCACTGATCACTTTGCCAAGGAATGTAAAATCCCTTTTAAGTGCAGAGTGCGGTTCAGAGGACCATGTTCAAGCTCTCCATCCACTCGAGTCCAAACCTTCACAATCTGCAAACCTTTCTCCCAGGCCAAATCACGATGGGAAGAGTACAGATCAGGTGCCTAATTCCACCGTGATATTTTCCTCATGCACTGAAGTCTGTGGGGAAGACCACTGCGACAAGTCTTGTGCTAAAATATGCTTAGTGAATGTTCACCACAAGGATCAACCAGAAAGGACTTTAAAGGTGTATGCTATCTTAGATGATCAAAGCAATCGATCACTTGCCCGATCTGAACTGTTTGATCTATTTTGCATAAGAGGAGAGGTTCACCCTTACACCTTAGGCACTTGTAGCGGCACTACAGAGGTCTTTGGAAGAAGGGCACATGGATTTATTGTGTCCTCTCTAGGAGATAACTTACAATTACCCTTACCTACACTTGTAGAGTGCAACCAGATACCAGCCAACAAAGAAGAAATACCTACACCAGAAGTTGCTTCTACCACCCTCACCTAAAGTCAATAGCAAGTGAAATCCCACCACTTGACAAATATGCTAAAATCCTTCTTCTGCTGGGAAGAGATATTCTAAGGGTCCACAAGGTGCACAGGCAGGTCAGCGGACCCCCAGATGCTCCATTTGCCCAGTACCTGGACTTGGGCTGGGTCATCATAGGTAATGTCTGAATAGGCAAAATGAAAAGGCATACTAACATTTCTTCATTTAAGACAAATATATTGCCGAATGGTCGTAATACTCACTTTGAGCCATGCCCACATCACTACTGGGTAAAGGAGAAGGTAACTAGCTGCAAGTTGCAACATGGCAACACAAACCTTTCCCGCACAAACGATGACAGGTTTGGCTCTACAGTTTTCAATGCAAGCAGTGAAGACAACATGTTAGCTCCTTCAGTAGAAGACAAAGAATTCCTTAAAGTAATGGACAACGAGTTCTTTCAGGAAGATTCCAATAGTCGCCTCCCGAGAGAGAAGCTACCCAACAATCTACATCAAGCCATTATAAGATTCTCCTCCTTAAAGTGTACTTTGAGCAGGAAACCAGAAATGGAAAGACATTTTGTAGACTTTATCCAGAATATCTTTGATAGAGGTCATGCTGAACCCGCACCTCCACTGAAAGAAGGAGAAGAATGCTGGTACCTCCCTTCCTTCGGTGTGTATCACCCACGAAAGCCAGACCAAATCAGAGTTATCTTTGACTCCAGTGCCCAACATGAAGGCATCTCACTTAACAACATGCTCCTCACAGGGCCTAACTTGAACAACAGCCTGATTGGAGTCCTAATTCGCTTTAGACAAGAACCTGTAGCAGTGATGGCGGACATTCAACAAATGTTCCACTGCTTCATCGTCAAGGAAGACAACAGAAACTACCTCAGGTTCCTATGGCACAAGGACAATGACCTCAACAAAGAGGTAATTGATTACCGAATGAGGGTGCATGTCTTTGGGAACAGCCCTTCCCCAGCTGTAGCAATCTATGGACTAAAAAAGACAGCCCAGCTTGGAGAAGCTGAGTATGGATCCGACGCTCGTCAATTTGTCGAAAGGAACATTTACGTAGACGACGGGCTCAAATCCTTTCATACTGCTAAAGAAGCAATTGATCTTCTCACCCGAACAAAGGAGATGCTATCTGTAGCAAACTTGAGACTCTACAAGATTATATCCAACAGCCAAGAGCTAATGAATGCATTTCACTCTGAGGACTATGCTGCCAGCGTGAAAGACCTTGACCTTGGGTCAGACACGCCTCCTTTGCAGAGAAGTCTATGTCTGCTGTGGAACATCAAGGAAGACACATTCATCTTTCAAGTGTCAACCTGTGACAAACCCTTTACCAAGAGAGGAGTCTTGTCCATAGTGAATAGCATCTACGACCCACTGGGATTTATAGCTCCAGTCACCAGCCAAGATAAGATGCTTTTAAGACAGCTTACTACTGACAACATAGATTAGGACACTCCGTTACCTATTGAGAAACAACAAAGATGGGAGAAATGGAAAGGTTCTCTGAAGAAACTAGAACAGCTCAAAATTCCACGTTGCTATGCCCCAGTCTCCATTTCAGCCGCTAACCTGAAGGAAATCCTTATTTTCTCAGACGCATCAGTTGAAGCTAAAGCTGCAGTGGCCTATTTGAAGACCTCAGGGATCGATGGAGACATACATTGCAATTTTGTTCTAATCAAGACAAAGCTTACACCAAAACCTGCGCATACCATACCCAGACTTGAACTTTGTGCAGCCGTGCTAGCAGTGAAAGATAGAGAAGTCTGTCGCAATGAGTGGCCTATGGGTCTTGTAACAAGTGTAATACCCAGCGATGATGGAAAGGTTCGCAGGTTGAGATTAAGAAAACCAAAGGAGGTTCAGCTCGGACTTTCTCACGACCAATCACAGAATTGGTACTTCTTCTCCCAAGCGAGTGACTTATGCAAGAGTACCAGACCGTACGGTACTATGGCGGGGAGAACGCCACTATAACTGTTAACTATGCCACTGTTGAAGCTCCACGGCTATAAACCGTAGACTACAGGACTTTAGCCATCCGTTATTGGACTTCATGTTTTATTGTTTATTTACTGCATACCTTCTCTGTTTTGCAGGCATCTTGTATTTATGGTTTACACACCAGTATTATTTTCCAATGTTTTCTTCACTTACAGGTTCAAGTTGGACTTTTAGACATTTGGACTTATCTTTCTATATATATATATATATAATAGGCTTTGAAATCTAAAGATTTCAGGCGGGGAGTGTCATGTTACATGATATTGTTTTATTATAATGTACTGTTTCTTTAATGTTCATCTTAAGTTTGTCTCTTGGGCCACTCCATAGTTTGCATGATGCTTCAGATTCTCCCCTCCCCCTCTCCTGTTCTAGTGTATTCTATGCTGTACATCTGTATGTGACTTGTGATATCTCTCCTACCTGTATGGAAGAATCGTTCTTTTACCTGTTGTGACTGCACATTCTACAGATCAAACGACGAATAAACAGCGCCAGATCTTCTTACATGTGAGTTGTGACTGAGTAAACTATCTGGGAAGGTGATTTGGTATGGATAATCTCTTCAGGGCAATGAGCGCCATGTGCTCCTGAAAACCACATTCATAGCCTTTGCAGCCGTTCCAGAATAGTGGGTGTCTCCCTTGCATGGGAGCACCGCATAAAAGGAGAGTACCTGCCATTAAACCTCAGTTCTACTTCACCCTCAATCTAGAGTCCTGTCTCTTATTGGGGGTAACCGCTATACAGCTATTCACACTAGCTCTTGTAAGAGCTTCTTCACTTGGATCACGACTGGATGCTGAGAATCCTCCTCACTGATCGGGAAAAGGACACCCTCCAGCGGTTGAAACCCCTCTGCTAAATGGGGTAACCACTTCAATATATAGATACAAAGGCCAGACTCTGGCACTCAACCCAAAAAAAAGTATAAATCAAAGCAATATTACCCGGGTGCGTCCAAGTCAAATAGATAAACAAAGTCAGACAGGAGCACTCGCTTGTATGTTCCAACAGTGTATTACAAAGTGTTCATCAACTTTACATCAAGTATCAAGATGATAGATCTAGATAGATAGATAGACACAATATGTGTGCTATATCAAATTGCACTTAGAATGGAATTATCGATCTGTCTATATAAATAAATAAATAAATAACTATAACTACATATATATTTACAAACATATATATATTTTTTAATTCTAAAAATTCTACTTGTATATTTAAAATGCATCACGATGATGATATCATCAGTGAAAGTGCAGTTTGTGTGTGAAAAATGCAGAAAGCCAATATGAACACTAACTTTAGCTAGAGTTTGTGACAAATGCCTCGTTTCCACTGCGCGGATCAGTTCAGTTCGGTTCGGTACGGTTCTCTATTTTGGGTGTTTCCATTATGAAAGTGGTCCATATAAGCGAACCATACTGATCCATTCAGGGTCCTGCTTCAGATGTAGGGCCATAGGAAATGGAACGGTTCGGTTAGGGTGGAGCTACTATACAATCCATTGATTGGTGGACAGGAAGAGCATTTTTTTCTAAACCCTGCATGCCCCTGAAGGTCTGACTTGCAGTGGAAACACTCACCAGAATGGGCTGGACCATTCTAAACCTTCCAAACTGTACCGACCCGAACCGATCTGCTCAGTTGAAACAAGGCATAAGTGGCTGCTACAAAAGATTGGACATACCCCATTTTGAACACCCTGGATTGTCTATTCTTGTAATTTGTATGCAATGATGGGTGTAATTCTCATTCCTGGTCTGCCATATGTTCTCAAATACAGTCTAACCAAGCTGGCAAATTTCACTGTGTAAAAACTGAAAAGGGAAAACTGTATATTTGACCATGTAACTTTCCCAAACCCCATAAAACCTGTACATGGCAGGTACTGTTGTACTTATGAGACATGGCTGAACAGAAATATGTGTTTTTATTGCAGTAAAAGCAAACATTATTATGATGTTTACATTTAAAATGCCACGCAAAACGGAAAAAAATAACAAATTTTCTTAATTTCTTGCCCTTTTTAAGATTATATTCATATTACATTATGTTCCATTTATAAATATTTGGTATGAAATAAAAGCCCTTTTTCTCCTGAACAAAATTATATATAATAAGTATGGGTGCACTAAATGTGAAAGAGGTGAATTATGTTTGAACAGGTATATAGCTCAAATTCCAGGTTTTGTTTACATTTTGTTTTGATCACAAAGTGTATAATTGCCTTCGTCCTTAAAGGGTTAATTTACATCAACTTTTCCGGATGTCTAATCTAGTGTAATAGGGCTGGTGGCATTTTACAGTTCCACCTTACTTTACCTGTGTATTGATAACCAGCATTACATCACCTGCTGCCACCTTTATGTAAAACTAAGAGTTCACTCTTTCAGTCAGTATTTTCCTCAGATTTCTTTCTCAGCCCTCTCCTGTTTCCACTGCATGGGTTAAAACCAACCTGCCTCTTACTCACACTCCACCTCTTTTTTCACCTTTCAGAATATCATTTTTTTTTACTGAAAAAAAGGGGATGGGTGATATTGTCAGTGGGAGTCAGTAGGAGGGGACAGTCCAACGCCTAGTTAACTCACCTGTGTCAAACAGAGAGGCGTGGAGTGCCAGGGAGTATAAATTCACTGAAATAGACTACTTTTATGACACACAGCACCTGTTTAACAGACAAGATGTTGGTGAAATGCCTTTTACTATACCTTGCTGCAGTAGGTGAGTCTTTAGATTTGTAGCCTGCTGGTTATTGAATACCTTATCTATTATATGCAAAACATATCTATAGTATTGCAGAATAGGTGGGATACATAGTACTCACTTCCACGTAGTGTGATAAAAGGTGAGGTGTGTATATATTCATAAATGCTTATACTGTACAACAGTGCAATACAAGACTAATGTTTGTGGGAATCCTGAATGAAAAGGTAGAAAAATAAAAACTATTTTCAAACATCCAAATATAATGCATTCAGAAAGAGTAAGTCGTACTTGCAAAAAGACACCTAATAATATCAAATTCTGTATAAAGTGCAGTCAAAGGTATGTGATTGCTTGAAAGTTGACAGATTTGGAATGTGCAAATTGTTGTGACAAATTTCAGTTTCTCACGTTAGTTGGACCAATGACGATCTATCTGGTCCATTTATGTTCTTTGCTGACATGGAAAATCCTAATTAATACCACTATAAAGAGTCTTATTAATCCTAAATGAGTAGAACATTCAATTGTCAGAGAATGGAAAATGTAAGCACCCCGGAAAGACACAGCTTGCACTCCACTTGAGCTATGGTTTTAATGTGTTTATGACCTTCCATTTGGCTAGCATACCGCAAGTGTAGACTACACTAGTAGAGTGTAGGATGTATAAAATCTGGCGCCAATTATTGATTAATGATCGTTAGACTCAGGGTTAGATCAGAGATTTATATATTTCTTCCCTTAGTGAATAAATCAAATTAACAATATGTGTGCTAAATGTCATATATGCACATTCGGGGACTACCATTCATCATCACAACCTGTTATATATGATTTTCCGGACTCTGTAGGGGTTAATTATAAAAGTTCTGTGAAATAAATGCAGTGATTTTTTTTTTTTTATAATGTGCATATGCCACTGACTTTAGTTTCCACGGTGATTGCCCCACTATTACAACACTGAACTTCTTTGATATTATCACACTCTGATAAATCTCTGTATGTATGTATGTAATTTCTAACTAATCTTTATTAACTGAGGAACGCTCCCAAGCCTGTAGATTTAGTGCTCCTGAACTAAGTCCGCCTTAAAGTGTGGTCTGTGTGTTCATTTATTGACCAAGAGAAGTCATGATTACTACTTAAAAAAATATTTCTGCATTTAATAGCACTTATAAATATAATAGAGAATAAGTCATGATGTGGTTCACTTATTCATGTAAAAAAAGGGAGTAAATGAATATAGCGGTTAAGAAGAATGGAATCTGTGAGAGTTGCTCTGTATATTGTATCACCTCTATTACTGTATTGTAATTGGTTGTTTTGCATACCAGAGAACAAGTTACCTGCAACATTGTGCATATTTGGGATAGTTGTGGCGGGTCTCTCGTACAGAAGTAGACATGAAAGCGGATGTGTCAGTGCTGAAATCAAATAACTATCTATCTATCAGGAAGTCATTTTCCTGGCACTCTGCTATTTATATCAGAACATTATTTGCTTGTACAGAAGATTCCAGTGTAGATTGATGTGGCAAGATTGTCTTTAGTACAATATAACATATTATGGACTAAACTATGGCTTACCTCGCTTGCTAGTACATTTTCACAATACAATCATATAATCATACATAAATATAGGTTATTATATAATGACTAGCATCTTGCCTATCTAACCTACAATAATAATACATCAAAATGAAATAGAATGCATGGTAAAATATGAAAAATTATTTTTGTCATTATAAAACATGGTGACAAAAGGTGTTTTAATTTTTTTTTCATTTTCCTTGTGTCCGTGTCTAATGTTGGGGGATTTTTTAATTCTTAATTATAACATATTGTTATTTGAGGGGAAATAGCTGCTATTTGGCTTACTTGCTAAAATAAAGATTATGATTGTGGATATTTTGCTGTACAAATCTAATATATGTGGAATTCAATTAGTAAATGCAATATAGAGACATAAAGTAAATATATAAAGGTATGTTGCATAGTATATATGTATATTATAAAATCACTATTGGACTCTAAACTGGGTTAGTTAAAACCAAAATGAAAATGTTTTGAATGCAATAACTAGAAAATGGAACACTTTAGACACGTTAGACTCTGGGTATAGCCGTATACAGTGTTATTGTGGTACAATAATGCATTTCATAAAACATTATAATGCTGAAAAAGTTAATTTAGAAATACACAGTGTTTAGCTGCTGCTTCTAAGTACTTTACGTGTTTTGAACCTACGTGCACTATATAGATAATGGAGATCCGCTAGTTTTTAATATAAGCCTTGTGTTTGATAGACATTTTCTTCCTATTTGTTTTGCCAATTACATTTTATATATTATATATAATATATTCTGAGAAAATGCAGATAGTATAGATTGGAGTAAAGTTTAAACCGGGGGATATCACAGAAACATTTAAATACATATTGGGAATCAACACAGTAAAGGAGGAGACTATATTTAAAAGAAGAAAAACTACCACGACAAGGGGACATAGTCTTAAATTAGAGGGGCAAAGGTTTAAAAATAATACCAGAAAATGTTACTTTATTTTGAGGGTAGTCGATGCATGAAATAACCTCTACCACTTCAGCTGGAAGGCTAACACAGTAATGGAGTTTAAGCATGTGTGGCATAGGCATAAGGCTATCCTAGCTATACGATAAGGCCAGGGACTAATGAAAGTATTGGAAAGAAAAGAAGTATATGAAAGAAAATTGGGCAGACTAGATGGGCCAAACAGCTCTTATCTGCTGTCACATTCTATGTTTCTATAACTAGAAATTGTGTAAGGTGCCTTACTAGTACACTAGTTATGCACACTAAGGGTTCTGTTACCTGTTAAAAATAAGACTTCTACCCATCTATGCATATAGCAACATAGTGACCAGATCAGCAAACCCTGTTCAGTGTTCAGGGGTGTTAAGATGAACCTTTAAAAAATAGAAACTGATATATAACTCATTGGGAAAGGTTCTGCTGAAGGGCCATATCTTCATAAAAGTATGTTTACTTTGTAGCTGGTATAATTGGTTTTAGTTGTAGTCAAGTTGACTGTTCTGTATACACACAGTGTGGAGGGGGGAAGGGGGGGGGGCAGAGGTAGCAGTTAGTTGCATAACGTATATGACTGTACTTTAAATTCCACCAGGTAGGGCAGGGGTTGTGTAATATATAGTGTGAGAATGAACAGTTGAAGGCTTGTAACAGGCTTGAGGTGGTCTGTAGACAGTATAATAACATTTGGTTCTGTTTGAAATTGGTGGGAATTACACTCCCAGGCAGCAGATAATATTTGCACCTACCGTTATTAATTCAGTCCTTCTCCCATATATGATGTGCTGGGCAAAATGCTAGAGAGAAAGAATTTTGCTTCTGCGTCCTTGACACCTTTCCCACCTTCTCTTCAGCATCTTATCAGAGGAGGGATTAAAAATGGCAACTGCTGCAATTATCATCTCCTGCCCAGGATCTTAACTTTCACTAGTCTCAGACAGGCCAGGTGATGCCTCCTCACTTAACAGTATACTATAGAGAATAATGCTCAATTATTAAACACGTATCATAATGATAATTCATGCATGTTTACTCTCCTAGTGACGCAGGTCCTCTCCTTCCCAGATCCACCTTCTTTGGTATCACCAAACGTGCACACGCGGACTAAGAGATGTTCCTGTAGAAACTGGTTGGACAAGGAGTGTATATACTTTTGCCACCTGGATATTATTTGGGTGAACACTGGAGGGTAGGTACAGTAAAATCATGTTTCTATATATTTTTTAAACCGGTTCTATGATCTAATATTTTACAACTTGATAACTGATTATGTGATTGTTAACTGCCTCAGATAATTAAAATAGTAACAATAAATTAATTAAAACTTGACCTAAAACTATTGATCTCAACTTATCATATATCTTTATTTGCAGGCAAACTCTTCCTTATGGTTTAGGAAGCCCACCAAGGCGCAGAAAAAGAACTCTGCCAAGGTGTCATTGTAAGGATGTAGGAGACAAGAACTGTGATATCTTCTGTCATCTTGAACCCAGGTAAACAAATAACTGTCCGTGTTGTTAAAGAAATTTGATTTTTTTTTCTACAAGTTAAAATGTAAAATCTTACAAGGATTATCTTTATGGAAAGTGCCCATAATTTCTTAACTGAGTTTCAAAATGAAAAGGGCATCACATGTATATAATTGACCTCCGATACGCGAATGGACCATGAGCCTCAGAAAAGATAAACACTGACACCAACCTGATTAAGCCTAGCAAACTGCAAACAATAGGGAAGATTTATAACAAAGTTCTACAAAATGATCAATCACCATGTAAAATAATAGAATGTTCTAGTAATTCCACTGGATTCCAATGTGATTGCTCCATGTTTAGAAGTTTTCTCACTATTCTTTTTGCAACATTTTTAGAACTCCTTAAAAAGAAGTTCAAGGTGATGGGTATTTACTCAATATTTTAAATCGTACCAGTAACATCTCTTACGAAAAAGTACATAAAGGTTTTAACTAGTCATATTCTATAAACACAGTGCCATGACATGTAATATTTTAGTCTTCAACTAAATTTATTAATTCTATATGCTAAATTACATAGTTACATAGCTGAAAAGAGACTTGCGTCCATCAAGTTCAGCCTTCCTCACATATGCTTTTGCAGTTGATCCAAAAGAAGGCAAAACACCTAGTCTGAAGCGCTTCCAATTTTGAAACAAACTAGGAAGAAATTCCTTCTTCACCCCAAAATAGCAGTCAGATGTCTCCTTGGATCAAGCAGCTATTACCCCACTAATTAGAAATAATATCCCTGTATTTTATCTTTTTGCAAGTATTTATCCAATTGCAGTTTAAACATCTATATGGACTCTGATAAAACCACCTCTTCAGGCAGAGAATTCCATATCCTTATTGCTCTTACTGTAAAAAAAAAAACAACAACATTTCTTTGCCTTAGATGAAACCTCCTTTCTTCCAGCCTAAATGTGTGACCTCGTGTCCTATGTATAGCCCTGTTTATGAACAGATTTCCAGATAATGGTTTGTACTGACCCTGAATATATTTGTATAATTGTTATCATATCCCCTCTGAAGTGCCATTTTTCCAAACTAAAGAGATTTACATTTTTTAACCTTTCTTCGTAACTAAAAAGCTCCATTCTTTTTATCAAATTTGTAGCTCGTCTGTGCACTTTTTCTAGTGCCATGATATCCTTCTTTAGAACAGGAGCTCAAAATTGCACAGCATATTCAAGGTGTGGTCTTACCAGCGATTTATAAAGAGGCAAAATTATATTTTCATCCCGAGAATTTATGCCCCTATTTATACATGACAAAACCTTACTGGCCTTAGCAACTGCAGATTGACATTGCTTATTGCTGCCTAATTTGTTGTCTATAACAATTCCCAAATCATTCTCGTGTGTGGTTATCCCTAATTCACTACCATTTAGTGTGTAAGTTGCTTGTGCATTCTTAACCCCGAAGTGTATAACTTTGCATTTCTCTACGTTAAATTTCATCTGCCATTTTAGTGCCCAGTCCCCCAATCCCTCTGCAGCAAAGCAATATCCTGCTCACATTTTATTACTTTACAAAGTTTTGTGTCATCTGCAAATACTGATACACGGCTTTCAATGCATATTTCAAGATCATTTATAAATATGTTAAATAGAAGCGGTCCCAAAACAAAACCCTGAGGGACAGCACTTACCACTTTTGTCCAGCCTGAAAATTTACCATTAAAGGACCACTCTAGTGCCAGGAAAGCATACTCGTTTTCCTGGCACTAGAGTGCCCTGAGGGTGCCCCCACCCTCAGGGACCCCCTCCCGCCCGGATCTGGAAAGGGGAAAGGGGTTAAATCTTACCTTTTTCCAGCGCTGGGCGGAGAGCTCTCCTCCTGCTCTCCTCCTCCGATCCGCCTCTTCTCCTCCCCGTCGGCTGAATGCGCACGCGCGGCAAGAGCTGCGCGCGCATTCAGCCGGTCACATAGGAAAGCATTCATAATGCTTTCCTATGGACGCTTGCGTGCTCTCACTGTGATTTTCACAGTGAGAATCACGCAAGCGCCTCTAGTGGCTGTCAGTGAGACAGCCACTAGAGGAAAAAGGGGAAGGCTTAACTAATTGATAAACATAGCAGTTTCTTTAATGACAACCCGTTGTACTCTATCCTTAAGCCAATGTTCTACCCAAGAACAAGAATATTCATCTAGACCAATTTCTTTTAGTTTGAAGACTAACCTATTGTGAGGAACCGTATCAAATGCCTTGGCAAAATCCAAGTAGATCACATCAACTGCAACACCCTGATCTATACTTCTATTTACTACTTCGGAGAATTCAATTAGTTTAGTTTGCATGAACTATGTTTCATAAAACCATGTTGATTATTGCTAATAACAAAGTTCTTCCAAATTAATTCCTGAATATTATCCCTTAATAGCCCTTCAAATATTTTCCCAGTCACAGAAGTTAAGCTCAGAGGTCTATAATTTCCAGGCTGGGATTTTGAACCCTTTTTAATATAGTAACGACATCTGCCATCCTCCAATCCTCCAGTACAATACCAGAAACAAAAGAATCTTGAAAAATTAAATACAGAGATTCACTTATTTCCCCACTTAGCTCCTTATGTACTTGTGGGTGAATAACATCAGGACCCGGAGCTTTATTTACATAAATTTTATTTAACTGCTGTAGTACCTTGTCTTGAGTCATCAAATCACAAGTTATCTGCAAGTTTTTTGCAGCAATCATTTTTATATCTCTTGCCATAGGATCCTCATTAATATATACTGAAGAAAAATAGTTATTTAAGTGTTCTACCTTTTCCTGGTCTTCATTAGCTAACAGACCCATCTCTGTTTCCAGTGTACCTACAGTTTCATATTTTTTTTATTTTTTTTAGAATTGATGTACTTGAAAAATGTTTGGGGGTTGGTTTTGCATTCTTTGGCTATCAATTTCTCATTTTGTAGTTTAGCCACTTTAATTGCCTTGTTGCAAGCATTATTGACTTCCTTATATCTTATATAGGATGCCTCTGATTTGTCCGATTTAAATGCTTTAATTGACGTTTTCTTATTTTTAATCTCTTGTTTTACTTTTCTACTAAGCCACACTGGTCTCAATTTGTTTCTTTTATATTTATTACCCAATGGTACATACTAAGAAATGTACCTTTCTAATATTTGTTTGAATAGTTTCCATTTATCCTCAGTGTTTTTATCACTAAGGAGTTTATGCCAGTTGATATGTTGTAGAGCTGCCCTGATCTTATTGAAATTGGCTTTTTAAAATTATACATTTCAGTATACCACACGTGCGTTTGCTTTTTTGAGTTTACCATTTTCTAGATTGCTTTGACCCTCCCCCCAACTACTAGTTTAAAATCTCATCCAAGCTTCTAGCCATCTTATCCCCCAGCACAGCAGACCCTCTTACATTTAGGTGCAATCCATCACGACTATACAGGTTGTACCCAAGCGCAAAATCGACCTAGTGCCCTAAATATCCAAACCCCTCTTTCCTGCACCAAGACGTCAGCTACGCATTGACCTCTCTAATCTCCCGTTGCCTTTCTGCTGTAGCACGCGGCACAGGTAATATTTCTATAAAATATTACCTTGGAGATCCTTTTCTTTAGCTTACTTCCTAGTTCCCCGAACTCATTCTTTAGGACCTTCCATTTTCCTCTGACTTTGGTACCAATGCGGACCATGACAGCTGGATCATCCCAACAATTAACGAATGCCAAACGATTAAATTATTCTTTCATAAGATTTTAGATAGTGAGATACTGGGAGGGGCTGTGGATGACCCACTCTTTCGGCAACATGCCGGATCCGAGCACCCAGGAAACCGCAAACTGTCCGGTTGAGACAATCAGAGTGGCAGATTACCCTATCTACTCTCTTAATAATAGAGTTCCCTACCACTACAACCTGTCTAGCCTACCTCTCAACCCCACCCGTACTAGAGGGGCTGTTCCCACGGCTGTTAGAAGGAACAGCTTCCTGCAGTACAGTTACTCGTGAGCTGATGCTCCCAACATCTTCACTCAAATGAGCAAATCTGTTAGGCTGCACAAGACCAGGACTAGCTAAACCTTTCCTCTTCCCTACCCCCCTGCTTCCTCACCCCACTGTTACCCACCTATATGCCTGCTCACCAACTGTCTCATCTCCTCCCACTCCACTACCTGCACCCACTAAACTCTGCTCAGTGAGCAGCAGACTCCTCTTAAGATCGTCAATCTCCCTCAGTGTTGTAATTTGCCTCTCCAGATCTCCAATCTGAGTTTCCTGAAAGCCACTCGCTCACACACAACTCAGAGGTATGGACCCTGGACAGAGTTATCCAGGCATGCATACATGCAGCAGGATGTGCACTGAGTAAAGCTCGCAATCTTGCTAGCACTCATCCCCAGTTATCAAAAACACAAGTGAGCAAAACAATATTTACCCTCTTGGTTTAAACTCTTATAGTTTCAACTCCTGTTGTTTCACCTCCTACTTTAAAGAGACTACTTTAAATAGCCTACTTTCAAGCAAACTCCAGTCAAAGCTCAATGAGTCAGTAGTGGGTTTATATTAGAAATACAAATCCCACACAGGTGGAAATTAGCCCCCCCCTCTGCCCCTCCCACCCACCCCTAATTAGCTCAGAAGCAGCAGCGCCCACAAGGAGGGGAATATAGACAGCAAGAGAAAAAAAGAGGGAAAAAGTTAATTAAAAACAGCAAGCAGAAAATATAGATAAAAAAGGGACAAAGTTTAAATAAAAACCGCAAATAAATAAAAATATATATAAGAAAAAGGGAAAATGTTTTTAAATTAAAACAGCAAAGAGAAAAATATAAAGAAAAAGGGACAAAGTTATAAATAAAATCAGCAAAGATGAAAAATATCTATAAAAAAATGGAAAAAAGTTTTAAATAAAAAAAATAAAAAAAATAAACCTGCTTTTTCACTTGGTATTAACTAATACCAACCACAGTCCATCAGTTCTCCAAGAAACTCATGCTGTTTCAACTCCTACTTAAAAGAGACTACTTTAAATAGCCTACTTTCAAGCAAACTCCAGTGAGTAACTCCAGTGAGTAACAATGATTTTGTTAAAAATATCCAGACTTTCAAAAAAATAAAAATAAAATAAAATTACAGTTGTCTGCTTCTCTTCTAAATTATGTCTAGAGCTGACCAAACCAGCTACATATTTGGTTTAATAAAAGCAAACTTGCTAAAGATTTTAAGTCCAAATGCAGTTTTGTGCTTTATAAGGGAATTTCCACCTGGAGTTGATAAATTTGTAAGTGTCAGGTGGGGGCCTCAAGGGCACGCTTAAAGCAGTCTGCACCTAATATTGGTATAGGCAACGCTCCCTCAACAAAGTGAGTCAAACGCAGTGGAGGGGAGATCATTTAATCTCACTGCTGGCTCGAGGAGGGCTCGCTCACAGCTTGAGTTTTAGGCTCAGACAGGGGCCAAATGGGCCCCTCTCTTAGCCCAGGCACTAGACGTCCATCTTGGCTTAGCCAATCATGTTCCATATGTAATCAAACTCTGCTCTATGGTACTTATATAGCGGTGTTTTATGCAAGGGTTTCTAGGATTGATAGTTCAGTTATCAGCGTTCTTGTACAGAAGTCATGACATCATGTTTAGTGTTTTATTTACTTAAAGGGAAACACAGAAGATTTATATAAGACTCATAACAAAGTATACACATCAACACTGTGATCTTACATACATATTGCACCTAACAGGTTTGGGTGCCGAAGTGTTCTTTCAATTATGCAGAATCTACATAGCAAGTGCTTCATTTGTAATATGAGGTCAGGTCTTCATGCTCATAAACACAGGAGAATTCAGTACTGGGAACTCTGACAACACCAGTCTTATCACACACCAAATGCTGCATGGTTAAAGATATACTAGGTAGTGAATCTTATTCTCCATTGAGAGTTGTCCAAATTTATAAAGGTCAGTAAAAGTGTTTTACATTTTCTTTTATTAGGAGCATATAACTGTCACTTTGTGCAGACCCAGTGTTACCTTATTTTTTTAGTAACTATGAATTTGCAAGTTTGATATCTCTCTCTACAATTACTCTATAGAGTTAAAGACGGGGGCATTGTCCAAAGTATTTAATTAGTGACAGTATAAATAATCTTTATTTTACATCCACTGATTCCATTGATTTTTTTTAAAGTACCGTATATACTCGAGTATAAGCCGAGTTTTTAGCACATTTTTTGTGCTAAAAAACCCCAACTCGTCTTATACTCGAGTCAATAGTCTGTATTATGGCAATTTACATTGCCATAATACAGACAGGGGCTGTGGGGGCTGTAAGAGAGTTTACTTACCTCTCCTGCAGCTCCTGTCAGCTCTCTCCTCCTCCGCGCCGTCCGTTCAGCACCTTGGTCAGCTCCCAGTGTAAGTCTCGCGAGAGCCGCGGCTCTCGCGAGACTTACACTGGGAGCTGACAGAGGGAGCTGCACGGACGGCGCGGAGGAGGAGAGAGCTGACAGGAGCTGCAGGAGAGGTAGGGAAGGAGAGCCCCCCTCCCTGCCATGTATCAAGCAGGGAGGGGGGACGAAAAAAAAATAATTAGTAGTAATAAAAAAAAGAAAAATTAAATAATAATACAAAAATAATAAAAAATTAAATTAAATAAATAAAAATAATAAATAATAATAAAAAAATATTAAAATAATAATAACAAAAATTGCCCATCCCCCACCAAGGCTCTGCAACACACACACACACACACACTGCACTCATACACACACACTGCACTCATACACACACACTGCACTCATACACACACACTGCATTCATACGCTCACACACTGCACTCATACACTCACGCTGCATTCATATACACACGCTGCACTCATACACACACGCTGCACTCATACACACACGCTGCACTCATACACACGCTGCACTCATACACTCACACTGCATTCATTATACACACACTGTAAATAAATATTCAATTAATATATTTTTTTTAGGATCTAATTTTATTTAGAAATTTACCAGTAGCTGCTGCATTTCTCACCCTAGTCTTATACTCGAGTCAATACGTGTTCCCAGTTTTTTGGGGTAAAATTAGGGGCCTCGGCTTATATTCGGGTCGGCTTATACTCGAGTATATACGGTAGTCTAGTATTAGTATTAGACATTCCAGATATCCTGGGACAAAAAGTAGCAGAAAACCATGAGTTTACAGTTTGCCATTTGCAAAAGTTTAATACATTCTAAGACCATCTTTAAATTTAGAATTTGAAGTAGAAAAGGAAGGTTTACACAGAGGAGTGGATGTAGAAGTTGATGTTTGGATCATAAAAAGGATGTTTTTCTTGAGAACAATTAACGAATGCCAAACGATTAAATTATTCTTTCATAAGATTTTAGATAGTGAGTCATGGTCTATAAAGTGAGAGGAGAAGATGAGTAGATGAAAGCGGAGAGGAGTTTGGTAGTTGCAGGATAAAGGCACAGCACAAAGTAGCTAGGTTACAGTGTTTCAGGGAATAGAGTACATGGACTGTTGTGCTCTGAGTTTGTTTGCTAGTCCTTTTTTATAAAAAATAAATAAAAAAAATTCTACAGTTCTTGTTTTTTATTTACAAGGATTTATTTCATTCCAAACAAACCTCTAATGGCCAATAAATGCAGTTCACTCTCTTTCACACAAGATTAGTAATCACTTTTATTTCATGCAGCCAACTGCTGAGGTGGAGTCAGACAACTAGGCCCAAAATGCCAGCCAAGTTATTGCCCTAGTAAAACAGACATAATAAAACAATTAAGAGAGAAAAGAAACATAACAAATTCCACAGATTTAACTCATTAAACACAACATGACGAGATATGATTATGGGAAATGTTTTTGTCGGCTGACAACATTAAGATCTATGACCTCTGTATCTTTGAAGGACATACTGAACAAGTGATCCATTAACGTTACAGCTCATACCTGTACTTCTGTTTGTCTTCTTCCTGTACTTATCCAGGCTACAGCTTCAGTAAGTATTATTAAACAATTGGTGTCTTCTTTAGGTCCGTTGTTGCCAATAAACTAGGAACAGTAGAAGAGGAACTTCCAGAAAATCTTTTGCGAAAAGAGGCGAAATCTCAAGCCAAACTCTTGCATATTCTACGGTAAATAAAAAAAATTTCCCCATGTAAGATGCCCATCAGAAACTAAGTAGCTGCTCCCAAAGTACTGGAATTGGACATGTAGATTCCCCTCAATTATCAATTTATTTGTTTTAGAACATGGGTATCTAGTGATGTTGCCTTTGAAATGTCATTATATTTTTGTTAACAAAATCAACACACTTCGCTATAACCTAATTACACTTCAGTATAGACTAACAAATATTATGTAAGCCATTAAGTGTTGATTAGGCTAGTGGACTCACCTCAGGTTTAACTTTTACCTTTCCTCACCTACTTCCTTTACAGACAGGGAAATGGCAGAGCTGCTCAAATTGCCATTATAAAAACTGCAGAGATAAGAGATATAAACAAATTAGAGAATTAATATATTTAGCAGCTTAGCTTAAGAAGAAGATTGTCACTTTGTTAAATACACAAGACACGATCAGGTTTATGTTCAGAATCAGAAACTGTGCTATTACCATAGGAATTACCATATCAGAAGAGAACAGTCACAATACTCAGTTTAATAATGTATCTGCTTTCACTTTTACAGTGATGTTGTAGCATACAATGTGAAATTTTCTCACTTCCGACGCAATGCCTCCAGTTTCTCTTCTGTGCTGCCTTGGAACTCTGTATCTTGGAAGAGGAAGAGATAACAGCTCATGGCAATTGTGGTGATGGCAAAAGAAAAGTCTTGAACATAGTGGGGCTCCCACAGAACTGGAGACACATGACATGGCGTGTCTCTCACTTGTGAAGAAAATCTAGTCTTTGAACAAAGACTCATTATGGCTGTTCAGCAACTTTTGTGAAGAGTAACGCATTAGACATTCGAGAGCATAGAACACCTAGATGGAGAGTGGTATGAGCATTTGTTCTCTTTGAAAAAAAGGTGAAGATGGACAATAAAGCAGATGATATGTTGCAATGGTCAATATCTTCAATGGAAGCATTACAGAGTGATGCATTTTAAATTGCATCAAATTGCAAGAAAGGATTGACATTGGTAACATTTGGGGTGGGTGCTTGAATGATTCTACTAGGTTGTCAATGATTGTTTTTTCCCAGACGAATTTGGGGATCCCTTATTTAGACTTCAGTGCTGCTGAAGAACATCCTTCCATTGTTTACCTTTTGACTGATAGAAATTGGTCTTTCAAGCCACTGTATACTTACTTGTAAGGTAAATTTAGCAAATCAGTGTGCAACAGAAATTGAAAGATAACTATTTAGTTACAACAATGACTTATGGAACTCACTCACCTAAAGCTATTAGGTTCAAAGGAAGACTATATAACTCTGTATTTGGATAATTGGTATTCATCCTTTGCTTCATTCACCAATATTAATCCAAGAGAACAGGAGAATGTGATGAATTGACTGGTATCAAAGCTGAATATACCATTACAGGATACTGTTTGCTCCTGATGTTGTTTAATTAGCAAACAATATTACTAACCTAAATAAGTTTATTATGTTGTTTATCATGTGCAGTGGACTGATCAGTGTTTGTGAGTACACTATTGATCGTAAATGAGTGGTCAGCTAGCTGGTGTGAAGACTAAATTGTTATTGGCAAGCTGGTTATTGAGTGAGATCTAGGTCCCATGTACTTCTAGGTCTTGACTGAACTGGGAAGAATAGGAATGTAAAAAGGTCCAGCATGTTGTAATTACTGGCCATTAAGATAATCAGAGTTAAATAAATAAAACCTGCAGATTGGGAATTGTAGTTAACAGCTGTAGCGCATATCATGTCATCAGACATACGCTAGGCCAGATCCAGGGTACCAAGTATCAGGATAATTGAAGGAAAAGATTGTAGAAAAAAAAAGAAGAAATACATTTTTTAAATCCTAGGAATGGTGAAACCGTGAAAATAATTAGGTGGTTTGGAGGGTTGCTCTCTAACATTTCCTTTAGTTACCAAATAATACTGTTTACCTGTCTTCTGCAGGCCTACAATAACACTGTGCCAATTTTAACCTATGTTAACTTATTGTTCATACAGGTATTATTTCAAAATAATAATATAAAAAACCCAATATATGGTGCACCTAACCTGAATTTAACTTGTATGACCTCACACACTAAATAATGTGGTATGCACTAAATTACTAATATTAAATGTAGAAAAATGTTGTATATTATAGTGTCGGCACAATTAAACAGAGTGCAGCTGCAATGAGCTGCGCTTGGTCTTGTGCTAAACACAGCTCCCAGCAGCTCTCAATATACTAGGAACTGAGTGATGTCACTACTAGAGTGAGCCAGGAGAGAGCTGTGTTTAGAACTATCCAGCTTCGTGCAGCTCCCTCGTGCTTTCCCGGGCCCTCATAGGATATTGAAAGTAAAAGCTAGGAGTTGCAGTATGGGGCAGATACTGGAAGAAATAAAGAGTCCTGGTACTGGAAGGTTTTTTTTTTATGTTGATGCACATTGCCTTTTGCCTGCACATTCTGCTCAGCTGATACAGCTATTCAAAAATGTAAAGGGAAAATACTATAACTGCAGACAAGATGTTTATACTGGCATGGATGGAATGCAGAAAGGAACATGGATGCAGTGGCGAAACTAGACATTTTTTTCATCCGGGGCAGAGGCTCAGTTGAGCTCCCCTTATTTTTCCTTTCCAGTGCAGGCAGGCAGTGTACGCTGGGATCAGTGAGATTCCTGCAAGCACCTGCCCACCATTGCTACTGACTGTCACAGTGGCTTCTAAATAGATTGTGTTGTGTGCAAGGGAGGTTACTAGTGGGCTTTGTGTGTTGTGTTGTGTTGTGGTGAGGTTGTGTTTTATATGTGAGAGTTAATTGTCTATGATGATCACTATTTTCAGGGGGTAACTATAGGGTGATATGGAGGGTGACACTGGCAGTGTAAGAGTTTTGAGTGTGACCAGGTTTGGGGGTATGTGTGACAGGCTGAGGGTTAGTGGGGTGAAAATGAGAGATGAGTGGTGGGTGAATTTAAAAGGGTTTGTGACAGGCTGAGGTGAGTGACTGTGGCAGGGTGTCATGTCCCCCCTCGCCTCCATACAGCATGGCCGCATCCGATCGCTGCGGTCACGCTGTTAAAATAATAAAAAAACTTACCTAAGGCAAGTCAGCTTGCCATTTAGCACCATCATGGAGTGATCCCCGACCGGTGCGGCGTTCTAATGAATGCTGGCCGCAGTGGTCCCACTAAACAATAGAGCTCCGCCTCCGTCCTCAACAAAGATGGGCCGATGTGCGTGTGACATCATGCAAACGACGAGCACACGTGTTTTGGGATTAAAGATTATGTACAACCAATCATAGTCTTAGGAGGGTTATTTAAACTCAAAATAGCATTTGGTCAGTGCCCTGTCGTGGTTTTCACTAGTTGGTTAACAGAGAGTGTGTATTTTGACTTTCCTGTATTTCTGGTATCCATTACCCCTTCCACCTGAAACAAATGGGTAGTTAATGCAATGTTAAACACAAATACACACACCAGGCAAGCCATAAGACTTGCTTTTACCACATAAATCTCACTTTAACTGTGCTCTCACTACTGCAGGGGATTCTGGGTAGGCAGAAATGTGGTTCTTTGTCAAGCTCATGTGCATACACCCACTCAGAATCCATTGCAGCAGTGAGAGCACTGTTAAAGTTAAATTTCTGTGGTAAACGCAAGTCCTACGGCTTTCCTGGTGTGTGCATTTGTGTTTAACATTGTATTCAATATATATGTTTATATATAAACAAAAGAGATCCAGGATGCACACACAGGTCTTGTGCAAAATTACGATGTGATTTATTAAAGGATCACTATAGGGTCAGGAACACAAACATGTATTCCTGACCCTATAGTGTTAACACCACCATCTAGCCCTCCTGGGCCCCTCATGCCTCCATAAATATAGTAAAAATCTTACTGTATTCAAGCCAGAAGCTGTAAATCTGCATGCTGTTAGACTCTGAAAAACAAGCAGTCTGCTGACATGTGGTAGCCTGATCCAATCACATTGCTTCCCCATAGGATTGGCTGAGACTGACAAAGTGGCAGATCAGGGGCAGAGCCAGCATGATTCAAACACAGCCCTGGCCAATCAGCATCTCCTCATAGAGATGAATTGAATCATGAGGAAAGTTCAGTGTTTGCATGCAGAGGGAGGAGATACGGAATCACAGGATGCTGTGCACAGTGCTGCCCTGTGCTCTGCTGACAGCAGATCTGAGTGGATGGAGGCATATTATGCATCCATCAACTCTAAAGTCTATCTGGTTCACTCTGAGTGACTGCAACTGGAGGTGTTCCTAGCTTTCAATGTAAACACTGTATTTTCTCAGAAAATACAGTGTTTACATGAGAAAGGCTGCAGGGAGCTATAGTTCTCACCTGAACAACCTTATTAAGCTGAAGTTATTCAGGTGACTATAGTGTCCCTTTAAGTAATCAGATTACAGCAAACACAAATTGACGTTTCAACCCCAGCGGGTCTTTTTCAAGAATTCTTGAAAAAGACCCGCTGGGGTCGAAATGTCGATTTGTGTTTGCTGTCAGCTGATTACTTAATAAATCACATCGTAATTTTGCACAAGACCTGTGTGTGCATCCTGGATCTCTTTTGTTTAAATATTGGACACTTTCTGGATTGCACCCAAGCAGATATACTTGAAGTCCTGGTAAAGAGAGTGCCAAGCCATCTATTGATTATATCTATCTATCTATCTATCTATCTATCTATCTATCTATATATATATATATATCCCTACATGCACAGGACACACATGTATACCCCTGAATCTGGCACAGACACTCCACACAAATATACACCCTTACATTTGCACAAAATACATGAATATAACCCATTTACATCTACATTCACACACACAGACACACATTACAGCATTCACAGACACACTGACATTTCATGCCATAAACACCACATGTATTAAAACCAAAATGCTGTTTCCATGCATTTTCTGGGCTCACTAGTAGACCAGGACATGTACTTTTGAGTCCTGTATATATACATATTTTTAGATATTTTGTAGTGCACTGATCAATTTTTGCACCCTTTTGGTTTGTCCAAATCCTTTTTCCTAAGCCGTCGCAAAAAATGATTTGGACAAGCAAAATCTTTTCCTTGGTGCACAAGTCTAGTTTCCATTACATTTTTGTGTGTTCTGTTTGCCTATTTCTGTAACCAAGATATAGAGAAATTCTGAATGCTAAAAGATCCATGATCGCTAATTTGCCCTTGGCCCTAAAATGTTTCATGGACAGCCAGGTTGTAGTGTTGAGAATGTATTACATGTTTGAAACTTAGAAAATAGATACAAGGTGTAATGGATAACAAATGTTAAAACTGGCAGCTACATACGTTCACAAGCGTCTCAAAATTCAAAAATAAGTATGTGTGCTCAAAATAGATACTCTAGAAAATATATAATATATTTATTGAGGTAAAACTCATATAAAATTTATATAAATGAAATAAATCAAGCCAAAAATAAAAACATAACCCCACTGTTCTCAAAAATAGACAAATGAAATATATTATAGATACATGGTATGAAGTGGAATGTCTAATAGCTGCCTAAAAAGTAATAAAATATGTAGCAAAAAAGACAACACAAAATAAATAAAAATAAAAGATAAAATATAAATAAAAGAATATTGTACCTTGCCTCGGTGTGGGCCCCCCACCGAGGTATATATGTATGGAAATCAGCACTCAAAAAACCCAAATAAAAAATATATAGGTGAGTGGAAGTTCTAAACAGCGGACCTCTAACCCACTCCAAAGGGGACTCCGTCAGATGCAGATAGAATAATACACCGCGGTCGGGATCTTCAAAAAAGACCGCGGTGTAGTAAAAGCACACCGCCCACAGGTACAGCTGATAGAATATAAGTGAGCTGTAAACTTATACCGCGGTCGGTGTCTTCAAAAAAAGACCGCGGTATGGATGGGTGAAGCAGCAGTCAATATAAACGAAAGTCCACACTTTCCAGGGGTCAGAAGTGAAATACTATAGAGAACTCTTACTCACAAAAAAATAATAAATAAGATAAATAAAGTAAAAATAAAAGCAGAAACAAAATAGAAACAAAATAGGCAGCAAAAAAACAGCAGCGTCTACGCGTTTCGTCCCGCCCACGGGACTTAGTAATGCTGTCTTTGTTCTCTTCCAATAAGCAAGGGTTTCAGATGAATAAAACTGTTAAAAGGACAATCTTGGCACTTAAGTTTGCTATAATGCTGAAATACATGATGCAGCAAAAAAGAAAAGAAAAAGAAGAACAATCAAAGAAAAGAGAAACCAGTGCATTTTGTTAATGACTGATTAATTTACGTCTGATTGCTTGTCAGAGGTTATGCCTTATTTACACCTAAGCTATCAGCCATAGAATACCTGATAAGATATCTTACTGGAGGCCATTCAGGGGACATCTCTATCTGATGCAAAAAAATTATTTATTGGCTTAATAAAATAATATATTTGTATATTTCATTTGTTTATACTGGTTATTAATAATTTAAAGATATATGGCACCTTCTAGAATTCTTTGGAAGTATTTAAATGTTGTGTAATAAGGAGTTAATTATTAATTTAAATAAAAATTGCAAAGAGGCAACAGTTGTCCTAGTTTTTATCTGACCTTGGACCCTTTGGAAAAAGTTCACTAACACTATGCAGATAATGAGCATCATCATGCAGTGAAATGGAACTAAGAGTGTATTGCCATAAATAAGAAACAATCATACAAACATCCACAAAGTGAGTGATGAGATGATGTATATATCTCATATGGGTGAGTTACACAAGTTGCAGTTAACTAGAACTACAGCTTGCACAGAATTACCATATACAAACACAAAGATTATGTTTCTTGATAGTCATTTATCCCACACAATAACACAGTAATGTTTGTAGTCTATGAGTGTCTCACAGAGCTCCAGAGCTAAAAAAAACCAACCTCATAGTAATTTGTGGTGTGAGTGTATTACATAGCTATACAGCAAAAATCCTCTCAGTAATATGCGTATCACACAGCTCCACAGCTATAAAACAGAGAATGATGTGCATTTTGTATGTCAGTATTATGTAGTTGGGAGGTTGTATGCTATCCTGACATGCTTAACACCTGCTCCTCGAAGAAGTTATACTGGTGATTTTTCTGTGGTGCCCAGAGGACAAGAGTGAAACTAGAACAGAAAAAGGTATTGAGAATGTATTTAGAGGCAACTTGTTTGATTATATCTGTGTTGAGGGGGCTGTTTGTGGTGTAGTATGTGTGTGTGTAAATATACTGTTTGTGTTATGTTTGAGGCCCTGGGGAGATAGCACAGCTAAGCGGACAAGGGCACATGTAGGAGTGTGGGGATAGATGCATGGGATTGGTTGGGAAAGAGTGTGTGGGTGCGATTATGTTCTGTGTAAGTTAGTGTGGGGGAGGTCATACCCGACCGGCACGACCGCTCCGACTACACGAGCTTACCTGCTCGTCGGCGAGCCGGGAACCGCGCACATAGTTCTTCCGGGCATCGCGCCCAGATCCAAGATGGCGCCGACCGCGTGGTCGCGTCTATTGATAGCCCCGCCCCCGAGAATTATACCAACGTGTGCGTGACGTCACGACGTCAACGCACACGCACGTTTTGGGGTCAGAGGTCGCCCTCTGACCAATCATAGCCTAGAGAGGGGTATTTAAACCCCTAGCTTTCCCCATTACTTTGCCATGTCGTGGTTTCAGTTTCCTGGTTTCCTGAAAGTGCTATTCTCGTGTTTCTGATTTCCTGGTATCCTGATCCTTGGCGTTTCCCTGGTTATTCTGATCTCTGGTTTCCCTGACTTGGCTTGTTTATCGGTATTGAGTATTTTCTGGCTTCCTTGACCTCGGCTTTCCCTTTGACCATTCTCTGTCTCTAGCGTATTAGTCCGGCCATTCTAAGGACCGGTTTACGCTCTTTCCTATTATTTTCCTTTTCTTACTTATGTATATGTTTACATAGTTTCTGCGTGCTGGACCACATTACTAGTCGTGACACTATTAATACTATAGTGCCAGGAAAACAAGTTTGTTTTCCTGGCACTATAGTGGTCCTTTAACATTAGGTGGTTTATAACATATCCCAACCAATAGTTGATTTCCCTTCTTTTGCCCCAAGCAGATATTTACCCATAGACCTTCCACATTTTCCTCATCACATTCCACTTGCTTAAGATTTGGCATTAACTCATGGTTGACATACAAATGTACCCCACCAGCATTCTTGTTTTTACTATCCTTCCTAAATAACATGTACCCAATTAAGTTAACTGCCCAGTCACAACAGTAGAAAAAGGGAACTGCTCATGCCATTGTACAGAACACTGGTGAGACCTCACTTGGAGTATTGTACGTGTGGCAAACCTAGCCACTTTAGATCATATGGCTGTGTCTTTAACCCCTTAAGGACCAAACTTCTGGAATAAAAGGGAATCATGACGTGTCACACACATCATGTGTCCTTAAGGGGTTAAAGGTTGTCTGAAAAGCCACTGGAATACTGTGTTTAAATGTATGCTTGTATGTGTAATATAGAGCATTTGTATGCTAGCAACCGAGAGGCGCTAGCATTCATATGGTCGTTTCACGAACAGCAACTTTACCGGCTAACGAATCAAGTACCGAACAAGAGCCCACACACAGAGGGTCGTGTGGCTCCAATTAACGGATTGCAACATTGTTGCAATCGGTTGTTAAGTACTTTCCTGGGTGGCCGTTGTTCGACTACTGACCACGCGGCAGTCGGCCATCTTGGATCCTTTGTTAGCCCAGCGGTGTTTGGTCGTCGAGCGCCTGGAGCTAAAATCGGCTACTCAACGGCGCGAACACCGCTGGACTTCCAGGCCATTCGGGAGCTCCGGTCTTTTAATATTGGGTTCCCCAATCGGTGTTCGGTACTTTTAGGAGAATGTAAAATAAAGTCGGTTTTCGTGCGCCGTTCGGTTATTTAAGCTGGGATCTGAGCGGTACTCACACGAAGTATGCGCTCAGACCCCAGCTATCTACCGAATGGTCATTCGTTAATATCACACGAATAAAGCAAAAGTTATATATTTTTATGTTAAAAAACGGTTCTGCTGTACGGAGGGATAATCCAATTAACAGGATATTCTAGTGGGAGTATCCCTCTCGTACAGCAGTGCATGGTGGGAGAAATGCTCTGTAAATTAAGTTTCCCATGTAGTCCACTACTGTAATACCCCTGTAATGTGACTAAGGAAACCCTGATACCGGAGAAACTGACGGAAGCGAAGCACAGAGAGATGGACACAGGTTTCTTCAGGAAGGAAGAGATTCTTTATTGGATCACCGATCGGGACTCAGAGGGACTAGCGTCACCAAAATACAGCAAGTTCTGAGCCCCGGACAATAGTGCAGGCTCCTTATATAGGCACATAACTCCTCCCATATTAAGCTCCACCCGCACATTCTCTTAACCAATCAACACAAATGAGAATTAACTTCCTGTTTGACCGCATGGCTTGTCCAGCACAATGGAGGAGGGGGAATACTACATCCTGTATTCTTGCACATGCTCCGTACACTACTGATCGTATCTTGCCTCGTGCAACCAACTGATCGATACGTCAGCATATGCACGTACACATGCCACGTGGTAATCTCGGCCTACTAAATTTATTTTTACCGAGATTCCACCACATTCCCCCCTTTGATGCCTCTTGATATTTCACAATTACTTGAGGCATCACTTAACCTTGGTTTGCATACACCGCAAGTTACCATGAACCAGACCAGACTTATCTTATGATGTGAATCTTCAACACTCATCTTCCTGCATTGGTTCTCCCTGATCTAAAGCCTTATACTTATAAATCGCCATTATCTGTGCAGCAGCCTTCCTCTCTGCTATATTTTCTATCAGGCTTTGCACAGACCTAACTACTAAGGGTATAAGACACGGCAGGAGTAGACACAACATTAAAATCAGTAGGACTCCACCTACCACTGCCTTAAGCCCTCCAAACCACTCATACCAGCTACCAAACCAACTACTTGGATTATACCCTTTCCATACCTGAGTAGGCACATGCGCTAGTTTAACCATATGGCTAGTAAGCTCAGCTATTGCTTGCCCTTCGTCATCTATTTGAAGACAGCAATTGCTCAGGTTAAACTTCCCACATACACCTCCCTCTACTGCCAAAAGGTAATCCAAGGCTAATCTATTTTGGTAGACTGCTGTCCTCATCCTGGTGTTATGCTTCGCTAGAAGATTGAGCGCTTGTGATGTCTCGTTGGTGATAATCTCAACCACCGCCTGTAATCTTATAATACGGTTGAGCATATAAATAGGGGTTCTGTAACCAAAGGTACCAGCCTCAGCCCACGTGGCTGGCCCATAATAATCTATGATACGCTGGGGAGGCCATTCATCATCTTCCCAGGCGCCTATCTCTATGGGTCCCCTTTTCTTCCTATGATTCACATCATACACTTTAACACCTAAAGTCTCACCTGTTTCAATCGGTAACAAGAAGAAGGATGGTTTGAGCATACCCAACACACATGCCCCTTCCCAGTCCTGTGGCAACTCCGAATAGGCTTTCTTACCACAGATCCAGTACAAATTTGCTGGGGCTCTCCAGGTAGATGTGATGGATAAATCAAACCACACATCCTTTAAATTGGCGTATCTAGCAAACGGGTTAGATGGTTCTGAGACATTTGAAGCCGACCACCAAGTTGTATTCTTTGTATCATCATCATAAGCTTTTTGCCCTAGACAAGTTAATTCTCCTACAGAAGTGTTATACATTATTCCTTTCCTTGCTATGCAAACATAACCTATGATGGAGGTCTTTAATCTCCACTCAGATTTACCTCTAACACTCATATGATAATCGGCTTGTGTAGATATTAGTTGGTCAACTGCCTCAGAACCGGACATTACCTCCTTTGCTTCCCAAGGCCATTGGTCTCCCATGTTAGTACCTCCACACACATAGCAGTTGGTAACATTAAGACTACCGGCAATACTTTCGGCTAAATCAATAAACAGGTTTTTAGCATTATGGGGGATCTTATTATCTATACTCATCTCTTCATAAAAGGAATGGTATACTTGATGAGTTTGGGAGGATACCGTATCAGTCTCTATCCCTATAAACAATACTGTCCCAGGATCTAAACCCGTCCCGTATATCTGAAACCCAAATAAATTGCCATATTTGTCTAAGAACTTATCGGGGTTATTTATAAGTATATGGATGGGATTACATTCCATAGACTTACAATATGGGCTAGTCGGCAACTTAGTCACTATCATGTCTTTGTCTACTGTCTGTCCCCAAGTCGCCCACCCCACACAAGACCAATATGGGCAGAAGTTATAGTCTTTATTTGGGCATCTAGGACTCACATATTTATTTTTACTACTGGGACAAATATATTTATCATTAGACCCATACGTCCTCTCCCATCTAAGATCCCCACATACATTCCACGGCTTTCTACCACTCGATATCGCTTTACACGCATCAAATAGCAGAACACCCGAAGAATGTACGGATTCTAACACCGTCTTATTAATTAGGGTCCCCTGAGGATCTCCATTCCTGAGAGTCAACCAAATTGTACGAGGTTGATACTCCGGACTGAAGCACTTAGGTTCTCCTACTCCTAAATGGCACACACTATAGTCTATATTTAGGTATCTACATCTCGATACATCTCCTTTACACTCGTATTGTGAATGCCAAATTAGGGTTTGGGAAATATGGTTACCTGTTCTCGTAGTCTTAATGCATACCTCACAGCTAGGAGTGTCGGTACCTCTACCTTCCTGAATATAAAAACACACATAAATAAACACTATCAAAAACACATCTTTCGCCGTCATCCTCAGTCTTCGTCCGTGCGAAGGCACCTCAGCTTCCAGGATGTAAGGGCTGCAGGGAATGGAGTTCTGCTCGTCTTCACAGGAGTCCCTTCGAGACTTTCCCTGGCTTATAAACTATACGTCGGTGGGCGGACAGGCTTTATTATGGCCTTCTCACTCACGCACCAAATCCCAAAAATAATACAATTTGTAATCCACAATAGTTCCTCGTTACTCCGACTGAGTAGTGCGTTTTAACCGGATCTTGCAGGGATTCTCTGGATCTGCTGTAACTTGCCAAGAATCGACTGCTGCTGGTTTAACCCTGGAGTGATGTATCCACGGAGTCACTTCGGCTACTTTTATCGCTGTAGGGGTAGACAAAAGAACAATATAAGGACCTCTCCACTTGGGCCCTAACGGTACATTATTCCACTCTTTAATCCACACTTGATCTCCTGGATGATAACTATGAACAGGGGGATAAATATTCACAGGTAATCTATCTTGTACCCATTTCTGTACCTCCTCCATAGTCTTACCCAACTCTACAACCTGCTGCCGGGTAATTCCTTCTCCCAACTGACTCAAATCCCCCCTTAAGTTACCAAGTACGGGAGGTGGTCGCCCATACATGATTTCAAAAGGAGAGAGGCCCATCCTTCTGGTAGGGGTACTGCGGATTCGCAATAGAGCTATGGGTAAGAGAACGTTCCACTTAAGTTGGGTTTCCTGACACATTTTAGCCAACTGGTTCTTAATAGTTCTATTCATTCTCTCTACCTTACCAGAGCTCTGGGGTCTATATGCAGTATGAAGCCTCCACTTTATACCAAGCATATGAGTCAGTTGTTGTAGGCACTGATGAACAAAAGCTGGACCATTGTCCGATCCTATAGAACAGGGTAGTCCATATCGGGGTATTATTTCTCGTAGCAGGAATCTCACAACTTCTCCTGCTTTCTCTGTACGAGTAGGACATGCTTCTACCCAGCCTGAATAGGTGCACACAATTACCAGCAGGTAACGATGTCCACCCGATTTAGGCATCACTGTAAAGTCTATTTGTAGATCGGACATGGGGAGTCCCCCCATAAACTGGACTCCTGGTGGCTTTACTGGTCCTTGTCTTGCATTATTTTTAGCACACGTTACACATCTTCGTACAATGGCCTGTGTCAAGTTGGACAATCTTGGTATGTAGAAATGTTTTCTGAGAGATTCTTCAGTACTGTCTCTCCCAGAATGTGTCCCGTTATGATAATTTTGGACAATTTCTACCGCTAGTGATGCTGGTATGACTATTCTTCCATCTTCTAGCTGATACCACTTGTTCTCCAAATACTTTCCTGGTTCAGTCTTTAACCACTCCTCTTCTTGAGCTGTATAAACTGGAGTCCATTGGGACAGTGGAGTTGGTATAAGAGCAGCTATATGCCCCACATACTCCTGTCTTCCTGATTCAGCAGCACGCTTGGCTGCACTATCTGCCATCCGATTTCCCTTGGTTACATCACCATCTCCTCTCAGATGCGCTCGACAATGTATGATACCGACTTCTTTCGGCTCCCACACTGCTTCCAATAGTTGTAAGATTTCAGCTGCGTATTTGATTTCTTTGCCTTCTGAATTCAGTAGTCCTCTTTCTTTATACAAAGCTCCGTGGGCATGAGTGGTTAAAAACGCATATTTGGAGTCCGTGTAGATGTTCACTCTTAAACCTTCAGCCAATTGTAACGCTCGTGTCAGTGCTATCAATTCTGCCTTTTGTGCTGATGTTCCTTTCGCCAGTGGCCGAGCTTCTATCACCTTGTCTATTGTTGTTACTGCATATCCTGCATAGCGGATCCCTTCTTTCACATAACTACTGCCGTCGGTATAATATTGAACATCGGGGTTCTGGATGGGAAAATCACGAAGATCTGGTCTACTTGAGAATACTTCATCCATTACTTCCAAACAATCATGTTGACTTTCAGTAGGTTGTGGCAAAAGGGTAGCTGGATTTAAGGTGTTTACAGTCTCTAAATGCACTCTTGGGTTTTCACACAACATTGCTTGATACTTGGTCATACGGCTGTTACTAAACCAATGATTTCCTTTGTAATCCAACAACGTCTGTACTGCATGTGGGACTCGTACATAAAGTTCTTGACCCAGAGTGAGTTTATCGGCTTCAGCTACTAGCAGGGCGGCTGCAGCTACGGCTCTTAGACAAGGTGGAAGTCCGCTGGCCACTGCATCCAATTGCTTAGACATGTAGGCAACAGGTCTTTGCCATGATCCCAAGTACTGTGTCAATACTCCCACAGCCATTCTTCTTTGCTCGTGTACATATAAGTAGAATGGTCGTGTGTGATCAGGTAGACCTAATGCTGGGGCACTCATCAAAGCCTTCTTCACATCTTCAAATGCCGTTTGCTGTTCTTGGGTCCATAAGAAGGGGTCGTGCTCTGTACCTTTGATAGCTGCGTACAGAGGTTTTGCCAGTATCGCGTAGCTGGGAATCCATATCCTACAGAAGCCTGCTGCCCCCAAGAATTCTCGCACTTGTCTTCTATTCTTGGGTATTGGTATTTGGCAGACAGCTTCTTTTCTCTCTGGCCCCATAATTCTTTGACCTTCAGAGATATGGAATCCCAGATATTTGACAGTTGGCAAACACAACTGAGCCTTCTTTCTAGACACCTTGTATCCTGCCTTCCAGAGAATGTGTAGTAGATCGTGCGTTGCTTGCTGACAGATTTCTTTTGTAACTGCTGCTATCAACAAGTCATCTACATATTGTAACAATACACACTCTCCTGGGATGGACTCGAAATCCAGTAGATCTTGACTTAGGGCTGAACCAAATAGGGTAGGTGAATTTTTAAACCCTTGGGGCAGTCTTGTCCAAGTCATTTGGCGTTTTGAGCCCGTTACAGCGTTCTCCCATTGGAAAGCGAAAATACATTGACTTTCTGCGGCAATTCGGAGGCAAAAGAAGGCATCTTTGAGGTCTAAGACTGTAAAGTAGGTAGCCCCGCCCGGAATTAAAGCAAGCAGGTTATATGGATTGGGTACAACTGGATGTATACTAACAACCGCATCATTGACTGCTCTCAAGTCCTGCACAGGTCGATACTCATCTGTACCGGGCTTTTGAACAGGCAGCAATGGGGTGTTCCAGGGGGAAGTACAGAATTTTAGGATACCATACCGTATGAACTTATCCAGATAGGATTGGATGTTCTTCTTAGCCTTCTGCGGGATGTGGTATTGTCTTAGGCTCACTGGATAAACCCCAAGTTTTAGTTCAATTTTTATAGGTGGAATATTGCGGGCCAGTCCTGGTGGGTTGTTCTCTGCCCAAACTCCTGGTATGTTAAATAATGTCTCATCACTCCTAGGGTTTTGGCTAGTCAACGCTGTATAAAGTCGCCACTCTTCTTCCTTTGGTACGGATAATGTCATGATACCTGAAGGTCCATTAAACTTTAAAGATGTTGTTCCATTTGGTAGGAACGTAATCTGCGCTTGTAATTTTGATAGCATATCACGTCCCAGCAATTGGACTGGACATTCAGGCATATAAAGGAATTGATGTTTTACTACGTGGCCTCCCAATGTACAGAGTCGACTTTTAAGAACCGGTTTTTCAGCACTTCTTCCAGTTGCTCCTATCACAGTAATAGTCCTTCCAGATGGAGGAGCAACTAGATTAGTCACCACTGAATGTTCAGCACCAGTGTCGATCATGAACGCACTCCTTTTTCCCCCTATTGATACATCGACCATAGGCTCCGCTCGACCAAGGGGGATGGAGCCCGGTCGGTATCAATAGTCCTCCATGACCGTGTCAGCCAATCCTACAAAGTCCCTGCCTTCTCTATCGCGGGACCTTTGCCCTGCTGGGATATATCTATCTTCCCTAACACTTCCTCTGTTCCCATTACTCCCTCTATTACCATTACTCCCTCCGGGGCCTCCTCTACCTCTCGCTCTGCCTCTAAAGTTTCCATAACCTATCCTAGGTCTGTCTTTCTCACACTGTTCTCTTCGAGGACACTCATTTCTCCAATGCCCTTCTTCCCTACAGTATGCACACTGATTTCTACTTAGAGGTTCCTCATTCCATCTACTATCGCCTCTATCTGGGCCCCGTCTATCTACGCCTGCGATCGCTACCGCTAGCATGTCTGCCTTTCTACGCATCTTGCGCTCTTCCTCTTTCTTACTTTCTGTTTCCCTATTCATATAAACCTTATTCGCTACCTCCATTAGTTGGGTGATTGACATACCTGCAAACCCTTCTAACTTTTGTAGCTTGCGCTTAATATCTCCGTAAGCTTGGCTGACAAAGGCGGAGTTCACCATTCGGGAATTATCTGCGTCTTCCGGATTAAAGGGGGTATACAAGCGGTATGCCTCCAATAATCGGTCATAAAAGACACTGGGCGCTTCATCACTTTTCTGAATCACCTCAACTGTCTTCGACATGTTAATAGCTTTCTTTCCTCCGGCTTTCATGCCAGCAATTATAGCGTCTCTATAGGCTCTGAGTTGAACCATATCAGCACCATTTACATTCCAATCGGGATCGGTGTTGGGATAATGTGTTGCGGCCCATGCTGATGGATTGGCTTGGTTTAAGGTACGGGCTTTATCCTCTAGTGCTTTAATGGCCGCTTGATTAATTCTTGTCCTTTCCTCATTGTTGAATAAAGTCATTAATAACTGCTGGCAATCAGCCCATGTCGGGTTATGTGTCTGTACTATTGAGGTGAACAGATCAGTCATAGCTTGTGGTTTCTCAGTATACGAGGAATTGTGGGTCTTCCAATTTAAGAGATCGGTTGTCGTGAATGGGACATATACAAAGACTGGGTCAGCATGTGCCATTTGGCCTGCGGCATCGATATAGGCTGACCCAGGATTCAGACGAAGAGGCATCTGATAGTGTTTTAATTGTTGGGCACCGGTCAACTGTCGGGTCTGTATGGGGCTACGTGGAGGGGCGTCAGTCATAGGTTCCAGTCGGGGAGAAATAGGGTATGGGGATGTGGGAGCTTGGTTTTGGGAAAAGGTTGTAAATAAAACACTTCGAGCCGAGCTAGATGAAGCTTGACCGGAAGTCTGAAGTGGCGCCAAATCAGGATATTCGTTTTTAATGGGGGTTGGTTCTGATTCCGGAAGGGGAGATTTAGTACGAGGGGGGGTGGATCCTGTACTGGAGGAGGAAGCGGAAGTGGATGGGGGTAATGAGGGGAGGGTTGCAGGACTTCCTGCATTTGCGTCACTTCCTCTTAACGGAAAGTAAGGGGGCGGCAAAGGGATCTCGGACTCAGGGGGCGTGTCCAAAATGGGCCTAACACCAGTCCTAGTGGACGAACAAGTCCTAGCTACCATGAGGCGACACTGCTCCTCGTGGCATGTCTGGAGCCATTTTGGCGAGTCATTTACGGCCTGTCTCCAACAATCAATATAAGGAAACTGGCCGTAAAGTTCAGGCCTACCTGATACAGCCACGTGTAAGCGCTGTACCAGAGTTGGATCCAAACTGCCACGTGGCGGCCATGCCGCAACCAAAGTAGGCCACTCCCTAGTACACAAAGTGACCAAACGTACAGGAGACATTTTAACCCCAAAATCACAAGTTTTGAATCCCTTTTTAAAATTCTTCACCATACAACCTAAGGGATCCGGAATCGTTGACTGCGACGCACCCATACTTAGCAATGGAACGTCGTCGACAACGAATACTATACACGCGTACTATTCAACAGTCACACCCGTTTCCTCTGGCAACAGCACCACGTGGTACGGTTACCAAGTGAAACGTACACAATAACACAATAAACACTCAGGGAATTCCCGTACACACACAGCTGTTACACCAGTCACTAGATAATCAATATTATGCCCTTTGGCGTAACTATACAGTCACCCACGCTATAATTCTCTATATACGAATTACCCGTCTATAACACACCCCAGTAACATCGTCTTTTTACAAATAGCGGTTACAGTACGGTTAGCATAGGTCAAAGCACAAGTTAAGGTCACAATACAATTATTAGTGGTTATGGTGTTAAACATGCAATGGACGACAATGATTAGTACTTATATACAGTGTCAGTAAATATACAGGGTTATGGTACCGTGCACTATAATACAGCAACACACTATTAACACTCTCGCTAGACGGCTGAGCTCGCGCTATCTAACAAGATATACACTTTACTAAACAATCTTTATCACATTTACAATTCCCAACTAAACTATTGGCCAGTACCTTGAATGGACTACCTAAAAACAATCTACATACGTTTTGGTTAGCCACACTGCCCAAGCACCACATATATAGCGAGCTAGAGGACCGAATTTACACAGACGCCTCTTAGTCGCACTATCAAAAGTCTAGTGGGTTCCAAATTTACACGCCTTCCCACTTAGCCCAGATAGGATGAGAGCTAGCGAACCGAATTTACACAGACGCCGCTTAGTCTCCCGGTCCCTCCAACCTAGCGAACAAAATATACACCCTAGAACGCTAGTCTAGACAAGACACCGGTGTCCGGCTAGGGCTATTTACACCAGAGCCCCGCCTGACTAACAGAATCAAACGGTCTGACTAAAGAGCGTTCGATCGAGCGGTGCGCCTTCGCTCCTTCCCTCCGACAGAGGGGGCAGTTACACAGATTCAAACCCCTTTGGGCCTACCGCACAATCGGTATACCCCTAGTGGGTTCTGCCGTCTAAAACAGCAGTTGTCTTACCTCCTCGTTCCTGAACCTGAGTTCACACTCATCGACGGGGACACCCCAGCACTTCTCACGTAGAGGCCGATGATCTCCTGGACAACAGACCAGTGGCGCCGAGACGAAGGGAGGTCCACGCAGAAGTTCAGGGGTGCAGCCGTAGAGAACGTGGGCAAAGATAGACCGTCTCACGCCTCTGCCTCTCAGCTACCGTTGAACGATGAGCTTCCCGGCCAATGCACCAAATGATACCGGAGAAACTGACGGAAGCGAAGCACAGAGAGATGGACACAGGTTTCTTCAGGAAGGAAGAGATTCTTTATTGGATCACCGATCGGGACTCAGAGGGACTAGCGTCACCAAAATACAGCAAGTTCTGAGCCCCGGACAATAGTGCAGGCTCCTTATATAGGCACATAACTCCTCCCATATTAAGCTCCACCCGCACATTCTCTTAACCAATCAACACAAATGAGAATTAACTTCCTGTTTGACCGCATGGCTTGTCCAGCACAATGGAGGAGGGGGAATACTACATCCTGTATTCTTGCACATGCTCCGTACACTACTGATCGTATCTTGCCTCGTGCAACCAACTGATCGATACGTCAGCATATGCACGTACACATGCCACGTGGTAATCTCGGCCTACTAAATTTATTTTTACCGAGATTCCACCACAACCCCTTGCATGGGGAATCACATAAATACTGGAGCTTGTGAATAAAAACGTCAGTTGACTCCCAGAGTCTGGTTACTGGGGGATTTGGGATATTGCCTTCATTTCCAGCGCTTTACTTTGGATTACTGTCTTAACCAGCAGAGATATTGGGATTTCATATTGCAGCTCCGCTACAGTACGCAGTACTGGAGACCGTATCTCCAGAAGGATATTGATACTTTAGAGAGAGTTCAGAGAAGGGCTACTAAACTGGTTCATGGATTGCAGGCTAAAACTTACCAGGAAAGGTTAAAGAATCTTAACATGTATAGCTTGGAGGAAAGATGAGACAGAGGGGATATGATAGAAACATTTAAATAGATAAAGAGATTCAACACAATAAAGGAGGAGAGTATATTTAAAACAAGAAAAACTAACATCAACAAGAGGACATAGTCTTAAATTAAAGGGGCAAAGGTTTTAAAATGAGAAAGTATTACTTTACAGAGAGGATAGTGGAGGTTAACACAGTAAGGGTGTTTAAGCATGCGTGAGATAGGCATAAGGCTATCCTAGATTTAAGATAAGGCCATTGACTAATGAAAGTATTTAGAAAATTTGGCAAATAGATGGGCCAAATAGATGGGCCAAACGGTTCTTATCTGCCGTCACATTCTATATTTCTATGTTTCAATTTGCACTTAGTTGCACAGCAAACGTGATTTAGGCAGTTGGGAACTTTGCGTGTCTCTCCTCCCTCCTTAACTGCAGCCATTCCTCCTCCCTAACCCATCACCCGGCACTGGATTAAGGTAAGTAAAAGGTTAAAGGGACACTATAGTCACCAGAGCAACTACAGCTTATTGTATTTGTTCTGGTAAGTATAATTACATGATTTTGCTGTTTCATGACAAAAAGTCATGATTTTATGAAAGACACGGAGGCGAGTATTGCTTAACCCTTTCTTTACTGTCCACCAATAGCAGCAAAGAATACAAACAGTAAGAAAAAATGGTATCCATAGTGATAAGCCACTCCCATACCAAGTCCCAGTATAATAGTCAGCACCTCCCAACATATTTCGTCTTTCTTTGCAGATGCAACACACAAACCAACATCAAACAGGAACCGATGAATCAGTCCAACCACAGCAGAACAACTGTCTCGAAATCCAGCCGGAATCCAACCAGGAACCAATAAACAAACTGGGACCAATCCATCACCGAATCAGCAATCGCCAACGTAGAGGATCCCATCATAGGACAATCTGTAGACATCGAGAAAACAAGTAAAATTTCAGCGGGAAGCAAAGAGGAGCCTTAACCAGCACAGAATCAACCTGTGAAATCGCAAAAAACAGGAGTCCAATGGTTAAATTGATACTTGAACCAAAGTGCGCATGCCAAGACACATAATATCGATAGATAGAAAGACCCACATAGCAAAAAGTAGAAAACATCAGTAGAAAACATAAAACACAGCCGGGCCACATGTGAACAGAAATGGTTAAATAAACACAGTGCGCCCCACAAATACCTACCACACCCTGGAATCCTATATGAGAGAGAAAAAGTCAACAGGGAGGGAGAATCAAGTGAGAGAAACATAGAAGGGTGGGACAATACTCGCCTCCATGTCTTTCATAAAATCATGACTTTTCGGAATGAAATAGCAAAATCAAGTAATTATATGTCAAGAAATGGAGGCTCATATTGCAAGTTTAAAGCTGACCCACCACCGATGAAAAAAACGTTAGGGACCAGTCAAAAATAACATTTGCGAAACATGGACCATAGATGTGGCTGATGCCCCCCGAGAGGAAAGGGCGCTAAAGATGGACATATCTACACTAGCCAGCGACATCACCCATTTCACCCAGCGAGCCAAGGTAGTACAGGACACAGGGGAAAATGGCTGAAGAACCGAGAGAAAAAGTTGTGGGGAAGAGACCGAATGATGTGCACTCGTCTGAAGTTCATACTCGCGCAAACAAGCCACCGGACACAACGCCGGAGCAACTAGAAAACTTGTATATGATACCGACGGAATAGCTGTCTTAGTGTGTATAGAGATGTTTCCATCCCTTCCGGAGTGAATGACTGAGCATCGTAGTCCAGGGCACGAACATCCGAAACCCGTTTACATGAAATGAGTCAAAAAAGGGAGACAAATTTGGCTGACAATTGTCGTAAGGAGTTAGGAGTCCAGGAATTAAAAAGAGACAATACGCAGGAGACGTCCCAAGTAGAAGAGTATCAATGCCAAGGAGGGCGCGACAGACGTAAGCCCTGAAGCAAATGGCACACCAAAGGCCACCAAAAGGCCTGCGGGACAGTCGTCAAAACCCTGATGAGCCGAAGAAATGGCAGATGTTAATCATGCGTATGAACAGCCTCGAATAACGAGGTGAGGAATTGAAGGATCGCAGTTACAGGTGCCAAAATGCGATACATGTTCCGAGCCAAGCACCAACCAGTCCAAGCTCTCCAAGCAGTCCCATATGATCGTCTAGTACCAGGAGCCCATGCGTCTGCCAGGTGGTGTCGAGTGCCGTCCAAAAACCCCTGGACTTCGCAGGGAACCTGGAAATCCTCCACGCGAGCAGCAGCAATGCCCCGTCCAGCAGAAGAGGGTGTTGCTGGCCCGATGGGTCCAGGAAAAGGTCCTGGTAAGATGGTGACAGCATGGGCACATCCACTGACAGTTCCAGAAGCTGTGGGAACCATGACTGAGTCCCCCAAAACGGGGTCAGCAGAATCAGGTCGGCCAGTTGGTGGCAAACTTGGAGCAGGACCCAAGGGATCATAGCAAACAGAGGGAAGGCATAAGGGAGTGAGCCGGTCCAGTCTTGCAGGAAGGCATCCACTGCCTCCATCGCCGGATCTGGGCGCCAGGTGTAGAACCGTGGTAATTGAGCCAGGATGTGACGAGGTCGATTGCAAAAGGACCCCAGAGAGATGAGATAGCGGAGAACACCCCTACATCCAATATCCAGTCGCTGCTGTACGACAGATAGCGTGAACTCCAGTCTGCATGAATGTTGTGGAGTCCCGGGAGGTATTCTGCCTGGACTACCAGATCCCTGACCAAGCAATAAGCCCAAAAATTCATCACCAGGCGGCCCAGAACTGCTGACTGCGTGCCGCCCATGTGATTGACATAACGGAAAGCTGAGATGTTGTCCATGAGCAGCCGGAGGCATGCGCTGGCAGTCCCGTTCACAAAACTCTGGATTGCAAAGGAGCCGGCAAGGAGTACTAGAGCGTTGATGTGGCGTCGGGATTCGTCTTCCGACCAAAATCCTTCGGTAGTCACACTGTTGCAGTGGGCACCCCAAACGTGGAGCCTTGTGTCCGAATCCACTGTGAACTCCGGTTGGGAACCGAAGATGGCCTTGCCATTCCAAGCCAAGGCACGGTAATGGAGAGGCGCTGGGATCACTGCTTGAATTGAGGAGTCCAATTATCCATGCAAGATGGCGTAGCAGTATCTGGGTGCGCGCCAGTGCCCGTCGTAATTTCTTGTGGATGGTCTGAATCTTGGACAGAGGAAGGCTCAGTGATTCCGCTCCGGAGTCTACGGTGAACCCGAGGAACTCCATGCATCACGAAGGAGACAGGCAGGACTTCTCCCAGTTGTGGAGGAAACCCAGGAGAGATGTCTATCATCCATTGCAGGTGCCACAGGAGGATGGAGTGATCCTGTGCCATGATCAGGATGTCGTCCAAGTAGACCATAAGTCAAACTCCTGGACTGCGCAACCAAGCAATGGCTGGGCACATCAATCTCGTGAAGCACCAAGGTGCTGACGAGAGTCCAAAAGGAAGACATGTAAAGTGCCAGGTGTTGCCCTTCCAGAGGAAACGTAATAAGTAGTGATGTCGCGAACATAACATTTTCCGTTCGCGAATGGCGAATGCGAACTTCCGCAAATGTTCGCGAACGGGCGAACCGGGCGAACCGCCATAGACTTCAATAGGCAGGCGAATTTTAAAACCCACAGGGACTCTTTCTGGCCACAATAGTGATGGAAAAGTTGTTTCAAGGGGACTAACACCTGGACTGTGGCATGCCGGAGGGGGATCCATGGCAAAACTCCCATGGAAAATTACATTTGATGCAGAGTCTGGCTTTAATACATAAAGGGCATAAATCACCCAACATTCCTAAATTGTTTGGAATAACGTGCTTTAAAACATCAGGTATGATGTTGTATCGATCAGATAGTGTAAGGGTTACGCCCGCTTCACAGTGACAGACCAAACTCCCCGTTTAACGCACCGCAACCAACCGCAAACAGTCCATTTGCACAACCGCAAACTCCCCATTTGCACAAGGTTGGATACCAAGCTAGCCATGTCCCGTTCCTTGTTCTCACTGATGTCATTGAAGGTCTCTTCCTCCACCCAGCCACGTACAACACCAAGGGTCCCAGAAAGGTGACAACAAGCCCCCTGTATTTATTTTTTTTTTAAAATGTACACTACTGTTACACCAGATAATGTATAATAAACACAGGTTACTGGCTATGGGAGGGATAATGTATAATAAACACAGGTTACTGGCTATGGGAGGATAATGTATAATAAACACAGGTTACTGGCTATGGGGGGATAATGTATAATAAACACAGGTTACTGGCTATGGGAGGATAATGTATAATAAACACAGGTTACTGGCTATGGGGGGATAATGTATAATAAACACAGGTTACTGGCTATGGGGAGGATAATGCATTCATTCCTGAGCTTATATCATTACTCACCAAAGGTAAGAAGAAGGGTGGGGGGACATGAAGCTTTTCTTCAATTTTTAAAAAATAAAAATAACCAAAATCTCTTATCTCTATTTGCCCCTCACACACACAAACACAGCACCCCCCCCCCACACACACACACAGCATCCATCTCACACACAACACCAAACACAAAGCACTCCTCACACACACACACAGCACCCCTCACACACACAGCGCCACGAACACAGCAACCCTCACACACACAGCACCCCTGACATACACACACAGCACCTCTCACACACACACACACACACACGTCTCACACACACAGCACATCACACACAGCACCCCTCCACACACACACACACACTGCCCCTACACACTAAATCCCTTAATCACACACTATACCACTGACACTCACTACATTCCAGACACACACTGCATCTCTTATACACACTCTGGATCCCCTAAACACACACTAGATTACCTACACACCCTCTCGATCCACTATGCAAATACATACTAGATCCCCTATACACTCTGGATCCTCTACATGCACACAGCCCCAAGTATCAAGTGCCTTAAAGGAACACCATAGTGCCAGGAAAACAAAGGTGGTGTTCTGTTCTGTATTTTGGCACTGGGAAGCACCCAGGTAGTGACTCTTCTCTTTTTGATTTATGGATTCAGATTAGGGGATTAGGGAACATGGCCCCAGGCGGCACTTTCACAGGGGCGGTATTTTGCCGCCCCTGTACCTTTAAGAAATCTGCTGTAAGGTGCCCGGGGCCGCCTATACATGTATCTATAGCAATTACCGCTATAGATATATGCTGTTCTGGGACCCTTACAGCCTTGGTTAATGAAAAGGGGGCCCAGAGCTGTAATCTCCACTCCAGCAGCAGCAGGTACTGTCCGCTCCTTCCTCAAGCCACAAGAGCATTGCAAAAAAAGAGATTATTGATGGTCAGGAGGCAGATAGTAAATGTTGATGTTTATTCACATATCAAATGACAACCAAGGGCGGACTGAGAGCCTTTGGGGCCGCCGGGCAAAATTAGATCCCAGGCCCTTTAAAGGCCAAATATATGTGCATTAAATAAATCTTAAATATAACTCTCCTATAATACGGCATTCCTACATGTTCTTTTTTGTATATAGTGTCAGTGTGAATGCACATGTGTATTGAGCATTAATGTGTGTATGCATGTGCAGGGGTGTGGAATATTAAAAAAAAATCTATTTGTCCAAGGGGGGAGGGGGGGGGGGGTGGGGGAGGGTGGTGACAGGTGACAGAGTGTGTGAGGGAGGGGGTGACAGGTGGAAGAGTGTGGGAGGTGGTGACAGGTGGCAGAGTGAGGGGGTGCCTAGTGGCAGAGTGAGGGAGGGAGGGGGTGAGAGGTGGAAGAGTGAGGGGGAGGGGTGACTGGTGACAGAGTGAGCGACGGGGTGACTAGTGACAGAGTGAAGGAGGGAGGGGGTGACTAGTGACAGAGGGAGGGAGGGGGTGACTGGTGATAGAGGGGTGACTGGTGACAGAGGGAGGGGGGTAACTAGTGACAGAGTGAGAGACAGGGTGACTAGTGGCAGAGAGGGGTGAAGGGGGTGACTGGTGACAGAGGGAGGGGGTGACTGGTGACCGAGGCAGGGGGTGATTGGTGACAGAGGGAGGGGGTGATTGGTGACAGAGGGAGGGGGTGACTAGTGTCAGAGGGAGGGGGTGACTAGTGACAGAGTGAGGAATGGGATGATTAGTGGCAGAGTGTGGGGTGAGGGGGTGACTGGTGACAGAGTGAGGGAGGGTCTAGTGACAGAGTGAGAGAGGGAGCGACTGGTGATAGAGGGAAGGATGGGGTGACTGATGACAGAATGAGGGAGGGAGTGACTAGTGACAGAGTGAGTGACTAGTGACAGAGTGAGGGAGGGAGCGGGTGACTGGTGATAGAGTGAGGGAGAGGGTGACTATTGACAGAGGGAGGGAGGGGGTGACTAGTGACAGAGTGAAGGAGGGGTGTCTAATGACAGAGTGAGGGAGGGGTGACTGGTGACAGAGGGAGGGGGTGACTGGTGACAGAGAGAGGGGATGATTGGTGATGAGGGAGGGGTGATTGGTGACCGAGGGAGGGGGTGACTAGTGAGTGAGGGACGGGTGACTAGTGGCGGAGGGGGGAAGGGAGTAACTGGTGACAGAGGGAGGGAGGGGGTGACAGAGGGAGGGGGTGACTGGTGACAGAGGGATGGGGTGACTGATGACAGAGTGAGGGATTGACAAGTGACAGAGTGAGGGAGGGAGCAGGTGACTTGCGATAGAGTGAGGGAGGGAGCAGGTGACTTGCGATAGAGTGAGGGAGGGGGTGACTAGTGACAGAGGGAGGGGGTGACTAGTGACAGAGGGAAGAGGTGACTGGTGACAGAGGGGAGAGGTGACTGGTGACAGAGGGGGTGACTGAGGGAGGGGGTGACAGGTGGAAGAGAGTGGGAGGTGGTGACAGGTGACACAGTGAGGGGGTGTCTGGTGACAGAGTGAGGGAGGGAGGGGGTGAGTGGTGGCAGAGTGAGGGGAAGACACAGTGGGGGGTGACTGGTGACAGAGGGAGGGAGGGGGTGACTAGTGACAGAGGGATGGGGTGACTAGTGACAGAGGTAGGGGATGATTGGTGACAGAGGAAAAGGGTTATTTGTGACAGAAGGAGGGGTGTGGAATATGTGTGACTAGTGACAGAGTGAGGGACAGGGTGACTAGTGGCAGAGTGAGGGAGGCAGGGGGTGACTGGTGACAGTGGGGGTGACTGGTGACAGAGTGAGGGAAGGGGTGACTAGTGACAGAGGGAGGGGGTGACTGGTGACAGAGAGAGGGAGGAGGTGACCGAGGGAGGGGGTGACTGGTGACACAGTGAGGGGGTGACTGGTGACAGAGTGAGGGAGGGGGTGACAGAGTGAAGGAGGGGGTGACTAGTACCTACCTTTCTCTCTGCTCCCTCTGGTCTCTCCCTGGCTGCTGCTCCTTCCCTTCGCTGGCTTTGAGAGGGCTCTGTGAGAGGAGTAAACAGGAAGTGATGTCACTTCCTAGCTCGCCTCTCCCACCACACAGAGCGCCGCGTGGGACAGGAAAAAAGAGACCTGGCAGAGAGAGAGTGAGAGAGAGAGGAGGTAATGCTGCCAGGTCTCATTAAGTGGGAGGGAGGAGGGGGTCAATATGCAGAGGTAGGTTGTGGGGCCCTGCGCTCCATCAGGGGCCCCAGCAACCTATCAATGAAAGATATATTTTTTTACATTTTGCTGTTCCAGTTGGAGAAATCTCTGATCTCTTCAGCTGGAGCATGGCTGTGCGGCCGGACCCCTAGCTGTCTCAGGCCCTCGGTCCATGACCGATGTGCCAGAGTGGTCAGTCCGCCCCTGGTGACAACTGACTAATAGAGGTAAAAGGAGGAGCAGTAAAACATTCTATACTTCTAACCACGATTTTTCCAGATACTTTCACTACTGTTATTGAGGGAGATAGACCAGCAATGAAACTGTGAGTTCTCAATCTTTGTTGTGCTAGATAGATACCACAGTTAGATAATCCTAGTCTCACCCTAGAATCAACCCAAAGCTATCTTCCACTCCTACACAGGCACAACAAAGATTGTGAACTCACAGTTCACAATCTTTGTTGTGCCTGTGTAGGAGTGGAAGATAGCTTTGGGTTGATTCTAGGGTGAGACTAGGATTATCTAACTGTGGTATCTATCTAGCTAGTTACTGCCAGGTTCACCTGAAACTTTCAGTGAGAGATAGGAGATTGCCATTGTGTCACTAAACCAAGTGTAAGACTAGGTTACCAATTTACATTTTGTTTGTTAACTTATTAGAAAATAATTTTGGTAAGTGTGTTGTTCAGTAAAAAGAAAAAAATCTTTAAGGTATCGCACCTGTCTAGCTACTCCCACATTGGCACTCACACAAACTTTGAGAGGTTGATAGCCTCATTCATTCATTCTAATGTGACACTAGTGGTTAAGGTTACTGAAGTATCCTACTGCTTGCCACTGCGGGTCTTGTTCAGTTAAAAAAAATAAAAATCCTCTTGGCTTGCCTAGCTATTCCCACATAGTGTGACACAGACAGTAATAGTTAGTGCAGTGTGGCACTGCTAGCCACTGGCACTTAACACCAACTGGAATTACCAATTTGACAGAGTTTATTTTAGTTAAGTGTTTGCAGAAAGAATATCCTTTTTTAGTCCAGTATTTGCTGTGCTAGTGTGCATGTACTGTACAGTGTAGTGTTTGTTAAAGTTATACACAATAATATCACAGTAGTAAATCCACCAGCCCATTTTGTAACACAGGCACTTACTTTTGTTGAATAAAGTAATGTTACTTTACACAAGACACAGCCATTTGTAACCCAGATTTCTTGTAATGATAAAAAAAAAAAACTCACTATCATCAGTGGTGCATCTTAATCCGAAGAATAAATTAAAGAAGGGGTTGTGTTCCCAAATACACCATTAGTAGTGCCATGGCCTCTGAGAGTCAGAACATCTCCTCCGCTGCGGCCTCCACCGCTAGTATGAAGCATCAGGATAGAGGGAAGCATGTCTAAGTCACCACTCTGGAGGCAGTTGAACTTTCCTCAGCTTTTTTAATGCTGTGTTTCACTACCTTTGGTCTTAATTTAATATGTTTTCCAAAGTATTCAATACTGTAAGAAAACAATTTCTAAATAATATATCGACAAAAAAACCCTTTACAATTTATTGTTGCCTTCTGTAGATAAATATTTTGGAAAGTTTTTCTAAGCATTGAATCATTTGGAATGTTTATTAAATGTATGTTTTTGTCAGGGTACCTGAGGCCTCTACCTCTAAGGGAGGTAGAGACTTGGCGGTGTATCCATCCAGGCGAGCTGTTTCCTCCGTTCCTCGCGGTTCATCCAGTCACTTAAACACCGGCCGCGAGGAATCCACGTCCTTTTCTAGCAGGACGCTCAATACGTGACGTCATGACGCTAGCACGAGCAATCTGTCACTCAAGTATCCGATATCCAATCGGCACTTGTCAGAGGCGTGATTTCCATCCAGAGCCAGGGTATTTAAGCTTACTCCTTACTTCAGCTCATTGCCCTGTCGTGGTTCTAGCTTGTCTAGTCACTCAGTGCTCTGGTATTCTAGTTTGCTCTTTTGGTTTTGACTCGGCTCGTTGTACTACCCTGTTTCTCTGTTATCCTTTGACCCGGCTTGTCTCTCGCTTATCTGTCTTCTCGTTCCCTCGACCTCGGCTTGTCTCTGACTATTCTTTACTCTCGGTACGTTAGTCCGGCCATTCTAAGGCCCGGTATACGTACCTTTCCACTCTTTGTACTCTGCGTGTTGGATCCCTGTCCCGATCCTGACATTACGACAGGGCCAATGGATCCTGCAGGTACAAACAGTCAGCTTGGTTCTTCGGATCCCAGGTTTGACGCCATGGAACATAGGATGGATCAGATGGCTTTGGCACTACAAGCACTTTTGTCTCGTGCTAGTAATCCACCTGAGGAGACACGTACTCCTTCTATCTCTCCTGCAGTCTCAGGTCTAGAGGTAGCCACTGTAGGTGCTTCTTCCCGTATTACCCCACCAGTACGTTATGGCGGGTCACCGGAGAAGTGTCGTGGCTTTCTAAACCAGATTAGCATCCATTTCGAATTACAACCCCGCTCTTATCCTACAGATAGAGCAAAGGTTGGATTTATTATTACTCTGCTCATTGAAAAAGCTTTGAGATGGGCCAATCCTTTATGGGAGAATGATAATCCACTAGTCTATAATTATAATGCCTTTGTAGCTGCGTTTAGAAGAACTTTTGACCCTCCTGGCAGAAAGGTCAATGCAGCTAGATTAATGTTGCGCCTTAAACAGGACAATCGAACACTTGTGGATTATGCACTAGAGTTCAGATCCTTGGCGGCAGAAGTTAAGTGGAACGAACAGGCTTATATAGATGTGTTTCTGAATGGGTTATCAGATGTAATTCTTGACGAGGTCGCTACTAGAGAACTCCCTGAAAATTTGGAGGATTTAATTTCTTTTATATCTCGTATTGATGAACGCTTAAGAGAGAGGCAGAACACTCGAGATAGGACCCGTAGACCCTCCTTTAAACTAGCGCCTACCTTTCAAATCTCTGAGTTCGAAGACTTACGTATTCCTGAACCTATGCAGATAGGCAGTACTCATCTCACTGAAAGGGAGAGACAGTACAGGAGAAGGGAGGGTTTATGTATGTATTGTGGAGTCAGGGGTCATTTACGCCTAAATTGTCCCAATCGTTCGGGAAACGCTCGCACCTAAGTTCCTCTAGAGGACAGGCCTTGGGTGTTTCTACTTTGTCCTCTATTCACAACTACAAGGAGCTCAGGCTTGTGTTACCCGTTTCTTTAAAGTGGGAGAAGGGAGTAGTTAAGACTATGGCACTAATCGATTCTGGAGCTGCTGAGAGCTTTATAGATCAGGGTTTTGCTGCCAAGCATGCTATTCCATCCCAGTTAAAAGAGACACCTCTGGCTGTCGAGGCCATCGATGGTAGACCGTTACTTGAGCCTGTTATTTTCCATGAGACCATACCGATTAACTTGACTGTTGGCATCCTGCATAAAGAGGATATATCCCTAATGCTCATTTCTTCTCCGTCTATTCCCATAGTCCTGGGGTACTCCTGGCTGAGGAGACACAACCCTATTATTAATTGGGAATCAGGGGAGATAGTTTCGTGGGGAGAGAATTGTCAAGAAAAATGCTTGCGGAAGGTCTTACCTCTTGGATTAACTAATACATCGAATACCTCTGACAATCCTACAGAGACACAAATTCCGCCTCAGTATCTAGATTTAAAGGCAGTATTTGACAAAAAGAAAGCCGATACCTTACCCCCACACAGGTCCTTTGATTGCAAAATTAACCTACTCCCTGGTACCATGCCTCCCAGAGGTCATGTATACCCATTATCTATAAAGGAGAACTCAGTCCTAGAGGAATATATTCACGAGAATTTAGACAAGGGATTCATCAGGAGGTCCTCCTCCCCTGCCGGGGCTGGATTTTTTTTTGTTAAAAAGAAAGATGGTTCTTTGAGACCTTGTATTGATTATCGAGGCTTGAATAAGATAACCATTAAAAATGCCTACCCGATTCCCTTGATCACCGAACTCTTCGATCGTTTGAAGGGCTCTACAATTTTCACCAAGTTAGACCTCAGAGGGGCATATAACTTGGTGAGAATCCAGCAGGGACATGAGTGGATGACGGCATTCAATACTCGATATGGCCACTATGAATATACTGTCATGCCTTTTGGGTTATGCAATGCGCCAGCGGTATTCCAAGATCTGATTAATGAGGTTCTTAGGGAATTTCAGCAAGAGTGCGTCATTGTATACCTAGATGATATACTCATTCATTCTAGTGACATTGAGATTCATCACAAGCAAGTCAGGAGGGTTTTGCACAAGCTTCTCCAGCATGGCTTGTACTGCAAGTTGGAGAAATGTAGCTTTGATCAAACCCAGGTAACCTTTCTCGGCTATGTGATCTCTGGGGAGGGATTTAAGATGGATCCGGATAAGCTCCAATCCATTCTAGAGTGGCCTTTACCCACAGGTCTTAAAGCCATACAGAGATTTATTGGTTTTTCCAATTATTATAGGCGCTTTATTAAGGGCTATTCTTCCATTATTGCACCTATCACTAACATGACCAAACAGGGGGCTGACACTAAGAATTGGACTACTGAAGCTCTCCTTGCGTTCAAGACTCTCAAGGAGCTTTTCGCTTCCGCTCCAATTTTAGTTCACCCTGACACTTCTCTGCCTTTTTTGCTCGAGGTAGACGCATCAGAGACTGGTTTAGGTGCTGTTCTATCTCAAAGGTTGGGTGTTGATAAACCATTACATCCATGTGGATTTTTCTCTAAAAAATTGACCGGTACTGAAAGCAGGTATGACATTGGTGACAGAGAATTACTAGCGGTTATCAAGGCTTTGAAAGAATGGAGACATTTATTGGAAGGTACATTACATCCTGTTACCATCCTGACAGACCACAAAAACTTGTCCTATATCGGAGAGGCCAAGCGTCTGTCCTCCAGGCAGGCTCGTTGGTCGTTGTTTCTTACCCATTTCAATTACGTTCTGACTTACAGACCTGGGTCAAAGAATTCTAAAGCCGATGCGCTATCTCGCCAATATGAACCCTCTGCTTCAGTTGAACCACTTTTGTCTTCCATTGTACCCAAATGCAATATTATTGCTAATACCAGTCTCAAAATTCATTCTCCGCTACTTGACCAGATCTTGAAGTCACAACATCTAGCTCCCGGAAACACTCCTGAGGGAAGAAACTTTGTTCCTCCTGAACTTCAACTGGAGCTCTTACAATGTTTTCATGAAAGTAAAATAGCTGGTCATCCTGGTATTCGCAAGACGTACTCTCTGATATCCAAGGATTTCTGGTGGCCTTCACTTCGTAAGGATATTGAGGAGTTCGTCGCAGCTTGTGAGACTTGTGCCAAGACTAAACTACCTCATGCATCCCCATGTGGCCTGTTACACCCCTTGGACATTCCTGAGAAACCTTGGACCTGTTTGTCCATTGACTTTATCGTTGATTTGCCTGCTTCCAAAAGACAAACTGTTATTCTCACGGTGGTGGATAGATTTACTAAGATGGCCCATTTCGTGCCATTACCTAAACTTCCGACTTCTCCTGAATTGGCGGAGATTTTTGCGAGAGAAGTTTTTCGCCTACATGGGATTCCTTCAGAGATTGTTTCTGATAGAGGTTCTCAATTTGTCTCACGTTTCTGGAGATCCTTTTGTTCTCAAATGGGCATCAAATTGAACTTTTCCTCTGCCTATCACCCTCAGTCTAACGGAGCTGCTGAACGTACTAATCAAAAGATCGAACAGTATCTGCGTTGCTTTGTTTCCGAACACCAGGACGATTGGGTCGGTCTGATTCCTTGGGCGGAGTTCGCACACAATAACCTTGTTTGCGATTCAACTCGCTCTAGCCCTTTCTTCATGAACTATGGCTTTCATCCTTCGATTTTTCCTTCGGTTTCCTCTTCTCAGGGGATACCGTCGGTTGATGATCATGTCGCCAACCTGAAGAAATTATGGGATCAGACTCGACAAATTCTATTACATAGTTCCTCACTGTTCAAGAAACACGCTGATAAACATAGAAGAGCGGCTCCTGTTTTTGTTCCTGGGGATAGGGTATGGTTGAGTACTAAGAATATTCGCCTAAAAGTTCCGTCCATGAAATTTGCTCCTCGCTACATAGGCCCTTACAGGGTTCTCACTCGTATCAATCCGGTTGCGTATCGCCTTGCTCTGCCACCTGCCTTACGCATTCCTAACTCTTTTCATGTCTCCTTGTTGAAACCCCTCATTTGCAACAAATTCTCCTCTAAGGTCCCCTCGCCTCGTCCTGTTCAGGTGGAGGGTCGGGAGGAGTACGAGGTCAGCTCCATCATTGACTCCAGAATTTCAAGGGGAAAATTGCAATATCTGGTCAACTGGAGGGGATATGGTCCTGAGGAGAGGAGTTGGGTACCTCAGGAGGACGTCCATGCTTCTCGCCTTCGCAGAGCATTTCACCTCCGCTTCCCATCTCGCCCCGGTTCATTCCGCCCGGTGGGCGTATCTGAGAGGGGGGGTACTGTCAGGGTACCTGAGGCCTCTACCTCTAAGGGAGGTAGAGACTTGGCGGTGTATCCATCCAGGCGAGCTGTTTCCTCCGTTCCTCGCGGTTCATCCAGTCACTTAAACACCGGCCGCGAGGAATCCACGTCCTTTTCTAGCAGGACGCTCAATACGTGACGTCATGACGCTAGCACGAGCAATCTGTCACTCAAGTATCCGATATCCAATCGGCACTTGTCAGAGGCGTGATTTCCATCCAGAGCCAGGGTATTTAAGCTTACTCCTTACTTCAGCTCATTGCCCTGTCGTGGTTCTAGCTTGTCTAGTCACTCAGTGCTCTGGTATTCTAGTTTGCTCTTTTGGTTTTGACTCGGCTCGTTGTACTACCCTGTTTCTCTGTTATCCTTTGACCCGGCTTGTCTCTCGCTTATCTGTCTTCTCGTTCCCTCGACCTCGGCTTGTCTCTGACTATTCTTTACTCTCGGTACGTTAGTCCGGCCATTCTAAGGCCCGGTATACGTACCTTTCCACTCTTTGTACTCTGCGTGTTGGATCCCTGTCCCGATCCTGACAGTTTTATAGTGTTCCCTATTTCTTCCCCAAAAGGAGCAACTAAGGAAGAGCCCATCAGAGACTTTGTTGGTACGACCGAACACGTGGCGGCGGCCATCTTTGTGCACGAACCTACAGTGGTGTTTGGTCGTCGAGTCCGTGGAACTATAATTGGACACTTGACCGCGCAAACACTGCTGAACTTCCATCCTGTTCGTACATTCATTTCCTTTTGTCTATAAAGAGCGGCATTCAACTAAATGGAATGAATGAACAACAGGCACACGACTACCCTATTCATGAACCTTTGCATTCGTTAATTTAATAGTGAGAACTCCTGAAAGAAGACCGGTCAAAGCATACAACCACATGGAACTGTTTTGGGGCTTTGCTTTGTGGTTGACCGGTCTAAACTTCACTTGAATGGCGTTCCTGTTCTACCGAACGGATCTGAGTTGTATTTCGACAGATTGGGCGCTCAGATCCCTGCTATTCGGTGAAGTGGAGTTCTGACTAATATTATAGGAGTTATGTTTAATATAATCTAAATAAAGAAGTATCCTTACGCAATTATCTTCCAAGTACAGAAAAGGAGTCTGGGAAATGTGCCTTTGCTCCCTGTCCCCACCAAGGTCCACGAGGGGAAAACCCCTGGAATGTAATTAAGGAAACCCCTTGCATGGGTGTGACAAACTACCCTTTGCCACTGGCTTTTGGAGGAGCTCGATTGCCAGCCTCCGGCCCTATGACTATGGCCCATGGCTAACACTGTATTCCCAGACTGCAAAAAGCCTTGTTCGTGCCTTTTTCCCTATGTGGTTCGGTAAATTGAGTTTACTGAAATACCGCCGAACAGCCGGACCACACGCAAGTGGAGTGCGCAGCCAATTTACCTCCCAGAACCTGTGATTAACCGCAAGCTAATTGACGAACGGCTGGGTGTTCACTGTTCGTATAGTTGAAAAAGTGGCGGCGCCCATCATGTTTAGTCGAATGCGGTCAGCTGTGTTTTGCCGTCAAGTTCATGGAACTCAAATCGGACACGCGAACCTTACCTTCTCTGGAACGTGCATTCGACACTTTGAACACCACTTTAACTCTGGCTATTTTCACGAATGGCCCAGTTCGTGCATTCGAACAGCATTTGAAATATGTGAAATAGACCGACCGCAAAGCCTAAATCTATGGAACTCTTTTGGGCATGAAAGCCACGCTTGCGGTCAGTCAAATATGACTTCCATGGAATTCGGGAACCCCTGCTCTGATCTGGGTGATTTTTGGATATGTTGTTCGCCCAGATCAGAGCTATCAAGGGATGTATGATTCATGGGGATATGTTGTTGTTCTGGGGTGTTTCTGTGTTTTGGTTAAAAACTGTATATTTTCTGCCTGTGCTAAAAAGTTAGCCCATTGTGTTTAGTAATTATATCACAGGCAGAGGGGAGGGTCTGTGTGCCTTAGCTGGGAGTGTCTGACTGTACTGTACTGTGTTGATTGGCTGTTGTAACTTTGTGTACTGTGTTCCACATGGTCCACGTGGGTGGACCATGTGGGAAAATGTGTACAGAAGAAAGATCTGTATGCTCATTAAACCAGTTCTATTTGACCCTCAACTCGCAGCCTCGACTCGTGTTTGGAGGGGACACCTTTAATCACTACAGGGATTGCTATGCTCTTCATACTCCCTTAGCTTCACTAAGCTCTTGTAAGAGGGTGGGTAGGAGACGGTGAGACCCCAACCAAGCACCGGCGGTTCATGGGGTCTGCAGTGCATATGGTGTCTAGTGCGGTGCTGATGGTCCTTGGTGAGCACTAGGAGCATCCTTTCTACGGTCCAACCCTCAGCTAGCCTGGGGCAACCGTAACAATGTGGAATTGTATGAAAGCCAGCTGTGGTTTAAAAAAAAAAAAACAGTTGACTCCCAAAACTGTGTATCGTCCAGTTGTTGGGGAATTTGGATGGGATTGCCGCCCTATGCTTCTCTTGGATATTATTTAAGTCTACCAGCGGAGATGTTGATGTTATTACTGCTACTCTGCTACAATTGGTGGTAGAAGTGGGATACAAGCCTCGCAACAAAGCAGCGTTCAGGTGTTTGTTCATACGAATAGAAAAGTGAAACAGCAGTTCGTGTATAAGCAGCGATTCGTGTACAAGCAGCGGTTCATGTACGTTTCCACTACACGAATGAACAGATGAATGGAGACACATTATTAGAAGCAAAGAGTAAGATAGCCAGCAACAAGGCGAAAGCTACCCTTATTGCCGACCATCAACATACCAGCGATCCTGAGAGGGGTCCCTCACCCAAGGGAAAATCAAAATTCCCTACAATGCATTCAAAGCGTTCACGGATGCAGAGGAGGACATTGATGGGTACCTCCAAGATTTTAAGAGACTGTGCCACTTCCATGACGTCAGCTAAGTAGATTGGATACTGCTGCTAGTAGGCAAACTATCTGGCCATGCAGCAGAGGTGTACCGAGCTGTACCGGACGAGGACAGCAGGGATTACCACCGGGTAAAGCAAGCCATCCTAGCGCGATATGCTATCACACCAGAGGCATATCGATTCCGATTTTGGGAGCTCAAGAAACAAGAAAATTATTCACATGCTGAATGGGCTCACCGACTACAGAGGGCTGCCCTGGGGTGGGTACAAACTAACCAAGCCACCACCATGGACGAATTGCTACAATTGGTCCTCCTAGAATAGTTCTTCTGTGGGCTAGCACCAGTGGTACAAGAATGGGTACGGGTCTGTAAGCCCCATTCTCTCACCAATGCCGCTAGGCTAGCCGATAAACATTATGACGCTAGGCACCACCACCGACCACCACCCCGCTTATTCTCGAGACCAGCATTGCCGACGCCAGCGCCCCTTCCCCCAACTCCACAGCGGCAAGGGGGGGGAGCAACACATATGCTACCAGGTTTCAACCGCGTTCCAACATCCTGTGTCACTTATGCCAACAGCTGGGACACGTACAGAGGGAATGACCCCAGAACTGGAGTCTCAATGCCTGGGTTCGCCAAGGTCCACCACCCACCAACAGAGCCGCGGTCCACTGCTACCAGAACAAGACCAACAACCGAGACGTCCCTTCGGACACCGCGGAAGAACAACTAGGTGTACTACATGAAGCCAACCTTATCCAAGCTGCGTCGGACAACCGGCAAAATCACCGGCAAACCATACACCTGGAGAGAAAGAATGTACAAGGGCTCCATGTCTCAAGAGCCACACTAACTTTGGTAAAAAAATCCCAGAGAAGGCACATGGGGATTCTTTGGCAGTGCAGGTAGCAGGGGGAGCCGTTTATCGTGTACCCACTGCCAGGGTTCATTTGAATTGGGGTCTGGGGTCAAGAGACGTGGAAGTGGGGTTGATGCAGAATTTACCTGCCGATGTAATAATGGGGAACGAGTTGGGCAAACTCACCTCTGCGTTTGTACCACAACCTGCCATCCAAGAAGCTTACCCTGTGGTCACTCGACAAAAGGCCTGCACCACAGGTCAACAAGCACAATCTGAGGCTCAGGTAAGCAACCAGTCCCCCCCCATAGAGGCCGTACCCTGGGATGCCCCACTAGAGTTTGGGAACGAGGTAGCTGTAGACCCCACGTTACAAGTGTATAAAGATAGAGTCGTTGCCAGTCAGGCAGGATTAGAAGGAGAAAGGTATGCCTGGGACAAGGGATTACTGTATAGAAACTCTGAGAGAATAGTGGCAGGATCCGTACCAATCCCCATGAAACAACTGGTAATACCCCTGAAGTACAGACAAGAGTTACTCCGCATAGCCCATGACATTCTGTTATCAGGCCATTTAGTAGTCATCCAGGCTAAATATAGGTTAACCCAGAATCTTTTCTGGTCAGGTATTTCAAAGGATATTAGGCAGTACTGCCAAACGTGGGACACCTGCCAGAGGGTGGGTAAGAGGGGCGACCGCTATAAAGCAAAACTTCATCCCCTCCCTATTATTGAGGAGCCTTTCAGCAGAGTAGCTGTGGACTTGATAGGGCCCCTGACTAGGCAAGCCCTGTCAGCAAGAAGTACATCTTGACCGTAGTAGACTACACCACTACATACCCAGAGGCGGTAGTGCTGACCAATATCCACGCTGAGACGATAGCGGATGCCTTGATGCAGATTTTTTCTCATATAGGATTTCCCCGAGAGATTATTTCAGATCGAGGCACCGAAATTATTGCAGAGGTCACTCACCAAATATATGTGGGATTAAACCCATCCTGAACTCAGCCTATCACCCGCAGTCCAACGGCCTCTGCGAAGGGTTTAACGGAACACTAAAGCAAATGATCCATACATTCATAGACACCAATAAAGACTGGGAAAGATTTTTACCCCACCTACTTTTTGAATATAGAGAGGTTCCCCAAGAATCCACCTGTTTCCCCCCCTTTGAACTACTGTTCGAGAGAAGGGTGAGAGGTCCTTTAGACTTACTAGAAGTCATTGGGAGGGAGAAGTAAATACAAATGGTACCCCTATCGTCCTATATGTGTTGGAGTTCCGCGACTGCCTGGAGGAATTGACGCAGGCAGTACGATCAAACCTCTAAGCGGCCCAACAATGCCAACGCAGGTGGTACTATAGGGGAGCTAGGGACCGCAGCTTTCAAATAGGACAAACGTGTTAATTTTGAAACCCGTCCACAATGATAAGCTGCAGGCGGTGGTAGAGCAAATCTGTGATACCACCTATGTGATTGGCCCATGCTCAGGGGCAGGGGGAAGACACATGCTCCATGTGAATATGCTTAAGCCTTACCATGAGCGTACAGAGGACGTGGCGGCTATCTGCCCCCCAGCCTCCGAAGACTTCGAAAGCCTTCCCCTACCAGACCTCCTAGAGAAAGGAAACCAGGCAGATGGCCTCGGAGGGGTACAGTTAGGAGAATGGCTGAGCCCACAGGAGCGTACCCAGACACAGGAGCTGATTATTGCTAAGGGGGCCACCTTCTCCAATTTGCCCGGGTACACACCTCTGGCTACTTACTGACTAGAAACCCCAGGTCAAGTACCCCTACGACAAGCCCCCTACCAGATTCATGAGTCTGCAGGAGATGCTGCAGTTAGGGGTTATTGAACATTCACACAGTCCCTGGGCATCTCCGGTAGTGCTAGTACCAAAGACCAGCATTGCCGACGCCAGCGCCCCTTCCCCCGACTCCACAGCGGCAAGGGGGGGGAGCAACACATATGCTACCAGGTTTCAACCGCGTTCCAACATCCTGTGTCACTTATGCCAACAGCTGGGACACGTACAGAGGGAATGACCCAATTACAGAGGGAATGATCCACAAGCTATGGCGGTTTGCGGAGTCTGTGGTGCTTATGGTGTCTGGTGCGGTGCTGATGGTCCTTGGTAAGTGCTAGGAGCATCCGTCGGCAGAGGTGTCTGTTACAGCCTACCTGGACGATATAGCTATTTATAGTCATTCCTGGACTGAACATTTGACCAACATAGGGGCGGTATTAGATCGTATTGGGGAAGCGGGGTTGACCCTTAAACCCAGCAAGTGTCATATAGGGATGCCTGAGGTACAGTACCTAAGGGTAGGGAGTGGCCGACAAAAACCTGAACCAGCCAAATAGAGGCAGTAGCGAAGTGGCCAACCCCACGTACTAAGACCGAAGTCCTAACATTCCTGGGAACAGCAGGGTATTACCGTAAATTCGTACCCAATTACAGTACTCTGGCCAAACCCCTAACTGATTTGACCTGTAAGAATCTCCCTAAGCAGGTAGTCTGGGCCCAAGAGTGTGAGCAGGCATTCCAATAACTAAAAACGGCTCTAATTAATGCACCTGTACTTGCTACTCCTGATCCAACTAAACGATTTCTTGTTCACACTGATGCTTCTATGTTTGGATTGGGAGCAGTATTGAGCCAAGTCGGAGCAGATGGCAGTGAACATCCGGTGGCTTACTTAAGCAGAAATGTACTACCACGAGAAGTAAGCTACGCCGCCATTAAAAAAGAATGCCTGGCCGCAGTGTGGGCCCTTAAAAAACTACAGCCGCATTTGTATGGACAACCCTTTTCCTTACTCACAGATCACAACCCGTTAGTGTGGCTTAACAGGGTAGCGGGAGACAAACTGAACTTGAAAAGTGATCTGTGAGTACTTCCCCAGACATCCCCAAGCCGATCCGTTGGGATCAGACTGTGTATGCTGGCTTGTGGTTCTAGGGGAGCATTGTGGCAAAACTAGCCACTTATTTGACTGATTTGGTTAGACTATTTGAGGATCACGAACAGAATCTAGATATATTATTCATCAGTTGAACCAACCACCGAATGGGGAGACCACCCAAGTGTGCCTCCAATTGACTATCTTCACACCAGAAAACCGCAAGGTTCTAAATGGTTGGATGGATGGCCGCTGTTCGTATAAACGAACACGTGGCGGCCGGCCATCTTTGCACACGAACCTACAGCGGTGTTTGGTCGTCGAGTGCATGGAACTATAATCGGACACTCGAACGTGCGAGCACCACTGAACTTCCATTCTGTTCGTACGTTCATTTCCTTTCTTCTATAAAGAGCGGCATTCAACTAAACGAATGAACGAATGTACACCAGGCATACAACTACCCTATTCATGAACCTTTGCATTCGTTAGTTTAATAGTGAAAACTCCCAAAAGAATACCGGTCAAAGCATACAACCACATGGAACTGTTTTGGAGCTTCGCCTCGTGGTTGACCGGTCTAAACTTCACTCGAATGGCGTTCCTGTTCTACTATACGGATCTGAGTGGTATTTTTTACAGATTGGGCACTCCAATCCCTGCTACTCTGTGAAGTGTCTTTTGTGGAGTTCGGACTAATATTATAGGAGTTAGGATGTTTTAAAATATTATACATACACAATAGGTGGAGTATCATTGGTTCTTGGGTACAGAATATAAAATGATGTACAAGGGTACAGTAGAGTGCACTGTGAAAACAAAAATATTGACAAGCACTTAGTGCAGCATCATAAAGTAAATGGGTAACTAAATAGCAGTTCCTTGATTAGGTACTCCCAAGAAGAGAGCCAGTTGAATATGGCATTTGGGATAGTTGTGTGAGGGATCCCACTCCCTACAAGTGTGGTGATTGTTGTCCCGTCCTCTATCTGCCTCAAACGATCCATTCAGGCAGTGTGAAGGTTACAACTTAATCTTTTAATGAAATGAAAATTAAAAATGAATACAAATAAAGATCTCTTACAATAAAGTCCACTTTGGGTAGCCAAATAAAGTCCACTTTGGGTAGCAAGAGATGTAAAAACTATTGGGTATATTCGGTACAAGCCATGAGAATACAAGGTATAAAATATTGTTGTAGGAACAAGTGTGTGCATACCTACTAAGAATAATTGCTATACAAAAAGATGAATATTGAAAAAAAAAGAGTGGGTATGTAAAAAAAGGACAGATCAGAATGGCAATGATGGATGTTTAAATACAAATAAAAAAAGAGAGAAAAATATCTATATGGATGATAAAACCATTATGTCTAAAAAAAATGAAAGGGTCATAAAAATTGTAGATTATGCTAGCTTTAGTGTACCTATAATCTTAATTTTATTAATGACAGGAGGCGAGTATTTGCTTAAAGGGACACTCTAGGCACCCAGACCACTTCTGCCCATTGGAGTGGTCTGGGTGCCAACTCCCACTACTCTTAACCCTGCAAGTGTAATTATTGCAGTTTTTTATAAACATAAAATAAAGTCTATTAGACTGCCACTAGAGAGAACTTCCTGGTTTCTAGCACAGGAAACCTGTGCTAGAGCATCGCTGGACGTCCTCACGCTGTGTGAGGACCTCCAGCGTTGCTCAAAACCCCATAGGAAAGCATTGAAATGATTTTTCAATGCTTTCCTATGGGGAGACGTAATGCGCATGAGCGGCGCATTAGGTCCCCTCGGCCGGTGGGCGAGATCAGTCTCGCCCACCGGCCGATGTAATGGATAGGAGGAGCGTCGCGGAGGCGGAGAGAGCGGCGAGGGACATCGCCGCTGCCTCAGGTAAGTCACTGAAGGGGTTTTTACCCCTTCAGTAACCGGGGATTGAGGGGTGGGAGGGAGAGGGACCCTCCAGTGCCAGGAAAACGGATTGTTTTCCTGGCACTGGAGATTCCCTTTAAGTCTCTCTTTACTAGAACTCCACAGCAGCACAGAAAAACAACCAATCAGAAAAAAAATAGGTACTATAAAACTCCCCTCCCCATGCATCATTTCCTCTTTCAAGCTGCGACAAAAACAGAATAAAAGGCAGAAAACATAATGGGGAAGAAACAAAGTCCTAGATACAATGAATACAACGATGTCCACCATCCGAGAAGAACTGCCAAACCAGATAGCGTGGATGGACTGTAAACTGAAACGAGAGAAAAAAAACAGAATCAAACAGGTTAATTATCCAATGAAATGTACTCTGAATAAACATGTAGGTACCCAACGTAACAACCAAAAGTACCTTAATATGTAGATATCCCAACCCTACTTATGAAAAAACAGACATAAGAACAGGCGACAGGTAGCAGAGACAACAAGCAGAGTTGCATACATCCCTGATTAATCCAAACTATTAAAATTAAACAAGGGAGGGATAAGAATGGGTGGGAAATACTCGCCTCCTGTCATTAATAAAATTAAGATTATAGGTACACTAAAGCTAGCATAATCTACAATTTTATAACATGACAGGAGGCTTCGTATTTGCTGTTTTAACGCTCAGTCAACAAATCCAACGCTGTTTGTTTCGCTGGTACCTATTCCAGGAGCTATCCGAGCAATCCTGAATGGACTTTCCAACTGCGATAAATGGCAATAGACCGATCGATGAAGATGCCAGTTGACGAAGCATCCCAAATACGGAAAAAACACCATCCGCTGATAGATCCATTGTAGGTGGGGTTGCGACCTGTTTCCTACCAGCCGGTAAGTGAGCTGCCAAGCTGACCTATTAGCCATTTCCCTGTAGTTATAAAATGTCGAAGATTATTTGCGGACTTAGGGCAGCGATAAGACACTGCCACCATGTCTCAACTCTTGATGTGTAAGGTTGCTCCACCGATCGTGCCAGGGTCACCCGGCGATGTGGCCTTGCAGGCAGATCTTCAATCTCAAGGAATGCGCCCAAGTCCACCACCAATTCTGTAATAGAACCGAGTAGGATCTTTTGTTCCCTGATGGCCTACGTGGCGAGAATACATTTATTATGCAGGCAAGAGTGTGGCAAACTAGCCCTATCCCAAGTGATTCCAACATTCCAACTGGACTGTGTAATCCTCGGCTGCGGTAGAGAAAGGACTCCAAAAAGGACGTCCAATCAGGGTCCCAAACTGAGCTTGTGTGGTGGAACGGTGGTCTACTATTCTGGAAATAGTGGGTCCCGGAAATATTCAAAAGGATGGGAAGCGTAAACCGGAGTTGAGATTCCCATCCAGATGTCATCGTCTAAGAGTGATAAGATGTACGGATCGAATGGTGATTGGGACCTGTATAACAACTCACGTGCTGTAGTGAGAGTGAAATAGTCCGACTACCCGTTGTACGATCCTGTTCCATGCCCGACCTGTCAAAATTTGTGTATGGGTTCCTGGTCTACACGCCACCTACAAGATAGGGTATAACATAGTGAGATCCCTGCACCCCTGCCTGTCCGGGCACGTATCTCCCAGAGTAGGCCCTAGGTCAAGGGACCTAGGAATGTGAGTTTGATAATCAAAGTCAAAGTCTCCCTATAGAGGAATACCTCCCTTCTTAGCTTGGAGTCCCGCGAACACATAGCGTTCTCCAATACGCAGGCAAGGCGTAAAGTCCCTGTGCTCATGACATGTGACTCCAGAGAGCAGATATAGCGAAAAAAGAAGGGTCTAGCTAAAGCCGTCCGAAACATGTATTGTCAGTTTGAGAATGTCGGCAGTCCTATCTGTGTCTGCTACACATCCTGAGCTGTACTCCAGCGGTAGGTTGTGACCTGACTTTGACGTCTGTGTAGGTCTCCTTGATGGTAGTTGAAAAAGTGGGTTAGCGCGAACCCAAACCAAAACGGCTCCCGTGAGGGATATATAGAGTATAGACGGAGGGCTCTCCATCTCCGAACCATTTTCTCTAGGTATGTGCTCAGAGGAGTAGGGGCAGTCCTGCCATCTTATCCCAAGATTGTAATGACCAGGGAACTCAAGACAACCGGGGTTTCCGGTCTTACCATGCGATCCATGCGTACGGTGTACCTTCAGACCGGGTAGTAGGCATTCCCTAATCTTGTTACCCGAGCAAGGCAGTGCCCGTTTGTTCCATGAAGGTCTCCGTATCTCCTGTCATCTTGATATGGGAAAAACTGTCTGTACAGTTTGTTTGCAATGGTCCGGATATCCAAAACAGAATGCAATTCTCTGTTTTATATAGCGCAGAATATACCAAAACCTGCACTCTTGTAATACCTGAGGCTCATCCGTTAGCCGTACCGTCTCCAGGAGTGTGTGTAAATAAGTGGGAGTCTCCCCCCGTTATACCTCTGTGAGTATTTCTCGCATGTGGTACAGTGGTCCGGATCCAGTAGATCCATTACAGGAGATAAAATAGAGGGATCCAGTCTAAATATGTATATCCTATATGATCAGGCAGCCCTCTACAACTAAATCAGTAGCACGGTCGTTAGATCTAATTGAATGCAGGAGGGACGCCCCTCTATGCAGTCATCGATGTCTTGTACAGGTAAAAGCCTGTGTGATGAACAAATGGATGGCACTGTAGAGCATTGAGTGTATGAGAGAGACGTGCTCTCTAATAATGTGACTGAATTCCGTGTCAGCGTCTGGCTGATAGCCTGAGCGGGCCACACCCGTTAATAACCAAACAGTAGAGTCTACATGCGTGACCGGTTCTCTCTATGAGAATGTGTCACTCCAAACATGTCCTCTGTATCCAGCTCAGTATCGGGCTGAGGTTGAGGGAGGGCTGCGGCCTCTAACAAAAAATCAGTGTCCGGTTCTGTATATGAGAGGGGTTCACTCTCTGTTCCTGAAAATAAAATATAATTCTCGGATCGAGGTGATGGAGGGCTGCACCCTCTTGTGATCTAAACTAGAGTCCCTTACAGACTCAGGGTGACCAACTGCAGGGGTACACCAATTACTAATATCAGCATAAGACTGAGGTCCTTTAAAATAATAGGTGGGTTTCTCCCCGACCACGAGACCTCTCTCCGAATCGCTCACCTGAGAAGGAATCAACTGGTAGTAAACCCGACCGATGACAGATGGGATAGTATACAACCTTGGGCCATGTCCATCCTTAATAACAGAAAGGGATGGTGCGAAAATGCAACCTTTGGAAACAATGATGGAAACTACCAACTGACCGCCCAGATCCCGTGCGCGTGCGCGGGGTCCAGGATGACCGTCGGTAGCCTGAGGAAAGCTGGAGACGTTCTCCGCAATCCACGAGAGCCCGGGAGGTCGGAGGAGGTCAAGTCAGGCCCCTCGACGACCCGAGCGATTGGAAAAGGAAAGCACGAAAACAAAAACAATAAAAAATGTAGATAAGGGTAAATACGTAAATTCTATCTCGGATAGAAGGAAAATAGCAGTCCGGAAGGCAAGTCAAGCAAGCCCCACTGAACAGGGCAGGAATAACTACCGATATCTAGATGGACACCGGGAGGCCGTTAGAGGGTTAGTTGTTAAAGACAAGGAAACACCGTGTCCCCCTGTAGGCGTCTGAGTACCGGTCCTTGCCTGTGCGAAGTCCTCCTTGGAGATGTGCCATCGCAGGGCTGGTGTAAACCATGGATGCGTGCCCGGGGTCCCTTATAAGAAAACTTGCCCTTCAGGCATGAGGTTTAGGGCCTTCACCCTTCCCACCATACTCAGGTGGCCGTATACTGGTGTCCTCTTGGATAGTATGGCAACAGTGCTTGCCTGGACACCTGTCTATCTCCATGTCACTAGTGGGTACTAGGTTTTCCTCAGTGATATTCCCCCAGGCCTGCGGCCAAAAGGCGGTTCGGCACCGATAGAGCAGGCCCGTCAGAAGGGCACAGGCACAGCAGGCCAAACGAATGGGAACAGAATAGTTGGCCCATCAAATAGGCACAGACATAGCAGGCCATTCAAATAAGCCAATCATAGCAGGCCAGTCAATGGGGCACAGACATAGCAGGCCAATCAATGGGGCACAGACATAGCAGGCCAATCAAAGGGGCACAGGCAGAGCAGGCCCGTGATAGCGTTCCGACAGCCGTAGGGCCCATCTGCGTGTGTAGAGTCCCATATATATATAGATATATATATATAGCCAAAGAAAATCAGCACTCCCAGGATTTGTATCAAAAATGAAAATAAGTCTTTATTCCAACGGTCAACGTTTCAGTTCCGCTAGGGAACTTTCATCAGGACAGAATACACTCCTGATGAAAGTTCCCTAGCGGAACTGAAACGTTGACCGTTGGAATAAAGACTTATTTTCATTTTTGATACAAATCCTGGGAGTGCTGATTTTCTTTGGCTATATCTATTTAGTGCAATCTAGCACCGGGTCTACAATCAAGTAAGTTGGAGTGCAAGGTCTCTTTTTCTTTTTTATATATATATATATATATATATATATATATATATATATATATATATATATATATATATTTATATATACGTAATGAAACAGGGAAACCTTGGGTTAAATCATTTAAATATGTAAAACCCACTAGTAGGGTAGTAATGTGATTATAACAGTATTTTTACATAATACCTCTGGATTAAGTTGCTATAATGTCTCCAGTCCAGTATCACATATGTTACAGCTACTAGTGCTGAATGTACTATAGCACTACACAGGGAACTGGCCAAAGACAGAAATCCAAACTGCAGGCACCTCAGAGCAGTACAGGGTGTACTGCCTAAAGCCTATTCTCCAGCCCAGCAAAATATATATATATATATATATATATATATATATATATATATATATATATATATATATATATATATATATATATATATATATATATATTTATATAAATGTGGCGTCATCTTGGGTTATAGATTAACCATGAGCAGGGTGGAGGGGCCGTCATCTGAGATAAAAAACTCTGTCCGTGATCAGAATCCGGCCTTGATTGACAGAGGGGAGGAAAGCCCCTCAAACAGACCTCCAACCAGTTAGGAACAGATGGGGGAGGGGCCGCGAGCGGTCGCACCCTCCCCCGCCCGGTCAGACACATGCGGTCCGTGGGCGGAGGCGGACGTGGCGAAGCAGCCACGTGGGAAAGGAGATCCGGCCGCCGGGTGCTAGTCTTGAGCTCCCCTGTGACCGGAAAAAACACACGGCGCACACAGACACCGCCAGACATAAGGACAAAAGCGGAACAAAAAATATAACAACGGGCATACACAAAGTTGGGAGACGGACAGGGGGGACAAGGCCAAGGAGATAGAGGAGACAGGAGGACCCCAAAGACCCCCCAGAAATCCAAACTAAATAGGTATATAACAATGAAAGCCTGAAGATACAAGTAAAAATAAAGTCCCACAGGGGTTTTAACAAAACTGCATGTGTAAAGAAAATTTACACAAGGACCAAGGCAATACTGCATATAAAATGAATCCCACACAGGCAAAATAAAATATTCTGAAAAGATATTCAATATTTAAGCATAAAAATCCCACAAGGCAAAATAAATTACTGAATATGGAAGAAAAAAATCCCACAAGGAACATAACAATATTGTATTATAAAAATAAAATCCTACAAGGATTATAACAAAACTGCATTATAAGAATAAAATCCCACATGGATTATAACAATACTGCATTATAAAGATAAAATCCCACATGGATTATAACAATACTGCATTATAAAGATAAAATCCCACAAGGATTATAACAATACTGCATTATAAAGATAAAATCCCACATGGATTATAACAATACTGCATTATAAAGATAAAATCCCACAAGGATTATAACAATACTGCATTATAAAGATAAAATCCCACATGGATTATAACAATACTGCATTATAAAAATAAAATCCCACATGGATATAACAATACCGCATTATAAAAATTAAATCCCACATGGATATAACAATACTGCATTATAAAAATAAAATCCCACATGGATTATAACAATACTGCATTATAAAAATAAAATCCCACATGGATTATAACAATACTGCATAAAGAAATAAAATCCCACATGGATATAACAATACTGCATATAAAAATAAAATCCCACATGGATTATAACAATACAGCATACAGGAATAAAATCCCACAAGGATTATAACAATAATGCATTTATAAATCTAAAATACTGAAAATAAGCAATAAAATCCCAAAGCCACCCACTATAAGCAGGAGGCAGTTGTACTCTGACCTGTACTGACTGCAGAGCAGCAAAGAAAGAGGAAATGATGCATGGGGAGGGGAATTTTATAGTACCTAACTTTTTTCTGATTGGTTGTTTTTCTGTGCTGCTGTGGAGTTCTAGTAAAGAGAGACTTAAGCAAATACTCGCCTCCTGTCATGTTATAAAAATGGATACAGATTTTTATAAAAAGGAGGGAAAAATTAGAATAATAGTAGTAGTAGTGGATCATTTTGGTTCACTCTCCATATAAAGGGTAAGGGATATTCCCATTGTGTGCTCATAAAAAGTGACATAACTCAAAATCTAAATTGAGTCCATACTATGTATTCTCGTGACTACATAAGGGGATAAAATATATTCAAAATAAACGCCTGTAGATTTAAAAAAAACTAGGTGAAATAAATAAGTGTAACATAGGAGATTTCAGAACAGGATATGATTCTAAGGTAAAGGTGTATACATTAGAATTATATATCAGCGCATACATAGTATAATATAATAGATAAAAATTTGTACCGTGAGGAGTGAACATGCAAAAATCAGAGGTGTCAATTTTTAAAAGTGGGAACATAAAAGCGGATAATAAAAGTAAATATAAAAATAATTATAAGTTCTTATATTAATAGTGGTAAAAATACATATGTTATCCTTTTAAGAAATGACATATTTCTAAATCAGAGTTAAGGTATAAGGGTGTTAAAATTAAAAATTAATTTAATTTCCTCTTTACCTAATTTGTTAATGTAGTCTCCTCCTCTCCAATCTTTTTTAACACGTTTTAATGCACAAAAAATAAACCTTCCGGATCTTGGTTGTGTGCTATTTTAAGATGTTGGGAAACATAGTGTGTTTCTAGACCATTCTTAATGTTTCGTACATGTTCGACAATTCTGACATGGAGGGGTCGGATGGTTCTCCCTACACAAAGGAGATTGCAGGAACATTTTAGAACCTATATGACCCCTTTGGAGTGATATGTAGTGATGTCGCGGACATAAAATTTTCGGTTCGCGAACGCGAACTTCCTCAAACGTTCGCGAACCGGCGAACCGCCATTGACTTCAATGGGCAGGCGAATTTTAAAACCCACAGGGACTCTTTCTGGCCACAATAGTGATGGAAAAGTTGTTTCAAGCGGACAAACACCTGGACTGTGGCATGCCGGAGGGGGATCCATGGCAAAACTCCCATGGAAAATTACACAGTTGATGCAGAGTCTGGTTTTAATCCATAAAGGGCATGAATCACCTAACATTCCTAAATCACAATGGATATGGATTGACACCTGACATATGACATATTGACACCTTGACATATGGTTTGACACCTGTCCTCAGAGACCCTGATACACACTGACACAGAGCAGAATAGGGACTGTTCCCCCTACATAGGGTCACTTGGCAGATATGGATTGACACCTGTCCTCAGGGACCCTGATACACACTGACACAGAGCAGAATAGGGACTGTTCCCCCTACATAGGGTCACTTGGCAGATATGGATTGACACCTGTCCTCAGGGACCCTGATACACACTGACACAGAGCAGAATAGGGACTGTTCCCCCTACATAGGGTCACTTGGCAGATATGTATTGACACCTATCCTAAGGATCCCTGATACACACTGACACAGAGCAGAATAGGGACTGTTCCCCCTACATAGGGCAACTTGGCAGATATGGATTGACACCTATCCTAAGGATCCCTGATACACACTGACACAGAGCAGAATAGGGACTGTTCCCCCTACATAGGGTCACTTGGCAGATATGGATTGACACCTGTCCTCAGGGACCATGATACACACTGACACAGAGCAGAATAGGGACTGTTCCTCCTACATAGGGTCACTTGGCAGATATGGATTGATACCTGTTCTCAGAGACCCTGATACACACTGACACAGAGCAGAATAAGGACTGTTCCCCCTACATAGGGTCACTTGGCAGATATGGATTGACACCTGTCCTCAGGGACCCTGATACACACAGACACAGAGCAAAATAGGGACTGTTCCTCCTACATAGGGTCACCATTTTTAGCCCAAGGCAGCTCATCTCATCAGGCCTTTTTTAGTCGAATGTATCGCCCACTGTCAGTCCCTTCGGGATCCATCCCTCATTCATCTTAATAAAGGTGAGGTAATCTAGACTTTTTTGACCTAGGCGACTTCTCTTCTCAGTGACAATACCTCCTGCTGCACTGAAGGTCCTTTCTGACAGGACACTTGAAGCGGGGCAGGCCAGAAGTTCTCTCGCAAATTGGGATAGCTCATGCCACAGGTCAAGCCTGCACACCCAGTAGTCAAGGGGTTCATCGCTCCTCAGAATGTCGATATCTGCAGTTAAGGCGAGGTAGTCTGCTACCTGTCGGTCGAGTCGTTCTCTGAGGGTGGATCCCGAAGGGCTGTGGCGATGCGTAGGACTTAAAAAGCTCCGCATGTCCTCCATCAACAACACGTCTTTAAAGCGTCCTGTCCTTGCCGTCGTGGTCGTGGGAGGAGGAGGATTACTTTCACCTCTTCACCTGTTAGATTCCTGTTGTGCTGTGACATCACCCTTATATGCTGTGTAAAGCATACTTTTTAATTTATTTAGCAAATGCTGCATCCTTTCCGACTTGTTGTAATTTGGTAACATTTCAGCCACTTTCTGCTTATACCGGGGGTCTAGTAGTGTGGACACCTAGTACAGGTCGTTCTCCTTCAGCCTTTTTATACGAGGGTCCCTCAACAGGCACGACAGCATGAAAGACCCCATTTGCACAAGGTTGGATGCCGAGCTACTCATTTCCCGTTCCTCCTCCTCAGTGATCTCAATGAAGGTATGTTCTTCCCCCCAGCCACGTACAACACCACAGGTACCAGATAGGTGACAACGAGCACCCTGGGATGCCTGTTGTGGTTGGTCTTCCTCCTCCTCCTCAAAGCCACATTTCTCCTCTGACTCCTCTTCCTCACAATCCTCTTCCAGCGTTGCTGCAGGTACAGCAAGCGATGCTGATAAGGCTGTTTCTGGTGGTGATGGTAACCACAACTTTTCCTCTTCCTCTTCACGCTCATCTACGGCCTGATCCAGCACTCTTCGCAGGGCACGCTCCAGGAAGAAAACAAATGGTATGATGTTGCTGATGGTGCCTTCGGTGTGACTGACTAGGTTTGTCACCTCCTCAAAAGGACGCATGAGCCTACAAGCATTGCACATGAGCGTCCAGTAACATGGCAAAAAAATTCCCAGCTCCTCAGAGGCTGTCCTAGCACCCCGGTCATACAAATATTCATTAACGGCTTTTTCTTGTTGGAGCAGGCGGTCGAACATTAGGAGTGTTGAATTCCAACGTGTCGGGCTGTCGCAAATCAAGCGCCTCACTGGCATGTTGTTTCGCAGCTGGATATCGGCAAAGTGCGCCATGGCCGTGTAGGAACGCCTGAAATGGCCACACACCTTCCTGGCCTGCTTCAGGACGTCCTGTAAGCCTGTGTACTTATGCACAAAGCGTTGTACGATCAGATTACACACATGTGCCATGCACGGCACACGTGTCAACTTGCCCAACTTCATGCCGCCAACAAATTTGTTCCGTTGTCACAAACCACTTTGCCGATATCCAGTTGCTGCGGAGTCAGCCACTTTTCCACCTGTGCGTTCAGGGCGGACAGTAGTTCTTGTCCGGTGTGACTCTCTGGTTTCAAGCAAGTCAAACCCAAGACGGCGTGACACTGTCGTATCCGGGATGTGGAATAGTACCTGGGGAGCTGGGGGGTGCCGTTGATGTGGAGCAAGATGCAGCAGCAGAAGAGGACTCAGCCGAGGAGGTTATGGAGGAAGATGGAGTAGGAGGAGTAAAGGAGGTGGCAGCAGGCCTGCCTGCAAGTCATGGCGGTGTCACCAACTCCTCTGCAGAGCCACGCATTCCATGCTTGGCAGCCGTCAGCAGGTTTACCCAATGCGCAGTGTAGGTGATATACCTGCCCTGACCATGCTTTGCAGACCAGGTATCAGTGGTCAGTTGGACCCTTGCCCCAACACTGTGTGCCAGACATGCCATTACTTCCTTTTGCACAATCGAGTACAGGTTGGGAATGCCTTTTGTGAAAATAAATTTCGTCCGGGTACCTTCCACTGCGGTGTCCCAATAGCTACAAATTTTTTTTTTTTTTTTTTTTTTTTTTTGTAAATATAATTTTTATTTCCTGGATATAGGAGGTAAATATGGTTATTACTGCGTAGACTCGCAGGTCTGTGCAACTTTCAACAAGAAGTTAGAGTCAGGCATAATACGGGCACGCAGGCCCAACAAGGCTGCGGGACACGCAGGTCCCAAATAACAACAACAATAAGAGCACAAGAAGGTGAGTCCCCCCCTCCCTCCCCCGAATTCTTCCCATTTGTCTCAAGCGTCGTCGCCATCCAAAGAAGGGTAATCACCCGTGGCTAAGCTATTGTCCCCTCAGGTTGAGAATAGCTCCCTCTAGTTGGCTACCTCTAGGGTGTCTAGTGCAGAGTACACTATCACCTCCCTTGTACCCCCTGCGGGGGCATTTATGGTCTGCCTGTGCGAGAAGGATGAGTACTTGATCTGATGGGTCGCTACTGTGGGGGTCACGTCTGTAGGGGTTCCCTATTGCCAGCTTACTATATCAGCGGAATGACATTTTGTAGGGAGGTGAACATGCATGGGCTCATTTCCAATGCCCCTATGTCATCATGGCCTTTGAGTAGCGTTTCTAGTTTGTGACTCCTGGGTAGTGGGGAAGGGAGAGGGTTAGGAAAGTGGAGGGGAGGAGGAGGAGGGTCTGTCCGTTGTCCCCTAAGTCATGTAGGCAGAGTTCAGCCCTATATTTAGTTTTGTAGCATCGTCAGGAAGTCCTGTTTCGTCGTAGTCAGTATCCAGTGAGTCCAGATGTCCAAGTATGTCTGATGCTGTTTTTCGGTAGCCAACATGGAGAGCTCCTCCACCGCTCTCAGCTCCTCCATGTGGGTGAACCATTTGAGAAGGGAAGGGGTCTCACTCTTTTTCCAGTATTGTGGAATAGTTTGTTTGGCCATGTTTAGGATGCGGATTGTGAGCGATTTTTTGTACTTAGAAATCGGTATATTCGTGTGGTGAAGCAGCATTGCTGCAGGTTGTAATGGTGGTGGGTTGTCAGAGAAGCGTGAAGTGATTGTGTGTATCTTCCTCCAGAATGGTTGGATGAGTTCGCACGCCCACCAAATATGTAGAGGTGTACCCGGTGCATTTGTGCATCTCCAGCATATGTTGGTCCCATGGGCATGCATGTATTGAGGTGTGTCTGGGGTGCAGTACCATTGCGTGAGTATCTTATAAGCTATCTCCTGGCTCTTGCTAAATATGGAGCAGTGGTGTGTGATCTCACATATCTTTTCCCACTCCCTTGCGCTGAATGTGTGGTCGAGAGCCTCCTCCCATTTGCCCATAAAGCGTGGTGTGGCCGTGGGTGTGTGTGTTTGTAGGAGGGTGTAGAGCTGCGAAATACAGTGTGGTAGCGGTTCAGGGTCTACACAGAGTTGTTCAAAGGCAGTAAGTCCCCTTGTAAGAGCTCCTGCCCGTGGTAGGGTTTTGGTGTAGCTAACTAGTTGTGCGTATCGGAATTGGGTCGTGAACGGCTGGTTAGGGTCACCGCACAGGTCAGTTAAGGACCTCAGCCCCTGACCGGAGCATACATGTCTCAGTCTCGGCAGTGGGCATTGCACCAGGGCCCTCAGTGCCCTAGGGTCCGTACCTGGTGGGAAGCCTGGGTTATGTGTAAGGGGAAGCAGTGGGGACGGGAATGTGGAGAGTGTGTGTCTACCTACACTCCCTCTCCATACCTTCAGCGTCGCTTTCGTGTATGTGGAGTAGTGTGTTTCCTTTCCGTCAGTCCCCCCGGGGAGCCACGGGATGAGGGCAGCTGGGATCCCGGCCAACCCCTCCTCCGCCTGTTTCCATAGTTTACCGACCCCAGTCTTAGACCACTCCACTACCCGTTGCAGATGGCATGCCTTGTAATATTGCCGAAAATCGGGTAAGGCTAGGCCCCCTTTGTTCCTAGGTTGGGTGAGTAGTGCATATTTTAGTCTGGGCCTCCTCCCATCCCACACAAAGGCTCCCATTGCTTGTCGAAGTGTAGTAAAGAATGAGGTGGGGATCGAGATAGGCAGAGCCTGGAAAAGGTAGAGTAATCTCGGTAGTAGGTTCATTTTAATTACTTGGATTCTACCCAGCCAGGAAATATGCGGTAGGGCCCACTCCCTCATGTCTGCTTGGAACCTAGTCAGTATCGGGGCAAAGTTTGCTGTAAAGAGCTCCGATTCCCTAACCGTCAGCCAAGTGCCGAGGTAGCGGATTTTATCAGTGGCCCAATGGAACGCGAAGCTGCGTTGGAGCTGTGTCGTTCTCCTTTTGGGTACGCTGACATTTAAAACATACGACTTGGAGAAATTGATCTTGTACCCTGACAACCTGCCGAAGGTCTGGAATTCCCGCACCAGGTTGGGGAGGGTGACCTCTGGGTGTGTTATGAAGAAAAGGAGGTCATCTGCGTATGCAGCTAGCTTATGGTGTGTGTCTCCTATGCGCACTCCCTTGATATCTGGGTGGTGGCGGATAGTAGAGAGCAGGGGTTCCAGGGCCAGGACAAACAGCAACGGAGATAGGGGACACCCCTGTCTTGTTCCGTTGTGAATTGGGAACGACTCGGTGGGCGCCCCATTGACCAGGACGTGCGCTGTCGGATGAGTATACAGGGCCTTGATCCATCCCTGCAGGTACGGTCCCACACCCAGGTGTGACAGTGTCTGAAACATATACGTCCAGCAGACCCTATCAAAGGCCTTCTCCGCGTCCGTGGACAGCAGGAGAAGGCCCGTGTCGTCCCCTGTTTTTTTGTGCATCACGGTAAGGGCCCTTATGGTGTCATCTCTGGCTTCCCTACCCATCACAAACCCCACCTGGTCCGGATGGACCAGAGAGGGTACGTGCACCTGGAGTCGGGTCGCCAGGACCTTCGCTAGCAGTTTGATGTCGTTATTTATAAGGGATATGGGCCGATAACTCCCGCAGTGCTCCCGGTCCTTACCCTCCTTCGGGATTATAGTGATGTGCGTCATGAGCGCTTGTGGGGGCAGTTCGTGTCCCTCCCTGATGGCATTGAACATGTCTAGGAGTGGGGGGTACAGGGTCTCGGCATAGCTTTTATAATATTTGATGGGCAGGCCGTCTGGGCCCGGTGTCTTGCCCGGTTTCATGGATTTAATAGCTAGCGCTAGTTCCCCCATAGATATAGGTTCATCCAGCTGGGCGGCCGTGGTTGTCGTCAGAGAGGGGAGCGTATGGGTCTTTAGGTAGTCATCTATTGAGGTCTTGAGTGATCGTGACTGGGCATCAGTGTGGGGGCGTGGGAGGGAGTACAACCCTGCGTAGTAAGTGCGGATGATTTCTTGGATCTTGGCCGGGTGTCTGTGTAGGACTCCCCCCTTGTCCCTGATCCTGTCTATGTACGTGTCTTGGCGCCTTTTGGCTAGCATGCGCGCTAGAAGTTTCCCACTTTTGTTCCCGTGAATCGCGAAGAAGGCCCTATTTCGCAGAGCGTCCCTTTGGTGAGTGGAGTGTAAGAGTGAAGTCCGTTCCCTACGCAGGCTGAGGAGAGTGGCCTGGTGTGTGGGGAGTTGGTGTTGTTTGTTAAGTGTGTCTGCCTGTGCTATGTCCGATAGTAGTTTAGCCATGCGGGCCTCCCTTTGTTTTTTCAGGAGCGCACTCTTTTGGATGAAGTGGCCTCTTATGACACTCTTATGTGCCTCCCATCGTATGGTGGGGGAGGTCTGCTCGCTGGTGTTGTATGTGAAATATTCCCTTAATGTTGCCCCTATGTCCGAGGTGATCGTAGGGTTCGTAAGCAATGATTCGTTCAATCTCCACTTAGAGATCTTGGGTCTGTGAAGGGGGGAGTTTAGTTTGATGATCACTGGGGCGTGGTCCGACCACGTCACAGTGCCTTGGTCAGCCTGTAGGACTAGCGGTATGTGGTAGCTGGGTACTAGTAAATAGTCTATGCGGGTGTAGGAGTTGTGAGGGTGGGAGTAAAAGGTGAAGTCCTTTTCGTCGGGGTGGAAGGCTCTCCAACAGTCTACTAGCTTAGCCCTGGCCAGAAGAGTTTTAATGGCTGTAAGGTATTGTGAGGAGATGTGTGTGTGGCCCGAGGAGGAGTCCCACTTGGGGTCTAACGCTACATTCAGATCCCCTCCCACTACTAGTATGCCTTCCTGGAAACCCGCTAGTGTGCGGAGCGTCTTAGCCAAGAATTTATATTGCCCCCGGTTAGGGGCATAGAGGTTGGCGAAAGTATACGTAGTACCCGCGATCGTCCCCTTGAGGAACAGGAAGCGGCCCTCCGGGTCTGTCAGGACCCCAGATTCGGTAAATGGGAGGTGTCTATGTAGGAGTATTGCCGTGCCTCGGGATTTACCTCCCTGGAAGTCACTATAATACCCCTTGGGGTAGTGGTGGTTCGTCAACTTGGGTCGTGAGCCTGCCCTAAAATGGGTCTCTTGCAGAAACACTATAGATGCTCGTGCTGTCTTAAAGTCCTTATGAGCTCCAGCCCTTTTTTCTGGCGTGTTAAGTCCCCTAGTGTTCAGTGAAAAAATGGTGAGTGGGGCCGGTATTAGAGACATACTGGATGTGCGTCAGTTGCTCACAGGTGGTACTGTCACTTCTGTCCGGTCGTCAGGTATAGCGAGTACTGGATAGGGTAACTTGGGGAAAACCGGGGAGGTCAGAGGGGAAGAGGGGAAGGAACGTACCCACTGGGACTAGAGACTGGGTACGGAGGAATAACACTATGTACAATGAAAAAACGAAAAATGGATTTGAGCGTTGGAGGGCAGTAACCACCCCCCCCTCCCGTAGGTGGGAGGGGTGTACCGCACACCTAGGGTTAGAACGCTCCAACCAGTAGGGTAGCAGAGGAGTCCAAGAAGCCCCAAGTGGGCAGGACCCGGCGGGCCCAGGACGCTCCCAGAAAGATCGTCACGTACCTCTGTGAGCCCCCGGGGTACCGCCCAGTCAGGACATCCCGTCTCCCCGCCTCTTGGCTCACTATGCAAGGAGTGTAGCCTATGATGTACCTCCATAAGCGAATGTTTGTAGGGTCTGTGTCATGACCGCAGTTTGTGGACTAATCGGCCCACCGATATATCATGGTGTCCTTTAGTTTAAGTGTGCCTCGCCCGCCACCCCCCAGGTCACTGGGTGATTCCCAATTTTCTAGGGTCAATTGAAACCACCTAGCTTAGAGCAGTGAGATTTTCCCCTTGGTTTCCCTCAGATGTCGTATGCGTCCCCTTGCTCCCCCCCCCCTAGGCTCCATGACCTGCCTCTCCCCAGTCCCGGCCCGACCCCCAGCAGCCATCCGGCCCCTATACTTGCATGCAACAACATATATTTAAATGGTCCCTATAAGGTCTAGTACAGCTTTCTCCCGTAGTCCCCTATAACCCGGCAGGGGCGAGATCAAGATAGCCGGGATAGCAGCAACAGTCCATAAAGTCTGAGGGGACCCACTGTGTGACTGCGTGGGCCGCATCACCCCTTTACAGGTGCTGATGTGGCTGACTCTCCCGTCTCGTGCGGGTGGTGTGGTGGCATCGGCCGGTTAGCATCCCAGTTTGTCCTGGCAGGTTGTGCCTGGAAGCTGTAGCCTTCCGGGGTGAATATAGGGGTGATTCATGTGGGTCCCCCATCTCCTCGCCTAATAAAGGGGGGGCAAGTCCAGGGCCAAAGTGTGTCTATCCTGCTCCCTCCGTGCCATGATTAGGCAGGGTATGCCATTTAGTAGAACCCGGGGCCACCCCCTCTCCCCCTCCCCAAGTATTCAGCCCACTGTCCTTGTGTTGAGGTGTAGCGTGTAGTCCCGAACCCCCCTTGTCCCCTTAGGCATACTTGCGGTTATGAAGCGGGATAAGGAATGCTGTCCCCAGACTCCGGTCCGTTAGTCCGTTGATTGTTCCACGTGGGCCCAGGGTTTGGAGCCGGAAGGCCAACTGTAAGTCCCAGGACCGGAGCGGATTTACTCAGGAGAATGATGATGGTCGAAGCGATGTGGATGCATCAGAGAGAAAGTAGAGGGTGAAATAAGCATATAAGTCCTCCCTGTCAAGGCTTGGTGCGTTCCGTAAAAAGCCCAGGGAGCGGCAGGGTCGGTGGCGCTGTTAGTTCTGTGTTCCCGCTGGTCTTATCGTCTGCATGCGGGGGTTCCGTAGTCGTTGGGGTTTGGGGCCCACGCCTTGCGGCCTAGGACCTTCCGTGTAAAATCTGAGCGGGTTCGGCCATGTTAGCTTCTCCGGCGGCAGATGTAACTCACGTTGAAGCGTCTCTAAGTCTTCTGCGCCCGTGACCATGAAGGGGCCTGAGGGTGTCGCTACTTGAAGGCCCGTGGGGAAGCACCATCGGTACCTTAGGTTGGCGGACTGCAGTTGCCTGGTGAAGGGTTTCAGGGCTCGCCGGTACACCAGTGTAGCAGGGGACGGGTCTGGATATAGCTGGATGTCCGACCCTTCTAGTAACACCTTGTCCGCTGCCCGCGCTTTGCGTAGGATCTCCTCCTTAAGCTGGAAACTCTCCATGCAGCAAATGATGTCCCTGGGGGGTCCCCCTGGGGGCCCTTGAGGTCTCAGAGCCCGATGCGCTCTAATAAAGCCTATATGCGTCAGTGGCGGCCTATCGAGGAGCCGATTGAAAAGCTCCATCAGTGTGCTTTGTACTGTGGCCTTGGTATCCAGTTCCTCTGGGACCCCCCTTACCCTAATGTTCTGGCGTCTGCCCCGATTGTCGAGGTCCTCTATATGCAGGGCCATCTGTCTCATCACTGTGGTATGGTGCTGCAGCATGTCTGTGTTAGCTGCCTGTGCCGCTGCCATGTGGTCACAGTCCGCTTCAATCTGCGATACACGTTGGTTGAGGCCTTGTAAGTCCTCTCTCAGAGCATGGAGTTCCGCCGTGATCGAGGAGTGCAACTCAGCGTTGGCCGTCTTGAGGTCTGTTTTCGTTGGTAAGTCTTTTAGCAGGGCCATCAGGTCCGACATTGCTGGGTCTCTTGTCGCCCGCGGTTCAGGGGCCTGCTCTCCCGTTGGGGAACGCTGGGAGAAAATGTCCGACTCCGTGGAGTCATTTGAGGCCTGCGGATCCAAGTCCGCCTGTGCGAGCAGGTATCTCTTCATTGTCGGGGTCGGGGTTCCTTTTGGGTGTTCCCCTGATCTTTGGGTATGTGAGGCTCGATGAGTCTTACCCATCACTGCGGTCAGAGTGCGGATTAAATGAGGTTACAAGCCGAGCCAGCGGGGAGCTCAGGGATCAAGCTGCCATCTTCTCGGACCGCTAGGCCACGCCCCCCGCTACAAATTTTTTAAACGCCTCAGACTCCACCAGCTTGTATGGTAAAAGCTAGTGGGCGAATAGTTCGGACAAGCCAGCTGTCAGACGCTGGGCAAGGGGGTGACTTTCTGAATTTGGCTTCTTACACTCAAACATGTCCTTGACAGACACCTTACTGTGGGCAGATGAACGGGAACTGCTCAAGGCGGGAGACGGAGTGGCGGATGGTTGAGAGGGGGCAAGGAGGACAGCAGTGGTTGATGTGGCTGAAGATGCTGGACCAGGAGGAGGATAGCGGCTTTGAGTTTCCGTGCTGCTTGTACTCATGTGTTGATCCCGTAGGCGTTTGTGATGTGCGATCATGTGCCTACGCAAAGCAGTTGTACCTAGGTGGGTGTTGGACTTCCCACGACTCAGTTTCTTTTGGCACAGGTTGCAAATGGCATCGCTGTTGTCAGAGGCAGACACACAAAAAAAATGCCACACTGCTGAGCTCTGCAATGACGGCATTCTGGTGGTGGACACAGCATGCGTTGATTGGCGTGCTGTTGGGCTGACCCCGGGTGCCGATGCATGCTGTCTGACTGTGCTCCTTGCGACGACCTCCCCCTGCTTCCAACTCGTCTCCTCCTCCTCCTCTCTGTCTCCCCATCTGAACTTTCACCCTGTTCTTCTTCTTGCCGAGCGGGCACCCACGTGACATCCATGGACGCATCGTCATCATCAACTGCTTCACTTGTATCTGACAACTCAGCAAAGGAAGCAGCAGCGGGTACAACATCATCATCATCACACTGTACGTCCATGTGTGTAATGCTGCCTGCCTGAGACATATCCCTGTTATCTACATCCTCTGGCAATAATGGTTGCGCATCACTCATTTCTTCAAACGGATGTGTGAATAACTCCTCTGACATACCAAGTGAAGCGGCGGTGGTGCTAGTTTTGGTGGAAGCGGCAGGCGGGTGAGTGGTATCTTGAGAGGTGCCCGAAGCTAAGCTGGAGGAGGATGGTGCATCAAGGTTCCGAGCGGAAACTGTAGAAGATTGGGTGTCCTGTGTTAGCCAGTCAACTATGTCCTCAGAACTTTTCAAGTTCAGGGTACGTGGCCTCTGAAAACTGGGCATTATTCTAGGGCCAAAGGGAATCACAGCACCACGACTATGATGGCCCCTGCGGGGTGGCCTGCCTCTGCCTGTCATTTTTGTTTTGATTAGTGGTACTATGCGTGCAAGCTACTGTGAGACCAGATATGAGTGGCACTGTGCAGTGGCAGAGGTTGGCAGAGTACACCATAGGCGTGCGCACGGGGTGTGCCGGGTGTGCCTGGGCACACCCTAATCCCCGCGGCACGCCTATGTATTGAGACTGGCAGGGGAGATCTCAGGATCCTCCCTGTCGGCTCATGCAGAGCCGGCGCTATCCAAACGCCGGCTCTGCTCTCAGCCTCCCTCCCCACCGACCCACAGGCAGTGAGGGAGGCAGGAGAGGACCGGCGGAGCTCTTGCCAGCAGCTCCGCCGGTTTCCTCTCGCGAGATCTGAGCGTTGCCGCGGCTAGAGTTCACTCACCACTGGACCACCAGGGAAGGATGGCAGAACAAGGATCCCCCCTCCCAGGCATAAGGTAACAAGGGAGGGGGGATATTAACTGATCTGCCCCCACTTCCACTGGACCACCAGGGAATGTAGCAAGGAACAAGAATCCCCCCATCCCACATAAAGTAAGAAGGGAGGGGGGATATTGAGTAATGTACCCCCACCTCCACCCCCCACAATCACCCACACACATACAGCACCCACACACATAAAGCACCTACAGACATACAGCACCCACAGACATACACAGCATCCACACACACATACAGCACCCACACATACAGCACCCACACACACAGCACCCACAGACATACAGCACCCACACACATACAGCACCCACACACATACAGCACCCACAGACATACAGAGCACCCACACACATACAGCACCCACAGACATACAGCACCCACAGACATACACAGCACCTACACACATACAGCACCCACACATACAGCACCCACACATACACAGCACCTACACACATACACAGCACCAACACACATACAGCACCCACACACATACAGCACCCACACACATACAGCACCCACACACATACAGCACCAACACACATACAGCACCCACAGACACACACAGCACCCACACATACACAGCACCTACACACATACACAGCACCCACACACATACAGCACCCACAGACATACACAGCACATACACACATACAGCACCCACAGACATACACAGCACCCACAGACATACAGCACCTACAGACATACAGCACCCACACATACAGCACCCTCACAAAAACACAAAGCACCCTTACACACATTACACAAACAGCACCCTAACACACAGCACACAAACAGTACCCTCACAAACACAAACAGGACCCTAACAAACACACACAGCACAATACCAGTACCCTCACACACAGTACATTAACAGCACCCTCACAAGTGCACACACACACAAACAGCATCCTCACACACAGTACATTAACAGCACCCTCACAAGCGCGCACACACAAACACCCTCACCCACATAGTACACTACCAGCACCCTCACACACACATCACACTAACAGCACACACACACACACACAGCAGTGTATGTGTGTGTGTGTATATATGTAGTGTTGTCGCGAACCCGAAATTTTCGGTTCGCGAACGGCGAACGCGAACTTCCGCAAATGTTCGCGAACCGGCGAACCGCGCGAACCGCCATTGACTTCAATGGGCAGGCGAATTTTAAAACCAACAGGGACTCTTTCTGGCCACAAAAGTGATGGAAAAGTTGTTTCAAGGGGACTAACACCTGGACTGTGGCATGCCGGAGGGGGATCCATGGCAAAACTCCCATGGAAAATTACACAGTTGATGCAGAGTCTGCTTTTAATCCATAAAGGGCAGAAATCACCTAACATTGACACCTGTCCTCAAAGCCCCTGATACACACTGACACAGAGCAGAATAGAGAATGTTCCCCCTACATAGGGTCACTTGGCAGGTATGGATTGACACCTGTCCTCAAAGCCCATGATACACACTGATACAGAGCAGAATAGAGACTGTTCCCTGTCCACAGAGACCATGATACACACTGACACAGAGCAGAATAGAGACTGTTCCCCCTACATAGGGTCACTTGGCAGGTATGGATTGATTTATGTCCTCAAAACCCCTGATACACACTGACACAGAGCAGAATAGAGACCGGGGGTCTAGTAGCGTGGACACCCAGCACAGGTCGTTCTCCTTCAGCTTTTTTATACGAGGGTCCCTCAACAGGCACGACAGCATGAAAGACCCCATTTGCACAAGGTTGGATGCCGAGCTACTCATTTCCCGTTCCTCCTCCTCACACAGAGCAGAATAGGGACTGTTCCCCCTACATAGGGTCACTTGGCAGATATGGATTGACACCTGTCCTCAAAACCCCTGATACACACTCACACAGAGCAGAATAGAGACTGTTCCCTGTCCACAGAGACCATGATACACACTGACACAGCGCAGAATAGAGACTGTTCCCCGTCCACAGAGACCATGATACACACTGACACAGAGCAGAATAGAGACTGTTACCCATACATAGGGTCACTTGGCAGGTATGGATTGACACCTGTCCTCAAAGCCCCTGATACACACTGACACAGAGCAGAATATAGACTGTTCCCCCTACATAGGGTCACTTGACAGGTATGGATTGACTTCTGTCCTCAAAACCCCTGATACACACTGACACAGAGCAGAATAGAGACCGGGGGTCTAGTAGCGTGGACACCCAGCACAGGTCGTTCTCCTTCAGCCTTTTTATACGAGGGTCCCTCAACAGGCACGACAGCATGAAAGACCCCATTTGCACAAGGTTGGATGCCGAGCTACTCATTTATAGGATATGGAGTGGAGTATTGTTCATATCAGTTTAATACCTTCCGCGTCTCCTATCAGTGGACGTGTATATGGCAGCCATTTTAGGAACCGCACACCTGGGACCTGAGCAAGGTCACCTCGTTCAAGCTGCTCTGGTTCCTTGATGAGCCAGCTGCCCGTGAGTTAACATGTCCCGTGGAGAAGCACTCTGTCCTGTAAAGCCTCACCACAAAAAAATTAAATAAATAACAGCACTCGGAGTGGTGAGTTTAGTAAATGTTCATATCAGTTTAATACCTTCCGCATCTCCTATCAGTGGACATGTATATGGCAGCCATTTTAGGAACCGCACACCTGGGACCCGAGCAAGGTCACCTCTTTCAACAGGCGACATGATTTGGCCCTGTAAAACTCTCCTGGATATTATGTACAATTTCTATGGATATGGCAGTGATTTCTGTAACAGGGAGATGGAAGAAGATGCTTGGTCGGTCCTCTTACTTGAAATTTGGGGCACTGCGCGGGCAAGCTAATGTGCCACCAGATAGGAGTGGTGAGTTTAGTATTGTTCATATCAGTTTAATACCTTCCGCGTCTCCTATCAGTGGACGTGTAAATGGCAGCGATTTTTAATTGTTGAATCACCTCCCCTTTTTAGGCCAAGGTGGGAAGATGCTTAGACCACTGGTATATTGGTGCCATCTTGGAGGATTTTTTTTTGGTTTGGTTTTTGAAGCCACAGTGCTGCACCAGTGGGCCTAAAAATTAGGCATGTACACATGCCTGAAAAATTTGGTATTGTTGCAGCCGCTGCTGTAGCAGCGGCCAGAAAAATTGATGTTTGTTTCACAGGCAGAAAGTGCCCTAAAACATGGCGGCTTGAACCCTAGTTGGTGGCGGATAAGTCACGCAAGTCAAACGTCATTCAGAGCTAAAATACAGCAGCGTGGGGGGGGGGAGCTTAACCAGCGAGCTAAACGGACGCCATCTCGACAAGCTCCCCAGTAAACGGGCACAATCTATTAAAAATCCCAACACCCTCAGCCGATCCAACCTCCTCCAGCCCCCAGCTGGACTCCCTACCTACTCCCGAGCCGATCGATGCCCTTCTTTGCGGCTTCCACCCAGCAGAAGCGGAGACGGAAGGTTGGGGCCTACCCCACGCTCACAATCCCAGACCTGGAGAAACTACTCGGCGGCTACGGAGCGCGACAAGCGCGGGACGAAGCCTCCCTCCAAAGGTCAGACCATCCGGCACACACACCAGCCATGGGCCGCCGCTCACAGCGCCCACAAGCCACAGAACAAAACCGGGACCATGCTTCAAAGGCCTGCTCCGGCTACAACTACTCCCGCGGACACGCCGCGTACGGCGCCCCACTACCAACACACGGATCAACCGGAGGCAGAAACAACCTCAGAAGCCCACATAGGGCCACAACACCAACTAGACCCTCCAGCAGACATGACCCCAACATCCAGGCATGATTTAAAAATCCTATTATCGGACTTCCATAAAATCCTTGCGGCAGAACTGTCCCCCATCAAAAAGGACATCACTGCCACTATAAACAGGGTACACACTAATGAAAAACACATTACAGACATGCAAACTCACCTAGCTGAGCTGCAAGAATCAATGCACCACCTTCAGGCGCAACAAAGAGCCATAATGGCACAGCAGACAACCATGGAGGAACGCCATCGGCGCACTAATATAAAAATTAGAGGCATCCCGGCAGCCATCTTGCCAGATGAACTACCGCACTACACAAGGTGCCTTCTGGCCACTATTCTGCCTCACACCACGGTCAAGAAGATGGTCACTGAGGAGATCTACCGCCTGCCTACGTCCTCAAAGGTACGCTCAAACACACCCAGATATGTGATACTCAGGTGCCCAAATGTACACGACAAGATTCAGGTCATGTCTGCATTAAAAGGTAAAACACCCCTGATATTTGAGGGCGCTAGCCTAAACTTTTTCCAGGATCTTACAAAGTCTACCCTCATGTGGCGCAAAACCTTCAGCTCCCTCACCAACAGACTGAGGGCAGCAGACATCACCTATCGATGGGGGGCACACGGATCCCTGGTGATACCACAGAACGGATCCCAACTCACACTTGCCTCAATGGAAGAGGCACCCACAATAATACAGGCCTTGGGACTGGACCCACCGACCGCCAACTCACCCTCAAGACCCTCTACTACCAATTGGGACCCAGAGCGCACCGCAACGTTTGTACCGCGGAACAGAAGCCCTCGGTCCTCGGACCCAAGACAGCCTCAAGGGACTGGCTGACAATGAGGCACAGTAGGGACACCTTCCCAGCGCTCACCTTTACCTCAGGTCTAAAGACTGCAAAGTTATTTTCATTGAACATTTAACATTTCTTATAGTACTCCATTGTTCTTGGGGGCAACAATATATTTATATGTTTATTTATTTTTTGTGACCCCAATTTTGGTAACCAAGTGCCGTTTTGGAAACGTTACCATAATTCCTACAGTTCGTACATTCAATGCGAAAATCACAATTGTTTATTACCTTGTTCTTTCTCCTGAACCCTGTTTTTGAGCCGGTGGCTGTCAGTTTGTAAGGTCTCCAAACATCTGATAGAGGTTAAAGCCAAGCTCAGTGTCCCATGACTAGGGGACATTACCCTCCTAAGGCTGAATAGGGGCACTAAAATTTAATAAACACACCTCACTACTTTCAAGCTACAAAAACAAGATTAAATGGTCTGACAAAATGTATATATTGCTAAGGCCCATTAAATGCTGACCTTATATAGATGACTAATCTAGAATACTGAACAGTAGCCGGCCTTTAAGAGGGCAGCATAGTAAAGGTACAGGTTGTATACGACCCATTACCTACCGTCAAAGTGTCCATGTGGCAACGTACATTATTCTGCAAAGATTAGGGTTTGTCCTGCACTCTTAGTGGGTGTAGAGCTTTAAGCTCGAGGGTTTGTGAAGTCTAAAACGAGTCAAGAATTGCATACAAAAGCATAGGTCAGGAGAAACCTATCTAACTTCACACCATACCTGAGTTACAAAAGGACGTTTAAACGGTTTATTGTTTATGTTGTTGCGATCCCTACTAGAAGACTGACACACGTACAACAATCGACAGGCCTAACCCTGACATGGACCGTACTTGACTGACACCACAGGCTCAACGGGACCCACTCTCGCACGACTGGTACACCTAAGACGGGGACATACCACAAACGTTTAATGGAGTGACTGCTACACTCTTACCACGACCACCACCCCCCCGCGCGACTCCCTAGGTTAGGAGTTTCAATCACGTGAGGCAGAGACCACACTCACGGCAGGAGGCAGCACTGGACAGCCCACACGCTTCAGAAGTCACTCACTAGTACACACCCATCAATATGCCCACGGGACACCATACCGACACATACAGGCACACCCAAGTGTCATAACCATGGAGGCACCACATACTCCATAACTACTTCACACACAGAACGCGGATACCAGCACCGAATATACGACTCAAACACACAAATAACACAGGTTAAGCGGTTAATGACCCGGATCCAAGTTATTGCTTGTATTTTATAAAATTATATAATTGGTGCAGTCTCACAAGATGCAAGATAAATATGTTGATGCTATATACTGGAAATTCTGACTTGCAATGTACTGTTTTACTGTCATGCAAAGCACCGCAAAAATAAAGAATTAAAAAAAAAATACAGCAGCATGTGGACCATTTTTAGCCCAAGGCAGCTCATCTCATCAGGCCTTTTTTAATCGAATGTATCGCCCAGTGTCAGTCCCTTCGGGTCTTAATAAAGGTGAGGTAATCTAGACTTTTTTGACCTAGGCGACTTCTCTTCTCCATGACAATACCTCCTGCTGCACTGAAGGTCCTTTCTGACAGGACACTTGAAGCGGGGCAGGCCAGAAGTTCTATCGCAAATTGGGATAGCTCAGGCCACAGGTCAAGCCTGCACACCCAGTAGTCAAGGGGTTCATCGCTCCTCAGAGTGTCGATATCTGCAGTTAAGGCGAGGTAGTCTGCTACCTGTCGGCCGAGTCGCTCTCTGAGGGTGGATCCCGAAGGGCTGTGGCGATGCGTAGGACTTAAAAAGCTCCGCATGTCCTCCATCAACAACACGTCTTTAAAGCGTCCTGTCCTTCCCGGCGTGTTCGTGGGAGGAGGAGGATGACTTCCACCTCTCCCCCTGTTATATTCCCGTTGTGCTGTGACATCACCCTTATACGGTGTGTAAAGCATACTTTTTAATTTATTTTGCAAATGCTGCATCCTTTCCGACTTGTTGTAATTCGGTAACATTTCCGCCACTTTCTGCTTATACCGGGGGTCTAGTAGCGTGGACACCCAGTACAGGTCGTTCTCCTTCAGCCTTTTTATACGAGGGTCCCTCAACAGGCAGGACAGCATGAAAGACCCCATTTGCACAAGGTTGGATGCCGAGCTACTCATTTCCCGTTCCTCCTCCTCACTGATGTCATTGAAGGTATGTTCTTCCCCCCAGCCACGTACAACACCACGGGTACCAGATAGGTGACAACGAGCACCCTGGGATGCCTGTTGTGGTTGGTCTTGCTCCTCCTCCTCCTCCTCAAAGCTACATTCCTCCTCTGACTCCTCTTCCTCACAATCCTCTTCCAGCGTTGCCGCAGGTCCAGCAAGCGATGCTGATAAGGCTGTTTCTGGTGGTGATGGTGACCACAACTCTTCCTCTTCCTCTTCACGCTCATCTACGGCCTGATCCAGCACTCTTCGCAGGGCACGCTCCAGGAAGAAAACAAATGGTATGATGTCGCTGATGGTGCCTTCGTTGCGACTGACTAGGTTTGTCACCTCCTCAAAAGGACGCATGAGCCTACAGGCATTGCGCATGAGCGTCCAGTAACGTGGCAAAAAAATTCCCAGCTCCCCAGAGGCTGTCCTAGCACCCCGGTCATACAAATATTCATTAACAGCTTTTTCTTGTTGGAGCAGGCGGTCGAACATTAGGAGTGTTGAATTCCAACGTGAAGGGCTGTCGCAAATCAAGCGCCTCACTGGCATGTTGTTTCGCCGCTGGATATCGGCAAAGTGAGCCATGGCCGTGTAGGAACGCCTGAAATGGCCACACACCTTCCTGGCCTGCTTCAGGACGTCCTGTAAGCCTGTGTACTTATGCACAAAGCGTTGTACGATCAGATTACACACATGTGCCATGCACGGCACATGTGTCAACTTGCCCAACTTCAATGCCGCTATCAAATTGTTTCCGTTGTCACACACCACTTTGCCGAAATCCAGTTGCTGCGGAGTCAGCCACTTTTCCACCTGTGCGTTCAGGGCGGACAGGAGTGCTTGTCCGGTGTGACTCTCTGCTTTCAAGCAAGTCAAACCCAAGACGGCGTGACACTGCCGTAACCGGGATGTGGAATAGTACCTGGGGAGCTGGGGGGGTGCCGTTGATGTGGAGCAAGACGCAGCAGCACAAGAGGACTCAGCTGAGGAGGTTATGGAAGAGGATGGAGTAGGAGGAGTAGAGGAGGTGGCAGCAGGACTGCCTGCAAGTCGTGGCGGTGTCACCAACTCCTCTGCAATGCCACGCATTCCTTGCTTGTCAGCCGTCAGCAGGTTTACCCAATGCGCAGTGTAGGTGATATACCTGCCCTTACCATGCTTTGCAGACCAGGTATCAGTGGTCAGATGGACCCTTGCCCCAACACTGTGTGCCAGACATGCCATGACTTCCTTTTGCACAATCGAGTACAGGTTGGGGATTGCCTTTTGTGAAAAGAAATTCCGGCCGGGTACCTTCCACTGCGGTGTCCCAATAGCTAAAAATTTTTAGAACGCCTCAGACTCAACCAGATTGTATGGTAAAAGCTGGCGGGCTAATAGTTCGGACAAGCCAGCTGTCAGACGCTGGGCAAGGGGGTGACTTGGTGACATTGGCTTTTTACGCTCAAACATGTCCTTGACAGACACCTGACTGTGGGCAGATGAGCGGGAACTGCTCAAGGCGGGAGACGGAGTGGTGGATGGTTGAGAGGGGGCAAGGAGGACAGCAGTGGTTGACGTGGCTGAAGATGCTGGACCAGGAGGAGGATGGCGGCTTAGAGTAGGCATGCTGCTTGTACTCATGTGTTGATCCCATAGGCGTTTGTGATGTGAGATCATGTGCCTACGCAAAGAAGTTGTACCTAGGTGGGTGTTGGACCTCCCACGACTCAGTTTCCTTTGGCACAGGTTGCAAATGGCATCGCTGTTGTCAGAGGCAGACACACAAAAAAAATGCCACACTGCTGAGCTCTGCAATGACGGCATTCTGGTGGTGGACACAGCATGCTTTGATTGGCATGCTGTCGGGCTGACCCCGGGTGCCGATGCATGCTGTCTGACTGTGCCACTAGCTCCTTGCGACGACCCCCCCCTGCTTCCAACTCGTCTCCTCCTCCTCCTCTCTGTCTCCCCATCTGAACTTTCACCCTGTTCTTCTTCTTGCCGAGCGGGCACCCACGTGACATCCATGGACGCATCGTCATCATCAACCGCTTCGCTTGTATCTGACAACTCAGAAAAGGAAGCAGCAGTGGGTACAACATCATCATCATCACACCGTACCTCCATGTGTTTAATGCTGCCTGCCTGAGACATCCCTGTTATCTACATCCTCTAGCAATAATGGTTGCGCATCACTCATTTCTTCAAATGGGTGTGTGAATAACTCCTCTGACATACCAAGTAAAGCGGCTGTGGTGCTAGTTTTGGTGGTGGCGGCAGGCGGGTGAGTGGTATCTTGAGAGGTGCCTGAAGCTAAGCTGGAGGAGGATGGTGCGTCAAGGTTCCGAGCGGAGGCTGTACAAGATTGGGTGTCCTGTGTTAGCCAGTCAACTATGTCCTCAGAACTTTTCAAGTTCAGGGTACGTGGCTTCTGAAAACTGGGCATTATTCTAGGGCAAAAGGGAATCACAGCACCATGACCACGACGGCCCCTGCGGGGTGGCCTGCCTCTGCCTGTCATTTTTTGGGGGATTAGTGGTACTATGCGTGCAAGCTACTGTGAGACCAGATATGATTGGCAATGTGAACTGTAACAGTTCTGCAGAGCACACACTGTAGGCCTGACACACCCGCTTGAAGACAAGTAACTGCTATTCAATCTATAACAGTGAAAAACAAATTTTGGTTTTAAAAGCACGCTATAGAGACACCAGATATGATTGGCAATGTGCACTTGAACAGTTCTGGAGAGCACACACTGTAGGCCTGACAGAGCCGCTTGAAGGACACTGACTGGCTGCTATTAGCTTACACTGGAAACCTTTTTTCTTTGTAAAAGCACGCTAAAGAGACACCAGATATGATTGGCAACTGTCAAAGCACGCTGGCACAGGTCTGCAGAGCACACGCTGAAGGAGGCCTGACACCCAGACGCTTGCAGACAACTAACTGCTCTTCTATTACAGTGAATTTTTTTTATTTATTTTAAATCTAAAGCTTAAGCTATTGTAAAAACAGATATGAGTGGTGGCACTGGGCAAGTGGGCACAGTATCCAATGTGAACCTCACACAGAAGCTGGCAGGCAGGCAACTGCTCTTCTATTACAGTGAAAAAAAATATTTTTTTTTAATCTAAAGCTTAAGCTATTGTAAAAACAGATATGAGTGGTGGCACTAGGCAAGTGGGCACAGTATCCAATGTGAACCTCACACAGAAGCTGGCAGGCAGGCAACTGCTCTTCTATTACAGTGAAAAAAATATATTTTTTTAATCTAAAGCTTAAGCTATTGTAAAAACAGATATGAGTGGTGGTACTGGGCAAGTGGGCACAGTATCCAATGTGAACCTCACACAGAAGCTGGCAGGCAGGCACCTGCAATTACATTACACAGAAAAAAAAAAAAAAAAAAAAGCAGCCTGATGTTCTAGCCCTAAAAAGGGCTTTTTGGGGTGCTGTCCTTACAGCAGAGATGAGATAAGTCCTTCAGGATTGTAGTGGACACTGAATACCCTAGCCTAGCTATCAATTTCCCTATCTAATCAGCAGCAGCTAAACTTTCCCTCCTCTCACTAAGCATGCAGCTTCAGAATGAATCGAAAATGGATGCTGGGAGGGAGGTTGGAGGGTGTGGAAGGGAGGGAGTGCTGCTGATTGGCTGGAATGTGTCTGCTGACCGAGAGGCACAGGGTCAAAGTTTGCCCAATGATGACGAATAGGGGGCGGATCGAACTGCGCATGTGTCCGCCCGCCGTGGCGAACGCGAACACGCTAAGTTCGCCGGCGGACAGTTCGGTACATCACTATATATATGTGTATATGTATATATACACATATATATATATACATACATACATACATACATATATATACGCGGCGTGTGCTTGTGCTTTAGGGTGTACACCCTAATGCAATAGGCTGCGCACGCCTATGGAGTACACGCTGTAGGCCTGACACACCGGCTTGAAGACAACTAACTGCTATTCAATCTATAACAGTGAAAAAAGTTTTTTCTTTGTAAAGGCACGCTATAGAGACACCAGATACGAGTGGCAAAGTACACTTGCAGAGGTTAGCAGAGCACACGCTGAAGGCCTGACACCCAGACGCTTGCAGACAACTAACTGCTATTAGCTTACAGTGAAAAACTTTTTTTCTTTGTAAAGGCACGCTATAGAGACACCAGATATGAGTGGCAATGTGCACTGGCAGAGGTTGGCAGAGTACACGCTGAAAGCCTGACACCCGCTTGAAGACAACTAACTGCTATTTAATTTATAACAGTGAAAAAAGTTTTTTGTTTTTAAAGGCACTCTATTGTCACACCAGATATGAGTGACAAAGTGGACTGGCAGAGGTTGGCAGAGTACACGCTGAAGGTCTGACAACCGCTTTAAGGACACTGTCTGCTATTAGCTTACAGTGAAAAACTTTTTTCTTTTTAAAGGAACACTATAGTCACACCAGATATGAGTGGCAAAGTGCACTTCCTGAGGTTGGCAGTGTACACGCTGAAGGCCTGACACCCGCTTGAAGACAACTAACTGCTAATCTATAACAGTGGAAAAAGTTTTTTGTTTTTAAATGTCAAGCTTAAGCTATTGTGACACCAGATATGAGTGGTGGCATTGGGCAAGTGGGCACAGTATCAACTGTGAGACTGACACAGAAGCTGGCAGAAAACTAACTGCTATTCAATCTATAACAGTGAAAAAGGTTTTTTGTTTTTAAAGGCACGCTATTGTCACACCAGATATGAGTGGCAAAGTGGACTGGCAGAGGTTGGCAGAGTACAAGCTGAAGGCCTGACACTCGCTTGAAGGACACTGACTGCTATTAGGTTACAGTGAAAAACTTTTTTGTTTTTAAAGGCACGCTATAGTCACACCAGATATGAGTGGCAAAGTGCACTTGCTGAGGTTGGCAGAGTACACGCTGAAGGCCTGACACCCAGACACTTGCAGACAACTAACTGCTATTAGCTTACAGTGAAAAACTTTTTTCTTTTTAAAGGCACGCTATAGTAACACCAGATATGAGTGGCAAAGTGCACTTGCTGAGGTTGGCAGAGTACACGCTGAAGGCCTGACACCCAGACGCTTGCAGACAACTAACTGCTATTAGCTTACAGTGAAAAACTTTATTTTTAAAGGCACGCTATAGTCACACCAGATATGAGTGGCAAAGTGCACTTGCTGAGGTTGGCAGAGTACACGCTGAAGGCCTGACACCCAGACGCTTGCAGACAACTAACTGCTATTAGCTTACAGTGAAAAACTGTTTTTCTTTTTAAAGGCACGCTATAGTCACACCAGATATGAGTGGCAAAGTGCACTTGCTGAGGTTGGCAGAGTATACGCTGAAGGCCTGACACCCAGACGCTTGCAGACAACTAACTGCTATTAGCTTACAGTGAAAAACGATTTTTCTTTTTAAAGGCACGCTATAGTCACACCAGATATGAGTGGCAAAGTGCACTTGCTGAGGTTGGCAGAGTACACGCTGAAGGCCTGACACCCGCTTGAAGACAACTAACTGCTATTCAATCTATAACAGTGAAAAAAGTTTTTTGTTTTTAAAGGCACGCTATTGTCACACCAGATATGAGTGGCAAAGTGGACTGTCAGAGGTTGGCAGAGTACAAGCTGAAGGCCTGACACTCGCTTGAAGGACACTGACTGCTATTAGCTTACAGTGAAAAACTTTTTTTGTTTTTAAAGGCACGCAATAGTCACACCAGATATGAGTGGCAAAGTGCACTTGCTGAGGTTGGCAGAGTACACGCTGAAGGCCTGACACCCAGACACTTGCAGACAACTAACTGCTATTAGCTTACAGTGAAAAACTTTTTTTTGTTTTTAAAGGCACGCTATAGTCACACCAGATATGAGTGGCAAAGTGCACTTGCTGAGGTTGGCAGAGTACACGCTGAAGGCCTGACACCCAGACGCTTGCAGACAACTAACTGCTATTAGCTTACAGTGAAACACTTTTTTTGTTTTTAAAGGCACGCTACAGTCACACCAGATATGAGTGGCAAAGTGCACTTGCTGAGGTTGGCAGAGTACACGCTGAAGGCCTGACACCCAGACGCTTGCAGACAACTAACTGCTATTAGCTTACAGTGAAAAACTTTTTTTGTTTTTAAAGGCACGCTATAGTCACACCAGATATGAGTGGCAAAGTGCACTTGCTGAGGTTGGCAGAGTACACGCTGAAGGCCTGACACCCAGACGCTTGCAGACAACTAACTGCTATTAGCTTACAGTGAAAAACTGTTTTTCTTTTTAAAGGCACGCTATAGTCACACCAGATATGAGTGGCAAAGTGCACTTGCTGAGGTTGGCAGAGTATACGCTGAAGGCCTGACACCCAGACGCTTGCAGACAACTAACTGCTATTAGCTTACAGTGAAAAACTTTTTTTTCTTTTTAAAGGCACGCTATAGTCACACCAGATGAGTGGCAAAGTGCACTTGCTGAGGTTGGCAGAGTACATGCTGAAGGCCTGACACCCAGACGCTTGCAGACAACTAACTGCTATTAGCTTACAGTGAAAAACTTTTTTTCTTTTTAAAGGCACGCTATAGTCACACCAGATATGAGTGGCAAAGTGCACTTGCTGAGGTTGGCAGAGTACACGCTGAAGGCCTGACACCCAGACGCTTGCAGACAACTAACTGCTATTAGCTTACAGTGAAAAACTTTTTTTCTTTTCAAAGGCACGCTATAGTCACACCAGATATGAGTGGCAAAGTGCACTTGCTGAGGTTGGCAGAGTACACGCTGAAGGCCTGACACCCAGACGCTTGCAGACAACTAACTGCTATTAGCTTACAGTTAAAAACTTTTTTTCTTTTTAAAGGAACGCTATAGTCACACCAGATATGAGTGGCAAAGTGCACTTGCTGAGGTTGGCACAGTACACGCTGAAGGCCTGACACCCGCTTGAAGACAACTAACTGCTATTCAATCTATAACAGTGAAAAAAAAAATTGTTTTTAAATGTCAAGCTTAAGCTATTGTGACACCAGATATGAGTGGTGGCACTGGGCAAGTGGGCACAGTACCCACTGTGAGCCTGACACAGAAGCTGGCAGACAACTAACTGCTATTCAATCTATAACAGTGAAAAAAGTTTTTTGTTTTTAAATGTCGAGCTTAAGCTATTGTGACACCAGATATGAGTGGTTGCACTGGGCAAGTGGACACAGTACCCACTGTGAGCCTGACACAGAAGCTGGCAGACAACTAACTGCTATTCAATCTATAACAGTGAATAAAGTTTTTTGTTTTTAAAGGCACGCTATTGTCACACCAGATATGAGTGGCAAAGTGGACTGGCAGAGGTTGGCAGAGTACACGCTGAAGGCCTGACACTCGCTTGAAGACAACTAACTGCTATTCAATCTATAATAGTGAAAAATGTTTTTTTCTTTTTAAATGTCAAACTTAAGCTATTGTGACACCAGGTATGAGTGGTGGCGCTTGGCAAGTGGGCACAGTATCCACTGTGAGCCTGACACAAAAGCTGGAAGGCAGGCAACTGCAATTAGAAAAAAAAGCAGACTGATGTTCTAGCCCTAAAAAGGGCTTTTTGGGGTGCTGTTCTTACAGCAGAGATCAGATGAGTCCTTCAGGACTGTAGTGGACACTGAATACCCTAGCCTAGCTATCAATTTCCCTATCTAATGAGCAGCAGCTACACTTTCCCTCCTCTATCTAAGAATGCAGCTTCAGAATGAATCTAAAATGGATGCTGTACAGGAGGTGGGAGGGTCTGGAAGGGAGGGTCTGCTGCTAATTTGCTGGAATGTGTCTGCTGAGCGTGAGGCACAGGGTCAAAATTTGCTCAATGATGATGAATAGGGGGCGGATCGATCCGCGCATGTGTTCCCCCGCCGTGGCGAACGCGAACATGCTATGTTCGCCGGGAACTATTCGCCAGCGAACAGTTCGGTACATCACTATTTACAAGCTACTATGCCCATGCGGACTTGCTTACATAGGCAAAACTTACCTCCCACTGTGCAAGAGGATCAGATACCACAGATCCAGTACCCGTACGGCATATAGGGACAATAAGACTGAACAATCTGTGGCTAAACATTTTTTGGACATGGGCCACACATTGCCCTTTTAGAAACTGATGGCCATTGTTCATATACCTCCACCACGAAGAGGCAGTGATCACAGCAAACCTTTACTTCAACGGAAACTGTTTTGGATTAGGACTCTGAACACAATTCACCCACATGGCCTCAATGAAAAATACTCATTTTCAGTATTTTTATAAAATCTGTTGAATATGTTTTACTTATGTCACATGGTTGTTTATACTTGTCCTTATTTTGAAGCAGTTGGCGATGACAAACAGAAAAAATAAGTGCGCTAAAACAATTTTTTATAAAGTGCAGATTTCCTCACAACATCAATAAAGTGAAAATAGTGCAAAAACTCATTCCACTCTTTGAAAAGTGCAATGTGCATATATATTCAAAGTGCTTGATGCAAAAGTTCAAAGTGATCTAGTGCACAAAAATCCAATGGAGTACACTTACTTTAATCACATATTTGACGTGACTCTCAGTTGCATATAATAATACATAAAAGAGAATAAAATACAAAAACATATATAGTGAAGTATTGTTTTAGTAAAATAAAGTTTAAAGTGTATTTAGAATGCTCGCTGAGTCGCTCACAAGTGGATAGCAGATGAGCCTCCTCTACTTCAGATAGCTCCAAATATAGAAATATCCACTGCCGCCAATAAGGTAAAACGATTTATTTCCACAAATGTAAAACAGCACAACTTTAAAATCACCGGGCATTAGTGAAGACTCTCCTTTCCTGAGTTCATGCAGCCGCCGGCTGAAACCAAACAGTCTGTGCATTACTCGAGTTTGGCAGTGTCCACTGAATACTTCTGGGAGGCAGGACGTGCGTGATGACGTCACGTAGCGAGTCAGGTGACGGCTTCTTCAGATCTGACTTCTCTTTGCCCTAATAGTCTTTTTATACCACCCACAAGGGCATAGTATGATAGACAGGTGGCTCCTTATTGGCTTATTCACAGTCAAATTTCCATAAAAAACTAAGGATATTCACAACTACCTGATATTCATCTAATTTATTCAAATACCTATACAGGCTGTCTTATATCCATATACATATTACATAATGAGCATTTCAATAGAAAAACTGAAATTATACACAGTATTGTCAAAATGCTACATCCTCTATTTTTAAAAGGGACATTAAAAGACCTTAATAACCATAACCACTATATTTAAGAGAGCACAGTAAGATTGATTCCAAGAAAATTGCACAATAAAATACAATTTGCAAAATACATATTACATAATAAATATTTCAATAGAAACACCTAAACTTTTTCCACAGTTTTTTCAGAATGGCGTATCCTCTATTTTTAAAGTGACAGTAACAGACCTTGATAACCATAACAACTGTATTTAAGAGAGCATAATAAATAAAATTATTTCAAAGAAAATTGCACAATACAATACTAACATATTCTAAAAAAATATAAAAACCAGCGTATACGATAAACATATAGAATATTAAATCTTATATATATATATATATACATGTCCTGCTCAGGAAAAAATAAAAACATAATTATTACAAATTCATCACCCTTATACTTATAAAAAGTTAACAAAAATCAAATTCTATATTGAGTACTCTTGGCTCGAGAGTGTCCAGTTTGTAAACCCATCTCATCTCTTCTCTCCCTATATCATTAATGTGGTTTCCTCCTCGCCAGGACTTATTAACTATTTTTATCCCCAGAAAAGTCAAACCTTCTGGGTTTTGATTGTGGTACTTTTTAAAATGGGCAGACAGACTGTGATTTTCATAATCCTTTCGAATATTATTTACGTGCTCGTAGATTCTTTTATGCAAGGGACGAATTGTGCGACCCACATATTGCAGGCCACACGGACAAATTAAAAGATTTTATATAGTATTTTACACAGTATTGTCAAAATGCTACATCCTCTATTTTTAAAAGGGACATTAAAAGACCTTAATAACCATAACCACTATATTTAAGAGAGCACAGTAAGATTGATTCCAAGAAAATTGCACAATAAAATACAATTTGCAAAATACATATTACATAATAAATATTTCAATAGAAACACCTAAACTTTTTCCACAGTTTTTTCAGAATGGCGTATCCTCTATTTTTAAAGTGACAGTAACAGACCTTGATAACCATAACAACTGTATTTAAGAGAGCATAATAAATAAAATTATTTCAAAGAAAATTGCACAATACAATACTAACATATTCTAAAAAAATATAAAAACCAGCGTATACGATAAACATATAGAATATTAAATCTTATATATATATATATACATGTCCTGCTCAGGAAAAAATAAAAACATAATTATTACAAATTCATCACCCTTATACTTATAAAAAGTTAACAAAAATCAAATTCTATATTGAGTACTCTTGGCTCGAGAGTGTCCAGTTTGTAAACCCATCTCATCTCTTCTTTCCCTATATCATTAATGTGGTTTCCTCCTCGCCAGGACTTATTAACTATTTTTATCCCCAGAAAAGTCAAACCTTCTGGGTTTTGATTGTGGTACTTTTTAAAATGGGCAGACACACTGTGATTTTCATAATCCTTTCGAATATTATTTACATGCTCGTAGATTCTTTTATGCAAGGGACGAATTGTGCGACCCACATATTGCAGGCCACACGGACAAATTAAAAGATAAATGACATTCTTACTACAACAAGTGATAAAATATTTTATGGTAAACTCTTCATCCTTGTATTTTGTCCTAAACCTACTTATACCATTAATGGTCCTATTCTTACTACATTTGCAGCCCATACATAAACCACATGAATAAAAAACATTTTTTTTAAACTCAACTCAACATCTGTTTAAAATTCGGCGCTCCTCTAAAAGTAATAAAAGGTTTATCAGGGAGAAGTTTGCATAGTTCATTATCTTTTTTTAAAATGTGCCAATGCTTCTTTTTATAAATTCTTTATTTTGAAAGATTTTTTGTTTTATGGGGTGGGGGTACAGAAAAGAAAATGGGAGGTTCAAGGTTTAGAATACACATTGCACATAACAAACGAGTATTTTTAACAGTTTGCGAACAGAGCAAATCAATACATCATTTCGGTGTACATTTTTATCAGCTTTGTGTATTTTGATAGGGTTGCAAGGGTACAGAATGGGAACGGGGGGGTTAGAAATTGGTTAGGGAAAAGTACATGCTATACAGTTTGTTTACATATAGGCATTTCGTTGGTTTATACATATGGACAGTAGCTCTGTTTTGTTCGTTGTCGGCTATTTTGTCCTAGTGAATGTTCAAGTCTCTTGTAGTGTGACTTGTTCTAGTTGTCTGGGTAGCGTATTTGAGACTGAGGGGTTCAGTTTATGGTATGGTTTCTTGGAGGTTTTGTTGTGCCCCTCGTGTTTGCTTACAGAGGTGGTCGGATCGGTTCGTTGGGGTTCGGGCTCCCCTCGTGTGAGGGGGGGGGTCGGTGTGGGTAATTATTCGCGTCGTTCTGGTCCATGTCAGATGTTCTTCGTGCTTTAAGTAGTTCGTTGGCTGTCGTAGGGTGTCGGTTTGAGTGCAGGTCGGGTGACTTTCTGGTGTTGTGTGTAGTGTGGTGTGGGGTGCGAATCTTTGGTGTGTCGGTGTTCAGTTGAGCATTGGTAGGTGTTCGTGTGTGCCCTAGGTGTCCAATGTGGAGCTGTCTCCTAGGTATGTGGGTCCTTTATCCTTGGGTTGGCGTCTGGTTTCGGTCCGTGCAGCTGCTTGGATTGTGGGGGCGTGTGGGGGGGGTATGGGGGAGTGTGTGGATGGTCTCCAGGTTCAGGGGAGGGGATGGGAGGGATAGGGTTCTGGTCTTAGGGTGTGTGTGGTTATTGGGTTTGTGAGGTGTTGTGTTATGTTAGTGTTGGTTGTTGGCTAGGTCGTTAATGGGAATGCATAGAACCACGGGTCCCATATTTTTTTGAAATTTTTAGTTGTGTCGTGGATCAGTGCGGACAATTCGTCCATTTTAATTGTGTCCTTTATTTTTCTCTTCACTGTGTCCAGTGTGGGTGTGTCTGGGCTGCCCCATTTTTCGGCGATGGCTCTTCTGGTGGCGAGTGCGATTTTGGCTATCAGTTTGTTGTGGGACCTTGGTGTGTTGGCCATGGGTTTGGATAGGAGCCATATCCATGGGTCATGTGGGATGTCTGTGTGGAGGATCTGTGAGACCATTGTTTCTATTTGGTTCCATATTTGTGTGGTGTGGACACAGTCCCACCACATGTGCATGTAAGTGCCTCTGTGTCCGCAGCCTTTCCAGCATAGGTCAGTGCTTGACCTGCCCATCTGTTTCAGTTTTAAAGGGGTGACGTACCATCTTAATAACGTCTTGTACGCTTGTTCCTTGTGATTTACACATATGGATATGGAGGCTGTGGCCTCCCATATGTTTGCCCAGTCTGATGGGTCCTCGGCCTGCCCTATATCCCTCTCCCAAGCCGACACGTATGTGAGTGCGCCGTCCTTAACGTTTTGGATTATGTGGGTGTATAGCTGGGAGATTTGTCCTTTATGCGTTGGGTTTTGTAGGCAGTGTTTCTCAAAGGGCGTGAGTGGTTTTGTGCCGGCCTGTGTAATTGTTGGTGTTTCTAGGAAGCTTCTGAGTTGTAGGTGGCGGAACATGTCAAAGGTGCGGAATGGTGTGGTTTGTGGAAGGTCTGCGAATGGTATCGGTTGTCGGTTTCTGTAGAAGTGGTGTAGTCGTGTGAGGTCGTTTTCTTCGAAGCGGGCGAAGTCTTTTGGTGTCATGCCGGGTGGGAAATGTGTGTTGCGAAGTATCGGTGTCAGTGGTGAGGGTTGCGAAGTCAAGCCGCTTTTTGGGGTTACTTTGTCCCATATTTTGATTGTGTTGAGGATTGCAGGTGATGTTTGGGGTAGGTGGGGTCTGGCTGTTCTGGGGAGCCAAATATACAGTGAGGGGAAGTCTCTACCAAAGATATCGTGCTCTAGGTCTACCCATCGCTTGGTGCCGCTGGGGGCGTGCCAGTGTTGTGCTTGCGTTAGCTGGGCTGCCTGATAGTAATGGATGAGATGTGGGAGGCCTAGACCCCCTGCTTTGTTGGGGACGTATAGGGTCTGTCTTTTAATCCTGGTACGTCTGTTGGCCCAGATGAATTTATCGATGGTAGTTTGTAGTTGTTTAAAATCTGCGTGATTGATTGGGATTGGTAGGGTTTGGAATAAGTATAGAAGTCTTGGTAGGACGTTCATCTTAATCGATGTTAGCCTGCCCAGCCATGATATCGGCATGTTTTGCCATTTGTCTATGTCTTGTTTGATTTTTTGGATCGTGGGGGTGTAGTTTAGTTCGTAGCTGCGTGAGAGGTCCGTTGGTATGGCAATACCTAGGTATTTGATGTGTGTGGGTGTGAAGTCAAAGGGGCAGGTTAGGCGTATGGCTGTTTTAGTGGGGGTGTCTAAATGGATGGCCAGGACTTCGGTCTTGTCAATGTTTAGTTTGTATCCAGATACTTTAGCGTAGGTCTCTAGGGCTTGAAGAAGTGGTGGGAGGGATGTTATTGGTTCTGTTATTGTAATGAGTAGGTCATCTGCATATGCAGCCGTTTTATATTCTTCCTCGCGGATTTTCAGTCCTTGTATGCTTTCGTCTGATCTGAGTGATTGCAGGAGTGGTTCTAGGGAGAGCGCGAAGAGGAGTGGGGATAGGGGGCATCCCTGGCGTGTGCCGTTATATATTGTGAAGGAAGGGGGGTGTGTTAGTGGTAGTAGGAGATGGGCTTGCGGGGTGGCGTATAATACTTGTAGGGCGGTTATAAATGTTTGTGGGAATCCGAATTTGAGTAGGGTAGCGAATAGGAAGGGCCATAACAGTCTGTCGAAGGCTTTTTCTGCGTCTAGTGATAGAAAGAGGGTTGGTATGTGTCTAGTCTGTGCCGTCCATATGAGGTCGTACGTCCGTCGCGTGTTGTCGCTGGCCTGTCGTGCCGGTATGAAGCCTACTTGGTCTGGATGTATTAGTTTGGGTATGAGGGGGTTCAGTCGGTCGGCGAGGATTTTGGTAAACAGTTTTATGTCAACGTTGAGGAGGGAGATCGGTCGGTAGTGTCCTGGTTCTAAATGAGATTTGTTGGGTTTTGGGAGGAGGCAGATGTTGGCTTGTAGCATGTCTTTTGGTAGGGGGTCGCCGTTTAATATAGCATTGTACAGGTTGCATAGGTGTGGGATTAGGGTGGGGGCGTACGTTTTGTAGTAGAGCCCGGTAAATCCGTCCGGGCCCGGGCTCTTGTTGGGTTTCAGGGCTTTTATGGCCCGTGCAATTTCAACTGTTAATATGGGGTTGGCCAGCGATTGTGCTGTTTCTTCGTTAAGGGTGGGTAGTGTTACGTGGTTGAGGTAGCGTTCTGTGAGTGTTTCGATAGGTGTTGGGTTGTGGCGTGCTTCTGGTGAGTGGTCGTATAGAGCCTCGTAGTATTTTTGGAAGACGCTGGCGATTTCGTTTGGGGCTTCTGTGACTGACCCGTCTGGGGTGCGTATCTTGTGTATCTGTTTGTTTTCGGATCTCTGTTTGAGTTTTCGTGCGAGTAGGGTGTCGGCTTTGTTGGCTTTATCATAAAAGAGTTGCTTTGACCATAGCAAGGCTTTTGTGGAGTCTTTTGCCATATGTGTTTTGATGTCTGTTTGGCATTTTTTAATTTGTTCGGTTAGCTCCTGCGTTGGGTCGATTTTGTGTTTTGCTTCGAGGGTTCTGAGGGTTTTAAGTGCGCTTTCTAGGTGTGCAATCTGTTGTTTTTTGTGGATCGTCGCCTGGTTTATTAGGACTCCCCTGATTACCGCCTTATGGGCTGCCCAAAGTGTCCCTTCCGAAGTGTCCGCGTCTGTGTTTAGTTGAAAGTATTCTGTGAGGGCTCTGTCTACCTCTTGCCTGATTCGTGGGTTGTGCAGCAGGTGGGGATTTAGTCTCCAAGACCATGGTCTGACTGTGCATGGCAATCTGAATGTGAGCGTTATTTCTGCGTGGTCAGACCATGTAATGGGACCTATGGATGTGGTGTGGACTTGCGGTGCTAATGCTGGGGAGATGAGGAAGAGATCGATACGGGAGTATGAGTGGTGTGGGTGTGAAAAGAAGGTGTAGTCCAGGGATGTTGGGTGTTGTGATCTCCAGGCGTCTAGTAGGTGGGTGCGTGAGATGAATGCTGAGAGCAGTTTGTCGGCTTTGGCCGTTGGTTGTTTGTGTTGGGTGTGCGTGCGCGTGCGGTGTCTGTCTACTGAGGGTGATGGGGTGGCGTTGAAGTCCCCTCCAAGTATGGAGTGGTGGGAAGGAAAAAGGGCTAGGTGCGCTTGTAATGTTTGCCAGAATGTGCTAGAGGGTACATTTGGGGCATATACGGAGGTGAAGGCGTACGAGTGTGTGCCTATTTTGCCTGTGACTGTGAGGTATCGGCCTTGTGGGTCTGCTATTGTGCGTTGGATGGCGAGTGGGCACGATTTTCGTATGACGATAGCTACTCCGTTATGTTTGTCGTGAGGGGAGCTGGCGAAATGATTGATTCGGTAATGTCGGCTTAGGAGAGGGAACTGTTTGGCTTCGGTGTAGTGCGTCTCCTGGAGGAGGAGGACGTCCGCCTTAGATCTGTTTGCCCATCTCATAAGTTGGTGACGTTTGGTCGGGTTGTTTAGCCCTTTGCAATTTATTGATAGGCAGGTCAATGTGGCTGGCATGCTGGGAGTCGCTGCGTTGTGTTTGTTGTGTGTTTTGTTTGGTTTCTGTTGTGTGCGTTATGGGTGTGTGCGTGCTCCTTGGTAAACTGGGGGGGGCGAGAGTTCGGGGGGGGGGAATTGGTGAGGGGTGGCGGTATGGGGGGGGGGGTGTGTGGGTGTCGGGTGTCCCGGGTGGGACTGAGGCTAGGGGGTTTGTTGGGTCCTGGTCTTACTATCGGGTTGCCAGGCGTCGTGTGGGCGGTTGGGTTTGCGCGGGTGGGTATTTGTTGGTTGTGTGCTATGGAGGGTTCGGGTGTGCTTGTAGTGGCTTAGTGGTCGGGTGGTTCCGGTGGTGAACGGTTGGTTGGGGTTTTGAGGTAGGAGGTGGGTCGGTACTTCGCCTCTCCCTCTCTGTCCCCGGGTTTTTTGTATTGTCTCCGATGGTGCATCTCGAGTGAGGTGGTTTAAGAGTGGGTGTCTAATGTTCCAGTGTTTTGTCTTGTTTTGCGTGTGCGTGGATATGTCGGGGGTTCAGCTGATCGGTGTGTGTGTTATTGAGTTGTGGGTGGTTGATGTTCGTCTAGTGGGTAGTGAGGCTGTGAGGGTGTTTTTCTTGTTTATGGTGTGCGTGGTTCTGTCCCCTGTCGGGTGTGAGTTTGGTTCCTTGGTTGCGTGTGCTTATCGCGGTGTTTTGGGAGGGTGATGTAGGGGTTGTTGTTTGTGTGGTGATGTGGTGGCTATAGTGCATGGGTCTGAGTACTTGCAGGTTCCAGTGGGTGCAAGGTACGTGATTGTTTGCTTGTCATTGAGTGGGTAGTCTTGGTTGCTCAGGCAAGGCTTGCGGTCTCATCTCAACGGTTCGGGAGTCTGGTGTGGTTTTGCTGAGGGGCAGGGGTGTGTGTGGGGGCGGGGTGTGCAGTCTTAGTTGCATGTCTCTAATTGTCTGTTAGTCAGGATATAGTGTCCCTGTGGGGTTGGTGGAATGCTTGTTGATTTCAGGGGGTTAGATGTATAAACATAGGCGGAGCGGTGCCATGTTGTCTGAGGGACAATGGGTGGTGTGTCATCCGGTGGGGTGTTGTATATAGCTGACTGGTATTGCCCCCATGTGCAGAGTAACTCAAAACAGTCCTATGTATACTGTGCATAATATAAACAGTAGATTGTGTTGTACGTTTTCCAAACATAAATATATACATAAGAAGTGCTTCAGGGTGAGACAAGTTTTACATAACAGACATAACGTTTGTGGAGTAGCTTCCACGTGTGGGAACCTACGGTTCCCCTTAGGTGCTCTGTGATCGTGTCAGATCGGTTCGGTCTGGTTAGGAGGCCTTGCAAATTCTGTGGGCCTCTATCGTATGTACTTTCCCCCCCCATCCCCCCCCCCCCCCCCAAACCCCGTCTACTGCTAAAGGGAGATAAAGGGAGAAGGGTGGCAGGGGCTGAGGGAGAGGAGCTGGCCATTGAGTCCGGTTTGCGGTCTTGGTGTACCTCGATTCTTAGTGTACCGGGTTGGGTTGCGTATGGGTCGGTCTGCTAGAGTTGGGCTTAAGGGGACTAGGGAGGCCCTCAGCCCTCTGCTTTAAGTGCTGGGAGTAGGGAGGAGAGACCGTCCGGTGGTACCGGTGTGTGGCCTTAATGTGATTCGTTACTCGAGGTGCTGAGTTGGGTTGCGCAGGGGTCGGGTTGATGAAATTGGGCTTAAGGAGACCGGGGAAGTCTTTTTCTTAGCCTTGCGGCCTGTTATGACCCGGGGCGAGTGGTTAGTGCGGTTGGGAGGCCTCCTCTCTTCCCGGTCAGGGTGTGGGGTTTGTGGGATTTGTACCTTGCCCCCTGCGCTCGTGAGTTTTACTGTACGTTTGGGTCTAGCAGGTTTGGGCCTTGTGGGGAGCAGGCATAGAGCCCTAAGGTGCCAAGGTCTGGCGGTTGACTACAACATTTGTGATAAACCATAATAACAATCAAAAACATTTAACTAGGGTGTAACCTGTCGTAGAATATGCTACCAGAGGAACAGTGTCCTTGGACCGTGTTCGCGGAGTGGGTCTGTCCGCCTTGATTGGGTCTGCCAGGGTAGTACTGGCGGCTGCTTGTGGAGCCGTTCAAGTGTCCGTTTGGGTAGAGTCCTGTGAGGCCGGTGTCGGATTGCGCCTTGCTTGCATGCGGTTCGCGGCAATGCGGGGTCTGTCTTTGCGGCTGTTATCTCCAGGGGTAGGGCGGATGGGGTCCATCGGGGGATATCTCAGGGGGATTCCCAGATGTGCTGCGAAGTCTTGCATGTCCGCGACCTGATGGAGGGTGAAGGTTTGTTCTCCTTTCTTTACGGTCAGTCTAAAGGGGTGCCCCCACATGTAGCGCCATCCGGTTTCTAGCAGTGCGGTGGTGAGGGGTTTTAGTTCTCGGCGTTTCCGCAATGTGGAGGGTGCCAAATCTTGATAAAAGTGTAGCTGTTGACCTTGGTATAGTGGTGGGTGACTTCTGGCTGCATTCATGAGTTTTTCTTTTATCGGGAAGTGTAGGAGCTTCACGATTATATCTCTGGGGATGTTTGTGTTGAACATCGGTGGCCTTAGCGCCCGGTGTGCCCGCTCAATGTAGATGTCCTGCTCTGGGGTATCCGGTAATAGGGAGTGGAATACTGCAGTAACGGTCGGCAGTATTGCGTCTGGTAAGACTGTTTCTGGTAGGCCCCGTATGCGGATATTTTGCCTGCGGGATCTGTTGTTTAAATCTTCTAGGCCGTCTTCCAGAAAGTGTACCCTGTCCGTCAGGTTTTCAATAGTTTTGCCTTGGGAGGCTGTTTGCGTCTGGGTCTCTTTTATGAGGCGTTCCGTGGCGCCCGTGCGGGAGGCCAGGGCCTCCATGTCCTCTTTGAGGCCTGATATTTGCTTTTCAAGCGCCGCGGTAGTGTAGGCCTTGATGTCGGCCGATGTTTCTCGGAGCATTTTCCGGAGATCATCTTTGGTAAGTGGAGATGTGTCTGAGGTTTCTCGGCCGCTCTCGTCGGAGTCTGAGCCCGTGTCAGCCTGACTCTGGGCCCAAGATGGCGGTTTGTCTTCTTTGGCGCGGAACATTGTGGCCACAGACGGCGTGGATTCTTTTCTTTTTTTAGTTCCCCCCATCTGGTTGTGTAGTGGTGGGGTTGTTGTGGGTTTTCAGTCGGTTTTGGGGGTGAGATGCACCTCTGTGGAGGCTGATGGATGCTGATTGTATGCCCGGGGTAGGAGAGCTAGGGAAGCACACGTCTTACTCCATTGAAGGTTAGGCTCCGCCCCCGTGCCAATGCTTCTTAACCATTGATTTAATTTTATTGCAATCTCTATTACAGTCAAATACCAAAGGGACTTTATTATTTTTGTCACTTGCATTCCTCTTCGTATCCACAATTAAATCATCCTGATCTTGTTTTAAAGCTTCCTCATATGACTCCTCTATAAGTTTATTGGGATACTTTTTTTCCAAAAAATTCCCCTTAAGAATATCTGCTTGATTTTTAAAGACCTCCACTTCTGTAAAGTTTCTTTGAATTCTTCTAAATTGTCCTTTTGGAATATTATTAAGCCAAGCCGTGTAATGTCCGCTATTATACATTACATAGCTATTGGCATCTACTTTTTTAAAATAATTCTTAGTTTTTAAAACACCATTTTCCACATAAATATTCAAATCTAAAAAATTAATACTGGAGGTACTAAAATCGCTAGTTAGGCATATTGCCCATTCATTAATATTTAATTTATCTAAAAAAAAATTTAAAGCAACTTCTGAACCCTTCCATATAAAAAAATAAGTCATCTATATAGCTACAGTAGGAGACCAGGTTTGTCCCCCATGCCTGGCATATGTATACTTTCTCTCCCAACCTGCCATATATAAATTTGCATAACTGGGGGCAAACCTGGCTGTACCCTGACATTGCAGATAAAATTTGGTATTAACCTCTGTCTTGATTCCCTTTTATTCCAGAAGTTTGGTCCTTAAGGGGTTAAATAAAAAATAATTATTATTTAAAATCCATTTAATACTATCTACTATATAATCTACAAGTTCATCCGAAATTTTCTTAGACTCCATCAGTGTGTCATATATCACTTTGCATCCTAAAAAATGAGGAATGGAAGTATATAACGAGGAGACATCACTCGTCACCAGGGTATATGACTCCTCCCACTTAATATTTTTTATCTTTCTAATAACGTCAGTAGTGTCTCCCACATGCAAAGGCATTACTTTCACCAGATCTTGTAGCCATATGTCTACATATTTAGAGAGGTTGGCAGATACAGACCATATCCCCGAGACAATAGGTCTATGGTTGGAGATGACCCACCCTGAGGGACAGGCCTCTCTCACTGTTTACTCATGCCTTCATTGGAACACAATGCTTATTTAACAGTTGCATATTGAGTTACATGTTCGTGGACCAACTATTAAGTATCCAGAGACCCGGATGTGAGCATAACATGGATTATGTGTTGCCTAGCATGTGAAAGGGATATTTAGGGTGTCACCCTGCGGGATGGCGCCAGGAGATACACTTTTTGCATGGTAATTGTATTTAATTGGTTCTTATTGTTGTGTGCTTCTTGCTAATCCATGGTTGCAATTGGGTTCCAGGTATTATACTATACTACAAAATAGTAATTCTTTACATGTGCTTCATATTATGTTACTGTTTTAGTGTCTGCAGCATTTTATTCTATTTTTCTTTGCAGTGTTTGCTGATATATACAAGAGTGTAGGCTATGTTGTATTTATGTGGTTTGCAGTGATGCCTGGCATAGAGGGTGGAGATGACTATCCCAGCGTCTATATTCATTCATCTATCTATTGTGTGCTTCCACATATTTATTATTTATGTCTATTTTGCAGTTTTTAATTTTCTGTTTTGATGACTATTTTCTTCATTGAATACCATGGTCAGATTTACAGTATTTAGGGATCTAGTCTCCCCTTGTGGCACCAGAAATGTCCATAACCAGCGCGGGACTCTGAAGGGTGTACAGCATAGTTCTGTTATGATCCTAGTGGAGTATTCAGTAGTTGGATGCTTGTTGTAATAATTATATATGGTGTTTAGGATGGACTGCTTTAGTAGTTTGGTGCCATGCTTTAACCATATGGTTTGAATATATTCTTTTTAATCAGCGTTAGGTTCAAGTGATTTCTTTATTTGTGCCAGTCAGTATTATGCACGGACTCGGTGTCCGGTTTCCATAGAGATGCCCTCCAATGACGTCACTGCACCGGACACAGTGTGATGACGCAATCGTGGTCAATCAATTATTCATACTGGCACCGTTCAGGGTGTACACAGACAATATTATTTCACCTACTGGGTAAGTGTATAATGGTGGTGGGTATATATGATTGTCTTTTATGATGCTATTTTATCCTGATGAAAGTGTGGGTTACAAACTGAAACGTCGATCGCTTAACTGAGCAAGTATTCCCAATCCTTGCGAATGATAACCAAAAAGTAACAAAGAAGAATATCGTAAACCACGCCAAAAGATTAACAATTCTAAAAGTGTGTTCAATAAAATAGTATTATATACATACAGTGGAGGAAGTCCAATATTGTGGTGGTATATACAACCCTCAAAAAAATAAGAACAGGAAAAATAATAGTGCAATAAGTCACATAAATATTAAAACATATGTGTATATTAAAACCCAATAAAAGACTAACTCACACTTTTAAGAGGTGCTAAGAGCTCTGCTGTATATCGCATGGACGGTATAATACCCGTCTTAGGAAATGTGGATAGTAGCTGTAGTTGGTGTCCAGTTCTATGCAACCTTATATAGGAAAAAGCAGAATAAAATCCAATGGCACAGTTTGTAGTAAATAATATGCAATAAAATAAAAGCAGGTATCCTACTTACAATTTACATAGCAATAACTTGCTCTGGTGATATGGGCTTGTGGTGGTATAATCCCCACCAGAGGATATACAGGATATGCAGGAATCCAATAGAACAGCAGCAGGGAAGAAAATAAAAAATAGAAAAAAGGATATGGAAAATAGCAGTACATTTTATTAATAAAAAAGAATATACAAATCTATATAAAATCCAAGCTAATGAAATGAAAGGGAAATGTATTTAGAAAGGATATGATAGAGAAAAAAGTAGAAGTTATAGAACAGACAATGAATATGGACAGAGATAAGCTAATTAAGAACGAAAACCCTAAAAGTAAAACCAAGAATAATAAAAGATTTTATGTTACCTATAATTCTAGATTATAATAATAAGAACAAACAAATAAAAAAGATACTTAAGACAAATTGGCACTTATTGAAAGAAAATACAATACTAGGAAAAATTATCCCTAATCATCCGAAAATAATATTCAGGGGAGCTCCAAATATAAAAATGCAACTAACAAAAAAGTTTACAAAACAGAAGAATTAAAACGAGCTTAATAATTAACTGTAGCCCACTGCAGGCACTGCACAAGCTGGCTATTCCGGCCATGTGATTGCGAGGACCCCGCGATTACATGACCCGGGAGGGCCGAATCGGGCAGTGGGGGTCTGCCTGAGCTCCCAGGCAGACCCCAGGAGCAGGATCGCTGGCGGGGGATCGCCAACAATCAAGGAAGTGCCGATTTACTAAGTGACGTACCAGGTACATCCGCAGTCGTTAATGACCTTTTTTGTCGGACGTACCTGGTACGTCACTAGTCGGGAAGGGGTTAAATTACATAGATATAACACATTTAGCTTCTTTTCCATTTGTCTTCTGAAACTTGGTACTAACCAAATTTTGATGAGTGCAGAGCAAGGATTTGAATCACTGATGGTCTATGAGCGAAGTCTCCACCCAACCTTCTCTTAAAGCCTTTCAAATGTGAATGATTAAGAAGGATGAGCAACTGATATAGACACAAACACATACACTAACATACACACTCACTGACAGACACACAGACACAGACAGGAAACACTCACTGACAGACACACTGACACACACTCTCACTGATAGACATACTGACACACATTCTCAATGAGAGACATATAGGCACACACTCTCAATGACAGAAACACAGGCACATTCTCAATGAAACAGTAAAAACAAAAGGGAATTTGAGGCACACCCGGAACATGAATGTTGCAGGACTGGTGCTGCTGTAGTAACCAAAATGTATACATAATACAGATTAAGGAACAGCGAACGCATAAAAATTAATTTCGAAATTCTATAAAGCTACTTAAAATCGCCTATCTCAGCAAACAAATAGGTGGATTCAGTTCCACCATATGGCCGTATTGTGTTAAGCACACCACTGCTACTAGTGTGGGAGACAAATCAAATAGTGATATTGCTAAATAAGCTGAAGTGTATTTAAATAATCTGTTGTAAGAGCATTGTGAATATATATAATGCCAAATAATGTGATAAATGCAATTAAAAAAAACAGTGTCAAAACTACAGACACACAATCTTACTCATTTGAAACACACTCACTGACACACACACACACACACACTAACTGACAGACACACTCTCAATGACTTCAATTACTTCTTTGGTCACCTGTGGCCCCCCGTGACAGACCGTTTTTTTAAAAAGTAGAAAAAAGAGAGGGCGTATACCGCGCTTATAGTATTAAAAATAAAATATACAAAGATACATACATATGTTCTTGGATATTCCAATAAGTCGTGACCTCAAAGGAAAATACAAATAAAAAAATAATAGCGCAATACAGCAAATATAGTTATAGAAATAAATGATAGGAAACTAAGTACAGTCCACTCACATGAAGTAGAGCTATAACAGAGCTCTACTGTAAAGGCGCTTGGACGGTACAATCCCCGTCTTGGGATTCGTGGTGGTTGCCGCAGATGTATTCAAAGGTGCCAAATATGTAGTTGGTATAAAAAGAAAAAATAGCAGCAATATGGTGAAGTAAGTCCAAGTGGTAGAATAAAATAGTAAAAAGTAATGTACTTACACTTTCTAGAGCATGTAACCTGCTCTAGTGTAAACAGCTTGGGTGGTATGATCCCCACCAAGGATATACAGGATACCAGGAAATGAAGATAATAAAAAAGTAACTTAAAAGTATACTTTAATGTAAACAGACTAGACAATGAATATTAAAATATAGATATATAAATATAAAATATAGAATATAGTCCCACTTAACGCGTTTCGCCTGATAGGCTTCTTCAGAAGTGACACTTCTGACACTTCTGAAGAAGCCTATCAGGCGAAACGCGTTAAGTGGGACTATATTCTATATTTTATATTTATATATCTATATTTTAATATTCATTGTCTAGTCTGTTTACATTAAAGTATACTTTTAAGTTACTTTTTTATTATCTTCATTTCCTGGTATCCTGTATATCCTTGGTGGGGATCATACCACCCAAGCTGTTTACACTAGAGCAGGTTACATGCTCTAGAAAGTGTAAGTACATTACTTTTTACTATTTTATTCTACCACTTGGACTTACTTCACCATATTGCTGCTATTTTTTCTTTTTATACCAACTACATATTTGGCACCTTTGAATACATCTGCGGCAACCACCACGAATCCCAAGACGGGGATTGTACCGTCCAAGCGCCTTTACAGTAGAGCTCTGTTATAGCTCTACTTCATGTGAGTGGACTGTACTTAGTTTCCTATCATTTATTTCTATAACTATATTTGCTGTATTGCGCTATTATTTTTTTATTTGTATTTTCCTTTGAGGTCACGACTTATTGGAATATCCAAGAACATACGTATGTATCTTTGTATATTTTATTTTTAATACTATAAGCGCGGTATACGCCCTCTCTTTTTTCTACTATTTCACTCACAAGGTTGGGGAATCCTTGTCCTGTATACTGCTGCCTGGTTACTATAGTGAGCGCCTATTACTCTTCTTTTTTCGTTTTTTTAAAAACCATCTAATTTAGGCATAGATAATGTAGTTTAGTTACAGTAGATGATTATATAATCATTTACTAAAGTATGTTAGGTTGAAAGACTTTTTCTTCCATAGTAACAGGAACAAAAAACCCAAGAAATAGTTACAAATAGCAAAAGATGTGTTATCTTGTCAAGAGATTGAAATAACTTTTTTGTGCAAATATGCTCATTAGATTTCTATGAAAATAGCAGCTAAGCAGCTAAGGAATAATTAGTTGCTCATTTGTAATTGCAGAAATATATTAACAAACTAGAACTATTGTAGCATGTTTACAGCTGTTACATTAAAGGAGCAGTCCAAGCACCATAACGGCCATAGCGCACTGTAGTGGTTATGGTGTCATGAGTGCATGGACTTTCTCCTTTGTAAGTAGTTTTAGGATGGTATGACATCTTACCTGGGTCACTGGATGCCACTTCCCGCATTCACTACTTGTGTAACTTTTTGTAACTATAATGATTAAAAATATATATAAATTACAATTCCGATTTATATAGCGCCAACATATTCTGCAGTGCCGATAAAGAATTATTGCAATCAAGATTCACACGTGGAAGCTGCAATTTGGCATCCTCTGTTAACGAGTGTTAAAATACTCTTCAGAACAAAGGATGGTTGTAGGAAAATTAGTAAAAGATAATTTAATACTTTTTCAGGATCGAAAATATTTTAGAAAATTATAGCTTTAAATCCTAGACAAATCGAACAATAACACACGGTTTACAGACTGTCATATCATTGTGCATTTGTGTAGCAGAAATCTATTCAAAGCATATCATTAATAAACCCTTCTTGGAAATGGTAGTATACCCTGTGCCTAGCAAACTTGCCAATAATAATAGAGGGAATAAAAGATAAGAAGCAAGATTTGGAAAGAAACAGTGGCAGATGCTTCATAGCACACATGCCTATAATGACTTGTCTCAAATCCCCTTCTGAGAACTGGTGCCAAGTCACTGACCAGGAATTTTGTTTGCATTCTTACAGTATGAGTTCTCACATTAACCCCTTCTGTAACTATTATGCTACTTTCATGTAAGCATTCTATGAACCCTTTAAATGGACCATTTTCAAAGTTATTTTCTTAGAGCTTAATTTAATACTGGGTTAATTTAATAATAAGCAGGTAAAAGCAGAAAATGAATAATATGTCGGAATCCACTGCACTCAAAAACTGACATGCTGCACCCTTCCTCACTTCTGCTGTCACAGAACCATGGATGAATGGAAAGCACGTTGAACGGTTATCATGTGATTTGGGTTCTGTAGAATTTTACACGTCTATACAAATCCAAAGAATTAGAAATATTCCAGAAAAATGCTTTTTAAGTGCTTTTAGATGTGAAAATGGTTTTTAAACATTCTCTGGTTCCAGGATGCAGTAAACATAACTATATTACTATCAGAACAAAAATGTAGAACAAATGTATATAGTTTTTGGTTACCTTTGGCAGCGTTGAAGGTGGACTCAATCAGTTTTAGGGGGCATAAGCTTTCTTTAGATCGTTGGTTAAAGGAACACTCCAAACACCATACCCACTACAGCAGAGCAGAGCAAGCTCACTCTGAATTTGGTCCAGATTGAATCCTGATGGATAGCTGCCAGATGCTATAATCTGTACCCAGATTGTTAAAATATATTCCCGATGCTAAAAATACAGATTTGGATTGTTTAAATTCAGAACTAAAGGGCGAAGGTATGATCATGTGGCTGGCGCTGGATAAAGGTAAGTAGCTAAAGGGGTATTAACCCCTTCAGCGCCAAGGGAGGGGGACTCTGAGGGCGAGGGGGTCCTAAGGATGCTATACAGGGAGTGCAGAATTATTAGGCAGGTATTTTGACCACATCATCCTCTTTATGCATGTTGTCTTACTCCAAGCTGTATAGGCTCGAAAGCCTACTACCAATTAAGCATATTAGGTGATGTGCATCTCTGTAATGAGAAGGGGTGTGGTCTAATGACATCAACACCCTATATCAGGTGTGCATAATTATTAGGCAACTTCCTTTCCTTTGGCAAAATGGGTCAAAAGAAGGACTTGACAGGCTCAGAAAAGTCAAAAATAGTGAGATATCTTGCAGAGGGATGCAGCACTCTTAAAATTGCAAAGCTTCTGAAGCGTGATCATCGAACAATCAAGCGTTTCATTCAAAATAATCAACAGGGTCGCAAGAAGCGTGTGGAAAAACCAAGGCGCAAAATAACTGCCCATGAACTGAGAAAAGTCAAGCGTGCAGCTGCCAAGATGCCACTTGCCACCAGTTTGGCCATATTTCAGAGCTGCAACATCACTGGAGTGCCCAAAAGCACAAGGTGTGCAATACTCAGAGACATGGCCAAGGTAAGAAAGGCTGAAAGACGACCACCACTGAACAAGACACACAAGCTGAAACGTCAAGACTGGGCCAAGAAATATCTCAAGACTGATTTTTCTAAGGTTTTATTGACTGATGAAATGAGAGTGAGTCTTGATGGGCCAGATGGATGGGCCCGTGGCTGGATTGGTAAAGGGCAGAGAGCTCCAGTCCGACTCAGACGCCAGCAAGGTGGAGGTGGAGTACTGGTTTGGGCTGGTATCATCAAAGATGAGCTTGTGGGGCCTTTTCGGGTTGAGGATGGAGTCAAGCTCAACTCCCAGTCCTACTGCCAGTTTCTGGAAGACACCTTCTTCAAGCAGTGGTACAGGAAGAAGTCTGCATCCTTCAAGAAAAACATGATTTTCATGCAGGACAATGCTCCATCACACGCGTCCAAGTACTCCACAGCGTGGCTGGCAAGAAAGGGTATAAAAGAAGAAAATCTAATGACATGGCCTCCTTGTTCACCTGATCTGAACCCATTGAGAACCTGTGGTCCATCATCAAATGTGAGATTTACAAGGAGGGAAAACAGTACACCTCTCTGAACAGTGTCTGGGAGGCTGTGGTTGCTTCTGCACGCAATGTTGATGGTGAACAGATCAAAACACTGACAAAATCCATGGATGGCAGGCTTTTGAGTGTCCTTGCAAAGAAAGGTGGCTATAATGGTCACTGATTTGTTTTTGTTTTGTTTTTGAATGTCAGAAATGTATATTTGTGAATGTTGAGATGTTATATTGGTTTCACTGGTAAAAATAAATAATTGAAATGGGTATATATTTGTTTTTTGTTAAGTTGCCTAATAATTATGCACAGTAATAGTCACCTGCACACACAGATATCCCCCTAAAATAGCTAAAACTAAAAACAAACTAAAAACTACTTCCAAAAATATTCAGCTTTGATATTAATGAGTTTTTTGGGTTCATTGAGAACATGGTTGTTGTTCAATAATAAAATTAATCCTCAAAAATACTACTTGCCTAATAATTCTGCACTCCCTGTAGTGTCAGAAAAACAAGTTTGTTTTCCTGACACTATAGTGATCCTTTAAGTTATAAGGAGGGCAATATGGTTTATTATTTTTGTAATTGGTTTATGGTTTATTTTTTTTGTAATTCTCTATTTTTGATGTGCATAAAAGGTACATGCATGCCGGTAATGCCACAACAGGAAATACTAGCAACTCAAAGTAAACAGTAATATGGTATGAGTAAATACTGCACAATTGTTTATAATAAACATACTTGTAAGAAACGTTGCACAGTTTATATAAGAAAAGGAAAACAAGATAAGGGTTATGCCTGCCGATGATAGTATTTGACTAATCTGAGACATGTACTGGTGTCAATGTGGACCTAAAGCATTTATGATTAAACAGGTACTGCCCACCTTCGTACATTTAAATGTTGTAACTAACTTGACCTTCGCTCCAATTAATGCACACATTAAGAACAGAATAATTGCAACTTATAAGAAACATAATGTGTCTCTAGTATCATAGTGATAAAATATGTACACGCTGTTAAAAAGTTACTTTGTTATGATTCCCCTGTTACATAATCCTGATTGCAAATAGAGCCTGAATACCGATCCTCGAGCCTCCAGTTTCAATAAGTTATTGACCTCATGCGTTCCTCAATGCTCTGTCGCCACACAAATGTCAGAGGCATATATCTGCGTAATCGTACCTGTTTTGTCTGTATAATTTCTATAATGAACATACAGATTGTCAAACAAAATAAACAGGTACTGCCAAAGAACGAAAATGATATGAACAAGTGTAAGCAGTGTACTTTAACACACAAGTATTAATAGAAATATTTAAAACATGCTGCAGGCATAAGGTAAAAAGAAGAGTGAAAAAGAATACCACTGGGTGCTAACAGAGAAAACAGACATATCAGTATTATAACCAAGGAGATTACTAGGTTGGTATGTCGATTAGGTACATTATTAGAGCAGACACCTGGATGTTCGCATCCGGCGGGTCCAGCAGAACTTTGAAAAAAAGTCTGGGATTGGGATCGAACTTGACCCCGAACTTGACCGCAAATCTGAACCCTATTGAAGCCAATGGGGACTCGAACTTTTGGGCACAAAAATGCCTCTAAAAAAGTCCTGGAAAGGGCTAGAGGGCTGCAAAAGGAAGTAAAATATGGGTAAGAGTAGGACCAGTGCCCTGCAAACAAATGTGGATAGGGAAATCACTTAAAGTAACATCAAATACATAAAATAAGCAGCCGATTAGTAGATAACTTCCTAATTCCCACGGTATTAGGGAGCTAGCTACCAAAAGGCTGAAAGACCTAAATTGGTCTTTCAGCCACATTTACTAATACTAAGTAAAGATTACTTAGTATTAGTAAATTCAGCCCCTACTCGCTATACCGCCAGTGGCTGCTCACTGTAAAAAAAAAAAAAACTATTGCCCCTACCCCTGTGCGACGGGTGGGGGCCCTAAATAAGAATGTGGAGGGGGGACCTACTGTCCTCCCCCCAGACCCCCACCCATGACCTACTGTCTTCCCCGCCCCTACCCCTATAAGGGGGGGGGACCTACTGTCCTCCCCCCAGCCCCCAGCCAACCTCTTTGGCTTTGACTTCCCCTCCCTATAGCTTTGGGTACCCCAAAAATTTTGTCCCGAACCCCTTGTGACAGACCCACCTGTTTTTAAAATACTTTTATTCCCCCTTGGTTTGTCTGTTTGTTTGGTTAATTGTCTGTCCGTACACCCCGTTCGTTTATTTTCCTAACTACCGAATGAACTGCCGAACGGCCGGCCACCCAGCATGGAAGTGTGCTGCTGGTTAACCTCTTGGCCTCAATAGAACGTTGTGGTTAACCGCAGACATGTTCTAATTGATAAGGGTAGGCTGGGTGGCCGTCGTTCGTGTGCCGAACACGGGGCGGTGGCCATCTTGGACATATGAATGCCCAGCGGTGTTCGTCGAGAATCTTATGGAACTAACAACGGATACTGAATTACACGAACTCCACTGAAGCCGCCGACCTCTCGTATATATGCATGTCTTTATTTTTCTGTGAATTTATTCAATATGGTTTTATTACGCATTGCCTACACGAAATGCATAGACTGACAACAACATCTAAAAAGCAAAACAGGCAAACAATCTTGCCACAAGAAGGGCACCACACACGCACACTACCAACCATGATACGCAAAGCAATAAGACACACTAATTTATTGTATGACCGTAACAACCTAACAACTTAAAAAATATATTTGACAAACAATTGATCCAATTGAAATGTTATCAATGCTTTGCCTAACACCAATTTCCTTTCTGTAAAGCTATAATTTGACTATGAAAACTCATTTAATAAAAAAAAAAGTGGCATAATAAAAATGTGTGAGGCCGTCTGGGTCTGGAGCCTTCCCTTTCGGCATGGATTTTATAAGTTGTGTTACCTCTTGGGTCGTGATAGGGTCTATAAGGTGGATGACTTGGTGTTCTCATTAATTGTGGCTTGTGTTGGTTGTGTGACTTGTCGATTATCTTTCAGATTGCAATGCGAGCCGTAATAGTCCGCAAATGTGTTGTAAATATGTGTGGGTTGAATCAGTTTATGGCCAGTTGAAGATAGAAAGTATGGAATTTTAGATTGGGCTTGTTTGTCTCTAAGTCTTTGTGCCAGTGCTTTGCTAGCCCTGTTCCCAAGGACGAAATTTGTGGCTTTTAGTTTTTTGATTGCGTAGCCTGCTTTTTGGAAATTTGTGGCATTGATTTGCATTTGTAAGTCGGTTATTGAGTTTTGCGTGGCTTTGGAGGGGGTGATTTGGTTAACTCTGTGTAGGTCGTGCAGGTTTTTATGGTTCTGAATGTGTGTGATATGATGTTGTTTCTTGAGGTGAGAGACTCGGTGTATCAGTAGGCAGCTGATAACCGGTTTACGGACCATCCATACGGTCATGTGGGATATGTCTGCAGCTGTGTTATTAGTTTCAGTAGATTGTGGAGGTATCCTCCTCGGTTTACATTTGGTAGGTATGCATTTACGATAGTGTAAGTGGAGCTGTTTATAGTACAGATCAGTATGAGGTACCTGCCCTGCGGGTCCTGTTTTACTGTTATTTTATCAAATGCCAAGTGGCGGCTGAGTAAGATGGAGACCCCTCTGCTTTTTGTGGGTGCTGTGGCATGGAACTAATGAGGGTAGAGTGTGTTCCCCAGGACGGGGTTGGTGTTTGCTTGGAAGTGTATTTCTTGCAGTCAGATTATGTCAGCCTTAGTGCTCTTGAGATCTCTGAGAAGAGTGTGCCTTTTCTGTGGGGTATTCAGCCCTCTGACGTTATGTGTATATATTTTCATACTATACTAGGATTGGGATTGTGTGCTGGTCTGGTGCTCACATCGTACACTGATGAGTATGGATGCCAGGATGTCAGCGGGTCTGTATGGTAGGAAGGAGACTGCGGTGTGCTCTGAGGGTGCACCTGAGGAAGAGGTCTAAGGGACCCGGTCCACGACCTCTAAGTAGGTGTAGTAGTGATGAAGGGCGATGAGGAAGGAACACTTTCATGCTATTTTGAGATACAGTCCAGACAGCAGTATTTGAAGGACATATCATTATATAACAGAACTTAAAACATTAACCAGAAAAAATAGGCAAACACTACTATTGAAGTATTAATTTAACGTGACTTGAAGGTTGTAATTTAACCTTCTTGAGTAGGGGGTAGGTGGTTGGGTCTAACCAGACTGAGCCTGAATCAAGTACACTCTAAGAGTTAAGGATCTCATCTTGCTAGCACTTTAGATCATTGGGATCCACTGGGATGTGGGTTCTGTCGGGGTGAGTGAGTGAGGGAGGCTCCAACCTAGTGGCCTACTCACTGTAGGATTTCCCGGTGTAGGAGTTACTTTTCCTCAGGGGATCTGTCCGCTGCTTCAGTGGGTAGGGGGATTATGCAACATGAACATTTGAGCCTAATCTACCATGCTTATTCCTTTCACCCCTTCATTTTCCAGGACATTTTTCCTTTTCTTTTTTTTGGTTGGTGTCTCATGGCCCTCACTGCACGGCTCTCGTGTCATGTCTCCATTCCCCATATGATAGTTCTGAGCAGTCACTCACTCACAGTCCCATATCGTGTAAGTTCAGATCCCAGCACTGGGCTGCTGGTGGGAAATTCCTCGATCGCCTTCAGTGTTCGGTTCTCGTGTTAGTCCGCTTCTTTTCAGCTTCTCTCCATTCTCCTTGGATCTTGGCGCCGCGGGCCTGTCCCATTGTGGTGATGTTCTCTGCTAGTCCCCATGAGTGAAGGAGGTCCGTACCCTCCAGGATGGAAGTTACTGTGTGCAGCTTGCTGTCTTTGGAGATAAGCAGTTTTACCGGGTACCCCCATCTATATGGTATGGAGTGCTGTCATAATGTCTCTGTGACGTTCCGGTAGGTCAGGGTCTCCGCCGAGAGATCGGCAAAGATCAAGGTGTCTTTAAACTTAGCTGCCAAGTCCCTCTTATTACAATGGGTCTTTATGAGGAATTCCTTTATGTGAAAGAAATGTACTCGCATGCGAACATCCCTGGGTGTAGATGGAGAGAGGTGGGAAGGTCTGGCCACTCTATGTACCCTGTCGAGGACTAGCACATCCACCGGCATCTCAGGTAATATGGAGCAGAAGAACTCAGTTGCGAAGGCGATTAGCTCTAACTGCGGTATTTCTTCGGGATCCCACTTAATCTGAGGTGTTTCTGTCGGGAGCGATCCTCCATATTCATCAATTTGCATTCATACCTCTCCAGCCTATTCTCCATGTCCTCCACTTTGTCCGCCATAGAATTTTGGGCCGTAAAGATTTCCTTTACCTTGCCTTCCAAGTGGGAGGTTCGGGTGCCCAGGTCCACTATATGCTTTCTCAGCTCCTCATTCGACGTTTTTACAATTGTCTGCATTTTGTCAGCCACTTCATCTAACATGCGTTGCAGAATTGTGTTGGATACCACATTGTCCTCCCCGTGGTTACTGTCTGCATCTGAGTCAATGCCATCTTCGGCCTGCTGGCTTGCTGATTTGTTTAGCGGCGTGCGGGCTGTGAAAAAGGTTGCTTTGGAACGGTGTTGTGACATTTTGGGGGGTATTTTCACTTGTTTTAGTGCTGATTTACGCTTTGAATATGTGTTTGGAGAGCCACCACAATGGAGCTCACTCAGTCCACGATCATCCGGCTTGAGCTCCGGCCAAGCCCCCTCATACTGATCAGATTTTAATGGATAATATTGCAACTGTACTGAACGAACCTTTTTCAGTAGGGAAAAGCCAGGTCCCAGATGTGTATTTAAATAGATACTATAGAGTATATCTTTCAGAATTGGGACCACATTTTCTGAATGCTTTTAATTAAATTTTAAAGACATATTACCACCATCTATGTTACTGTCTGTCACGACACTCCTTAGTCGACATGCCCTCGTGCAGTACTCGCACTCACCACTCTTTCTGTTTGGCACTGTTCTCATTTCCTTTCGTTAGGCACTACACCTGGCCCTTGTTTAGCACCTATATATTCTGGTTTCTCCCCTCACTCCCGGTCAGATCATTATCCTCTATCCTTGACCCTGTACCTGCTGTTTCCTGGCTCCCGTGATTCTGGCTCCTGGCTCCTGGCTCCTGGCTCCTGGCTCCTGGCTCCTGGCTCCTGTCTCCTGTCTCCTGTCTCCTGTGTCTTGTTTCCTGAGTATCCTGAGTATCTTGTGTTTCCTGATCCGGTGTTCCGATGTCCTTATGGTCCTGTGTCCTGTGCCTCCTGTTCCAGTGTTCGCCTGCAGTGTTCCTGTCTAGACTCCTTCTCCAGTGATTCTGACCTTGCTGCATTATTTCTGTGTGACCTGCTTAGGACTTTGCCCCTTGATGTTCATTTTGTACTTGGTGGCTGCACTAACCTGACTAAGCCTTTACCTTTGCCTAGGACTATCGTGGACTCTGCCTGCTCTATTGTATATATTGGGTTATTGTATATATTTATATATTTGTGGCATTGTCATATTTTGTTTTGTATATATTATATATATCTATATCCTTTTGGCTTGCCTTAATACATTTTCTTTATTACTCCATTTATCGTGTCCTAGAATTATTTCTCTGCTAAGTTGGTTCCCACACTTAAAGGGACAGTGCTGTTGCAGGGCAGCACCCCTTCATGCCATGACAGAATGATCTGACCACTTGGAACCGGCAGAGTATAATGTCTAGGATCACAATGAAGAACCTTGTTGGTATTCACGCTGATTCACAGCAAGAGTGTGCTCTCATTGAGACTTGTTGTAATCAGTTAGGAAAAATTCAGCGGCAGATTGGAAAGGCCTCTAATTTATGCTTATCTATTATAGATGTCTCCTGTCAAATCCAGAAATCTGTATTATGTGGATTTATCTATGAACTTCAAACTTTTCACAAAAACATATGTGATTCATTGCTTTTTCAGTTACCTAATTGCGATATATGGTTGAGAGAGCCTCCTGTGATAAGTAGGGTGTATACACTTATCCGTATGTCTCTTAAAGAGATATCACATAAAAAATCTTTATCATATTTGCAGAGACAAGTGAGAGTAATGCACAATAATCTTGTTGCCTTGTTACCTGAAGTGCAATTTATTATTGATCTTGTACAAGAAAGAATGACTGTCTTTATGCCTGATAATAATGATGGTATTCCCTTTTCTGATGTACATAGCATAACAAATCCTCCTGACTCTGACTTGGGAAAATGGCTTGTTGGTCCTCCCGACTGCAAAACCGAAGTCCCTCTGGAAATTAAAGCTGAATGCCTTCCTGCCCAAACAAAAGACGAAGATGTTGAGGGGTTATACAGCACTGGCGATCCCCTCATGGACCAAGTCTTTGATGAACTGGGTGCTCGTTGCATAGCAGCTTTAGAGGACGAGCAGTCTGAATGGGAAGGTAGTACCAGTACGCAGTTTCCTAATGTTGTCTCAGTACCAGAGACCCATAGTACCCATATATTACCGTCTCTTTTCTGCAAGATCCACTCGCCTATTCCCAAGGTGAAGCTACCGGCTACCAAGATGAACGATCTCAACACCGTTCAAGAGGGTACAAGTCTGGTCAGAGAAAGTATCAAGCAAACTCTGCCCAACCACGAAGCAGAAACAGACTCCCCTGAGTCTGCAACTAGAGATACGAATTCCTACCTCACCGTGCCAATTGAGGAGACCACCAGTGACCTTAACCAGGTAACGGGATCTGATCTGAAGGCCTGTCCCACAAAGGACAATGCATCCGAACTAGAAGAGTCACCTATAAAATGTGCTCCGGGTGATGCAAGTGACGACAAGGTTGGACCATTGAAATTGGGGACCAATCTCGTTGAAGGTGAATCTCCTGTCAAAAAGTCACCACGTAGGAGACGTGGTAAACGACCTACTTCTTTCAAGACACTGGCTGAGAAGGCTGAAGAACCAAAGGTGAAAACTTCAGAACAACCAGTGGAAGAAGAGGCTATTGTGCCAAAGGCAGCTCATGATTTTGATGTGGGGAGGCTTGATGATTCCAATTTTAACCCGTCTACCTCTGGGGGTTTGAAGATTGGCACCCCTCTCACAACCGCAACTGTGAAAAATGAGTTGTCGCCAAGTAAAAAAGACTGTTATCTTCAAATAGAAGACAAAGACTCAGACTGGGTGCAACGTGACAAACCCGTGATGGATCAAGCCCAAGAGAAGAATCTAAATGAGACCAGGCTTGTTCTAAACCCACAGCCTGAAGAAGACTCTACAGTTCTTCAAGTTACATGCTCTGGTAGAACAATTTCTCTGCTGCAAGAGGAAACCCCAACTACCAAGCTTGTACCTGAACCAAGCGCCGAAGATTATTCTAATCAGCCGCTTAACCAAACGCCAAAGGAAGGGAGTGAAACCGAACAAGGAGGTACCTGTTCCCATGATGAAGGAAGCTCCTTCTATGAAATTTCAGTTACCATGATGTCTATCACTCCACCTAAACTCCAGCAAGTATTAAATGAAGACTTGCCTTCAGTTGAAAGTCTATCTACGACAAAGAACTACCTCAAGCTGAGTTCACAAGGGAAGATGAGAATGATTTCATTAACCAGGTATCTCTAGCCGCTACAGAAAAATGTCAATTTGAGAGAGAGTCGTCTCTGCTTCGGTTAGCCCCGTGCTCGGAGAAATTTGGGGAACCGTTCCTTGATGCATATCTGCGGTCTGTGGAGGAAGGCTCGCAGAATGTTCTTGATCCTGTACCTATTAATTTAGGGGATTCTCCTTGTTTGGTTCCAGTGGTACCTACCCAAGATTACGCAGAGACTGTTCTCCCTTCGACTGAAGTTGCATCGCAGTCTTTGTTCCGAGGATCCCACAAGCCAGAAACCAAGTCAGACCCAGGACTTCTGAGTGATGAACCTGTTACTAGCAATAGTCCCAGATCTAGTGGGTTAACACATTTGTCGGTCACTGGTATGGAGTGTTTCTTATATAATGTGCCTTTACCTTCTGTGTCTGCCCTTCTATTGCTAAATGTTACTCTACAGTCCTTGCTTTTGTATGTTTCTATTCTGCCTCGTTGGTTTCTCCCATGGGATTGTCCACCTCTCATTCCTCCTAAGCCTCCTCCTTGTTTTACTCTACTGGTTGGGTGGCCCTGATTTTCTTCTGTCACCTGTGGGGGATCTTTGGGTTTTGGAGCGCCGGGAGTCGCTCCTTAAGGGGGGGGTACTGTCACGACACTCCTTAGTCGACATGCCCTCGTGCAGTACTCGCACTCACCACTCTTTCTGTTTGGCACTGTTCTCATTTCCTTTCGTTAGGCACTACACCTGGCCCTTGTTTAGCACCTATATATTCTGGTTTCTCCCCTCACTCCCGGTCAGATCAATATCCTCTATCCTTGACCCTGTACCTGCTGTTTCCTGGCTCCCGTGATTCTGGCTCCTGTCTCCTGTGTCTTGTTTCCTGAGTATCCTGAGTATCTTGTGTTTCCTGATCCGGTGTTCCGATGTCCTTATGGTCCTGTGTCCTGTGCCTCCTGTTCCAGTGTTCGCCTGCAGTGTTCCTGTCTAGACTCCTTCTCCAGTGATTCTGACCTTGCTGCATTATTTCTGTGTGACCTGCTTAGGACTTTGCCCCTTGATGTTCATTTTGTACTTGGTGGCTGCACTAACCTGACTAAGCCTTTACCTTTGCCTAGGACTATTGTGGACTCTGCCTGCTCTATTGTATATATTGGGTTATTGTATATATTTATATATTTGTGGCATTGTCATATTTTGTTTTGTATATATTATATATATCTATATCCTTTTGGCTTGCCTTAATACATTTTTTTTATTACTCCATTTATCGTGTCCTAGAATTATTTCTCTGCTAAGTTGGTTCCCACACTTAAAGGGACAGTGCTGTTGCAGGGCAGCACCCCTTCATGCCATGACACTGTCATCAGTCATAGTAATCCCAAAGAACACAACTTTATGTGAGAACTGTATGCCAATTTCTCTTGGCATAAATAATGATTTCAAACTATTTGCCTAGATATTTGCACTTCTTCTCAAATCTATATTAACTGGACTGATTCACTCTGATCAAGTGGGCTTTATACCAACTAAAGAGGCAAGTGATAACACAACAAGAATTACAAATGTTATTCATAGAGCAAATATGACATGACAACCTACTCTCCTATTATCAGTAGATGCTGAAAATTTTGTTTGCAAATTATACTTTTCATTTGTACCAAAGGTCACAGCTAAGCGGCACTAACAGCCGCCAAGCTGTGAACTTCACATAGCTCTCTGTAGCAGCTATTCTGCTCTGAACTGCTACAGTTCCAGATGGGAGTAAGAACGTGGACAGAAGGCAGAAACAGCCTCTCTCCTCCAATTTCACACTGACCTGAGAGTGCTGTTGTCGGGAGATAGAGCTACCTGTCCTCTGTTCCTTTGTTTTGGGTAATACTGAAAATGCCACTGGGAGGCTACAGCTTCTCCATTTCTTTTTACACATTAGGCTGCAATCTGAGAGAGGGTCCTCTGATCAGCTCTGGCTGATAATGATTGGAGGGGGTCCTCAGCTCTAGCTCATAATTCTGGGAGGGGGGATGAATACATGCCCTCTCCATGTATTCACCGAGAGCAGGTGAGCTGGTATGTACTACAAAGAAACTGCCACCCTCCAGAAGAAGCAAGTAATTGGAGGGTGGCTGAGGATGACAGGGAGCTGCACAGTGTCAGCAGCCATCAGACATACATATTCTTCCCTGCTACATTACTAGTCAAGCTACACATCACATCATAATGAAGCAAGGAAGCACCACATGCTGCCTGTCTGATGGCTTCTGTCAAGAAGAACACACTACCACCATTACACTGCCAGGGTAAATGTGTTTGTGTTTCTTACAGTGTGTGAGTGGGTAAGTGTCTGTTAGAACGTATATCAGTCTATGTGTCTGACATTGTGTGTGTCTGCCAGCATCTATTGTGGTGGAATCTCGGTAAAAATAAATTTAGTAGGCCGAGATTACCACGTGGCATGTGTACGTGCATATGCTGACGTATCGATCAGTTGGTTGCACGAGGCAAGATACGATCAGTAGTGTACGGAGCATGTGCAAGAATACAGGATATAGTATTCCCCTCCTCCATTGTGCTGGACAGGCCATGCGGTCAAACAGGAAGTTAATTCTTATTTGTGTTGATTGGTTAAGAGAATGTGCGGGTGGAGCCTAATATGGGAGGAGTTATGTGCCTATATAAGGAGCCTGCACTATTGTCCGGGGCTCAGAACTTGTTGTATTTTGGTGACGTTAGTCCCTCTGAGTCCCGATCAGTGATCCAATAAAGAATCTCTTCCTTCCTGAAGAAACCTGTGTCCATCTCTCTGTGCTTCGCTTCCGTCAGTTTCTCCGGTATCATTTGGTGCATTGGCCGGGAAGCTCATCGTTCAACGGTAGCTGAGAGGCAGAGGCGTGAGACGGTCTATCTTTGCCCACGTTCTCTACGGCTGCACCCCTGAACTTCTGCGTGGACCTCCCTTCGTCTCGGCGCCACTGGTCTGTTGTCCACGAGATCATCGGCTTCTACGTAAGAAGTGCTGGGGTGTCCCCGTCGATGAGTGTGAACTCAGGTTCAGGAACGAGGAGGTAAGACAACTGCTGTTTTAGACGGCAGACCCACTAGGGGTATACCGATTGTGCGGTAGGCCCAAAGGGGTTTAAATCTGTGTATCTGCCCCCTCTGTCGGAGGGAAGGAGCGAAGGCGCACCGCTCAATCGAACGCTCTTTAGTCAGACCGTTTGATTTGGTTAGTCAGGCGGGGTCCTGGTGTAAATAACCCTAGCCGGACACCGGTGTCTTGTCTAGACTAGCGTTCTAGGGTGTATATTACGTTCGCTAGGTCGGAGGGACCGGGAGACTAAGCGGCGCCTGTGTAAATTCGGTTCGCTAGCTCGCTATATGTGGTGCTTGGGCAGTGTGGCTAACCAAAACGGGTGTATATAGTTTTAGGTAGTCCATTCAAGGTACTGGCCAATAGTTTAGTTGGGAATTGTAAATGTGTTAACGATTGTTTAGTAAAGTGTATATCTTGTTAGATAGCGCGAGCTCAGCCGTCTAGCGAGAGTGTTAATAGTGTGTTGCTGTATTATAGTGCACGGTACCATAACCCTGTATATTTACTGACACTGTATATAAGTACTAATCATTGTCGTCCATTGCATGTTTAACACCATAACCACTAATATTGTGACCTTAAATTGTGCTTTGACCTATGCTAACCGTACTGTAACCGCTATTTGTAAAAGACGATGTTACTGGGGTGTGTTATAGACGGGTAATTCATATATAGAGAATTATAGCGTGGGTGACTGTATAGTTTCACCAAAGGGCATAATATTGATTATTTAGTGACTGGTGTAACAGCTGTGTGTGTACGGGAATTCCCTGAGTGTTTATTGTGTTATTGTGTACGTTTCACTTGGTAACCGTACCACGTGGTGCTGTTGCCAGAGGAAACGGGTGTGACTGTTGAATAGTACGCGTGTATAGTATTCGTTGTCGACGACGTTCCATTGTTAAGTATGGGCGCGTCGCAGTCAACGATTCCGGATCCCTTAGGTTGTATGGTGAAGAATTTTAAAAAGGGATTTACAAAATGTGATTTTGGGGTTAAAATGTCTCCTGTACGTTTGGTCACTTTGTGTACTAGGGAGTGGCCTACTTTGGTTGCGGCATGGCCGCCACGTGGCAGTTTGGATCCAACTCTGGTACAGCGCTTACACGTGGCTGTATCGGGTAGGCCTGAACTTTACGGCCAGTTTCCTTATATTGATTGTTGGAGACAGGCCGTAAATGACTCGCCAAAATGGATCCGGACGTGCCACGAGGAGCAATGTCGCCTCATGGTGGCTAGAACTTGTTTGTCCACTAGGACTGGTGTTAGGCCCATTTTGGACACGCCCCCTGAGTCCGAGATCCCTTTGCCGCCCCCTTACTTTCCTTTAAGAGGAAGTGACGCAAATGCAGGAAGTCCTGCAACCCTCCCCTCATTGCCCTCATCCACTTCCGCTTCCTCCTCCAGTACAGAATCCACCCCCTCTCGTACTCCCCTTCCGGAACCAGAGCCAACCCCCATTAGATCCGAATATCCTGATTTGGCGCCACTTCAGACTTCCGGTCAAGCTTCTTCTAGCTCGACCCGAAGTGTTTTATTCACTACCTTTTCCCAAAACCAAGCTCCCACATCCTCATGCCCTATCTCTCCCCGACTGGAACCCATGACTGACGCCCTTCTACGTAGCCCCATACAAACCTGACAACTGACCGGTACCCAACAATTAAAGCACTATCAGATGCCTCTTCGCCTGAATCCCGGGTCAGCCTATATCGATGCCGCAGGTCAAATGGCACATGCTGACCCAGTCTTTGTATATGTCCCATTCACAACAACCGATCTCTTAAATTGGAAGACCCCCAATTCCTCGTATACTGAGAAACCACAAGCTATGACTGACCTGTTCACCTCAATAGTACAGACACATAACCCGACATGGGCTGATTGCCAGCAGTTATTAATGACTTTGTTTAACAATGAGGAAAGGACAAGAATAAATCAAGCGGCCATTAAAGCGTTAGAGGATAAAGCCCGTACTTTGAACCAAGCCAATCCATCAGCATGGGCCGCAACACATTATCCCAACACCGATCCCGATTGGAATGTAAATGGTGCTGATATGGTTCAACTCAGAGCCTATAGAGACGCTATAATTGCTGGCATGAAAGCCGGAGGAAAGAAAGCCATTAATATGTCGAAGACAGTTGAGGTGATTCAGAAAAGTGATGAAGCGCCCAGTGTCTTTTATGACCGATTATTGGAGGCATACCGCTTGTATACCCCCTTTAATCCGGAAGACGCAGATAATTCCCGAATGGTGAACTCCGCCTTTGTCAGCCAAGCTTACGGAGATATTAAGCGCAAGCTACAAAAGTTAGAAGGGTTTGCAGGTATGTCAATCACCCAACTAATGGAGGTAGCGAATAAGGTATATATGAATAGGGAAACCGAAAGTAAGAAAGAGGAAGAGCGCAAGATGCGTAAAAAGGCTGATATGCTAGCGGTAGCGATCGCAGGCGTAGATAGACGGGGCCCAGATAGAAGCGATAGTAGATGGAATAGGGAGCCCTTGAGTAGGAATCAGTGCGCGTATTGCAAGGAAGAAGGGCATTGGAGGAACGAATGTCCACAAAGAGAGCAGTACGAGAGAGACCAACCCAGGGCAGGTTACGGAAACTTTAGAGGCAGAGCGAGAGGTAGAGGAGGCCCCGGAGGGAGTAATGGTAATAGAGGGAGCAATGGGAACAGAGGAAGTGTTAGGGAAGACAGGTATTTCCCAGCAGCGCAAAGGTCCCGCGATAGAGAAGGTAGGGACTTTGTAGGATTGGCTGACACGGTCATGGAGGACTATTGATACCGACCGGGCTCCATCCCCCTTGGTCGAGCGGAGCCTATGGTCGATGTATCAATAGGGGGAAAAAGCAGTGCGTTCATGATCGACACTGGTGCTGAACATTCAGTGGTGACTAATCTAGTTGCTCCTCCATCTGGAAGGACTATTACTGTGATAGGAGCAACTGGAAGAAGTGCTGAAAAACCGGTTCTTAAAAGTCGACTCTGTACATTGGGAAGCCACGTAGTAAAACATCAATTCCTTTATATGCCTGAATGTCCAGTCCAATTGCTGGGACGTGATATGCTATCTAAGTTACAAGCACAGATTACGTTCCTACCAAATGGAACAACATCCTTAAAGTTTAATGGACCTTCAGGTATTATGACATTATCCGTACCAAAGGAAGAAGAGTGGCGACTTTATACAGCGTTGACTAGCCAAAACCCTAGGTGTGATGAATCCTTATTCAACATACCAGGAGTTTGGGCAGAGAACAACCCACCAGGACTGGCCCGCAATATTCCACCTATTAAAATCGAACTAAAACTTGGGGTTTATCCAGTAAGCCTAAGACAATACCACATCCCGCAGAAGGCTAAGAAGAACATCCAATCTTATCTGGATAAGTTCATACGGTATGGTATCCTAAAATTCTGTACTTCCCCCTGGAACACCCCATTGCTGCCTGTTCAAAAGCCCGGTACAGATGAGTATCGACCTGTACAGGACTTGAGAGCAGTCAATGATGCGGTTGTTAGTATACATCCAGTTGTACCCAATCCATATAACCTGCTTGCTTTAATTCCGGGCGGGGCTACTTACTTCACAGTCTTAGATCTCAAAGATGCCTTCTTTTGCCTCCGAATTGCCGCAGAAAGTCAATGTATTTTCGCTTTCCAATGGGAAAACGCTGTAACGGTTTTAAAACGCCAAATGACCTGGACAAGACTGCCCCAAGGGTTTAAAAATTCACCTACCCTATTTGGTTCAGCTCTAAGTCAAGATCTACTGGATTTCGAGTCCATCCCAGGAGAGTGTGTATTGTTACAATATGTAGATGATTTGTTGATAGCAGCAGTTACAAAGGAAATATGTCAGCAAGCAACGCACGATCTACTACACATTCTCTGGAAGGCAGGATACAAGGTGTCTAGAAAGAAGGCTCAGTTGTGTTTGCCGACTGTCAAATATCTGGGATTCCATATCTCTGAAGGTCAAAGAATTATGGGGCCAGAGAGAAAAGAAGCTGTGTGCCAAATACCAATACCCAAGAATAGAAGACAAGTGCGAGAATTCTTGGGGGCAGCAGGCTTCTGTAGGATATGGATTCCCAGCTATGCGATACTGGCAAAACCTCTGTATGCAGCTATCAAAGGTACAGAGCACGACCCCTTCTTATGGACCCAAGAACAGCAAACGGCATTTGAAGATGTGAAGAAGGCTTTGATGAGTGCCCCAGCATTTGGTCTACCTGATCACACACGACCATTCTACCTGTATGTACATGAGCAAAGAAGAATGGCTGTGGGAGTATTGACACAGTACTTGGGATCATGGCAAAGACCTGTTGCCTACATGTCTAAGCAACTGGATGCAGTGGCCAGCGGACTTCCACCTTGTCTAAGAGCCGTAGCTGCAGCCGCCCTGCTAGTAGCTGAAGCCGATAAACTCACTCTGGGTCAAGAACTTTATGTACGAGTCCCACATGCAGTACAGACGTTGTTGGATTACAAAGGAAATCATTGGTTTAGTAACAGCCGTATGACCAAGTATCAAGCAATGTTGTGTGAAAACCCAAGAGTGCATTTAGAGACTGTAAACACCTTAAATCCAGCTACCCTTTTGCCACAACCTACTGAAAGTCAACATGATTGTTTGGAAGTAATGGATGAAGTATTTTCAAGTAGACCAGATCTTCGTGATTTTCCCATCCAGAACCCCGATGTTCAATATTACACCGACGGCAGTAGTTATGTGAAAGAAGGGATCCGCTATGCAGGATATGCAGTAACAACAATAGACAAGGTGATAGAAGCTCGGCCACTAGCGAAAGGAACATCAGCACAAAAGGCAGAATTGATAGCACTGACACGAGCGTTACAATTGGCTGAAGGTTTAAGAGTGAACATCTACACGGACTCCAAGTATGCGTTTTTAACCACTCATGCCCACGGAGCTTTGTATAAAGAAAGAGGACTACTGAATTCAGAAGGCAAAGAAATCAAGTATGCAGCTGAAATCCTACAACTATTGGAAGCAGTGTGGGAGCCGAAAGAAGTCGGTATCATACATTGTCGAGCGCATCTGAGAGGAGATGGTGATGTAACCAAGGGAAATCGGATGGCAGACAGTACAGCTAAGCGTGCCGCTGAATCAGGAAGACAGGAATATGTGGGGCATATAGCTGCTCTTATACCAACTCCACTGTCTCAATGGACTCCAGTTTATACAGCTCAAGAAGAGGAGTGGTTAAAGACTGAACCTGGAAAGTACTTGGAGAACAAATGGTATCAGTTAGAAGATGGAAGAATAGTCATTCCAGCATCACTAGCGGTAGAAATAGTCCAAAATTATCATAACGGGACACATTCTGGGGGAGAGAGTACAGAAGAATCTCTCAGAAAACATTTCTACATACCAAGATTGTCCAACTTGACTCAGGCCATTGTACGAAGATGTGTAACGTGTGCTAAAAATAATGCAAGACAAGGACCAGTAAAGCCACCAGGAGTCCAGTTTATGGGGGGACTCCCCATGTCCGATCTACAAATAGACTTTACAGTGATGCCTAAATCGGGTGGACATCGTTACCTGCTGGTAATTGTGTGCACCTATTCAGGCTGGGTAGAAGCATGTCCTACTCGTACAGAGAAAGCAGGAGAAGTTGTGAGATTCCTGTTACGAGAAATAATACCCCGATATGGACTACCCTGCTCTATAGGATCGGACAATGGTCCAGCTTTTGTTCATCAGTGCCTACAACAACTGACTCATATGCTTGGTATAAAGTGGAGGCTTCATACTGCATATAGACCCCAGAGTTCTGGTAAGGTAGAGAGAATGAATAGGACTATTAAGAATCAGTTGGCTAAAATGTGTCAGGAAACCCAACTTAAATGGAACGTTCTCTTACCCATAGCTCTATTGCGAATCCGCAGTACCCCTACCAGAAGGATGGGCCTCTCTCCTTTTGAAATCATGTATGGGCGACCACCTCCCGTACTTGGTAACTTAAGGGGGGATTTGAGTCAGTTGGGAGAAGGAATTACCCGGCAGCAGGTTGTAGAGTTGGGTAAGACTATGGAGGAGGTACAGAAATGGGTACAAGATAGATTACCTGTGAATATTTATCCCCCTGTTCATAGTTACCATCCAGGAGATCAAGTGTGGATTAAAGAGTGGAATAATGTACCGTTAGGGCCCAAGTGGAGAGGTCCTTATGTTGTTCTTTTGTCTACCCCTACAGCGATAAAAGTAGCCGAAGTGACTCCGTGGATACATCACTCCAGGGTTAAACCAGCAGCAGTCGATTCTTGGCAAGTTACAGCAGATCCAGAGAATCCCTGCAAGATCCGGTTAAAACGCACTACTCAGTCGGAGTAACGAGGACCTTTTGTGGATTACAAATTTTATTGTTACAGAGATTTGGTGAAGTGAGTGTTTTAGACGGCCATAATAAAGCCTGTCCGCTCACCGACATATAGTATATAAGCCAGGAAAGTCTCGAAGGGACTCCTGTGAAGACGAGCAGAACTCCATTCCCTGCAGCCCTTACATCCTGGAAGCTGAGGTGCCTTCGCACGGACGAAGACTGAGGATGACGGCGAAAGATGTGTTTTTGATAGTGTTTATTTATGTGTGTTTTTATATTCAGGAAGGTAGAGGTACCGACACTCCTAGCTGTGAGGTATGCATTAAGACTACGAGAACAGGTAATCATATTTCCCAAACCCTAATTTGGCATTCACAATACGAGTGTAAAGGAGATGTATCAAGATGTAGATACCTTAATATAGAATATAGTGTGTGCCATTTAGGAGTAGGAGAACCTAAGTGCTTCAGTCCAGAGTATCAACCTCGTACAATTTGGTTGACTCTCAGGAATGGAGATCCTCAGGGGACCCTAATTAACAAGACAGTGTTAGAATCCGTATATTCTTCGGGTGTTCTGCTATTTGATGCATGTAAGGCGATATCAAGTGGTAGAAAGCCGTGGAATGTATGTGGGGATCTTAGATGGGAGAGGACGTATGGGTCTAATGATAAATATATTTGTCCCAGTAATAAAAATAAATATGTGAGTCCTAGATGCCCAAATAGAGAGTATAACTTTTGCCCATATTGGTCTTGTGTGGGGTGGGCAACTTGGGGACAGACAGTAGACAAAGACATGATTGTGACTAAGTTGCCTACCAGCCCATATTGTAAGTCTATGGAATGCAACCCAGTCCATATACTTATAAATAACCCCGACAAGTTCTTAGACAAGTATGGAAATTTATTTGGGTTTCAAATATATGGGACGGGTTTAGATCCTGGGACAATATTGTTTATAGGGATAGAGACTGATACGGTATCCTCCCAGACTCATCAAGTATACCATTCCTTTTATGAAGAGATGAGCATAGATAATAAGATCCCCCATAATGCTAAAAACCTGTTCATTGATTTAGCCGAAAGTATTGCCGGTAGTCTTAATGTTACCAACTGCTATGTGTGTGGAGGTACTAACATGGGAGACCAATGGCCTTGGGAAGCAAAGGAGTTAATGTCCGGTTCTGAGGCAGTTGACCAACTAATATCTACACAAGCCGATTATCATATGAGTGTTAGAGGTAAATCTGAGTGGAGATTAAAGACCTCCATCATAGGTTATGTTTGCATAGCAAGGAAAGGAATAATGTATAATACTTCTGTAGGAGAATTAACTTGTCTAGGGCAAAAAGCTTATGATGATGATACTAAGAATACAACTTGGTGGTCGGCTTCAAATGTCTCAGAACCATCTAACCCGTTTGCTAGATACGCCAATTTAAAGGATGTGTGGTTTGACCTATCCATCACATCTACCTGGAGAGCCCCAGCAAATTTGTACTGGATCTGTGGTAAGAAAGCCTATTCGGAGTTGCCACAGGACTGGGAAGGGGCATGTGTGTTGGGTATGCTCAAACCATCCTTCTTCTTGTTACCTATTGAAACAGGTGAGACGTTAGGTGTTAAAGTGTATGATGTGAATCATAGGAAGAAAAGGGGACCCATAGAGATAGGCGCCTGGGAAGATAATGAATGGCCTCCCCAGCGTATTATAGATTATTATGGGCCAGCCACGTGGGCAGAAGATGGTACCTTTGGTTATAGAACCCCTATTTATATGCTCAACCGTATTATAAGATTACAGGCGGTGGTTGAGATCATTACTAACGAGACATCACAAGCGCTCAATCTTCTAGCGAAGCATAATACCAGGATGAGGACAGCAGTCTACCAAAATAGATTAGCCTTGGATTACCTTTTGGCAGTAGAGGGAGGTGTATGTGGGAAGTTTAACCTGAGCAATTGCTGTCTTCAAATAGACGACGAAGGGCAAGCAATAGCTGAGCTTACTAGCCATATGGTTAAACTAGCGCATGTGCCTACTCAGGTATGGAAAGGGTATAATCCAAGTAGTTGGTTTGGTAGCTGGTATGAGTGGTTTGGAGGGCTTAAGGCAGTGGTAGGTGGAGTCCTACTGATTTTAATGTTGTGTCTACTCCTACCGTGTCTTATACCCTTAGTAGTTAGGTCTGTGCAAAGCCTGATAGAAAATATAGCAGAGAGGAAGGCTGCTGCACAGATAATGGCAATTTATAAATATGAGGCTTTAGATCAAGGAGAACCAATGCAGGAAGATGAATGTTGAAGATTCACATCATAAGATAAGTCTGGTCTGGTTCAAGGTAACTTGCGGTGTATGCAAACTAAGGTTAAGTGATGCCTCAAGTAATTGTAAAATATCAAGAGGCATCAAAGGGGGGAATGTGGTGGAATCTCGGTAAAAATAAATTTAGTAGGCCGAGATTACCACGTGGCATGTGTACGTGCATATGCTGACGTATCGATCAGTTGGTTGCACGAGGCAAGATACGATCAGTAGTGTACGGAGCATGTGCAAGAATACAGGATATAGTATTCCCCTCCTCCATTGTGCTGGACAGGCCATGCGGTCAAACAGGAAGTTAATTCTTATTTGTGTTGATTGGTTAAGAGAATGTGCGGGTGGAGCTTAATATGGGAGGAGTTATGTGCCTATATAAGGAGCCTGCACTATTGTCCGGGGCTCAGAACTTGTTGTATTTTGGTGACGTTAGTCCCTCTGAGTCCCGATCGGTGATCCAATAAAGAATCTCTTCCTTCCTGAAGAAACCTGTGTCCATCTCTCTGTGCTTCGCTTCCGTCAGTTTCTCCGGTATCACTATGTGTGTATGTTTAGACACATGCAGCAGGTGTGTGGCAGCATGCGTCTGTCACAGTGGTGTAACTATGGGGTAGCACATGGTGCGGCTACCCCGGGTGCAAATATGCAGAGAGGAGCAGGTCAATGGTGTCTGGTCCCAGATGCCTCAGGCTGAGTAGGCACCATTTTTTTCTATTGCATTAAGAAGTGTTTATTCATAAAAATTGCAATGCACTTTGATCTTGAAATAGGCATTGAAAGGTATGTTTCAGTGTTTGCAGATGACATAAACCTCTGCAAAAGAATACAATGTGAGCAGGATATTGCTTCGCTGCAGAGGGATTTAGATAGATTGGGGGACTGGGCACTCAAATGGCAGATTCGATCTAATGTAGAAAAATTTAAAGTTTTGCACTTCAGGGTAAAGAATGCACAAACAACTTACACCTTAATGTTAGTGAATGAGGAATAACTACGCATGACAAGGATTTGGGAATAGTTATAGACAATAAACTAGGCAACAATATGCAATGTCAATCTGCAGTTGTCATGTATAAATAGGGGCATTGATTCTCAGGATAAAAATATAATTTTTATAATTACTGGTAAGACCACACCTTGAATATGCTGTGCAATTTTGAGCACCTGTTCTAAAGAAGGATATTATGGCACTAGAAAAAGTGCAGAAGCGGGCTACAAAATTGATAAAAGGAATTTAGCATTTTAGTTATGAAGAGAAGATAACACATTTAAATCTCTTTAGTTTGGAAAAACAGCGCTTGAGAGGGGCAAATACAAACCATTGTCTGGAAATCTATTCATAAATAGGACTATACATAGGACACAAGGTCACACATTTAGACTGGAAAAATGTAGTCTAAGGCAAAGGAAAGGTTTTTTTACAGAAAGAACAATAAGGATGTGGAATTATCTGCCTGAAAAGGTCGTTTTATCGGAGTCTATACAGATGTTTAAACAGCAATTGGATAAATATTTGCAATATGTCTAACTACCATTTTGGGGTCAAGAAGGAATTTTTTCCTAGTTTGTTGCACAATTGGAAACACCAGACTTTTTTTTTTGCCTTTGTTTAGATTAATAGCAAAAATTAAATGTGAGAAAGGCTGAACTTGATGGATGCATGTCTCTTTTCAGTTATGTAACTATGTAACTTTATCAACAAATACTATAGTTTGGGGATGTGGCCGTGTCATTGAGCTGACAAGCAGCCATCTTACACAGCTCCGGCCTTGACGCTGAAACAAAGCTGAAATGCAATGAATTAAGTGCTTACCTACCTTGAAGCTGAGTAAATTCATGAAGGGGAACACCCAGCAACCTGACAATGCTAAATTGGTGTTGGTACTACCGGGATTATGGTGTTACTACCGCCTGAGACCTACCCTGACGTGTGAGCCTGAATGTAACTGAGCTGATCACACACAGCACACATTAACATACATGGAATTGATGTCTCATCCCTTGAAATCAGGGACTGCTCAGCACCAAAGGTGGGCACCTGGACTGGGGGGTTATTCTGGTCCAAAGTTACATTTTACCCGTTATGAGTTCCTTACACAAAATGGAAACCTTCACTAACCTCTGTCCCTTGACTGTCCTGTTTGCATATGTGGCCAAGACCTGAGACACCATTAATTATATCAGCCCCTCCTCGCTCGGGGTCCCCCTTCTTCAGGTGTGGTTTGCAGATTCACTAATTTGCCTGGAGGGCACAGAGATACCTATTTGCAGTGAAGGGCTACAGCTTACAATTCTGGTACCCTCGAGGGGTGTTGTCCTGCCGTGGGTCCACAAGCCTCCTGACCTCTGGAGCTGTGATGGCCTCGCTCTCTGGACTTAAGGGGGGATGCCCTGTGGGGCCTGTTTGCATGGGCCAAGGATATACCAGTGGCTGTAGGTGACATGGCGCCTGCACCAAGCGTGTGGCCGGAGTTGGGAGAGACTTAAGGTGATACACATCTGACTGGAACTGAAGTGGAACAGGGGAGGTGCAGGGGAAGAGCACCAGGATTCTAGGTGGGGAGTCCAGTGGACTGTGTCAGATGCCGAGTGCCCACTGTGCCATGGACTATATCGGTGGGGGGATAGAGGTTGGCTTGGAGGCCTGAGAGGGCTTGATACCCTGAGGGGGACTTTATGCTTCTGATGCACTGCACTGATGCACCTGTGTACCTGTCCAATATCATTCTTATGTGTTGCTTTCTCGGGGCGAGGGGGTCCCTCGGTCGGGGGGGTGCAGTGAAAAGTATGTTTCTTGTTGTTTTGTGTGCTTCTTTTTTTTAAATACATTTTTGACATTCCCATGTCTGGCTAAACGTGCTTGGTCTAAGATCCCTGGACATCCAAAAGAGGGTCTTCACGTAATTGGGATGACTCCTTTTTCTCTAACCCAGTTTTGCGGGGAATCTGCCACTATAAAATATTTTGCCACGGTGGATACATTGAGATTACTCTCGTTTTCAATTATGAACCCGTTTTCAATTAAAACCCCGAAGACCTAAGAGGAACCCCCCAGCCCCGGTTTCTTCTGATGTGGAAGAAACAAGATACTTACCGGTCACAGTCTGGCGATCCAAGCCCGGCACTGTGCTCACAGAAGGCCGCGGCAAAGAAACAGCAGTTCCAGCATCCACAGAAGACATCAGCTGTGATTCAGGCGCCACCTGCTGGACGGGTCCATGAACTGCAGCAGTATCCTGAGAAGAGAGCAGCAGAGAAGATGTGAGCCCATGCCCCAGAGGAGATGGCCGAGGTAAGTGACCCACAGGGGGGAGAGGGGGCCCAGACAAGGCAGGGGGGATGATAGAAAGGAGGGGGGGCAGACAGGGAGGGATGGGGACCAGAAGGGGGGGAGGAAACACAGGAGGGGGAGAAAAGGAAAGAATAGGAGGGGGGGCCCTCCTCACTGGCAGAGGAGGCTCCCGAACGGGCAAGGGGACCCCCCACTGACCCCAAACGGCAGCACCAAGGTACCCCGCGCGACCCGCGGGGGCCTACTCACCGCCCCAACCCTCCGCCGGCCGCGGGGGGACCTGGATCGTTGCCGGGCGGGCGGCCGCTTGCCGCCCGGATCGCTGCATCTGCCGCCCGCCGCCCCTGGTCTGCAATCCAGCGCTGGCGGCCGGGGCAGATGGTGTTGGAGTAGGAGGATTACTTGTAGGCCGCGCGGCAGCCGCACTATCCCCGGCCTAGTAGTAGTAGGCCGCGCGGCCGCAGACCCAGCAGGCCGCGCGGCGGCAGGAGGACGCATCCCCAGGCCGGGCGGCAAATGAAGCTGCAGGCCGGGTGGCAGCTGCAGGCCTCGTGGCAGAAGGCCGTGCCATGCACGCGGCCACAGAAGGCCGCAGATCACGGCCCCTGGTAGTAGGCCGCGTGTCTGGAGCCCCAGACACGTGGTCCCGGTGGTGCCTCGGGCCCGGGCTCCTGCTCCTCAACCAGGCCCGAGGAGTATTATCAGGAGAGAGCCTGGCAGGCAGGCGGGAATGCCTGCCAGTGCCGGTGCGGCCCCCAGGGCCAGGGACCGCAGGGGATGCAGCAGGGGAGACCGCAGGGGTTGCTCCAGGGGGAGGCAGGCTGCGGAGGGGGGCCCACACCGGTAGCCATACCTCCACTAATGTTGGTAAATTGCTCCCTTAGTTGCCGGCCACCATCCAGCGCTGCAGCAGCCCTGAGGGACAACAGGATCGCCTCAATATCCATCCCTCAAGCTGTGGAGACTAAAGGCACAGGCAAACAGTAGCTGGAGACAGGAAGCTGTTTGCTGGCCCGATTCCCAAGTGGCACTGAGGTAAGACCTCCCTCCTACTAGCTCACATAACCCTAACCCCACCCACACACGTACACACTACCAAAGACACACTACCACACATCTATCCCCACACTCCTACATGTGCCCTTGTCCGCTTAGCTGCGCTATCTCCCCAGGGCCTGAAGGGGAGTTATAGTCTTTTAAAGGAGTACATTTTATGGACTTTTTTAACATAAATAACAATGCCTCCTCGTCTCTTTGCTCTAAAACATGAATAACCCTGTATGGCGGAGTCTGGTATTTTAGTCATTAACCATGATTCCGAGAGCACAATGATTTTTGGTTTGCAATGGGGACACCAGGCTTGCAGTGCATCCAGTTTAGGGAGTAAGCTACAGATGTTACAGTGCACAAAAGAGAGGCTTTTTTGAGTGGGGAGATTAGGACTAGAATTAGCTGGGGGACAATGGCTAGATTCCACATCATTTGCAAGGGCAAGTTACATAAATAATAGGAATTTGGACATAATTTTTGTTTGGCCATACAGTGGAGGGCTATTTTTTTATAACTCGCAGCAGATAAGTTACAGCAACAGAACAGGCCATAGTGAATGATAATTTGTTTTTCAGATCTAGTGACATTATAATATATTTGCACTCACTTCAAGGTTTGCCATTAACCACACTTCATACAATCTAGTTACACAGGGCTAATCTGCCTGTTGGTAATTCGTAACACGATATGATACCTGTTTTGCCTTCTTTAACTGCAGATGGCACATACTTTTACTTGTCTGTTCATCCAGTATCCCAAATTTTAACTGTAAGGATCATTATTTTGTAGTCATGTGTAGTGATGTACCGAACTTTTCGCTGGCGAATAGTTCCTGGCGAACATAGCGTGTTCGCGTTCGCCACGGCGGGTGAACACATGCGCGGTTCGATCCACCCCCTTTTTGTCTCATTGACTAAACTTTGACCCTGTGCCTCACAGTCAGCAGACACATTCCAGCCAATCAGCAGCAGACCCTCCCTTCCAGACCCTCCCACCTCCTGAACAGCATCCATTTTAGATTCATTCTGAAGCTGCATTCTTAGATAGAGGAGGGAAAGTTTAGCTGCTGCTCATTTGATAGGGAAATGTATAGCTCTATACAGTCCTGAAGGACTCATCTGATCTCTGCTGTAAGGACAGCACCCCAAAAAGCCCTTTTTAGGGCTAGAACATCAGTCTGCTTTTTTTTTTGTGTGTGTAATCTAATTGCAGTTGCCTGCCTGCCTGCCAGCTTCTGTGTCCGGCTCACAGTGGATACTGTGCCCACTTGCCCAGTGCCACCACTCATATCTGGTGTCACAATAGCTTGCATTTAAAAACAAAAAAAAATGTTTCACTGTAATAGATTGAATAGCAGTTAGTTGTCTGCAAGTGTCTGTGTGTCAGGCCTACAGCGTGTACTCTACCAACCTCTGCCAGTGCACAGTGCCACTCATATCTGGTGTCACAATAGCGTGCATTTAAAACCCAAAAACTTTTTTCACTGTTATAGATTGAATAGGAGTTAGTTGTCTTCAAGCGGGTGTGTCAGGCCTACAGCGTGTACTCTGCCAACCTCTGCAAGTGCACATTGCCACTAATATCTGGTGTCACAATAGCGTGCATTTAAAACCCAAAAACTTTTTTCACTGTTATAGATTGACTAGCAGTTACTTGTCTGCAAGCGGGTGTCAGGCCTACAGCGTGTACTCTGCCAACCTCTGCAAGTGCACATTGCCACTCATATCTGGTGTCACATTAGCGTGCATTTAAAACCAAAACACTTTTTTCACTGTTATAGATTGAATAGCAGTTAGTTGTCTTCAAGCGGGTGTGTCAGTCCTACAGCGTGTACTCTGCCAACCCCTGCAAGTGCAAATTGCCACTAATTTCTGGTGTCACAATAGCGTGCATTGAAAACCAAAATACTTTTTTCACTGTTATAGATTGAATAGCAGTTAGATGTCTTCAAGCGGGTGTGTCAGGCCTACAGCGTGTACTCTGCCAACCTCTGCAAGTGCACATTGCCACTAATATCTGGTGTCAAAATAGCACACATTTAAAACCAAAAAACTTTTTTCACTGTTATAGATTGAATAGCAGTTAGTTGTCTTCAAGCGGGTGTGTCAGGCCTACAGCGTGTACTCTGCCAACCTCTGCCAGTGCACATTGCCACTCATATCTGGTGTCACAATAGCATGCATTTAAAACCCAAAAACTTTTTCCACTGTTATAGATTGAACAGCAGTTAGTTGTCTTCAAGCGGGTGTCAGGCCTACAGCGCGTACTCTGCCAACCTCTGCCAGTGCACATTGCCACTCATATCTGGTCTCACAGTAGTTTTCACGCATAGTACCACTAATCCAAAAATAATGACATGCATAGGCAGGCCACCCCGCAGGGGCCGTCGTGGTCGTGGTGCTGTGATTCCCTTTTGCCCTAGAATAATGCCCAATTTTCAGAGGCCACGTACCCTGAACTTGAAAAGTTCTGAGGACATAGTTGACTGGCTAACACAGGACACCCAATCTTCTACAGCTTCCGCTCGGAACCTTGACGCACCATCCTCCTCCAGCTTAGCTTTGGGCACCTCTCAAGATACCACTCACCCGCCTGCCGCCACCACCAACACTAGCACCACAGCCGCTTCACTTTATCTGTCAGAGGAGTTATTTACACATCCGTTTGAAGAAAAGAGTGATGGGCAACCATTATTGCCAGAGGATGTAGATAACAGTGATATGTCTCAGTCAGGCAGCATTATACACATGGACGTACGGTGTGATGATGATGATGTTGTACCCGCTGCTGCTTCCTTTGCTGAGTTGTCAGATAGAAGTGAAGCGGTTGATGATGACGATGCGTCAATGGATGTCACGTGGGTGCCCGCTCGGCAAGAAGAAGAACAGGGTGAAAGTTCAGATGGGGAGACAGAGAGGAGGAGGAGGAGGAGGAGACGAGCTAATGGCACAGTCAGACAGCATGCATCGGCACCCGGGGTCAGCCCGACAGCATGCCAATCAACGCATGCTGTGTCCACCACCAGAATGCCGTCATTGCAGAGCTCAGCAGTGTGGCATTTTTTTTGTATCTGCCTCTGACAACAGCGATGCCATTTGCAACCTGTGCCAAAATAAACTGAGTCGTGGGAAGTCCAACACACACCTAGGTACAACTGCTTTGCGTAGGCACATGATCGCACATCACAAATGCCAATGGAATCAACACATGAGTACAAGCGGCACACAAACTCAAACCGCCATCCTCCTCCTGGTCCAGCATCTTCAGCCACGTCAACCACTGGAAGGTACCCGGACGGAATTTCTTTTCACAAAAGACAATCCCCAACCTGTACTCGATTGTGCAAAAGGAAGTAATGGCATGTCTGGCACACAGTGTAGGGGCAAGGGTCCATCTGACCACTGATACCTGGTCTGCAAAGCATTGTCAGGCTAGGTATATCACCTACACTGCGCATTGGGTAAACCTGCTGACGGCTGCCATGCCATGGAATGCGTGGCTCTGCAGAGGAGTTGGTGACACCGCCACGACTTGCAGGCAATGCTTGCTGCCACCTCCTCTACTCCTCCTACTCCATCCTCTTCCATAACCTCCTCGGCTGAGTCCTCTTCTGCTGCTGCGTCTTGCTCCACATCAACGGCACCCCCCCAGCTCCCCAGGTACTATTCCACATCCCGGATACGGCAGTGTCACGCCGTCTTGGGTTTGACTTGCTTGAAAGCAGAGAGTCACACCGGACAAGCACTCCTGCCCGCCCTGAACGCACAGGTGGAAAAGTGGCTGACTCCGCAGCAACTGGATATCGGCAAAGTGGTTTGTGACAACGGAACAAATTTGTTGGCGGCATTGAAGTTGGGCAAGTTGACACATGTGCTGTGCATGGCACATGTGTGTAATCTGATCGTACAACGCTTTGTGCATAAGTACGCAGGCTTACAGGACGTCCTGAAGCAGGCCAGGACGGTGTGTGGCCATTTCAGGCATTCCTACACGGCCATGGCACACTTTGCAGATATCCAGCGGCGAAACAACATGCCAGTGAGGCGCTTGATTTGCGACAGCCCGAAACGTTGGAATTCAACACTCCTAATGTTCGACCGCCTGCTCCAACAAGAAAAAGCCGTTAATGAATATTTGTATGACTGGGGGGCTAGGACAGCCTCTGGGTAGCTGGGAATTTTTTTTTGCCACGTTACTGGACGCTCAGGCGCAATGCCTGTAGGCTCACGCGTCCTTTTGAGGAGGTGACAAACCTAGTCATTCGCAGCGAAGGCACCATCAGCGACATCATACCATTTGTTTTCTTCCTGCAGTTTGCCCTGCAAAGAGTGCTGGATCAGGCCGTAGATGAGCGTGAAGAGGAAGAGTTGTGGTCACCATCACCACCAGAAACAGCCTTATCAGCATCGCTTGCTGGACCTGCGGCAACGCTGGAAGAGGATTGTGAGGAAGAGGAGTCAGAGGACGAATGTGGCTTTGAGGAGGAGGAGGAAGACCAACCACAACAGGCATCCCAGGGTGCTCGTTGTCACCTATCTGATACCCGTGGTGTTGTACGTGGCTGCGGGGAAATACATACCTTCATTGAGATCACTGAGGAGGAAGAACGGGAAATGAGTAGCTCGGCATCCAACCTTGTGCAAATGGGGTCTTTAATGCTGATGCTGTCGTGCCTGTTGAGGGACCCTCGTATAAAAAGGCTGAAGGTGAACGACCTGTACTGGGTGTCCACGCTACTAGACCCGCGGTATAAGCAGAAAGTGGCTGAAATGTTACCAAATTACAACAAGTCGGAAAGGATGCAGCATTTGCAAAATAAATTAAAAAGTATGCTTTACACAGCGTATAAGGGTGATGTCACAGCACAACGGGAATCTAATGTCACAGCACAACGGGAATCCCACGACCACGCCGGCAAGGACAGGACGCTTTAAAGACGTGTTGTTGATGGAGGACATGCAGAGCTTTTTAAGTCCTACGCATCACCACAGCCCTTCGGGATCCACCCTCAGAGAACGACTCGACCGACAGGTAGCAGACTACCTCGCCTTAACTGCAGATATCGACACTCTGAGGAGCGATGAACCCCTTCACTACTGGGTGTGCAGGCTTGACCTGTGGCCTGAGCTATCCCAATTTGCGATAGAACTTCTGGCCTGCCCCGCTTCAAGTGTCCTGTCAGAAAGGGCCTTCAGTGCAGCAGGAGGTATTGTCACTAAGAGAAGTCACCTAGGTCAAAAAAGTCTAGATTACCTCACCTTTATTAAGATGAATGTGGGATGGATTCCGAAGGGACTGACAGTGGGCGATACATTCGACTAAAAAAGGCCTGATGAGATGAGCTGCCTTGGGCTAAAAATGGTGACCCTATGTAGGAGGAACAGTCCCTATTCTGCTCTGTGTCAGTGTGTATCAGGGTCCCTGAGGACAGGTGTCAATCCATATCTGCCAAGTGGCCCTATGTAGGGGGAACAGCCCCTATTCTGCTCTGTGTCAGTGTGTATCAGGGTCTCTGAGGACAGGTGTCAATACATATCTGCCAAGTGACCCTTTGTAGGGGGAACAGTCCCTATTCTGCTCTGTGTCAGTGTGTATCAGGGTCCCTGAGGACAGGTGTCAATCCATATCTGCCAAGTGACCCTATATAGGGGGAACAGTCTCTATTCTGCTCTGTGTCAGTGTGTATCAGGGATCCTTAGGATAGGTGTCAATCCATATCTGCCAAGTGACCCTATGTAGGGGGAACAGTCCCTATTCTGCTCTGTGTCAGTGTGTATCAGGGTCTCCGAGGACAGGTGTCAATCCATATCTGCCAAGTGGCCCTATGTAGGGGGAACAGCCCCTATTCTGCTCTGTGTCAGTGTGTATCAGGGTCTCTGAGGACAGGTGTCAATACATATCTGCCAAGTGACCCTATGTAGGGGGAACAGTCCCTATTCTGCTCTGTGTCAGTGTGTATCAGGGTCCCTGAGGACAGGTGTCAATCCATATCTGCCAAGTGACCCTATATAGGGGGAACAGTCCCTATTCTGCTCTGTGTCAGTGTGTATCAGGGTCTCTGAGGACAGGTGTCAATCCATATGTCAAGGTGTCAATATGTCATATGTCAGGTGTCAATCCATATCCATTGTGATTTAGGCATGTTAGGTGATTTATGCCCTTTATGGATTAAAACCAGACTCTGCATCAACTGTGTAATTTCCATGGGAGTTTTGCCATGGATCCCCCTCCGGCATGCCACAGTCCAGGTGTTAGTCCCCTTGAAACAACTTTTCCATCACTATTGTGGCCAGAAAGAGTCCCTGTGGGTTTTAAAATTCACCTGCCCATAGAAGTCTATGGCGGTTCGCCCGGTTCGCAAACATTTGCGGATGTTCGCATTCGCCGTTTGCGAATCAAAAATTTTATGTTTGCGACATCACTACTTGTTACGGGTGAGACATTTTAATTGGGGGTACAACATTGTGAGGAGACCAGTGTTAGATAGGGTTGCAGTAATATCAAGTGGGGGGTTCTATCCTTGTTATTCGCTTATAGAAGTCGGCTGTGTAGTAGCCTTGTGTCATGAAGGATGGATAAATATTCCATATAAATATAAACCATTTTATCTTGTTCCGCCCGAGTGTTGCAGAGGCTAAGGTTGTTTGAGGTTGCTGGTGTCTTCATCCTACATAGATTCTGGGAGGTCATTTTGTTGTACTACCTCAGTGATTTCTGTTGGTGAGTTAGTGTCTTTTGCCGGCATAATGGGATAGTGGGGTGGGGATTTCTAGGCATCTTGTGTGTGCTGGAGGTAGAGATCTCCAGTTGTGTTTATGGGTGTGGGGAGCAGTTGTTGGTCTTACTCTATGTGCTTGTCTTATACTGCACCGAGCTCTGCGCCAGCATTTGCAAGGGTATAGGTGGGCAGTAGAGGGGGTTGAAGAGTCAGGAGAGGAAGAAAAAGGAGGGGGTTAAGATAATGTAGTGATTATAGGAGTGATAAGAGGGGGTAAAAGGTTGTAGGAGGATTTTTTTGTTGGGGTATCCCCATTGTGGCACCGCTGCACACCCCCGACCCGCCTTCCCAATGGCATTCCAGGATCCAGGGGTCCCGAATTTTGTGGAAGTGCTTTGTTGTGTCATGGTGCATGGCAGATAGGTTATTAATTTCCATAGCCTCATCTGACTTTCATATTACTACTGCGAGGGAGGGTTTGTTCTGGTTACCCCATTGTTCTGCGATCGAGCTTTTGGCAGCGAGTGCAATCTTTGCTACCAGTTTGTTCTGTGCTCTGGTAAGAGTGGCTTGGGGTTTGGAGAGTAACCAGGTTAGAGATGCAGAGGTATAGCTGGGAGATTGATGGGAATTCCCACCATAAGTGGATATATGTACCTTTTATGCCACATCCCTTCCAGACATCCGTGTCTGAGCCCCCCATTTGTTTCACCCTTAGAGGTGTGAGGTACCATCGGAGCATCATTTATATGCTTGTTCCTTGTGGTTAATGCATACTGTGAGCGATGCCGTGGCCTTCCAGATGTCCGCCCAATCTAAAGAATCGTCTGGTGGACCTATGTCTCTTTCCTAGGCTGATGGGTATGAGCGGGCGTCTACCGGGGAGGTTGAATTCACAAGGTAGCAGATTGTGAAAATCTGTACTTTTTAAATGGGTGCGTGTATACATGCCTTTTCAAAGGATGTTAGTGTGATTGTGGCTGTGGCCATGATGTTTGGTTCATTGAGGAAGCTGCGTAGTTGTAGGTATTGGAAATGGTCATAGGTAATTAGTTGTACTTTTCTTGGTAGGTCTGCGAATGGCAAGAGTAGTTATATACAAAAGAAGTGAAAGAATCTCAGTAGCCCGTTGTCTTCAAAGTGCACAAAGTTTTGGGGTGTCATGCCTGGGAGAAATTGTTTACTTCTCAAGACTGGTGTGAGTGGAGATGGTACATTTATTATTGGGTGTCGGTTAAGGCTGGGGATGTGGTTAAGGCTGGGGACGTTAGGGGGGTGTCTGGTCTATCTCTTTCAGGGAGCCAGAGGAGGAGGGAGGGGAGATCCCATCCCAGGAGATCACGTTCTAGGTCTACCCATAATTTAATGCCCAATTGCACGTATATGTTCTAGATTTGCGCCAGTTGGGAGGCTTGAAAGTAGTGGTAGAAGTCGTAAGCCCCCTGCTCTATTGGTGATCTACATTGTTGATCTTTTGATTCTCGTTTTTTTGCCTGCCCAGATGAAGTTGTCAATTTTCATCTGAAGCATTTTAAAATCCTGTTTCGAGATAAGAATAGGAAGGGCTTGGAACAGGTAAAGGAACCAGGAGAGGAGATTAATTTTTATGGTGGCTATCCTGCCCACCCAGGATATGGACATGAGATGCCATCTCTGTAGGTCATTGTGTGTTTGTTGGAGCAGTGGTATGTAGTTGAGATCATATGTTCTGGAGAGGTGGATTGGAAGATGTGTTCCGAGATAGTGGATACTCTTTGTGGTATATTGGAAAGGGTGTTTTTTTTTTAAAGGTGATTTAGAGATTGTTGTGGGATCGGGAGAGTTTCTGTTTTATCTAGATTTAGTTTGTACCCAGAGAGCTTGGCATACTCTTCTTAAAGCTCTAGTAGAGGTTGTAATGAGTGGCATGGGTCTGTGAGGGTTAGAAGGATGTCGTCTGCGTAGGCAGAGGTTTTATATTCATCATTCCTAACCTTTAGTTTCTTGATTGTTAAGGGGTTTTTGATTTTCTGGAGTAGGGGGTTCCAAAGATAGGGCAAGTATGAGGGGGGGTAGTGGGCAACCTTGGTGTGTACCATTCTGGTGCTTGTGTGATTGATTGTGTGCCTGGTACTGTCACACATTTGACGTGCAGGGATGAAGCCTACTTGGTCGGGGTGTATGAGTTTTGGGAGGAAAAGCTGGATTAGTTTGGCCAATAATTTTGAAAATATTTTGGTGTCCACATTCAGGAGCGATATGGGTCGGAAGTATCCCTGGTCTCGGTGTGTTTTGTTTGGTTTGAGAATAAGGCAAATGTTTGCCCTGATCATTTCCTTTGGAAGGGGTTCACCCTGTAAGAGTGAGTTGAAGAGTGTAGTGAGGTGGTAAAGTATTAGAGAATGTTTTGTAGTAGAGACTGGAAAAGCCATCAGGTTGGGCTTTAGGGTTGTTGGGCTTTAGGATCTTCATTGTGTTTGCTATTTCTTCTTCTTTTGATGTTGGTGTCCCATTCCATGTTATGTGAGTTATCTCTGCTGGGTATGTATGTGGATTTGAATGCCTAGATGATGATTTTTAAGGTAGAGTATCTAGACTTGATGGGGACAAGAGTAAGCAGTCACTGGTTACAAGGATTTTTGGTTTTCACAAGTATCATAAAGTCTAATTTGGCAACTTATGGTTGCTTCTCAAGACACTGTGTCAGCATTCCTCTTTCAGGGAGCAGCCTGTGCCAATGGAGGAACATTAGCTGCCACTAAGAAAGGTGTGTCTTGGTTGCTCAATATGGGTAAATATTGTAAGTGATACAGCACCTGCAGGTTCAAGCAGGAGTGCTTCAACTGTGGGGTTATCCATCCTGCATTGTGTTGCTTCAAGCAGGGGAAATTGTGTTCTAAGCAAAGAGGAAAGGAGGATGCCACTAAAGACAAAGACTCCAGTGATTGTGGTAAGGATGGAGCCATGGCTCACTCGATAACCCAAAATTCGGGACTTCAGTAAGTTGACAGTTTTACTTTTGTTTTTTGGACCCCTTTATTCATTCATCAGTTTAATGTTTTTGCAAAATGTTAAATTCACTGTAAGTATTCTCCTGCATTTCCTAACTTATGTATTACCTCTGTGCTTGGCTCCTTAGTTTGTTTCATCATTTGTCGTTTCATTCTGGGAGATCAGTGAATAATGGCATTGTCAAGGAGGATTTTCAAGTTCATTATTCAGCATTTGATAGGGCTTCAGAGTTGGCAACTGGGTAGGGGGCACTGAGTTGGCTTATCGCCTGCTTCCCATCCATGCGGACTGTTTCAGAATACTGGGTTGTCAGGGTAGTGTTTTCTATATGTGCCTTCCCACGGTTTGTTTATATTTAGAGATGTTAAGCTCTTTTCTTAAATGGGTGGTTTCTCTGGTGTCACGTATGCACACATTTGCCAAAGGGTAGTGCATTATGTCAGCGATCTGTGCCAGACAGCTGTTTTATTTCATTTGGGTGAACCATCGGATGAGGAATGACCTGTCTGTCTGGAGTTCTTTCTTGCCTGGTATAATGTTCACACTTGGCAATTTGGAGAGGTTAGTAACGCTGACCTTATATGTTTATGGATGTGTGTGATTCCATCGGTTGTGTGCTTAGGCATGGCCTTCTTTTTGGTCGGTTACTGATCTCCTGAAAAATGTTACCTTTTTAGAGATTCCCCCTATTGTAGTTGTGCTGGAGCTCTGCTTTGTCAAACAGACAAGTACATTTTTTAATGCAGAAAATATGAGTGTAGTTCATGTGATTACCTGACCTACATCAAATTCTCTCCAGTTTTGGTACTGTTACATCATTTGATACTTCACTGCCTAGAGTGCAACATTTGGATTAGTCATGTCCTTGGTGTTACATAGTTACATAGCTGAAAAGAGACTTGCGTCCATCAAGTTCAGCCTTCTTCACATTTGTTTTTTTTTGGTTGATCCAAAAATAGGCACAAAAAAACAAACAGTTTGAAGCACTTCCAATTTTGCAACAAACTAGGAAAAAAATTCCTTCTTGACCCCAGAATGGCAGTCAGATTTATCCTTGGATCAAGCAGTTATTACCCTACATTGAAAAATTATATCCTTGAATATTCTGTTTTTGCAAGTATGCATCTAGTTGCTGTTTGGACATCGAATGGACTCTGATAAAACCACTTCTTCAGGCAGAGAATTCCACATCCTTATTGTTCTTACAGTGAAAAAAAACCTTTCCATTGCCTTAGACGATATCTTTTTTCTTCAAGTCTAAACACATTACCTTTTGTCCTATGTAAAGTCCGGTTTGTGAATAGATTTCCACACAATGGTTTTTTATTGGCCCCGAATATATTTGTATAATGTTATCATATCCCCTCTCAGGCGACGTTTTTCTAAACTAAAGAGGTTTCAATTTGTTAACCTGTCTTCATAGCTGATATGTTCCATTCCTTTTATTAATTTTGTAGCCCACCTCTGCACTTTTTCTAGCGCCATAATATCCTTCTTTAGAACAGGTGCCCAAAATTGCACAGCATATTCAATATGTGGTCTTACCAGTGATTTATAGAGGCAAAATGATATCCTCATCCCGTGAATACCTCACTGGCCTTAACCACTGCTGATTGACATTGCACATTGTTGCATAGTTTGTTATCTATAACAATTTCCAAGTCCTCTTCGTGTGTTGTTATCTCTAATTCACTTCCATTAAGGGTATACGTAGCTTGTGCATTCTTTACGCCGAAGTGCATAACTTTGCATTTTTCAACATTACATGTCTCTGCCATTTGAGTGCCCAATCCCTCTATCTAAATCCCTCTGCAGCAAAGTAATATCTTGCTCACATTGTATTACTTTACAGAGTTTTGTGTCGTCTGCAAACACTGAAACATGACTTTCAATGCTTTTTTTGAGATCATTTATAAACATGTTAAATAGAAGGGGTCCCAGAACAGAACCATGAGGGACACCACTTGCCACCTTTGTCCAGCTTGAAAATTTACCATTAATGACAACTCTTTGTACTCTATTTCTAAGCCAATGCTCTACCCAAGAACAAGTACTTTCATATAGACAGATTCCCTTGAGTTTGAACACTAATCTATTGTGAGGAACTGTATCAAATGCCTTGGCAAAATCCAAATATATCACATCCACTGCAACACCCTGATCTATACTTCTACTTACTTCTTTGTAGAACGCAATCAAGTTAGTTTCACATGACCTGTGCTTCATAAAACCATGCTGATTTTTGCTGACAACCATGTTCTTCTCAAGGAATTCTTGAATATTATACCTTAATAACCTTTCAAATACTTTTCCAGCCACAGAAGTTAAGCTCACAGGTCTATAATTTCCAGGCAAGGATTTTGAACCCTTTTTGAATATAGGAACCACATCTGCCTTCCTCCAATCCTCCCACACACTTCCTGAAAGAAAAGAATCTTGAAAGATTAAAAACAGAGGTTCACTTATTTCTACACCTAGTTCCTTAAGTACTCGTGGATGAATACCGTCAGGCTCTGGAGCTTTGTTTATATTAACGTTCTTTAGTTGCTGCAGCACCTTGTCTTGAGTTAACCAATTACAATTGTATAACATGACAGGAGGCTTCGTATTTGCTTAAGTCTCTCTTTACTAGAACTCCACAGCAGCACAGAAAAACAACCAATCAGAAAAAAGTTAGGTACTATAAAACTCCCCTCCCCATGCATCATTTCCTCTTTCTTTGCTGCTCCGCAGACAGTACAGGTCAGAGTACCACTGCCTCCTGCTCATAGTGGGTGGCTTTGGGTTTTATTAGGATTTATTAGGATTAATTATGAATTATTGGATTTATTATGATTTATTATGTTTTTTATTGGGATTGATTATGTTTGGTTGTGATCTAAATATGATTATATTAATTATGCTTAGCCTTTGGGATCCATGTGCTTTTTAGCTCTTCTTTGTTTCCCCTGTCTTCTACTTGGGGAATTTTCCTTTACATTGTGGTGGTTTAGGGGGGTCCCTGGAGATACCTATCTACTTTACTCTCCTCTTGGTTTTGCCCCTTCCCCCCTCCACCCACTCTCTCTCACCCTTCTGCTTTTTCCCACCCTTTCTTCCGCGGGCTACTAGTGTCCGTTCGGGGTTTCAGGAGACAAGCCACCTGGCTGCCCCCTCTGATCCCCGAGCTCATTTGCGAGACTGCGGCATCAGGGGTACTCGCGGTCGGACGCGAGTACCCGATGGCCGGTTTCGAATGCGCACGTGGCCGCCTCACTGCGAGGGCGTCCAACCGCTTCAAGGAAGGTGCAACTACTCGCGGCCCCTCCTCCGTCCACGGTCGGATCTCGGCCATTGTTGCCCTGCTGGCATTCCCCAGCAGATGTCTGCAGGTTTTTCCTTAGCTTTCTCATATGGCATTTTATTTTTCAGGGACAGTGTATGTCACAGTTTTTCCTGTGAGCTTTGCTGCCTGTGTACATCCTAGTATGCTGTAGGTTTTGCTGCCTGTGTATATCTCAGTATGCTGTAGGTTTTGCTGCCTATGTATATCTCAGTATGCTGTAGGTTTTGCTGTCAGTGTATATTTAAATATGCTGTAGGTTTTGCTGTCAGTGTATATCTCAGTATGCTGTAGGTTTTGCTGTCAGTGTATATTTCAGTATGCTGTAGGTTTTGCTGTCAGTGTATATTTCAGTATGCTGTAGGTTTTGCTGTCAGTGTATATCTCAGTATGCTGTAGGTTTTGCTGTCAGTGTATATTTCAGTATGCTGTAGGTTTTGCTGTCAGTGTATATTTCAGTATGCTGTAGGTTTTGCTGTCAGTGTATATCTCAGTATGCTGTAGGTTTTGCTGTCAGTGTATATCTCAGTATGCTGTAGGTTTTGCTGTCAGTGTATATTTCAGTATGCTGTAGGCTTTGCTGTCAGTGTATATCTCAGTATGCTGTAGGCTTTGCTGTCAGTGTATATCTCAGTATGCTGTAGGCTTTGCTGTCAGTGTATATCTCAGTGTGCTGTGTGTTTTACTGACAGTGTATATCACAGATTGCTGTGAGTTTTGCTGACAGTGTATATCTCAGATTACTGTGAGTTTTTTGCTGACAGCGTATATCTCAGATTACTGTGAGTTTTTGCTGACCGTGTATATCACAGATTGCTGTGAGTTTTCACTGACAGCGTATATCACAGATTGCGGTGTGTTTTACTGACAGTGTACGTCACAGGTTGCTGTGAGTTTTACGGACAGTGTATATCACAGATTACTGTGAGTTCTACTATCAGGATATATCACAGATTACTGTGAGTTACAGGTATATTGGAAACTCAGTTATACAGGCTCTGTACAGGACGTATACAGCGCCAGCTAATTCTAGGATTCATGTACTTCTCAGTATACATTTTTCTGGCCCAGCTATGAGGCCTCAGATGAGACTACTCTGGTATGGATTCTCTGTCCATGGCATATATATAAGTTACCAGACCTGGCTCTGACTCTAACTGGTATGGGAGACCAGTCTACGCTGATACTATACAATTTTATCAGGTTCTTGGGGAGAGTCATTGAGTTGGCTATTGTTTAGCCCTACTCCTGGAAGAGTCCATGGTTACAATACCCTTCAGGTGGTATGGGGATGGTAATCTATAATGATGCTAAGAAATTTCAAACGGATCTGTGTGAGCAAGTGCATACCGATTCACAGTTTAAGGAGAGTATCGCTCAGTGTATCTTATTCATGGACTATCATGGACATGATAGTCACTGGAACAACTTCCACTTATACCCACTACAGCTGGAATACCACTGTTTGCCTGCTGGGCATTTAGGGGCTGCCAGTCCCGGTCAGGTTACTCACACGGCATTACGCTGTCTAAAAAGGTTGGTGTCTAAGGGTCCTATGTCACAGGATGCCCTGAGGATCTACAATTTTTAGGGACCTCTACCCAAACTCAGAGGTCCCCGTTACTCATTCAATACCCTCTGTAAAGCGCTACAGAATTGGAAGGCGCTATATAAATACATGATGATAATAATATAATGGTAATACACAACCCATTCATTGGCCTGCTATTTCTGTGCCCCATTGATTGGCCTGCTATGTCTGTGCCCATTAGAACGGCCTGCTATGTCTGTGCCCATTAGAACGGCCTGCTATGTCTGTGCCCATTAAAACGACCTGCTATGTCTGTGCCCATTAAAACGACCTGCTATGTCTGTGCCCCATTGATTGGCCTGCAATGTCGGTGCCTACTTGAATGGCCTGCTATGTCTGTGCCTATTTGCCTGGCTGACTATTCTGTGTCCATTCGTTTGGCCTGCTGGGCCTGTGCCCTACTGACGGGCCTGCACTATTGGTGCCGAACCCCTTTTGGCCGCAGGCCTGGGGGAATATCACTGAGGAAAACCCAGTGCCCACCAGTGACATGGAGATAGGCAGGTGTCCAGACAAACACCATTGCCATAGTGTTCAAGAGGACACCAGTATACGGCCATCTGAATATGGTGGGAAGGGTGAAGGCCCTAAACATCATGCCTGTAGGGCAAGGTTTCTTATGAAGACCCGGGACACATCCACGGTTTACTCCAAACCGGCAACGGCACATCTCGAAGGAGAACTTCGCACAGGCAAGACCAGTACTCAGACACCTACAGGAGACAGCGGTGTTTCTTCCTTGTCTTCAACATCTACTCCGTATCTGCCTCCCGGAATCCTTATAGGTGTCGGTAGTTTTTTTCCCGCGTTAGGTTAGCTCCTGGCCCTGTCTAGTGGGACTTACTTTTATTACCTTCCGGCCTGCTATTTGCCTTCTATCTGAGATAGAATTGGTGTATTTACTCTTATCTACGTTAATTGTTGTTTTTTTGTTTTTTCATGACTTCCTTTTCCTTTTCGCTCGGGTCGTCGAGAGGCCTGACTTGACCTCCTCCGACCTCCCGGGCACTCGTGGATTGCGGAGAACGTCTCCAGCTTTCCTCAGACTACCAACGGTCTTCCTGGACCCCGCGCGCGCACGGGATCCGGATAGTCGGTTCATAGTTTCCCATCGTTGTTTCCGAAGATTGCCCTCAGCCTTATGCTGACATTAATAAGTGGTGTGCCCTGCAGTTGGTCACCCTGAGTCTCTAGGGCTCTAGTTTGGATCACAGGAGGGAGCGGCCCTCCATCACCTCGATTCGAGTATTTTTATTTTCAGGAACAGAGGGTGAACCTCTCTCATATACAGAACCGGATATTGATTTGTTATTAGAGGGCGCAGCCCCTCCCTCGACCTCAACCAGATACTGGGCTGGATACAGAGGACAGGTTTGGAAGACACATTCTCATAGAGAGAACCGGTCACGGATGTAGACTCTGCTGTTGGTTATTAACGGGTGCGGCCCGCTCAGGCTAGCAGCCGGACGCTATCACGGTATGCGATCACATTAGTAGAGAACGCGGCTCTTTCATACACTCGACGCTCTACAGTACCGGCCATTTGTTCCTCACACAGGCTTGTACCTGTGCAAGACATTGATGACTACATAGAGGGGCGTCCCTCCTGCATTCAATTAGAGCTGACGTCCATGCTACTGATTTCGTTCTAGAGGACTGCCTGGTCATGCAAGTTATACATTTTTAGACTCCCTCTATTCTATCTCCTGTATGGATCTACTGGATTCGGACCGCTGTAATACACGCGGGAAATACTCACAGAGGTATAACGGGGGGAGACTCCCACTTATTTACACACACTCCTGGAGATGGTACGGCTAACGGATGGACCTCTGGTATTACGAGAGTGCAGGTTTTGGTATATTCTGCACCATATAATACAGAGAATTGCTTTCTGTTTTGGATATCCAGACCATTACGAACAAACTGTGCAGACAGTTTCTCCCATGTCAAGATGTCAGGAGATACGTAGACCTTCATGGAGCAAACGGGCACTGCCTTGCTCAGGTAACAAGATTAAGGAAGGCCTATTACCCGGTCTGAAGGTAAACCGTACGTATGGATCACATGGTAAGACCGGAAATCCCGGTTGTCTTGACTTCCCCGGTCATTACGATCTTGGGATAAGATGGCAGGACTGCCCCGTCTCCTCGGAGTGCATACCTAGTGAACATGGTTTGGAGATGGTGGACCCTCCGTCTATACTCTATTTATCCCTCACGGGAGCTGTTTTGTTGGATTCGCGCTAACCTACTTTTCAACTACCGTCGAGGGGAACTACGAGACTTTATGGAGGTTCCTGGTGTGCCCCGACTCCTACACAGACATCTTTCACTCTTGGACGAGGGCATTTCTGGATGGAAATCTGCGTTCCGGTTTGCATTTCCCATTCCTTTGACGATTTCCCAGAATAGTCAACCACCGTTCCTCCACACAAGTTCAGTTCGGAACCCTGAATGGACGTCCTCGGGAGTCTTTTCTCTACTGCGTCCGAGGATTACACAGTCCATTTGGAATATTGGAATCACTTAGAATACTGCTGGTTTGGCCACACCATTGCCTGCATTATGAATTTATTCTCGGATGAGACATCTCACCGGGTAGGACAGGAAGGAACGGAAGATCCTCCTCGGTTTCTATTGCGATTTTGGTGGTGGACTTAGGCACATTCCTTGAGATTGGAGATCTACCTGCAAGGCCACATCGCCGGCACCCTGGCACGATCGGAGGAGCCGCCTTACGGATCATGAGTTAAGACATGGTGGCAGTTTCTTCTCGCGACCCTAAGTCTTCGATATTATACAACTACAGGAATATGGCTGATAGGTCAGCCTGCCAGCTCATGGACCGACTGCTAGGAAACAGGTCGCAACACCACGTACAATGGATTTACCAGTGGATGGTGCTTTTTTCCGTATTTGAGATGCTTCGTCGGCTGACATCTTCTTTGATCCGTCTACTGTCATTTATCGTACTTGGAATGTCCAATTAGGATTACTCTGATATTTCCTGGAATAGGTACCAGCGACACAAACAGCATTGGATTGGTGAACTGAGCGTTGAAACAGCAAATACAAAGCATCCTGTCATGTTATAAAATTGTAGATTATGCTATCTTTAGTGTACCTATAATCTTAATTTTATTAATGACAGGAGGCGAGAATTTCCCACCCATTCTTATCCCTCCCTTGTTTAATGTTATAGTTTAGATTAATCAGGTAAGTATGCACTCTGTTTGTTGTCTCTGCTACCTGTCGCTTGTTTCTTATGTCTGTTTTTTTCATAAGTAGGGTTGGGATATCTACATATTACGGTTAATTTGGTTGCTACATTGGGTACCTACATGTTTATTCAGAGTACATTTCATTGGATAATCAACCTGTTCGATTCTGTTTTTCTCTCGTTTCAGTTTATCAGCACTATCTAGTTTGACAGTTCCTCTCGGATGGTGGACATATTCATGTATCTAGGACGTTGTTTCTTCCCCATGATGTTCTCTGCCTTTTATTCTGTTTTTGTCGCCGCTTGAAAGAGGAAATTATGCATGGGGAGGGGAGTTTTATAGTACCTAACTTTTTTCTGATTGGTTGTTTTTCTGTGCTGCTGTGGAGTTCTAGTAAAGAGAGACTTAAGCAAATATTCGCCTCCTGTCATTAATAAAATTAAGATTATAGGTACACTAAAGCTAGCATAATCTACAATTATTCTGCAAGATTTTAGCAGCAATAATTTGCACATCTATTGCCACGGGTTCTTCCTTAATATATATGGAAGAGAAATAGTTCTTTAAAATTCCTGCTTTTTCCTGGTCTTCATTAACTAACACCCCCATACCAGTTTTTAGTGTACCTACACTTTCATTTTTATTTTTAGAATTTATGTACTTAAAGAATGCTTTGGGGTTGGTTTTGCTCTCTTTGGCTATCATTTTTTTCATTTTGAAGTTTAGCTAATCTAATCGCCTTTTTGCACGCATTATTGGATTCCTTATATCTTTTATAGGATGCATCTGATTTGTCCGATTTAAATGCTTTAAATGCCCTTTTCTTAATTTTAATCTCTTGTTTTACTTCTCTTCTAAGCCACATTGGTTTCAATGTGTTTCTTTTATATTTATTACGCAATGGTACATACTGAGAAATGTACCTTTCTAATATTTGTTGGAAGATGTTCCATTTATCCTAAGTGTTGAGAATACCATCATTGCCTCATCCAGATTTTTTATGGACCCTTGTTTCTGAGGCTTGTAACTGTTACTTGTTGACTCTCTGTCCCCTTGGTCATAGAGGGCTTATTGTTCATTTTGGAATCACTTGTTTCAGCTAGCAGTAAGAGAGGGGGGTATGTTTTCATATTCTTGTAGGATGATGTATTTTTCTGCAGTACATGGCTTTTCTTTTTTTTTTATGGGTACAGGTATGTTACCAATCTGTTTTTGGTGTAGAGAATTCTGTGGGTCTAGAGGCGGTATAAGAATCCTGATCTTCATAGACTCATTTCTGCTGATTTACTTCATTCTTTGTTGCAATATTTGCCATCAATCTGTTTTTCTGGGTACTAGACATTGCTATTTGTTGTTGCCTTTAGGATTTGAAGATTGGTGGATTTCTCTGCATGTTGTGCTGCTCCTCTCCTTTTGTCTGTTGTTATGATGGGATATCATAATTTGGAGTGATTCTTAAGTCATAGACAGATGAATTTAGTGTTGCGTTACCTCCCACTGTTTGTATGACTGGTGGCGAATTTGTCAGTAACTTCTGGTTAGGGAATTTATGTCTGTTCGGCACCTTGTTTCTGGGTCCTTTTTAATTTATCAGGATTCCATTTTGTTGACTTTCTAGGGTGTTGCAGTCCGGTTTGATGTCTCTGGGTGTGAATCCCTCTCAGTACTCGGCTCACTCCTTTCAAAACCTTTTTTTTTGCCTACTCATATGTAATTTCCATTTCTGATTCTTTTAAGTGGGGTACTTCGATACATTTGGATCTTAGGGGGCACCAGTACATACGGGGCTTCTCATCAGACGTACATGAGGAACCTTGTTTTTTATATAATTTGTAACGGGTATGTTGGAAAGGGCTGCAGGGTTTGTGATGGAGTAAGGAGTACCATTAATTTATTTCCCTCAATCAGTATGTATCTTCCCCCTTAATTTTAGTAAATCAGGTGAATAGGAATGATTTTGGACAGGTTTGTTCCATTGATTTTATACACTCTATTTGCCATGATTTGATTAGTTGCCTAGCAATCATTAAAGAGGTGTCCTGGGTTCGGTCTGAGATTGTTAATTGACCGCTATAGAGTATGCTGTAAGATCGGGCCATCCACCGTGTTGATGGGAAAATCTGTATGTTTAGTGCAATGTTTAAATTCACCAATGTCTCATTGAGATAGATATTTTGAATCTATTTTTGAAATTTTAACTGGCTGCAGTAGAGTGCTACGATGTCCTTATTTAGCAAAGAATGTCACTGCAGTGCCCTCTTTCCCCGATATTTTTCGCTTTAGTGTTGGAGTCCGTAAAGGATCGTTTTGCTCACATGAGGATAAAAACCGTTTACAAACTACAGTGGGGTGTTTCTTATCTTTTATAACTGGTTGAAAATTGCATAACTAGGGAGCTACTGCTATTGGGACGTTTAGTGCATTCTGTTCAATTTCTGGCCGTGATTTATTTGGGTTGTTCATGTTACTACCCTTGACTAATGTATAGATCTATAATAGTTTTCTAGGTCTGGTAAGCCCATTCCTCCTCTGTTTTTTTGGTCTGGTTAAGTAGGAATAGCTTAATCTGTTTGTTTGTTTTTTTTCTTTCCATACAAATTTCCTGATTATATCTTTATATACAGAGGATAAGTTTTTAGGGATCTCAGTCAGTACAGTTTGAAAAATATAGAGAATTCTAAATATAATATTCATTTTAATAACATTAACTTGGCCAAACCAAAAAAATTTCAGTTTGGTCCATTTTTGCAAATTTGTCTTTATCTCCGCCAGTAGTTGGAGATATATAATTAAATGCAAATAATTCTTGTAAGATGTTCGAGAGATAAATTCCCAGATATTTAAGGAAATTGCCCTGTAGGGTCTTTATATTATTATTTAGAATTGATAGATTGAGAACCTCAGACTTAGATGGATTGCCTTTAAAAATTGAGATTAAACATTTTAGTTCTTTCATTATGTTCAGAAGAGAGATTTGAGTATTTGTTACCAAAAGCAATAAATCGTCTGCAAAAGCTTCCCTCACTGTAAGATTCGTAATAACTGAATTATTACGTATGGCACAGAGGAAGGACTCTATGGCGAAACCAACCTCGCCACTGTGCACTGGAGGAGCCTGGTTGCTCGCCTCCTACCTGCTGACTATGGCCCTCTTTTATAAGCCCATGCTAGACTTAAACCCCATGGCGATTTTACTGTGTTTGTGGCATCTGAGCGCTGTTCGGATATATTGAGCGCTCAGATCCAAGCCATCTGGGGATGGGTTGAATGTGGGGGTTCTGTTCAGTATGATAGGAGTTATGTATTTTTGTGTCTTTTGCTAACATGTGCTCAATGGAGTCTGCCTTTATCCCTGGATATAATTGGATTACCTCTCCATTGTCTCCAGGATAGAGGACTCTTGTGAAACTGGTCTGGGCCGGAAAGCCATGCTGGCAGTGGGTTTTAAAAATATGTTTGCTAACTTTTGAACCCCTGGTCTGATTCATGCCATTTTTAAATATGTTGTTCCCCTGAATGGATTGATTGTGAATATGCAATTTGTATGTGAATGTGATGTCTAGTTTTAAAGTTATAGTATATTTGTAAAAACTGTATTTCTCTGGATCTTGGATCTGAGCGCTCAATATATCCGAACAGCGCTCAGATGCCACAAACACAGTACAATCGCCATGGGGTTTAAGTCTAGCACGGGCTTATAAAAGAGGGCCATAGTCAGCAGGTAGGAGGCGAGCAACCAGGCTCCTCCAGTGCACAGTGGCGAGATTGGTTTCGCCACAGAGTCCTTCCTCTGTGCCATACGGAATAATTCAGTTATTACGAATCTTACAGTGAGGGAAGCTTTTGCAGACGATTTATTGCTTTTGGTAACAAATACTCAAATCTCTCTTCTGAACATAATGAAAGAACTAAAATGTTTAATCTCAATTTTTAAAGGCAATCCATCTAAGTCTGAGGTTCTCAATCTATCAATTCTGAATAATAATATAAAGACCCTACAGGGCAATTTCCTTAAATATCTGGGAATTTATCTCTCGAACATCTTACAAGAATTATTTGCATTTAATTATATATCTCCAACTACTGGTGGAGATAAAGATAAATTTGCAAAAATGGACCAAACTGAAAATTTTTTGGTTTGGCCAAGTTAATGTTATTAAAATGAATATTATATCTAGAATTATCTATATTTTTCAAACTGTACTGACTGAGATCCCTAAAAACTTATCCTCTGTATATAAAGATATAATCAGGAAATTTGTATGGAAAGAAAAAAACAAACAAACAGATTAAGCTATTCCTACTTAACCAGACCAAAAAAACAGAGGAGGAATGGGCTTACCAGACCTAGAAAACTATTATAGATCTATACATTAGTCAAGGGTAGTAACATGAACAACCCAAATAAATCACGGCCAGAAATTGAACAGAATGCACTAAACGTCCCAATAGCAGTAGCTCCCTAGTTATGCAATTTTCAACCAGTTATAAAAGATAAGAAACACCCCACTGTAGGTTGTACATGCAAAGTACTGAAGAAAATGTGTAAGAAAGGCAAACTAATACATAAGTACTCCCTAATGACTCCTCATTACATTTAACGAAGAGTTCCCTCTGGGTTTGGAAAAAGGCAAAGTAAAGAGAATATTTCCTCAAGTAACTATATATCCTAGACTAGGGAATTTCTTTATAGATAAAAAAATATGAACCTACCTACATATTTTGTGGGCTTGCCCCTAATATCTCCTTTCTGTTAGCATAATTCAGACTCTAGGGGACCGGAAAATAGAGATGAATCCTACATAGGGGGAGGAAGGGGAGACAGGGAGAGAGAGGGGGAAGGGTAGTTTCCTTTTTATTTTTTTATTGTTTTTATTTACTTATTTATTTCTATGGTGTTTATTTTTTCATTTAAATACTTGTATGTATCACAAGCTCATAATTTAAATGATACATTATTTTTTCTATTATTGAATGTGTAGCTATGTGCTTTATCCTTCTATGATTTGGAACAATGCACATAGCTTGCCCTTTGGTGGGTCCCTTCTCGGTTCTGAAGCTAGAATCCACTAAAAAGAAATCTACTTGAGCTGTTGTCTGTTTTCTGGATCCTTGTAAACTTTTGTGTTTCTCTTATATATACAGGAATATTTAACTTGTTATAGGAGTCCAATTTGTGTACCATTGGTCTCTTTATAGTGATATACTGATATGTCTACACATCCACGTTTTAGTCATGTCTGTTTCACATAATGTTTTGTGGCTATAATTTGTTCTAGCAGACATGCCCATTAGCATACTCTTTCACCAATGTATATTCCTGTTAATTGTATTCTTGTACACTGAGAAAAACAAGGAAATATGCTTTCATAAAAAAATTGTTACAGATCATTATCTTATCAAAACAGGTTTAAATACCATGTAAAATGAAGGATGGGATATTTTATGTCGAAATTCTATTTGAACTATACACAGTAAACTATTTTTGGCATTTTCATTTGTAAATGGAGAATTAGAAATAGCTAATTATTTTTTTATTGTGAGTTGAAAAACAACATAGCATTGCCAAATCAGATCTACCTAAAGCTACCTAAATAAATTGGCTTATTGAAAAACACAATTTTTTATTTTTTTTTAAATACCATAACTACTGTAAAAACAGCTTCAAATCTTTGGGCTAATCAGGTCTACCTTTCATGTGTTTCTTAAATGGTGAGAAAAAGAGAAAAAGGTATTAAGACCTTGGTGATATAATTAGCATTATCCCCATAGGGAAATGTAAACAAACAGTAAGAGAAATATCATCACTGATTGCTTGAGAAAGAGAATTAGAGTCAAATTTAAATTGGAGGTCACACGCTAAGTTCAACAATTGCAAGTAATAAACATAATCAAGGCTACTAACAAAAGCTTGCACACAGGCCAGCACTGACCATTTGCCAAATCGGGATAATGACTACTGGGCAACATTGGCCAAGGGCTGAGGTTGAAGATGGGATGATTCCCCATCCAGCCTGTTCCCATTAGAGTATGTGAGCATATATTGCTTCTGCAAGTGCGTCACAGCATTGTCACTAGTTAATACTGGAATGCTCTGATACATTCTCAGGGAGGTACCTGCTTCTCCAGAAGCCCTCAGTTTTCTTCCGGTGCGAATTGCTAAGCTCATGGCGCTGAGAGAGAAGTTCATAGAAAGGCCTTTACAGTCACCTTTACTTTGCATGGCTTTGCGCTTCCTCCAGCGCCATCTGCTGACATTTCTACACTGAACGTTACCACTGCCCCAGCAGCAAAGCAGAGGAAATATCTTTAATGTTTGCACTTGTGTCAAATCTCATTAATTCATCAGGGTTGGCAGACATGATGACACTTGTATTGTAGAAGAAGCTTGTCAATTAACTTTATATTCATATTTACAAAAATTTAGTTTTTTTCCTCTTAATAGCTCTTCTATACACCAACACAAACTTCAGCCTAGCCCCTATTACTCACCACACTCTACAACCCCTATATCACTCTGCACATCCAGTACAGTCCCACTTTGATCACAACACACACATATCACTGCCTTTATAGCCTTCCATACATACTAAAGCCTCCCAGGCACTCTACAGTACCCCCTCTTGTTTCTGCCCCTATTCACATACACTACACCACAACAGCCCTACACAGACAAATACTACACTGCAAATAACCTCTTCCATTTACACGCAATTCCACAAGCAAACTCTCCACAAACAAGCAACCCCACTGAAGCAATATTACATGCAGCCTCCCTAAAAACACAACATGACAAGCAGCATCCTTACACACACACAGCCAAACAAGCAACCCATACATACACAAATTCCCACACACAAGACACCACACACTGCCTCTACACACCCTGTTCCAGCCTTTTCCTCCTCACTTATCGAGACGCAAGAAACTAGTTGCCAGCAATTGCAGAGCAGGCGTATTATCATTTTCACCCTTTCTGTGCTGAAGATACACAGGGCAATTTCCTCATGTGAGAGCTCTGCACACAGTTTGGCCTAGACTAACTTTTGGGGAGTGTGCATGTCATTGGTGATGACACAACATGCCCCCTTTCTGACCCCACCCTTACTATGACTTTACATGCCCAGGTTGAATTTTTTTCCCAGTCTGGCTTTGTTTGCACAGCATATAGTTGTACTTTAGCTCACATTTCCAAGGATATAAAACAATAGATTTATAGATGCTTATGAACATTTATTAAGGGAAAGACTGAATGGAAAAAAATAACATGTCTTTTTATAGACTGCCTTGGAACACTGTGCTCAAATATTAATGAATGGATATTGCCGGATGCCATCAGTAACTGGATGACCCCGTTTTTGATTAACTAAACTGTGCATCGAACAATAATTGTTTCTAAGTATCTATGTAAAATAATATACGTTGCATTTGCATATCTCTGATGTTAAAAGGTACAAGTCAACTTATTAGCTAATATTGATAAGTCCCATTCAATCACAAAGATATCTCTCCTTTGCCCAAGAGAATGTCTGCTGGTTTTCATGCAGGTTTGCAGCATGAAAATGTACAGTGACTACATTATGCTTAGCACTGAATATATTAGCTAGATACAATTAAAGGGGCACTCTAGGTACAGCTATTTACTCCATCTATTTCAGCGCTTATTGCTAGTATGATTTGATATACAAGGAAGTGTGTAATCTCTGCCTTAGCCATACCTTCTGTAGGAGCTGGGTTGTAGGTGGTCATGGAGCCTCATTTAGTGTTAAACTGCTTGAACAAGCATAACACTGAATGGAAGGACAGGGCCATGGGATACTGTGCAGAACTGTCCCAGGAAGCACCTCTAGCAGCCAACTGAGGAGTGGCCACTGAAGTTGTCCCTAGGCAGTAATCTAAACAATGCCTTTTCTCTGAAAACACAGTGTTTACAGCAAAAATCCTGCAGGGACTGACTATACTCGCCAGAACAAATACAATAAGCTGTAGTGGTTCTGGTGACTATAGTGTCCCTTTAACTCCACTGCCAGCAATAACACAACCAAAACATAGCTTGTCAGTAGTGATGTCGCGAACACAAAATTTTCGGTTCGCGAACGGCGTGCGCGAACTTCCGCAAACGTTAGCGAACCGACGAACCGGGCGAACTGCCATTGACTTCAATGGGCAGGCAAATTTTAAAACCCACAGGGACTCTTTCTGGGCACAATAGTGATGGAAAAGTTGTTTCAAGGGGACTAACACCTGGACTGTGGCATGCCGGAGGGGGATCCATGGCAAAACTGCCATGGAAAATTACACAGTTATTATTATTATTATTATTATTGCCATTTATATAGCGCCAACAGATTCCGTAGCGCTTTACAATATTTTGAGAGGGGGGGATGCAACAATAAATAAGACAATTACAAGAAAACTTACAGGAATAATAGGTTGAAGAGGACCCTGCTCAAATGAGCTTACAGTCTATAGGAAGTGGGGTATTAGAAACATTAGGATAGGAAATATCAAGTAGGAGTGAAGCAGAGCTGGAGGAGAGAGCAAAGCACTATCCCATAGGAGAGCAAGAGACAGGTATGTAAGGGAGAGATTACTCTGGGAGGCCATACGCTTTCCTGAAGAGATGGGATTTAAGGCCCTTCTTAAATGATTGAAGACTAGGGGAGAGTCTGATGGCAGTAGGCAAGTTATTCCATAGGAGAGGAGCCGCCCGTGAGAAGTCCTGCAAGCGTGAGTTGGCCGTACGGGTGCGAGCAGCGGTCAGGAGGTGGTCGCGGGCAGAGCGGAGGGTACGAGGAGGGGCATACCTCTGGATCAGTGAAGAGATATAAGAGGGGTTGGAATTGTTCAGTGCTTTAAATGTATGGGTTAGCACTTTGAATTGACTCCTATAGGATACAGCCAATGTAAGGACTGGCAGAGGGGCGAGGTGTGAGAGGACCGACTGGATAGGAAAATCAGTCTAGCTGCAGCATTCATTACAGACTGTAGCGGGGCAGTACGGCTTTTGGGGAGACCAATCAGGAGAGGGTTACAGTAATCCATGCGGGAAATTACTAGAGCATGGACAAGCTCCTTGGTAGCATCTTGCGTAAGAAAGGGGCGGATGCGGGCTATGTTTTTGAGTTGGAACCTACAGGACTTGGCAACAAACTGGATGTGAGACTCAAAGGTGAGACCAGAGTCAAATATGACGCCAAGACAGCGCGCTTGTAGGGATGGACTTATGTGGATATCACTGACTTGAAGGGAGAGTGAGAGAGGAGGATCAGTATTAGGAGGAGGAAAGACAAGGAGTTCAGTTTTAGAGAGGTTAAGTTTGAGAAAGCGTGACGACATCCAGTCAGAGATGGAAGAGAGGCAAGCAGTGACACGTTGCAGGACGGCCGGGGAGAGGTCCGGTGAGGAGAGGTATATCTGAGTGTCATCAGCGTACAGGTGGTAGTTGAATCCAAAAGAGGCAATAAGTTTTCCAAGAGAGGCAGTATAAAGAGAAAATAGAAGGGGACCAAGGACAGAGCCTTGGGGAACTCCAACCGAGACAGGGCGAGGGGAGGAGGTATCCTTGGAAAAGGAGACACTAAATGAGCGTTGGGAGAGATAGGAGGAAAACCAAGAGAGGACAGAGTCACAGAGACCGAGTGATTGAAGAGTTTGAAGGAGGAGAGAATGATCAACTGTGTCAAAGGCAGCAGAGAGGTCAAGGAGAATTAATATGTTGATGCAGAGTCTGGTTTTAATCCATAAAGGGCATAAATCACCTAACATTCCTAAATCACAATGGATATGGATTGACACCTGACATATGACATATTGACACCTTGACATATGGATTGACACCTGTCCTCAGAGACCCTGATACACACTGACACAGAGCAGAATAGAGACTGTTTCCCCTACATAGGGTCACTTGGCAGATATGGATTGACACCTGTCCTCAGAGACCCTGACACACACTGACACAGAGCAGAATACGGACTGTTCCCCCTACATAGGGTCACTTGGCAGATATGGATTGACACCTGTCCTCAGGGACCCTGATACACACTGACACAGAGCAGAATAGGGACTGTTCCCCTACATATGGTCACTTGGCAGATATGGATTGACACCTGTCCTCAGAGACCCTGATACACACTAACACAGAGCAGAATAGGGACTGTTCCCCCTACATAGGGTCACTTAGCAGATATGGATTGACACCTGTCCTCAGAGACCCTGATACACACTGACACAGAGCAGAATAGGGACTGTTCCCCCTACATAGGGTCACTTGGCAGATATGGATTGACACCTGTCCTCAGGGACCCTGATACACACTGACACAGAGCAGAATAGGGACTGTTCCCCCTACATAGGGTCACTTAGCAGATATGGATTGACACCTGTCCTCAGAGACCCTGATACACACTGACACAGAGCAGAATAGGGACTGTTCCCCCTACATAGGGTCACTTGGCAGATATGGATTGACACCTGTCCTCAGGGACCCTGATACACACTGACACAGAGCAGAATAGGGACTGTTCCCCCTACATAGGGTCACTTGGCAGATATGGATTGACACCTATCCTAATGATCCCTGATACACACTGACACAGAGCAGAATAGGAACTGTTTCCCCTACATAGGGTCACTTGGCAGATATGGATTGACACCTGTCCTCAGAGACCCTGATACACACTCACACAGAGCAGAATAGGGACTGTTCCCCCTACATAGGGTCACTTGGCAGATATGGATTGACACCTGTCCTCAGAGACCCTGATACACACTGACACAGAGCAGAATAGGGACTGTTCCCCCTACATAGGGTCACTTGGCAGATATGGATTGACACCTATCCTAATGATCCCTGATACACACTGACACAGAGTAGAATAGGGGCTGTTCCAACTACATAGGGTCACTTGGCAGATATGGATTGACACCTATCCTAATGATCCCTGATACACACTGACACAGAGCAGAATAGGGACTGTTCCCCCTACATAGGGTCACTTGGCAGATATGGATTGACACCTATCCTAATGATCCCTGATACACACTGACACAGAGCAGAAAAGGGACTGTTCCCCCTACATAGGGTCACTTGGCAGATATGGATTGACACCTGTCCTTATGGACCCTGATACACACTGACACAGAGCAGAATAGGGACTGTTCCTCCTACATAGGGTCACCATTTTTAGCTCAAGGCAGCTCATCTCACAGGCCTTTTTTAGTCGAATGTATCGCCCACTGTCAGTCCCTTCGGGATCCATCCCTCATTCATCTTAATAAAGGTGAGGTAATCTAGACTTTTTTGACCTAGGCTACTTCTCTTCTCAGTGACAATACCTCCTGCTGCACTGAAGGTTCTTTCTGACAGGACACTTGAAGCAGGGCAGGCCAGAAGTTCTATCACAAATTGGGATAGCTCAGGCCACAGGTCAAGCCTGCACACCCAGTAGTCAAGGGGTTCATCGCTCCTCAGAGTGTCGATATCTGCAGTTAAGGCAAGGTAGTCTGCTACCTGCCGGTCGAGTCGTTCTCTGAGGGTGGATCCCGAAGGGCTGTGGCGATGCGTAGGACTTAAAAAGCTCTGCATGTCCTCCATCAACAACACGTCTTTAAAGCGTCCTGTCCTTGCCGGCGTGGTCGTGGGAGGAGGAGGATGACTTTCACCTCTTCCCCTGTTAGATTCCCGTTGTGCTGTGACATCACCCTTATACGCTGTGTAAAGCATACTTTTTTTTTTTTTTTAATTCTTTATTTTTTCAGTGCATTGAGATATAACAAGCGGGCATGTGGTACCCCAACGGCAGTCCTCATGCTTTTCGAGAAACAAATATAACATTAGGGTTTAGGTTAGTACTTGCACAATTTTTATATTATAGGTTAATTCACTTAAGGAGCATTGCGTTCTCAGCGCATTTTTATATTCCTACAATGGTAAACAAGCTAGGTATATATATCTAACTGCAAATCATTCTTCATGGCTAAGACTTTGCTAAGTGTTAGTTATATAGGAACATACGATGTTGCTCTATGCGTGGTACACGTTAAGAAAGATGTGATTTAAAGGAAACAAGCTTAGTCTAGTTATAGGGTTCAAACATCAGAAATACAGTGTAGTACATGCTTAAATTGTTAACATCTTGGGTGATTGAAGGGTAGTAAACAATAGGTAGTGTGTAAAAACAAGAAAAATAAAACATGGTGGGCATCATTATTTATAGGCATAGGTGGCTTAAGTTGTGGTGCCTAGAGTGAGACAATCCTCTCGGCCTGTTAGGCCACTGGCCCTCTGTGGAAAGTCCAGGGTTAACCAATGCCCTGGGCTGGGGGAGCGTAGAAGTTGGCATGAAGTGTGGCTAGTCTGTCACAGGGCAATGTAGCTCTGTAAAAGGATTCCGCATCTCTGCAGGGCAGCGTGCTTCCCCAGCCCCAGGTTTGTGTGGGGGCCTGCATCTGAGTTCCTTGTAGGGTCCAGTCTGTTCCCCGTTCAGGGTAAACAGAGGGTCTGGGTGGTGCATGCCGTTTCCTGAGGGTGATCCTCCGCTCTCGTGAGCTATGCGTAGAGGCACATTGTTGAATGCCTGTTCCAGCGGTCCCCCGACAGTGTGATTGCAGCGCTCGGGGACCATCCGGTTTTCGTCGTGCTGGTTGGGTGGCGAGCTCCCGTGGGGGAGAGACGCCCGGGGGTGTTGGTCCCGAGATGGGCTGCTGCTTGGGGAGAGGTCGGCACTTTGCTGGTCCGATATCGTGGTACTGTGGCTTTCGTCGGGCCGACCATCTCCTCCTTCCCGCCCTTCGTGCTGCAATAGGGCCTCGTTTGGGAGCTGCAGGTGGCTGCTCGGTATCTTGTGTGGCTGTTGCCGGAGGAGCCCCCTCACAGGTGTCCCCGTGGTGGGCGAGCTTTTCCCAGAAGGCCGCGAACAAGCGATCCAGTCGCTCAGTCAGCGAGGGCCGCGAAGAGCCGGGTGTGGAGTGGCGCGTGGCATCCGCCATATTGCGGATTCTGGTCCTATGTGTAACGAGAATATACCCCTACACGCAGGATCTAGCTAAACAGAAGACAGTACAGAGGTGAGATACGTCTACCGGACCTTAGAATGGCCGGACTCGACGTATATCGGAGAAGTACAGAGTCAGGAACGATCCGAGGTCAAGGGCACAAAGAGACAGCGTAAACGAGGACTAGCCGGGGTCTGGTACACAGGAAACAGCAAGCCGGCAAACAGAACAGACAAGGATAAAGCAAAAACGAAGTTAGAATACAAAGCCAAGGTCAAATACGGAGGAACACAACTGAACACACAAGCGCTAAAGGGAACTGAAACAGAAACCACGATAGGGCAAGGAACTAAGGGAAAAGGGTAAGTATAAGTAGCTTCAAAACTAATGTGATTGGCTCCTGTCACTTCCACACCCCCAAAAGGTAAGTGTATGGGGTGTGTGGCATGACAGGGGGCAATGGGAGCCTTTTGGCAATTTAGGCTCCCACTGTCTCTTTAAGAGCACGCCCGAGACTCGCGGTGCGCTCTTAGATTCAGGCGGGACATGTGACCGCATCTCGCGCGTGGCTCGTGCAGCCGCAGGACCGCGCGCGGCTTGAAGAGAGGACCGCGGCCGGCCCCTGGGAAAGGTGAGTAACGCTACACTATGGTGCAGGTGAGTCAGTACCTGTGTTCTGGTTTGCCCCGCGGTCTGTGGTTGCCGGGATGTCCCTCACCGGCAGGGGGGGGAAGGGAATATGCCTTGTAGGCTGCCGGGTGTGCACGCTGCAGTCAGCAAAGGGATCGGCCGCCTCCCCTGCGCCGTCTGTGCACACCTCCTGTAGGCCTTAGGTCTTTCTCTTGGGTAATGCTGCCGGTCGCCATCTTGTATTCTGCAGCTGGGTGATGCCGTGCCAGTCTCCCGTCTTTGGGGTTTGTGGGCAGTCGATTTTTGGGGGACTATTTCCCTCGATTTGTACTTTAATAGAGGTTTTGGCACGGAGCACACTTGATGTGTGACCGGTCGGCTTGGCTGCAAGGCTCCGCCCCCCCTAAAGCATACTTTTTAATTTATTTTTCAAATGCTGCATCCTTTCCGACTTGTTGTAATTTGGTAACTTTTCCGCCACTTTCTGCTTATACCGGGGGTCTAGTAGCGTGGACACCCAGTACAGGTCGTTCTCCTTCAGCCTTTTTATACGAGGTTCCCTTAACAGGCACGACAGCATGAAAGACCCCATTTGCACAAGGTTGAATGCCGAGCTACTCATTTCCCGTTCCTCCTCCTCAGTGATCTCAATGAAGGTATGTTCTTCCCCCCAGCCACGTACAACACCACGGGTACCAGATAGGTGACAATGAGCACCCTGGGATGCCTGTTGTGGTTGGTCTTCCTCCTCCTCCTCAAAGCCACATTCCTCCTCTGACTCCTCTTCCTCACAATCCTCTTCCAGCGTTGCCGCAGGTCCAGCAAGCGATGCTGATAAGGCTGTTTCTGGTGGTGATGGTGACCACAACTCTTCCTCTTCACGCTCATCTACGGCCTGATCCAGCACTCTTTGCAGGGCACGCTCCAGGAAGAAAACAAATGGTATGATGTCGCTGATGGTGCCTTCGGTGCGACTGACTAGGTTTGTCACCTCCTCAAAAGGACGCATGAGCCTACAGGCATTGCGCATGAGCGTCCAGTAACGTGGCAAAAAAATTCCCAGCTCCCCAGAGGCTGTCCTAGCACCCCGGTCATACAAATATTCATTAATGGCTTTTTCTTGTTGGAGCAGGCGGTCGAACATTAGGAGTGTTGAATTCCAACGTGTTGCAAATAAAGCACCTCACTGGCATGTTGTTTCGCCGCTTGATATCTGCAAAGTGCGTCATGGCCGTGTAGGAACGCCTGAAATGGCCACACACCTTCCTGGCCTGCTTCAGGAAGTCCTGTAAGCCTGTGTACTTATGCACAAAGCGTTGTACGATCAGATTACACACATGTGCCATGCACGGCACATGTGTCAACTTCAATGCCGCCAACAAATTTGTTCCGTTTTCACAAACCACTTTGCCGATATCCAGTTGCTGCGGAGTCAGCCACTTTTCCACCTGTGCGTTCAGGGCGGACAGGAGTGCTTGTCCGGTGTGACTCTCTGCTTTCAAGCAAGTCAAACCCAAGACGGCCTGACACTGCCGTATCCGGGATGTGGAATAGTACCTGGGGAGCTGGGGGGGTGCTGTTGATGTGGAGCATGACGCAGCAGCAGAAGAGGACTCAGCCGAGGAGGTTATGGAAGAGGATGGAGTAGGAGGAGTAGAGGAGGTGGCAGCAGGCCTGCCTGCAAGTCGTGGCGGTGTCACCAACTCCTCTGCAGAGCCACGCATTCCATGCTTGGCAGCCGTCAGCAGGTTTACCCAATGCACAGTGTAGGTGATATACCTGCCCTGACCATGCTTTGCAGACCAGGTATCAGTGGTCAGATGGACCCTTGCCCCAACACTGTGTGCCAGACATGCCATTACTTCCTTTTGCACAATCGAGTACAGGTTGGGGATTGCCTTTTGTGCAAAGAAATTTCGGCCGGGTACCTTCCACTGCGGTATCCCAATAACCACAAATTTTTTGAATGCCTCAGACTCCACCAGCTTGTATGGTAAAAGCTGGCAGGCTAATAGTTCAGACAAGCCAGCTGTCAGACGCTGGGCAAGGGGGTGACTTTCTGACATTGGCTTCTTACGCTCAAACATTTCCTTGACAGACACCTGACTGTGGGCAAATGAGCGGGAACTGCTCAAGGCGAGAGACGGAATGGTGGATGGTTGAGAGGGGGCAAGGAGGACAGCAGTGGTTGACGTGGCTGAAGATGCTGGACCAGGAGGAGGATGGCGGCTTTGAGTTTGTGTGCTGCTTGTACTCATGTGTTGATCCCATAGGCGTTTGTGATGTGCGATCATGTGCCTACGCAAAGCAGTTGTACCTAGGTGGGTGTTGGACTTCCCACGACTCAGTTTCTTTTGGCACAGGTTGCAAATGGCATCGCTGTTGTCAGAGGCAGACACACAAAAAAAATGCCACACTGCTGAGCTCTGCAATGACGGCATTCTGGTGGTTTACACAGCATGCGTTAATTGGCGTGCTGTCGGGCTGACCCCGGGTGCCGATGCATGCTGTCTGACTGTGCTCGTCTCCTCCTCCTCCTCTCTGTCTCCCCATCTGAACTTTCGCCCTGTTATTCTTCTTGTCGAGCGGGCACCCATGTGACATCCATGGACGTATCGTCATCATCAACCACTTCACTTGTATCTGACAACTCAGCAAAGGAAGCAGCAGTGGGTACAACATCATCATCATCACACCGTACATCCATGTGTGTACTGCTGCCTGCCTGAGACATATCCCTGTTATCTACATGCTCTGGCAATAATGATTGCGCATCACTCATTTCTTCAACCGGATGTGTAAATAACTCCTCTGACATACCAAGTGAAGCGGCTGTGGTGCTAGTGTTGGTGGTGGTGGCAGGCGGGTGAGTGGTATCTTGAGAGGTGCCTGAAGCTAAGCTGGAGGAGGATGGTGCGTCAAGGTTCCGAGCGGAAGCTGTACAAGATTGGGTGTCCTGTGTTAGCCAGTCAACTATGTTCTCAGAACTTTTCAAGTTCAGAGTTCAGCACCACGACCACGATGGCCCCTGCGGGGTGGCCTGCCTCTGCCTGTCATTTTTTTGGGGATTAGTGGTACTATGCGTGCAAGCTACTGTGAGACCAGATATAAGTGGCAATGTGCACTGGCAGAGGTTGGCAGAGTACACGCTGTAGGCCTGACACCCGCTTGAAGACAACTAACTGCTATTCAATCTATAACAGTGGAAAAAGTTTTTTGGTTTTAAATGCACGCTATATGACAACAGATATGAGTGGCAATGTGCACTTGCAGAGAGAGGTTGGCAGAGTACACGCTGAAGGCCTGACACCCGCTTTAAGGACACTGACTGCTATTAGCTGACAGTGAAAAACTTTTTTCTTTTTAAAGGCACTCTATAGTGACACCAGATATGAGTGGCAAAGTGCACTTGCAGAGGTTGACAGACTACACGCTGAAGGCCTGACTCCCAGACGCTTGCAGACAGCTAACTGCTATTAGCTTACAGTGAAAAACTTTTTTTCTTTTTAAAGGCACGCTATTGTGACACCAGATATGAGTGGCAAAGTGCACTTGCAGAGGTTGGCAGAGTATACGCTGAAGGCCTGACACCCGCTTTAAGGACACTGACTGCTATTAGCTTACAGTGAAAATCTTTTTTTCTTTTTAAAGGCACGCTATAGTGACACCAGATATGAGTGGCAAAGTGCACTTGCAGAGGTTGGCAGAGTACACTCTGAAGGCCTGACACCCGCTTTAAGGACACTGACTGCTATTAGCTTACAGTGAAAAATATTTTTTCTTTTTAAAGGCACGCTATTGTGGCACCAGATATGAGTGGCAAAGGGCACTTGCAGAGGTTGGCAGAGTACACGCTGAAGGCCTGACACCCGCTTTAGAGGACACTGACTGCTATTAACTTACAGTGAAAAACTTTTTTCTTTTTAAAGGCACTCTATAGTGACACCAGATATGAGTGGCAAAGTGAACTTGCAGAGGTTGACAGACTACACGCTGAAGGCCTGACACCCAGACGCTTGCAGACAACTAACTGCTATTAGCTTACAGTGAAAAACGTTTTTTCTTTTTAAAGGCACGCTATTGTGACACCAGATATGAGTGGGAAAGTGCACTTGTAGAGGTTGGCAGAGTACACGCTGAAGGCCTGACACCCGCTTTAAGGACACTGACTGCTATTAGCTTACAGTGAAAAACTTTTTTTCTTTTTAAAGGCACGCTATAGTGACACCAGATATGAGTGGCAAAGTGCACTTGCAGAGGTTGGCAGAGTACACGCTGAAGGCCTGACACACACTTATGAAGGACACTGACTGCTATTATATTACAGTAAAAAACTTTTTTTGTTTTTAAATGGACGCTATTGTGACACCAGATATAAGTGGCACTGTGCACTGGCAGAGGTTGGCAGAGTACACGCTGAAGGCCTGACACCCGCTTTAAGGACACTGACTGCTATTAGCTTACAGTGAAAAACTTTTTTTCTTTTTAAAGGCACGCTATAGTGATACCAGATATGAGTGGCAAAGTGCACTTGCAGAGGTTGGCAGAGTACACGCTGAAGGCCTGACACCCGCTTTAAGGACACTGACTGCTATTAGCTTACAGTGAAAAATATTTTTTCTTTTTAAAGGCACGCTATTGTGGCACCAGATATGAGTGGCAAAGTGCACATGCAGAGGTTGGCAGAGTACACGCTGAAGGCCTAGCACCCGCTTTAAGGACACTGACTGCTATAAGCTTACAGTGAAAAACTTTTTTTCTTTTTAAAGGCACGCTATAGTGACACCAGATATGAGTGGCAAAGTGCACTTGCAGAGGTTGGCAGAGTACACGCTGAAGGCCTGACACCCGCTTTAAGGACACTGACTGCTATTAGCTTACAGTGAAAAACTTTTTTTCTTTTTAAAGGCACGCTATTGTGACACCAGATATGAGTGGCAATGTGGACTGGCAGAGGTTGGCAGAGTACACGCTGTAGGCCTGACACACACTTATGAAGGACACTGACTGCTATTATATTACAGCCAAAAACTTTTTTTGTTTTTAAATGGACGCTATTGTGACACCAGATATGAGTGGCACTGTGCACTGGCAGAGGTTGGCAGAGTACACGCTGAAGGCCTGACACCCGCTTTAAGGACACTGACTGCTATTAGCTTACAGTAAAAAACTTTTTTTCTTTTTAAAGGCACGCTATAGTGATACCAGATATGAGTGGCAAAGTGCACTTGCAGAGGTTGGCAGAGTACACGCTGAAGGCCTGACACCCGCTTTAAGGACACTGACTGCTATTAGCTTACAGTGAAAAATATTTTTTCTTTTTAAAGGCACGCTATTGTGGCACCAGATATGAGCGGCAAAGTGCACTTGCAGAGGTTGGCAGAGTACACGCTGAAGGCCTAGCACCCGCTTTAAGGACACTGACTGCTATTAGCTTACAGTGAAAAATATTTTTTCTTTTTAAAGGCACGCTATTGTGACACCAGATATGAGTGGCAATGTGGACTGGCAGAGGTTGGCAGAGTACACGCTGTAGGCCTGACACACACTTATGAAGGACACTGACTGCTATTATATTACAGTCAAAAACTTTTTTTGTTTTTAAATGCACGCTATTGTGACACCAGATATAAGTGGCACTGTTCACTGGCAGAGGTTGGCAGAGTACACGCTGAAGACCTGACACCCAGACGCTTGCAGACATAGAAACGTAGAAACGTAGAAACATAGAAACATAGAATGTGACGGCAGATAAGAACCATTCGGCCCATCTAGTCTGCCCGGTTTTCTAAATAATTTCATTAGTCCCTGGCCTTATCTTATAGTTATGATAGTCTTATGCCTATCCCACGCATGCTTAAACTCCTTTACTGTGTTAACCTCTACCACTTCAGCTGGAAGGCTATTCCATGCATCCACTACCCTCTCAGTAAAGTAATACTTCCTGATCTTATTTTTAAACCTTTGTCCCTCTAATTTAAGACTATGTCCTCTTGTTGTGGTAGTTTGTCTTCTTTTAAATATAGTCTCCTCCTTTACTGTGTTGATTCCCTTTATGTATTTAAATGTTTCTATCATATCCCCCCTGTCTCGTCTTTCCTCTTAGCTATACATGTTAAGATCCTTTAACCTTTCCTGGTAAGTTTTATCCTGCAATCCATGAACCAGTTTAGTAGCCCTTCTTTGAACTTTCTCGAAGGTATCAATATCCTTCTGAAGATATGGTCTCCAGTACTGTGTACAGTACTCCACCAGTGTTCTGTACAATGGCATGAGCACTTCCCTCTTTCTACTGCTAATACCTCTCCCTATACAACCAAGCATTCTGCTAGCATTTCCTGCTGCTCTATTACATTGTCTGCATACCTTTAAGTCATCAGAAATAATCACCCCTAAATCCCTTTCCTCAGATGTTGAGGTTAGGACTCTATCAAATATTCTGTCCTCTGCCCTTGGGTTTTTACGTCCAAGATGCATTATCTTGCACTTATCCACATTAAATGTCAGTTGCCAAAACTCTGACCATTTTTCTAGTTTACCTAAATCATTTGCCATTTGGCTTATCCCTCCTGGAACATCAACCGTGTTACATATCTTAGTATCATCCGCAAAAAGACACACCTTACCATCAAGACCTTCTGCAATATCACTAATAAAAATATTAAAGAGAATGGGTCCAAGTACAGATCCTTGAGGTACCCCACTGGTGACAAGCCCAAGCTTCAAATATACTCCATTGACTACAACCCTCTGTTGCCTGTCACTCAGCCACTCTGTTGCCTGTCACTCAGCCACTGCCTTACCCATTCAACAATATTGGAATCCAAACTTAAAGATTGCAGTTTATTGATAAGCCTTCTATGTGCAACAGTGCCAAAAGCCTTACTGAAATCTAGGTAAGCAATGTCTACTGCACCACCCTGATCTATAATTTTAGTTACCCAATCAAAAAAATCAATAAGATTAGTTTGGCATGATCTCCCTGAAGTAAACCCATGTTGTCTTTTATCTTGAAATCCATGTGTTTTTAGATGTTCAACAATCCTATCCTTTAACATGGTTTCCATCACTTTCCCCACTACTGAAGTAAGGCTTACTGGCCTATAGTTGCCCGACTCCTCCCTATTACCTATCTTGTGAATGGGCACAACATTCGCTAACTTCCAATCTTCTGGGACTTTTCCTGTTAACAATGATTGGTTAAATAAATCTGTTAATGTTTTTGCTAGTACACCACTAAGCTCTTTTAATAGCTTTGGGTGTATTCCATCAGGTCCCATTGACTTATTTGTCCTTACTTTTGACAGTTGAAATAGAACTTCTTCCTCTGTAAACTCACTTGTAATAAATGACTCATTTATCCTTTTTCTTAACTGAGGCCCCTTTCCTTCATTTTCATCTGTAAATACCGAAAACAAATATTCATTGAGGCAGTCAGCTAGACCTTTATCCTCTTCTACATACCTTCCTTCTTTTGTTTTTAATCTAACTAATCCTTGTTTTACTTTTCTCATTTTCTCATTTATGTATCTAAAAAAAGTTTTATCCCCCTTTTTTACTGACTGTGATATTTTCTCTTCTGTGTGTGATTTGGAAGCTCTTATAACTTGCTTAGCCTCTTTCTGCCTAATCTTATAAGTCATTCTGTCTTCCTTACTCTGGGTTTTTTTATAATTACTAAATGCTAACTTTTTGTTTTTTACTATTTTGGCCACATCTGCGGAGTACCACAGTGGTTTCTTGAATTTTTTACTTTTACTGACAAGCCTAATGCAATTTTCTGTTGCCTTCCGTAGTGCAACCTTTAAATAATCCCATTTCTCTTGGACTCCATTATTGCAGTCTGATAATGACTGCTTTACACATATTCTAATTTTAGAAAAGTCTGTTTTTCTAAAGTCTAAAACTTTTGTTTTTGTGTGGTGTGACTCAGTCACCGTTCATATATTAAACCACACTGACTGATGATCACTGGATCCTAAACTTTCACCTACAGTTATATCTGATACCAAATCTCCATTTGTTAACACTAAATCTAGTATGGCCTCTTTACGAGTTGGCTCCTCAACGACTTGTTTTAGAGACAATCCCAGTAGGGAGTTTAGAATATGTGTGCTCCTGGCACAAGTAGCTATTTTTGTTTTCCAATTCACATCAGGAAGATTAAAGTCACCCATGATGATAACTTCCCCCTTCATTGTCATTTTAGCTATTTCTTCAACTAGTAGATTATCTAACTATTCAATTTATCCTGGGGGCCTATAAATCACACCTACACAAGTTACTGTGTGATTACCAAATTCTAACGTAACCCAAAAATACTCTATGTTCGCCTCACTAACCTTTATTAGGCTAGATTTTATGCTATCCTTCACATACAGGGCCACCCCTCCCCCTTTCTAGCCTTCCCTGTCTTTTCTATATAAAGAGTACCCTGGTATTGCTATGTCCCAGTCATGTTTTTCATTATACCATGTCTCAGTAACAGCGACTAAATCTACACTATCAGTTGCCATTATTGCCACAAGTTCATGGATCTTATTCCCTAAACTGCGAGCATTTGTAGACATGACTAACTGCTATTAGCTTACAGTGAAAAACTTTTTTTCTTTTTAAAGGCACGCTATTGTGACACCAGATATGAGTGGCAAAGTACACTGGCAGAGGTTGGCAGAGTACACGCTGAAGGCCTGACACCCAGACGCTTGCAGACAACTAACTGTTATTAGCTTACAGTGAAAATCTTTTTTTCTTTTTAAACGCACGCTATAGTGACACCAGATATGAGTGGCAAAGTGCACTTGCAGAGGTTGCAGAGTACACGCTGAAGGCCTGACACCCGCTTTAAGGACACTGACTGCTATTAGCTTACAGTGAAACACTTTTTTTCTTTTTAAAGGCACGCTATAGTGACACCAGATATGAGAGGCAAAGTGCACTTGCAGAGGTTGGCAGAGTACACGCTGAAGGCCTGACACCCAGATGCTTGCAGACAACTAACTGCTATTCAATCTATTACAGTGAAAAAAAAACTTTTTGTTTTTAAATGCAAGCTTAAGCTATTGTGACACCAGATATGAGTGGTGGCACTGGGCAAGTGGGCACAGTATCCACTGTGAGCCTGACACCGAATCTGGCAGGCAGGCAACTGCAATTACATTACACAGAAAAAAAAATCAGACTGATGTTCTAGCCCTAAAAAGGGCTTTTTGGTGTGCTGTCCTTACAGCAGAGATCAGATGAGTCCTTCAGGACTGTAGTGGACACTGAATACCCTAGCCTAGCTATCAATTTCCCTATCAAATGAGCAGCAGCTACACTTTCCCTCCTCTATCTAAGACTGCAGCTTCAGAATGAATCTAAAATGGATGCTGTACAGGAGGTGGGAGGGTCTGGAAGGGAGGGTCTGCTGCTAATTTGCTGGAATGTGTCTGCTGACCGTGAGGCACAGGGTCAAAGTTTACTCAATGATGACGAATAGGGGGCGGATCGAACCGCGCATGTGTTCGCCAGCCACGGCGTATGCGAACACGATATGTTCGCCGGGAACTATTCGCCAGCGAACAGTTCGGTACATCACTACTTGTCAGCTACCACATGATAGCCGGCAGACAGCTTCTCTTAAACTTTACTTTTTTTAACCAGTCTGAATCAGTCTGCAAAAGCCAAAGTAGGAAACAATTGAAGATTATGCTAACTTTAGTGTACTGATAATCTTAATTTTAATAATGACAGGAGGCAAATATTTTGCATAATCTTTCTTTATTCACTCCATAGCAGCAAAGAAAAACACACAATTCTATTCGATACCCCCAAACGGTTTGGATCCAATTGTCCGTGGAAAGGTCTGTCCAGTTCTGGAAAAAATTTGAAACATGGCCTATGATTTGGACAGTATCTAAGGGAAACTTAAAGTGGTGACTTACCAGAGGTAAGAGAATCTTGCATGGGAATGTCCTCTGCCTCTACAGCTGTTGTCCAAGCCTCTGGAATAGTGGAACTGTTGGCAGTTTCCCACCTCCGGGTAGAAGGGTTACATCTGGCTAGTACGGGGGCCTAATGGCCCTAAGCGTCTGGTGGCACAACCCTGGTGTGGACCAGCCCTGCCAAAAAAGAACTCTGAAGTTCTGCCTGTGCATAAAACACTGCACGACAGGCAGATGCGTATTAGGGACTTTAACTTGTGGCTTGGTGAATGGTGTCGGGAGCAAGGATTTGGCTTCATTTCTCATGGTAGCTCTGTTTGAAATGGAAAAAAACTGCACAAAAAAGATGGTTTGCATCTTTCTCAAAAGGGAACAAATGTTCTCAGTGAGCAGTTCAGTGGTTTTGCTAGGATGTATTTATACTAGGTTGTGGGTGGGGGCAAAAGGGCGATAAAACATCAATCCAATTGCCCCGCAAAACAAGGACAGAAGGTGCCTGTAGCAAGTGTGCTAAAAAATGATAAGCTTAGAGTCATGTCTACAAATGCTCGCAGTTTAGAGAATAAGATTCATGAACTTGTGGCTATAATGATAATGTAGTTTTAGTCGCTGTTACTGAGACATGGTTTGATGAGAAAAATGACTGGGACATAGCAATACCAGGGTACTCTTTATATAAAAAAGACAGGGAAGGCAAGAAAGGGGGATGGGTGGCACTGTATGTTAAGGATAGCATAAAATCTAGCCTAATAAAAGTTAGTGAGGCGAATATAGAGTCGTTTGGTTACGTTAGAATTTGGTAATCACACAGTAACTTGTGTAGACCCCCAGGACAAATAGAAGAGTTAGATAATCTACTAGTTGTGGAAAAAGCTAAAATGACAATGAAGGGGGAAGTTATCATCATGGGTGACTTTAATCTTTCTGATGTGATAAATGAGAAAAGGGAAGTAAAACAAGGATTAGTTAGATTAAAAACAAAAGAAGGAAGGTATGTAGAAGAGGATAAAGGTCTAGCTGACTGCCTCAATGAATATTTTTGTTCAGTATTTACAGATGAAAATGAAGGAAAGGGGCCTCAGTTAGGAAAAAGAACTGTGACGAGACCAATCTCGCCACATTGCAGTGGAGAAGCCTGGTTGCCCGCCTGTTGCCTCTGGACTATGGCCCCATGTTAAAAAGCTTGATGTTCCCCTGCAAAGACGTGAAAGCCGGGTCAATCAGTACTTGCCCTATTTGAATAGTGATACCCCAGATAGCTATGCCATGGAGCCCATTCGTATAATGAAAAACTATGTGAAAGACGTTGGCTCCATGGTAATTGAACTGTATGTATGAGATCTGAGCGTCATTCAGTAATAATGTACACTCAGATCTAAACTATCTGGGGATATGTTGAATGTACCTGTTTTATGCAATGGCTGCAGTTATATATTTTTATGTATTTTATTGTCTTTTGCTGCCATGTGTTCAATGGAGTTTTGCCTCTGTCCTTGGAGATAATTGGATTACTTCCCAATTATCTCCAGGATAGAAGACTCTGTGGAACTGGTTTTGGGCAAAAAAGCCATGCTTCATTTGGTCACAAAGGACTACAATCTATCTTTTGAACCACTGGACCAATTTGTATGATTTTTGAGAGTGTTTATGTTTAAAGTATGCTGAGTTTAATTTTGTGATTGTTATGGAAATTGGATGTATGGTTTTAAAGTTATGAAAATGTTGAAAAACGGTATTTCTCTTCTTGTGATAATTACATTACCCATTGTGTAAGGTAATTGTATCACAGGCAGAGGGGAGGATTTTGTGTGGGAGTGTCTGAGTGTATTATACGTGTTTATTGGTGGTTTTTCAAAACCCTGTGGGTGGTACTAATGTGTATATAAGAACAATAAACCTACAGCTCTGGCTGTTCACTGCTTGACCCTCAACACGGAGCTTTGTCCCGTTCTTGGGGGGATTTACTGTATGCTGTTAGAGACTGATTGCTAGGAGTGTAAGCCGCTTGGAAGCTTTTCCTATTCGTCTGCTAGCAGCTATTTGTGAGGTTCCAGTTCGGGAGTTGGAGTGCTATTTTGTATCCAGTTCGGGAGTTGGGTGTTCTGCAGTAGCTGTGCCTGTGTCTCTGGAAGGGGAAGATCTACTAAACGGCTGTTTAACCCTTTTATGCCTGGGGGTGCCGTTACAATTGGTGGTAGGGGTGGGATCGTTCATACAGCCAGAAGGACAGCTACAGGAGACACCATTCCGTGGATTTTACAATTTGAGGGCAACGCATGTCCCAGTACAGCGACCCTGACAGCACCGGGATGGAACCAGTAGTGGAGTACGATGAGGATGTCATGGATGACCGAGATGCAGTCCGCAAAGGCATCTGGTACCAGGCACTGGGTATTGTGGAATATCTGCGGGACGAGAGGCTCCCCAAGGACGAGCAGCGACAGCAGAAGCGACTAGCCGTGCGGATGCCTTTCCTGGGAGAGCAGCCCCTGGAAGAGTGGGTAAAAGATCTGAAGTACCTGGTAAGGCGGGAGATGCCTACCAGGCGCTCTGGTGGTATGAAGCTCAGTACCTACCCCGGACAGCCGAGCATGACAAGCCAGAGGGAGATGAGTTTGATGGTCCTGGCTTGTTATGGGAGACTTTTGCAGAGCCTGAGTTTGGGAGCGCTACACAAGCCCGGTTCCATGATCTCTTTTAGTGGAGGGAGAGCAGGTATGACTGGGATGACCTTCATGAGATTGAGCAAGACCTGGTCCACCTAGTGACCCGAGAGCTGGAGCTAGAGCAGGGCTACCAAAATCTGTTCCACTCCAGTGAGAAGGCTCAGCAGGGAAGCAGAGACCCAGATCCAGACCCATTCAGCTGGGTATTGTAGAGATTTACTGGGAGGAACCCCAGGCTGCAGGTGGAGATGGGACCGAGGTCTCTCCACCGGCCCTACAGGGATGCTGGGCAGCCAGCCCAGATCCCCAGCGGCAGATTGATTTGCAGGGAATAAAGAGCTGTGTCTCCTTTCCCCAGCGGCAGTGTGAAGTGCAGGGAGTGGAGAGCATTGTCTCCCCTCCCCAGCAGCAGTGTACCTTGCAGGGAGAGGAGAGCAGCGTCCTCCCTCCCCAACTGCAGGGTGTGCTACAGGGATGCTGGGCGGTCGGCTCAGATCCGCAGTGGCAGTGTGATTTGCAGGGAATAGAGAGCAGTGTCTCCTTTCCCCAGCGGCAGTGTGATATGCAGGGAATTGGGAGCTCAATCTCCATTCCCCAGCGGCAGTGTGATTTATTGGGAATTGGGAGCCCAGTCTCCATTCCCCAGCAGCAGTGTGATCTGCAGGGAATAGAGGGCAGTGTCTCCATTCTCCAGCGGCAGTGTGATATGCAGGGAATTGGGAGCCCAGTCTCCATTCCCCAGCGGCAGTGTGATCTGCAGGGAATAGGGAGCCCAGTCTCCATTCCCCAGCGGCCGTGTGATTTATTGGGAATTGGGAGCCCAGTCTCCATTACCCAGCGGCAGTGTGATCTGCAGGGAATAGGGAGCCCAGTCTCCATTTCCCAGCGGCAGTGTAATATGCAGGGAATTGGGAGCCCAGTCTCCATTCCCCATTCCCCAGCAGCAGTATGATCTGCAGGGAATTGAGAGCCCAGTCTCCATTCCCCAGCTGCAGGCTGAGCTACCGGGGGCAGAGACGGTTGGTCCTGTCCCCCAACAACAGGGCTGTTTAGCCAAAGGGGAGACAGTCGGTCTCTCCCTCCGGCAGCAGAGCTGTGTATCTAAAGGGGAGACAGTCGGTCTCCCCCTCTAGCAACCAGGCTCAAACCAGACTACTCCCGTGGTAGTGCTGGCACCAGGGCAGAGTACCGCTGGTCTCTGCCCACTCAGCAACCCACCAAGTCAGCTTACCAGTCCCCCACACAGCCATGGTGAGGCACCTGGACATGGACAAGTTTCTCCTCTACCCAGGTGTAGTAACCAGTTATTGTGGGTGGGCTGTATTACTGTTGGTGCTTCATGGGTGGGCTGCTAGACTAACCAGGGCACTGACCGGCAGGAGGTCAGATACCCTGTTAGTCTGTCTGGGAAAGGGGAGAGATGTGAAGAGACCAATCTCGCCACATTGCATTGGAGAAGCCTGGTTGCCCGCCTGTTGCTTCTGGAGTATGGCCCCATGTTAAAAAGCTTGATTTCCCCCTGCAAAGACGTGAAAGCCGGGTCCTTCGGTACTTGCCCTATTTGAATAGTGATACCCCAGATAGCTATGCCATGGAGCCCATTCGTATAATGAAAAACTATGTGAAAGACGTTGGCTCCATGGTAATTGAACTGTATGTATGAGATCTGAGCGCCATTCAGTAATAATGTACGCTCAGATCTAAGCTATCTGGGGACATGTTGAATGTACCTGTTTTATGCAATGGCTGCAGTTATATATTTTTATGTATTTTATTGTCTTTTGCTGCCATGTGTTCAATGGAGTTTTGCCTCTGTCCTTGGAGATAATTGGATTACTTCCCAATTATCTCCAGGATAGAATACTCTGTGGAACTGGTTTTGGGCAGAAAAGCAGTGGCGTCGCTGGGGGGGGGCAGAGGGGGCCCCCCCTACATCATGATGTGCCCCCCCCTTGGGCCCCCCCCAAATGCCAGCAACCTGCTGGCCATGTGTTTAAATTCTATTCCCTCGGGCTGTGACAGCCCGAGGGAATGCAGGACAGAGCGGCTCAGCTGGAGGCTGGGGGCTGTCTGTGGCCGGAGAGAGCACTGACAGGCTCCCTGGCACAGGCCCCGCCCCCAAACAAATCCCCGCCTCCCACACATAAGCCCCGCCCCCACTGTTAAGCAGCAGCCCAAGCTGCTGCTGCAAAGGCCAGAAGATGGCTGTCTGACCCCCAGCAACAGGTAGGCTTGGTGTGTGTGTGTCTGGACTCAGCAGTCTGTGTGTGTGTGTGTCTGGACTCAGCAGTCTGTGTGTGTGTATGGACTCAGCAGTCTGTGTGTGTGTGTGTGTGTGTGCATGGACTCAGAAGTCTCTGTGTGTGTGTGTGTGTGTGTGTATGGACTCAGCAGTCTGTGTGTGTGTATGGACTCAGCAGTCTGCATGTGTGTGTGTGTATGGATTCAGCAGTCTGTGTGTGTGTGTGCGTGTATGGACTCAGCAGTCTGTGTGTGTGTGTCTGGACTCAGCAGTCTGTGTGTGTGTGTGTGTGTGTGTATGGACTCAGCAGTCTTGTGTGTGTGTGTGTGTGTGTATGTACTCAGCAGTGTGTGTGTGTGTGTGTGTGTATGGACTCAACAGTCTGTGTGTGTGTGTGTGTATGTATGGACTCAGCAGTCTGCATGTGTGTGTGTGTGTGTGTATGGACTCAGCAGTCTGTGTGTGTGTGTGTGTGTCTGGACTCAGCAGTCTGTGTGTGTGTGTGTGTGTGGACTCAGCAGTCTGTGTGTGTGTGTGTGTGTGTGTATGTATGGACTCAGCAGTCTGTGTGTGTGTGTGTGTGTGTGTGTGTGTATGGACTCAGCAGTCTGTGTGTGTGTGTGTGTCTTGACTCAACTGTGTGTGTGTGTGTCTGGACGTCTGGACTCAGCAGTCTGTATGTTTGTGTGTGTGTGTGTGTGTATGGACTCAGCAGTCTGTGTGTGTGTATGGACTGAGCAGTCTGTGTGTGTGTGTGTGTGTGTGTGTGCATGGACTCAGAAGTCTCTGTGTGTGTGTGTGTATGGACTCAGCAGTCTGCATGTGTGTGTTTGTATGGACTCAGCAGTCTGCGTGTGTGTGTGTGTGCGTGTGTGTGTGTGTGTGTGTGTGTGTGTATGGACTCAGCAGTCTGTGTGTGTGTCTGGACTCAGCAGTCTGTGTGTGTGTGTGTATGGACTCAGCAGTCTGTGTGTGTGTGTGTGTGTTTCTCCGGTATCATTTGGTGCATTGGCCGGGAAGCTCGTCGTTCAACGGTAGCTGAGAAGCAGAGGCGTGAGACGGTCTATCTTTGCCCACGTTCTCTACGGCTGCACCCCTGAACTTCTGCGTGGACCTCCCTTCGTCTCGGCGCCACTGGTCTGTTGTCCAGGAGATCATCGGCCTCTACGTAGTAAGTGCTGGGGTGTTCCCGTCGATGAGTGTGAACTCAGGTTCAGGAACGAGGAGGTAAGACGACCGCTGTTTTAGACGGCGGACCCACTAGGGGTATACCGATTGTGCGGTAGGCCCATAAGGGGTTATTTGGAATCTGCCCCCTCTTTAGTAAGACCATTTAATTTGGTTTGGAGTCAGGCGGGGTTCTGTGTAAATAGCCCTAGCCGGACACCGGTGTCTTGTCTAGACTAGCATTCTAGGGTGTACATTTTGTTCGCTAGGTCGGAGGGACCGGGAGACTAAGCGGCGTCTGTGTAAATTCGGTCCGCTAGCTCTCAACCTATCTTGGCTAAGTGGGAAGGGGTGTAAATTTGGAACCCACTAGACTTTTGATAGAGTAGATAGACTAAGAGGGTTCTGTTGTAAATTCCGCCCTCTAGTTCGCTATATGTGGTGCTTGGGCAGTGTGGCTAACCAAAACGGATGTAGATAGTTTTAGGTAGTCCATCAAGGTACTGGCCAATAGATTAGTTGGGATTGTATATGTGTTAAAGATTGTTTAGTAGCGTGTATATCTTGTTAGATAGCGTGAGCTCTGCCGTCTAGCGAGAGTGTTAATAGTGTGTAGCTGTATTATAGTGCACGGTACCATAACCCTGTATATTTACTGACACTGTATATGAATACTAATACTTGTCGTCTATTGCATGTCTAACACCATAACCACTATTAATTGTACTGTGACCTTAAATTGTACTTTGACCTATGCTAACCGTACTGTAACTACTGTTTGTAAAGACGATGTTACTGGGGTATGTTATAGACGGGTAATTCATATATAGGGAATTATAGTGTGGGTGACTGTATAGTTTCGCCAAAGGGCATAGTATCTATTATTTAGTGACTGGTGTAACAGCTGTGTGTGTACGGGAATTCCTTGAGTGTTTTTATTGTGTACGTTTCACTTGGTAACTGTACCACGTGGTGCTGTTGCCGAGGGAACGGGTGTGACCGTTGATAGAGTGCGTGTATAGTATTCGTTGGAAACGACACTCCATTGCTAAGTATGGGCGCGTCGGACTCGACGATTTTGGATCCCTTAGGATGCATGTTAAAGAATTTTAAAAAGGGATTTACAAAATGTGATTTTGGGGTTAAAATGTCTTCTGTACGTTTGATTACATTATGCACTAGGGAATGGCCTACTTTGGTTGCCGCATGGCCGCCACGTGGCAGTTTAGATCCAAATCTGGTACAGCGTGTACACGTGGCTGTATCAGGTAGGCCTGAACTTTACGGACAGTTTCCATACATTGATTGTTGGAGGCAGGCCGTAAACGACTCGCCAAGAAGGATCGGAATATGCCACGAGGAGCAATGTCGCCTCATGGTGGCCAGGACTCGTTTGTCCACTAGGGCCATGGTTACGCCCATTTTGGACACGCCTCCTGAGTCCGAAATCCTTATGCCTCCCCCTTACTCCTCCTCAGGAAGAGGAAGTGATACAGGAAGTTCTACACCCCTTTCCCCGTTGTCCCCATCTACTTCCTCCTCAAGTTCAGAATCCATCCCCCTCATTGCTAAACCTCCCCTTCCGGTACCAACCCCCGTTAAAACCACATATCCTGATTTGGCGCCATATCAAGCTTCCGGTCAGGCTTCCTCTAGCCCGGCCCGGAATATTTTATTCACCGACCTTCCCCACAATAACGCTTCCACATCCCCATGCCTTACTACCCCTCGACTGGAACCCCTAACCGACGCACCTCAACGAACCCCTATACTAACCCGACAACTGACTGGTACCCTAAAACCTAGACATTATCAAATGCCACTTCGTTTGACTCCCGGCGCAGCATACCTTAATGATGAAGGTCAAATGGTACATGCTGACCCAGTCTTCGTTTACGTCCCATTCACAACTACCGATCTCTTAAATTGGAAAACCCATAATTCCTCGTACACTGATAAACCACAAGCCATGACCGACGCTGATCCCAAATGGGATGTTAATGGCGCAGATATGGTTCATTTAAAAGCCTATAGAGACGCTATAATTGCTGCATGAAAGCCGGAGGGAAGAAAGCCATAAATATGTCTAAGACGGCTGAGGTTTTACAGAAAAGTGATGAACCGCCCAGTGTCTTTTATGACCGATTATTGGAGGCATACCGCTTGTATACCCCCTTTAATCCGGAAGCCCCTGAGAATTCCCGAATGGTAAACTCTGCCTTTGTCAGCCAAGCCTACGGAGATATTAAGCGCAAGCTACAAAAGTTAGAAGGGTTCGTAGGAATGTCCATTACCCAACTAATGGAGGTAGCTAATAAGGTTTACATAAACAGGGAATAAGAGAGTAAGAAAGAGGAAGAGCACAAGATGCGTAAAAGGCAGATATGCTAGCGGTAGCGATAGACGGGGCCCGGATAGAGGCGATAGCAAGTGGAATAGGGAACCCCTGAGTAGGAATCAGTGCGCATACTGTAGAGAAGAAGGGCATTGGAGAAGCGGGTGTCCAAAAAGAGAGCAGTACGAGAGAGACCCACCCAGGGCAGGATATGGAAACTTTAGAGGTAGAGCGAGAGATAGAGGAGGTCCCAGAGGGAGTAATGGTAATAACAGAGGTAGTGTTAGGGAGGACAGATATTATCCCGCAGCGCAAAGGTCCCGCGATAGAGAAGACAGGGACTTTGTAGGATTGGCTGACACGGTCATGGATGACTATTGATACCGACCGGGCTCCATCCCCCTTGGCCGAGCGGAGCCTATGGTCGAAGTATCAATAGGGGGAAAAAGGAGTGCATTCATGATTGATACTGGTGCTGAACATTCGGTGGTGACTGATCTGGTTGCTCCTCCATCTGGAAGAACTATCACCGTAATAGGAGCAACTGGAAGAAGTGCTGCAAAACCGGTTCTTAAAAGTCGACAATGTACATCAATTCCTTTGTGTCTTTTTGCGGATGATACTAAGATATGTAACAGGGTTGATGTTCCAGGAGGGATAAGCCAAATGGAAAATGATTTAGGTAAACTAGAAAAATGGTCAGAGTTGTGGCAACTGACATTTAATGTGGATAAGTGCAAGATAATGCATCTTGGACGTAAAAACCCAAGGGCAGAGTACAGAATATTTGATAGAGTCCTAACCTCAACATCTGAGGAAAGGGATTTAGGGGTGATTATTTCTGATGACTTAAAGGTAGGCAGACAATGTAATAGAGCAGCAGGAAATGCTAGCAGAATGCTTGGTTGTATAGGGAGAGGTATTAGCAGTAGAAAGAGGGAAGTGCTCATGCCATTGTACAGAACACTGGTGAGACCTCACTTGGAGTACTGTACACAGTACTGGAGACCCTATCTTCAGAAGGATATTGATACCTTAGAGAGAGTTCAAAGAAGGGCTACTAAACTGGTTCATGGATTGCAGGATAAAACTTACCAGGAAAGGTTAAAGGATCTTAACATGTATAGCATGGAGGAAAGACGAGACAGGGGGGATATGATAGAAACATTTAAATACATAAAGGGAATCAACACAGTAAAGGAGGAGACTATATTTAAAAGAAGAAAAACTACCACAACAAGAGGACATAGTCTTAAATTAGAGGGACAAAGGTTTAAAAATAATATCAGGAAGTATTACTTTACTGAGAGGGTAGTGGATGCATGGAATAGCCTTCCAGCTGAAGTGGTAGAGGTTAACACAGTAAAGGAGTTTAAGCATGCGTGGGATAGGCATAAGGCTATCCTAACTATAAGATAAGGCCAGGGACTAATGAAAGTATTTAGAAAACTGGGCAGACTAGATGGGCCGAATGGTTCTTATCTGCCGTCACATTCTATGTTTCTATGTTTCTATGTTTTATATGCCTGAATGTCCAGTCCAATTGTTAGGACGTTGTAGAATATTGCATATTCTGTATATTCCTATTCAAATACATATTAAGGTGTGGCTGTATAATGGGTTAAACAGAACAGATGGTGTTTCCTATTCTGTACCATGAGGTCTCTGGAATTTGCTGTATAAGAGATTTGGGGTGGTCTTTATATGGGGAATTTCCTTATATGGCTATTCTAAACTACAGGTTATGACGTAATTTGGGCTATAAAGGGCAGAGGACAAAGGACCACGTTCTCTTGCCTTTCCTGCTACGATCCGATGTCCTGAATTGCTGATACAAAGACGACTCTGTAACTCCATTAAGACATACCATCTGTTAAGTATATTATGATTTGCTATTGAAGTAGAATAAATACTTATTTTTTTATAAAGAACGTCAGATTGCGTATTAATACTTTTCAATAATATAGATATATATTATTGTGGCAAGCATTTGGCCCAAGACTATATATACATATATATATATAAAAGACTTATTCAACTAAATAAACACACAGGCAGATATTACATTGACGAGCCAGCCAGACTGTTTTTTTTTTTGGCATTCCACACTTCCAAGGGGGGTTACTGATCAGAGGAAGAGAGAGAAAGGACGGATCGAATTACTCTGTGTTGAAAGTGTGGACAGCCAGACACAGAGAAACAAAGAACCGTTTTAAAAAAACTGTGTGCAGATTTCTGTGTGTTAATCAGAAGACAAAGATTTTCAAATCACAAAGACTGTTCCAAGATTATATTCTACAGCAGACAAAAGCACGTGTTATAAAGAAAGCAGCACAAGATACAACGTGTATTCTAGAAGCAAGCACGTGGCAGAGATTGGCAAGCATCCAGAATCAAACTGCGCATCTGTACGAGTAAAAGGCAGACTAAAAGCAGACGGACGTGCAGTAAAGATCAAATTGTCTGGTGAGTAATAATGGATTTTGTTACAGAAATTGCAGAGAAAAGTAAACTTGATTTTGTGTTTAATAAATGCTATACAGATAGTCAATTGTGGGCAAGTTTATATGAGCAATGTAAACAAGCAAATGCAGCTATTGATAATAAACTGTTATGTTTAAATAAAACAAAAAAGAAAATTAGAAATGTTTTAAAATTGGTAGAAACCTTTGACACAATGATTCTTAGAACAGGAGTAGCTCCTACAAAATTGCAAGTAAAAATGAATGTGGAAGATTTAAAAATGTGCTGATTGACATTCAAGGTCCTGATCCACTCCCACAGAGGCAGTATAGATTACCCCCAGATTCAATTGATTCTATTGCAAATGTCATTAATGATTTGGAACAGAGAGGAATAATTAGAAAAGCAAATAGTCCATGCAACCATAATCTGTGGCCAATATTGAAAAATGATTCAAATTCCTGGAGATTAACAATTGATTTAAGAACATTAAATAAATACACACCACCTTCTGCACATGTGGTGGCAGAAACCCCAGATATGATGTCATGATTGACGTCAACGGCTAAAGTATACTCAGTACTAGATGTAAGTAATGGATTTTTCTCTGTACCACTGAAGCATAGTTGTCAATATAAGTTTGCTTTTACATTTCAAAATCAGCAATATGTGTTTACTGTGTTACCCCAGGGTTTTCACAGTTCTCCAACATATTTTCATCAGGCATTGGCAAAAGTTTTGTCTAAGTTTTCTAGGCCAGAATGCTTGTTACAATATGTTGATGATATGCTTTTGCAGACTGAAACTGAGGAAGAACACCTGATTCTGTTAAATTAATTATTTTTCCTTTTGCAGGATTCTGGTTTAAAACTGAACACGCGCAAAGTAACACTGATGCAACCAGAAGTACAATACTTGGGTGTACACATTGGTCCAGGACACAAGAAGTCAGTGCAGGAAAGAATCAAAACTATTTCTTCTCTTCCTGTACCGACTTCACACAAGGCCTTATGCCAGTTCCTAGGATTAATGATTTTTTTCAGAGAATTCATTGAAGGGTTCGCTGAAAAAGCTAAACCTTTATATGATCTCTTGAAAAATAGTGAATCTTCATTTGGACCATGGACAGATGAACATCAGAATGCATTTGAGGTACTTAAAAGAGACTTACAGGTTGCACCTGCTTTAGCGACAATACATCCAACTGCATCTTTTGCAATTCAAGTACATACTTCAGAGACGGCTGTCTCCGCAGTACTATTACAATTGCAACAAGAGATATGGAGAGTAGTGGGATATTTTTCTAAAATTCTTTCCCCAGTGGAAAGAGGGCTAGAAATTTGTGCCAGACATTTGGTAGGAGTACATTTTGCGGTAATGGCAACGGAACACATAGTGGGATTCAAAGACATAATTCTGCAAACACCACATACACCTTTGAAATTACTTCTTGAAAAAGGAATTCCAGGTGTGTCACATCAGAGATTTTCACAATGGTTAATAGCTCTATCACCAAAGCAAATTAAGGTAGAACATAAGGCAAAGTATGTACTTCCACAACTAATGCAATATGAGGGTAAACCCCATGAATGTTTAGCAGAAGTTGAAGAGAATTGCCTTTCTCTTTTCAGAAAGGAAGTAAGTGAACCTGTGTTTGTTGACGGGTCTAGATTCTGTTCAGATGGGAAGTACTATACAGGTTATGCTATATGGTATCCAAAACGAGGATATTCAGTAGAGCATAAATTGCCAGGTCATTTGTCAGCACAGAGAGCAGAACTTGAAGCATTAAAAACAGTACTAACACTTGAGGAAAAAGAAGGGCGTCCCCTAGTGATATATAGTGATAGTTCATATGTGGTTAGATCACTAACAGAACATTTAGCTATATGGAAAAGAAGAGGGTTCGTAGATGCCTCAAATAAAGTGTTAGCAAATAAAGAGACACTAGAGACCATATTTGGAATTGCGTCTCAAGAACCATGTTTACATGCTATAGTTAAAGTTCCTGCCCATCAAAAAGGTAAAGATTTACTTAGTGAAGAAAATGAAATAGCTGATAAATTAGCAAAAAGAGCAGCTTTAACTGGTGAAAATTCATTGCAGACAGAGCCTATGTCAGTAGCAGTGGTTAGAAAGACTAACACACAGCCTCCATCTTTTGCAGAAGAACAGGCAAAGGATTCGTCCCTTGCGGCTTCTCGGGTTGATCCAAAACCTCCATTTGTTCATGAGAACGGGGTTTTGTGTCATGACCAAAACGGAGAACTGTGTCCGGTCATGCCAGAACATCTAAAAGTGTTATTTACACAATATAATCATGAGAGTTTAGGTCATATTGGACAGCAGAAACTATTAGAGGTACTCAGAAATACGTTTTATTGGGATAACATGGAAAAGACTGTACAACAGGTAGTACAATCATGTTTGATATGTGCACAAATAAATCCCAGACCTAAAGGACAAAAACCACCTATACAACGTATAGCACCTGCAAATGGTCCTTGGTCTACTTTACAAATTGATTTCATTGGGCCATTACCAACAGGTAAGAATGGATTAAAATATGCGTTAGTAGTTGTGGATGTATTCTCTAAATGGTTAGAAGTAATTCCACTGACTAAAGATGATTCACAAAAAACGTCTGAAGCATTATGGACACACATTTTCTCAAGATGGGGATTCCCTAGACTTCTAGAGTCAGACAGAGGTACCCATTTCACAGGGAAAATCATGCAAGCACTGTGTGCTATTCTAGGCATAGAGCAGAGATTTCATGTTCCATATCATCCACAATCTGCTGGGATTGTGGAACGTATGAATCGAACATTGAAATCTAGACTTTCAAAGATGTTACGTGAGAAAGGCAACACATGGGTACAGGCACTTCCTGCTGTACTTATGGGTATTAGAGGCACTATTTCTTCAACTACACAATACACTCCATTTGAATTGATGACAGGTAGGAAAATGCAGTTGAATTTTCCTAATGAACCATATTTGTCTACCCCACAGAAGGATGCAATTGCTAAAAATAAATGGTTGCAAATGCTGCAGGAAAATTTGGAGCAAATTCTTCCACATGCAGCTACTCGTATGTGCAAAATGGCACCTCCTGATTTTTCAAAGTTTTTAAAGGGGGGTATGGTCATGATAAAAACTTTTGGGAAAACTGGACCTTGGGAGGCAAACTGGGAAGGTCCTTATAACATAACAGATACAATGGGACAAACAATGGTACAAGTGCAAAGACCTCTTGATGGTTCACGGAATAAACGGAGGCAAAATTGTTTTTGGGTTCATGCAGATCAGTGCAAATTGTATAAACCTACAACATAATCTGATAATATATTGATACTGCTTTGTTTTTCTTAGTCTATTTTAGATAATTTGTAAGCAGACCTACAGACGAAAGTTGGCCGGTGACAGACGATGTGTTCGCAAAGACAACCGTGTAGCAGAAAGAAGTTGTTCGTCAGCATCCTGCTAACATTGATGACTACAGTTCTTGTAATAGTTATTTTTAAGATGAACAAAACGACTTTCAATCAGGAATTAAAGAATGACTTATTGGGAAATATTAGAAAAAAGAGAGACAATGAACAAGTATTGAAAGGCCATGTTTGTTTCGGGACAAAAGATGGCTATCTACAAGTATGCAATGTGCGAATTAATTTCACAGGAGATAGTGTTATTAATTTAAACATTACAATAGGTCCTAATGATTTATTTAGTTGGACTAAAGGTTCATTTGTACAAGACAATGTAAAAACGGGATCATGGGAACTTAACATATTACAAAATGCATATATCATGATTGTAGTTAATGGAGAGGAAATGGTAAATTGGTCAGGTGACATGTATGTGAATGTTGCACAAACTTCAGTAACAACACGAGGACGAGGTGGTGAGGTACCGTATATACTCGAGTATAAGCCGAGTTTTTCAGCACATTTTTTGTGCTGAAAAACCCCAACTCGGCTTATACTCGAGTCAGTCTGTATTATGGCAATTTGCATTGCCATAATACAGACAATGGGGGCTGTGGGGGCTGCAGAGAGATGTTACTTACCTTTCCTGCAGCTCCTGTCAGCTCTCTCCTCCTCCACTGGTCCGTTCAGCTCTTCTGTCAGCTCACAGTGTAAATCTCGCGAGAGCCGCGGCTCTCGCGAGATTTACACTGGGAGCTGACCGAGGTGCTGAACGGACCGGCGGAGGAGGAGAGAGCTGACAGGAGCTGCAGGAAAGGTAAGTAACATCTCTCTGCAGCCCCCACAGCCCCCTCCTACACAGTGCCCATCCACTGGACCACCAGGGAAGGAGAGCCCCCCTCCCTGGCCAGCTAGCAAGCAGGGAGGGGGGACAAAAAATGTATATATATTAATAATAATAAAAAATAAAAATAAAAAAATAATAAAATAAAAATAATAAAATAAAAAATAATAATAATAAAAAAAATGTAATGGAACAAAAAAATATTAAAATAATAATTAAAAAATAAAAATGCCCACCCCCCACCAAGGCTCTGCATCACACTCTGCATTACACACACACATACACACACTGCATTCATACACACACACACTGCATTCATACACACACACTGCACTCATACACACACACTGCACTCATACACACAGCATTCATACACACACACAGCATTCATACACACACACACATCATTCATACACACACACTGCATTCATACACACACACTGCACTCATACACACAGCATTCTCATACACACACACTGCACTCACACACTGCACTCATATACACACTGCACTCATATACACACTGCACTCATACACACACTGCATTCTCACACACACACTGCATTCTCATACACACACTGCATTCTCATACACACACTGCATTCTCATACACACACTGCATACTCATACACACACTGCATTCTCATACACACACTGCATTCTCATACACACACTGCATTCTCATACACACTGCATTCTCATACACACTGAATTCATTATATACACACACTGTAAATAAATATTCAATTAATATAATTTTTTTAGGATCTAATTTTATTTAGAAATTTACCAGCAGCTGCTGCATTTCCCACCCTAGTCTTATACTCGAGTCAATACGTTTTCTCAGTTTTTTGGGGTAAAATTAGGGGCCTCGGCTTATATTCGGGTCGGCTTATACTCGAGTATATACGGTACTTTATACAATACAATACTGGCTTATACATTTAGAGCCAGAATTCCTCTTAAAAAACAATACTCCAGGTATACCTTGGATATGGGAAATACGAGCATCTAGGGAATCGTTGACAGTAAGAGTTAACATGATGTTTCTGGTAACTGATTATGTTATGCGAGATATTATAATGAAGCCTAGTCTTGTAGATATCCAGGAAGGAAAGGAAAGACTTAGATTAACATGTAGTACACATATAAGTTTACCCCCTGAGTCTGTAATGACATGGAAAAGGGAAGGAATGTTTTTGGGTAGTATGTCACATACAACGCCAAAGGTTATTCACAGAGGTGTACTAGGAAAGGTGGATTGGTCGAAAGAAATGTTTGTTTTCTATTTAGACAATCCTACCTACAGTGATAGTGGAAACTATCAATGATGTATAATGTTAAGAAATCATCACGAGAGATGTGGTGATGTTAAGGTAAATGTATTCTCTCCCAGAATGGTAGAATGCAAAAATAAGGTTTTTAAGTTATCAAGTCCCTTTCAATTGAATCATTTTCAATCAAAGCCTTTGTTATTAGATGGGAAATTTGCAACAATAGTTTGGCATTTTAATGTTTCTCAGTGGAAAATTTCAACTAAATTTCCACAATGTAAGGAACATTTATTAAATATGGAACGAGGCTTAGAACATTGGTTTGGAGGAAGTAAAGTATCAAACAAGAAAAAAAGAGATATTGTAGAAGGAATTATGGCTGGATTTGGTACTATAGGAAGTATCACCAATTCTATGGATATTCAAACATTAAAGAATGATTTGGGAACTGTAGGGTTAATAGGGGGAAAAGGATTGCATATTCAAAGAGGTTTAAATCAAATATTGAAAAATATGGTTATGAACACAGCCTCTGTTATTGCACCCTCTGTTCAACATTTACAGGAAGTTACTTTGGCATTAATGAGAAATGCAGATTCATCCCAGGTAGCCAAAGCTTGTTTAGAGATACAAGTTGAATATTCTACAGATTTTAAGGTGATGGCACAAGCATTACAAGGTGGTGTTACTCCTATAGAACTCAAACGTAGTTTACCTGAGCAGTTTGTATTCGCAAAAAATCATACAGATTTATGGGATAACAAATGGTTGGGATGCAACAATGATATATGTATAAGTTCTTCTTTAATACCAATTTCTGGTATTGAAAAAACACTATTTTCAATGTCGGTATTAGGAATTCCCATTAGTAACACACAATTATTATTTTATAAATTACAATATCCTGATTTTGTATCTTACAATAACATTACTGAACTTGAACAGGTAGATCTTTCTAGTTGTCTACATTTTGCATCCAAAATAATATGTTTAAATAACCAAGTTGAAACCATTTATCATTCATGTTTTCATAACCAAAGTTCATGTTCCGGTAAAATTAAAACAGTTAAAAATCCTCATGAAATTGTAACTCCCATAGAAAAAGACAAAGTATGTGTACAGGTTATGTCAAATAATGAGTTAGTAAGAGCTACATTTTCAGAATGTACACATTCAGAAACATTACTGAAAGGGTTATATTGTATCAATGGGGGTCCACTGATAATACATATACATGGAACTCAAGTTAACATATCGAAGAGTCCTATACAAGACATAGATATCATGCCTATTCAATTAAATGTTTCACAAACAAATGAGTTTCCATGGAGAAAATGGGCAGATGAGATTAGGAAAGACAAGATATTATTATATTCGTTACAAAAACAGTTGAAAGAAACAGAAATTCAATTTGAACATGAACAGGGTAAATTAAAGGTGATCGAACATGAATGGTCAATTGTTTCTAGTTCCTCTTGGTGGAAAGACATAATTAAAAGTACAAACACACTTGCTAAATCATCTGTAGGATCAGCAATTGTAAATATTTTATTTCATCCATTTATTATTGTTATATGTGTATCTATAATATGTATTGTTTTACAAGTAATTATGCAATGTAGAATTAGAAAAATGTATATACTCGTAAATGAAAAGGTTAAACAGAAGGAGGATACACTAAAGGAAACTGTAAACAGGGTAATACACAATACTTCCAAGGAATCTCAGATACTGGGTAGCTATGAACACATCTCTTCTTATACCCAATGAATGTGATATGAAATGTGATACGAATGATGTATGAATGGACAGGTAAATAACATTTTGTTATGGTTTATAAATAAACCATAAACAGAGGGAAATGTAGAATATTGCATATTCTGTATATTCCTATTCAAATACATATTAAGGTGTGGCTGTATAATGGGTTAAACAGAACAGATAGTGTTTCCTATTCTGTACCATGAGGTCTCTGGAATTTGCTGTATAAGAGATTTGGGGTGGTCTTTATATGGGGAATTTCCTTATATGGCTATTCTAAACTACAGGTTATGACGTAATTTGGGCTATAAAGGGCAGAGGACAAAGGACCACGTTCTCTTGCCTTTCCTGCTACGATCCGATGTCCTGAATTGCTGATACAAAGACGACTCTGTAACTCCATTAAGACATACCATCTGTTAAGTATATTATGATTTGCTATTGAAGTAGAATAAATACTTATTTTTTTATAAAGAACGTCAGATTGCGTATTAATACTTTTCAATAATATAGACATATATTATTGTGGCGAGCATTTGGCCCAAGACTATATATACATATATATATAAAAGACTTATTCAACTAAATAAACACACAGGCAGATATTACAGATGTGATTTGCTATCCAAACTACAAGCACAGATAACGTTCCTACCCAATGGAACAACATCCTTAAAGTTTAATGGACCCTCAGGTATTATGACATTATCCGTACCAAAGGAAGAAGAGTGGCGACTGTATACAGCGTTGACTAGCCAAAACCCTAGGAGTGATGAATCCTTATTCAACATACCAGGAGTTTGGGCAGAGAACAACCCACCAGGACTGGCCCGCAATATTCCACCCATTCGAATTGAACTAAAACTTGGGGTTTATTCAGTGAGCCTACGGCAATATCATATCCCGCAGAAGGCTAAGAAGAATATTCAATCTTATCTGGATAAGTTCATACGGTATGGTATCCTAAAATTCTGTACTTCCCCCTGGAACGCCCCATTGCTGCCTGTTCAAAAGCCCGGTACAGATGAGTATCGCCCTGTGCAGGACTTGAGAGCAGTCAATGATGCAGTTGTAAGTATACACCCAGTTGTGCCCAATCCGTATAACCTGCTTGCTTTAATTCCGGGCGGGGCTACTTATTTTACAGTCTTAGACCTCAAAGATGCCTTCTTTTGCCTCCGAATTGCTGCAGAAAGCCAGTGTATCTTCGCTTTCCAATGGGAAAATGCTGTAACGGGCTCGAAACGCCAGATGACTTGGACAAGACTGCCCCAATGGTTTAAAAATTCACCTACCCTATTTGGTTCAGCTTTAAGTCAAGACTTACTGGATTTCAAGTCCATCCCAGGAGAGTGTGTACTATTACAATATGTAGATGATTTGTTGATAGCCGCAGTTACAAGGGAAATATGTCAGCAAGCAACACACGATCTACTACACATTCTCTGGAAGGCAGGATACAAGGTGTCTAGGAAGAAGGCTCAGTTGTGTCTGCCAACTGTCAAATATCTGGGATTCCATATCTCTGAAGGTCAAAGAATAATGGGGCCAGAGAGAAAAGAAGCTGTGTGCCAAATACCAATACCCAAGAATAGAAGACAAGTGCGAGAATTCTTGGGGGCAGCAGGCTTCTGTAGAATATGGATTCCCAGTTATGCGATATTGGCGAAACCTCTGTATGCAGCTATCAAGGGTACAGAACACGATCCCTTCCTATGGACCCCAGAACAGCAAAAGGCATTTGAAGATGTGAAGAAGGCTTTGATGAGTGCCCCAGCATTTGGTCTACCTGATCACACACGACCATTCTACTTATATGTACACGAGCAAAGAAGAATGGCTGTGGGAGTATTGACACAGTACTTGGGATCATGGCAAAGACCTGTTGCCTATATGTCTAAGCAACTAGATGCAGTGGCCAGTGGTCTTCCACCTTGTCTAAGAGCTGTAGCTGCAGCCGCCCTGCTGGTAGCTGAAGCCGATAAACTCACTCTGGGTCAAGAACTTTATGTACGAGTCCCACACGCAGTACAGACGTTGTTTGATTACAAAGGCAATCATTGGTTCAGTAACAGCCGTATGACCAAGTATCAAGCAATGTTGTGTGAAAACCCAAGAGTGCATTTAGAGACTGTCAATACCTTAAATCCAGCTACCCTTTTGCCACAACCTACTGAAAGTCAACACGATTGTTTGGAGGTGATGGATGAAGTATTTTCAAGTAGACCAGATCTTCGTGACTTTCCCATCCAGAACCCTGATGTCCAATATTATACAGACGGCAGTAGTTATGTGAAAGAAGGGATTCGCTATGCAGGATATGCAGTAACAACGATAGACAAGGTGATAGAAGCTCGGCCACTGTCAAAAGGAACATCAGCACAAAAGGCAGAATTGATAGCACTAACACGAGCGTTACAATTGGCTGAAGGTTTAAGAGTAAACATCTACACGGACTCCAAGTATGCGTTTTTAACCACTCATGCCCACGGAGCTTTGTATAAAGAAAGAGGACTATTGAATTCAGAGGGCAAAGAAATCAAGTACGCAGCCGAAATACTACAACTATTGGAAGCAGTATGGGAACCAAAAGAAGTTGGTATTATACATTGTCGAGCGCATCTGAGAGGAGATGGTGATGTAACCAAAGGAAATCGGATGGCAGATAATGCAGCTAAGCGTGCCGCTGAATCAGGAAGACAGGAATATGTAGAACATATAGCTGCTCTTATACCGACTCCACTGTCTCAATGGACTCCAGTTTATACAGCTCAAGAAGAAGAGTGGTTAAAGACTGAACCTGGAAAATACCTAGAGAACAAATGGTATAAGTTAGAAGATGGGAGAATAGTTATTCCAGCATCACTAGCGGTAGAAATTGTCCAAAATTATCACAACGGGACACATTCTGGAAGAGATAGTACAGAAGAATCTCTCAGAAAACATTTCTACATACCAAGATTGTCCAACTTAACTCAAGCCATTGTACGAAGATGTGCTAAAAATAATGCAAGGCAAGGACCAGTAAAGCCACCAGGAGTTCAGTATATGGGGGGACTCCCTATGTCCGATCTACAAATTGACTATACAGTTATGCCTAAATCTGGTGGACATCGCTACCTACTAGTAGTTGTGTGCACCTATTCAGGCTGGGTAGAAGCATGTCCTACTCGTACAGAGAAAGCAGGAGAAGTTGTGCGATTCCTGCTACGAGAAATAATACCCCGATATGGACTACCCTGCTCTATAGGATCGGACAATGGTCCAGCCTTAGTTCATCAGTGCCTACAAAAACTGACTCATATGCTTGGTATTAAGTGGAGACTTCATACAGCATATAGACCTCAGAGTTCTGGTAAAGTAGAAAGAATGAATATAACTATTAAGAATCAGTTGGCAAAAATGTGTCAGGAAACCCAACTTAAGTGGAATGTTCTTTTGCCTATAGCTCTGTTGCGTATTCGAAGTACACCTACCAGAAGGATGGGTCTCTCTCCTTTTGAAATCATGTATGGGCGTCCACCTCACGTACTTGGTAACTTAAGGGGGGATTTGAGTCAGTTGGGAGAAGGAATTACCCGGCAGCAGGTTGTAGAGTTGGGTAAAACTATGGAGGAGGTACAGAAATGGGTACAAGATAGATTACCTGTGAATATTTATCCCCCTGTTCATAGTTATCATCCAGGAGATCAAGTGTGGATTAAAGAGTGGAATACTATACCGTTAGGGCCTAAGTGGAGGGGTCCTTATGTTGTTCTTTTGTCTACCCCTACAGCAATAAAAGTGGCCGAAGTGACTCCGTGGATTCATCACTCCAGGGTTAAACCAGCAGCAGTAGATTCTTGGCAAGCTACAACAGATCCAGAGAATCCCTGCAAGATCCGGTTAAAGCGCACGACTCAGTCGGAGTGACGAGGAAACCTTGTAGATTACAATTATTGTTGTTTCAGAGATTGGTAAGTGAGTGTTTAGACGGCCATAATAACGCCTGTCCGCTCACCAACGTATTATTAAAAGTCAGGAAAGTCTCGAAGGGACCCCTGTGAAGACGAGCAGAACTCCATTCCCTGCAGCCCTTACTCCTGGAAGCTGAGGTGCCATCGCACGGACGAAGACTGAGGATGCAGCCGACGAAAGAAGTGTTGATAATGATGTTTATTTATATGTCCTTTTATATTCAGGAAGGTAGAGGTACCGACACTCCTAGCTGTGAGGTTTGCATTAAGACTACTAGAACAGGTAATCATATTTCTCAGACCCTAATTTGGCATTCACAATATGAGTGTAAAGGTGATGTGTCTAGGTGTAGATACCTAAGTATAGAGTATAGTGTATGCCATTTAGGAGTAGGAGAACCTAGGTGCTTCAATCCGGAGCATCAACCCCGTACAATTTGGTTGACTCTCAGGAATGGAGATCCTCAGGGGACCCTAATAAATAAAACTGTGTTAGAAACCGTACATTCTTCGGGTGTTCTGCTATTTGATGCATGTAAAGCGATATCAAGTGGTAGAAAGCCGTGGAATGTATGTGGGGATCTTAGGTGGGAGAGAACGTATGGGTCTAATGATAAATATATTTGTCCCAGTAGTAAAAACAAGTATGTAAGTCCTAGATGCCCAGATAGGGAATATAATTATTGCCCATATTGGTCTTGTGTGGGGTGGGCAACTTGGGGACAGACAGCAGACCAGGATATGATTGTTACTAAGTTGCCTACCAAACCATACTGTAAGTCTATGGAATGCAACCCAGTCCATATTCTTATAAATAATCCTGACCAATTCTTAGATAGATATGGTAACTTATTTGGGTTTCAAATATATGGGACGGGTTTAGACCCTGGGACAATATTGTTTATAGGGATAGAGACCGATACTGTAACATCCCAAACTCATCAGGTATTCCATTCTTTTTATGAAGAGATGAGTGTAGATAATAAGATTCCCCATAACGCTAAAAACCTGTTTATAGATTTAGCTGAGAGTATTGCTGGTAGTCTTAATGTAACCAACTGCTATGTGTGTGGAGGTACTAACATGGGAGACCAATGGCCTTGGGAAGCAAAGGAGGTAATGTCCGGTTCTGAGGCAGTTGAACATTTAATATCTTCACAAGCCGATTGAGATGAGTGTTAGAGGTAAATCTGAGTGGAGATTAAAAACCTCCATCATAGGATATGTTTGCATAGCAAGGAAAGGAATAATGTTTAATACTTCTGTAGGAGAACTAACTTGTTTAGGGCAAAAAGCTTATGATGATGATACAAAGAATACAACTTGGTGGTCGGCTTCAAATGTCTCAGAACCATCTAACCCGTTTGCAAGATATGCCAATTTAAAGGACGTATGGTTTGATTTATCTATCACATCTAGTTGGAAAGCCCCAGCAAATTTGTACTGGATCTGTGGTAAGAAGGCCTATTCGGAGTTGCCACATGACTGGGAAGGGGCATGTGTGTTGGGTATGCTCAAACCATCCTTCTTCTTGTTACGTATTGAAACAGGTGAGACTTTGGGAGTTAAAGTGTATGATGTGAATCATAGGAAGAAAAGAGGACCCATAGAGATAGGCGACTGGGAAGATGATGAATGGCCTCCCCAGCGTATTATAGATTATTATGGGCCAGCCACTTGAGCAGAGGATGGTACTTTCGGGTATAGGACCCCAATATATATGCTCAACCGCATTATAAGATTACAGGCGGTGGTTGAGATAATTACTAATGAAACCTCACAAGCGCTCAATCTTCTAGCGAAGCATAATACCAGGATGAGGACAGCAGTGTACCAAAATAGATTAAAGAAAAGAAAAACGTTACCTGCGCTTTCTCCTTAATCCCTATGTATATTTAGACAAATGGAGGTCATTTAGTTGCTCCAATGGCCATTGGAGGGAATGCCCGCCTGCCAACGTCAAGGCAGACCCCCCCTAAGCGGGTCCTAACACTGACCCTTCAGCCTGCTTCCTTGAGCTTCTGGCAAAGATATCTCTAATGAGACAGAAAGGGGTATTTTTTTATATACACCCCTATACTTATTAACCCTTAATAGGGAACACATGGGATGGGTAGCAGCATTGTAACCAGGCTGTGTGATACAAAGTAAATACAAATACAAAAAGAGAAGTCCTGCGCTTAAGCAGCAAGGACTACAACACACATCAGCCCCAATATATAGTAAAAACCAAAGAAAAGAAAAATGTTACCTGCGCTTTCTCCTTAATCCCTATGTATATTTAGACAAATGGAGGTCATTTAGTTGCTCCAATGGCCATTGGAGGGAATGCCCGCCTGCCAACGTCAAGGCAGACCCCCCTAAGCGGGTCCTAACACTGACCCTTCAGCCTGCTTCCTTGAGCTTCTGGCAAAGATATCTCTAATGAGACAGAAAGGGGTAATTTTTATATACACCCCTATACTTATTAACCCTTAATAGGGAACACATGTCTCATTAGAGATATCTTTGCCAGAAGCTCAAGGAAGCAGGCTGAAGGGTCAGTGTTAGGACCCGCTTAGGGGGGTCTGCCTTGACGTTGGCAGGCGGGCATTCCCTCCAATGGCCATTGGAGCAACTAAATGACCTCCATTTGTCTAAATACACATAGGGATTAAGGAGAAAGCGCAGGTAACGTTTTTCTTTTCTTTGGTTTTTACTATATATTGGGGCTGATGTGTGTTGTAGTCCTTGCTGCTTAAGCGCAGGACTTCTCTTTTTGTATTTGTATTTACTTTGTATCACACAGCCTGGTTACAAGTCCCAAAGAGGCAATAAGTATAGAGAGGACACGTACCCAGACAGGTCACAGGGCAAGAGGGAGCCAGTTCTCTAGTAACCCAAAGTGTGACTAGGGAGGAAGAGTGACAGGTAAATAGATAAGGTATATAAGGAATATTTAAATAAATACAATGACATTATCATTAGAAACAGAACAGAGCAAAAATAGTAGGAACACCCAAAACTCTGTACTTATCTTATGATGGAGAAGCAAAGAAAGAGGAAGTACTACTATTATACATGCCTCTTATAACCCCTGCTTGTTTTTGATTGGTTCTCAGTTTTCTTATGTTTTCTTATTTGCTGCTATGGAGTGTGTGAAGAAAGATTATGCAAAATATGAAGCCTCCTGTCATGTTATAAAATCACTGGCTATTGACAAGCATGTGATCAAACAGAGTTCAGACTTAGGCATCAATTTAATACGTTTTCAGAATGATTAAAAACTTTTTAAATGGTTTAGCTACAAAAAATTCACATAGACTTTAATGGTAACTTCTGTTGATAAATAATTCGGAAAGTACTGAATCATTTGGAAAGCGTATTAAAGGACCACTATAGTGTCAGGAAAACAAACTCATTTTCCTGGCACTATATGGTCTTTAGGTCCCCCCCACCCTCAGGGTCCCACTCCCGCCGGGCTTACCTTTCTCCAGCGCCAGGCTCCCTCGGCGCTGGGACTCTTCGACCGATTGTGCATGCGCGGCAAGAGCCGCACACGCATTCAGTCAGTCCATAGGAAAGCATTTCTCAATGCTTTCCTATGGATGCTGGCGTCTTCTCACTGTGAAAATCACAGTGAGAAGCGTGGAAGCACCTCTAGCGGCTGTCAGTGAGACAGCCAGGGGCGTATTAGCCGCGAGGCAAACAAGGCATTTGCCTTGGGCGGCATTTTCCAGGGGGCGGCAAAAAACACCGCCCCCAAATGCCCAGGGCAAATGCCTTGTTAGCCTTGCGGCTAACTGACATGCCGTCTGGGCGGGCGATCTGCTGGGCGGCGCTGGCAGGCGGCCGGCGAGGGAGCACTTCCTCTGAGCTGTCTGCTCAGCTCCCTCGCGCGCCGCACAGTGAGGCTGAGAGCCGGAATATGACGTCATATTCCGGCTCCGCCTCCCAGCCTCACTGTGCGGCGCGCGAGGGAGCTGAGCAGACAGCTCAGAGGAAGTGCTCCCTCGCCGGCCGCCCACCAATGCAGCCCAGCAGCCACTGGACCACCAGGGAGAAATAGGACCCCCCCCCCCCAGCATTCCCAAAGGTAAGGAGGCTGGGGGGGGGGTACATTAAAAAAAATGTGTTAAATATGTGAGTGAGTGAGTATGTGTGTATGTCTGTTAGTGTGTGTGTGTCTGTCTGTTAGTGTGTGTGTCTGTCTGTTAGTGTGTCTGTGTATGTCTGTTAGTGTGTCTGTGTATGTCTGTTAGTGTGTGTGTATGTATATCTGTTAGTGTGTGTGAATGTCTGTTAGTGTGTCTGTGTATGTCAGTGTGTGTGTCAGTTAGTGTGTGTGTGTGTGTGTGTGTGAATGTCTGTTAGTGTGTCTGTGTATATCTGTTAGTGTGTGTGTGTGTATGTCTGTTAGTGTGTGTATGTTAGTGTGTGTGTGTATGTCTGTTAGTGTGTGTATGTCTGTTAGTGTGTGTGTGTATGTCTGTTAGTGTGTGTCTGTTAGTGTGTGTGTGTATGTCTGTTAGTGTGTGTCTGTTAGTGTGTGTGTGTGTGTGTGTGTATGTCAATGTGTATGTCTGTTAGTGTGTGTGTATGTATGTCTGTTAGTGTGTTTCTGTTAGTGCGTGCGTGTGTGTGTGTCTGTTAGTGTGTCTGTAAGTGTGTGTGTGTTTCTGTTAGCGAGTGTGTGTTTCTGTTAGCTAGTGTATGCGTATCTGTAAGTGAATGTGTGTGTGTGTGTGTATGGGGAAGGGTGGGGGTGGTGCGGGCGGGGGGAAGGGTTGGATGGGGGTGGCGCGGGCGGGAGGGGGGCGCCTGAGTTTTGTCCTGCCTAGGGCAGCACAAAACCAGGATACACCACTGGAGACAGCCACTAGAGGCTGGATTAACCCTATTGTAAACATAGCAGTTTCTCTGAAACTGCTATGTTTACAGCAGGCAGGGTTAACCCTAGATGGACCTGGCACCCAGACCACTTCATTTAGGAGTGGTCCTTTAAGTTGAGGATCTAGTTCTGAGGCTTCTTGCTAAGGGCTTTCCAACATGATTCCTATATGTGTACTCACTTACTATTTATTTAAGCATGCTACTTCTAATGAAATTAAAAAAATTGGAACTACAGGTACATCAAACCAAATACTGGGGGGTGCAATCCTGATTTCTTAATGGCATGAGGGACAAAAATACAATTGTTTAAATAGTTTATTGCATACAACCAGAAGGATGGCTGAGTATTTTAGGCGATGTCTGGACTTGAAAATTCAACATCAAATTTCACATCTTCTGATGCACTGATGATCTGTAGAATAAAAGATAAGCACAGAATGTTAAGGGGATATCTGAAATCCATTGGTTACTTTGGCATCTGACTTTTTAAAGATTTTTGACAGAAAACATTTCCCATAATAAAGGATGGCAAAATAGGGGAGCAAGGCACATCACCAGTGTGTTCAGAATGAATCAATGTTAAATGCTTTGGCGCAAGAGTCATAATGCAAGCCAGGTGAAGTAAGATGATATTTAAAAACAAAACAATAAAAAGCACATACATTTAAGGAAATATCCTTTTAAATGTATTGTATTTGAAAGTCATTAAAATATTAATAACATTTGCCAGAGTCCAATTTTTTTCTCTGACGCAGTTATACACCAGGATCCCATTGTTGCTATTTATAATTCCAGAAAGGTCATATTTAGCCACATACCTGTGTCAGAATAGCCAAACACATTGCTCAATTGTTTCTAAATATACATCAGCACACATTTAAGATTTGTCTGTGCAGATTTAAATGCTTGGCAGCCTGACATCTTTCTATGGCAAGGTAAGAGTATGCATAAATGCCAAGGGTCATTCTTTAATATTGTTCCTTCTCAACCACTTGCTCCTTTCTCCTAGCTTTCAGTTAGAATACCCAGAGCTTTGAGACAATTGGTTTTCTCCATATAATCAAACTCTTTTTACAAACGTATTGATTTCTATACAATGCTCAGCCACAACATTAACCCTTTAACCCGTCCGGGACCAGCCTATTTTTGCGATGTTGTAGAGTTAAGGACCAGGGTTCTTTTAACACTTTTGTGGTGTTTGTGTTTAGCTGTAATTTTCCTCTCTCTCATTTACTTTTCCCATACAAGTTATATATATATATATATATTTTCAGGACAAAAAGGGCTTTCTTTACATACCATTATTTGTATCATGTCATATAATTTACTTGAAAAAAAAAAAAATAGGGGGGCATGGCCTGGACGCTGAAGCGGATGGTCGCACTGCACTAGCGCTCCGCTCCGAGATTAGCCCGACAAGCGACTAAACCCAGCAACTGAACAGTTACAAACTGCCTCACTCACCCCATAAACATGGCGCAATTGAAGGGTAAGAAAAACCCTGAACGGGGGGACAAGTCTGGCTTCTTTGCGGCACGTTCAGCGCCAAACAAAGCCCAGAGCCAGCACGAGGCTGACCAAGATGGCGGCGGAGACGACACCCTCCCCCTGCAACACTCACCTGACTCAGGGAATGTCCCAGTCACACAAGACATCCTGAAAGCATGTCTAGACGAAATGTCAGAAAAACTGCTAAACAACATCCAAGCTTCGGTTAAAGCGCACAGCAAGGACATCCAGGACCTGGGGGAAAGAACCACATGGGCGAATATGCAGAGGCCCACAATGATCTGGCGGACCACGTCCAAGCCCTGGAAAAGCAGCTCACCTCCGCCCAACTCAAGCTCTCTGATCTTGAAGACAGATCACGGTGGCAAAACCTGAGGGTAAGGGGAATACCGGAATCCGTTATGCAAGCTGACTTACCTGAGTTCCTGACAGGATTTTTCAAGAGCCTTGTACCAGATATACCGACAGATATGCTTCTCCTAGATCGTGCTCACCGTGTGGCCAAACCGAAGTTTCTACCCGCGGACGCGGCGAGAGACACGCTAACTCACCTACACTATTATCATGTCAAAGAGGCCATACTGAAGGCAGCTAGAAACCGCACGCACCTTCCAGCGCAATATAATCAGCTCCAACTCTATGCAGACCTATCGGCAGCCACCTTACAATGGCGCAGGGACTTCAAAGAGATCACTGGTACTCTGCGGGAACACAAGATCCCCTATAGATGGGGGCACCCGGTGCGCTTAATCATCCAGCGCAATGGCGCCTTCATTCACGCAACGACGCCAGAAGACGGATTGAAAGCCCTGAAGCAATGTGGATTGCCGGTCCGCAAACAACCTGAGTGACAAACCTCGCCTCAACGACTCGAACAAAACTGGAAAAAGGCGAAAAGATAATTCACCCTTCACCACCACGCACCCAGACATGGGTATTACAGATTCAGGACTAAAAATTGGTACCTCCTGCTTGTGACCATATCCATCTGGTATAAGTATATGACCCTGCACCCTTCTTTAAGCACCGCATTCACATACTACCCACGCATGCAACCACACAAAAAAAAAAAAATAACCATACTCAGCTATAATCCACACCCAACTACTCTTTATCCTACCACACAAGGGAGAAGGGATGAGGAGAAAAAAATTAATAAATTTAAAAAAAAAAAAAAAACAATAACAAAGTGATAGAACACTATCTCTTCCCTTAGACCTACCACTACGTTTCCTAGTCATTACTAGACATAGTAAGGCAAAGCAACTAAATGGTTGCACACACGCAAGCTGCTCCCAGGACACTCCCTCCACCACCAGATACACCTTGCCGAAAGGCGTGCTACTACGGGACTACCATCCTTACTGACGAAGATGATTACAGGGTGGAGTGTCCCACCATCAGCTTTTACTAAGGGACTTAACACCTCTTTGAGTCGATAAATTTTATTAGTATTAGTAAACTTTATATTTGTAACTTTTTTATTTTAAAGAAAAATTGTGTGATATTGCAGAATTGTTTAGAAATGTATAAAGGCTAATCGTCCAAGTTGTTATGTTTATTCTACTTACATTGCCAACCCCAGCAGTACCCTCCCAGGGTACTTAGCCCAATATGGGCTCTGCGGTCCTGTCCGCACTGTTTCTCCTTTTCTTCTTTATTAATTTCCTACCTTCCTTTCCTCACCTAGTACAACCTAGAACCTATGAGGGGATGCTCCCACGCAAGCTTCAGGCTTTGGTGCCAGAACACGAATCCCAAGAAGGAACCCAACCCACCACGGATGTCTTCCGCGAGACGCCTCCTCAGCCTTTCTGCGCTTCAACCGCAAGTATAAAACACACCACACTATTGCCTATACACACCACAATAGACTCCACCTCCAGGTTATACGTAGACACCTGGGAAATACAAGTGATACACAATACTGGCAACATGATTAGCGTTTCCTATAGGCCTTCCCTTCCTGAAAATATATAGCCATAATGTCAGGGGTCTGAATACCCCTGTAAAACGCCACCTCCTAATCCAAGACCTTCAAAAATCCTTACCTGATGTTGTGTGTCTACAGGAGACACACCTCACCAAACCGTTCAACCTCAAACCTCTCACATACCCATTCCAACACCACGCCACAGCAAAATCGAAAACAAAAGGGGTCTCGGTGCTCATTAGCAATCGAGTTGCATTCACAGAACATGCCCTAGTTATAGATGAAGAAGGCCGCTATATAATATTAATCTGTACCATCAATGATATTGCTTACACAATAGTAAACGTATACGCACCCAACTCAGAACAACGCAACTTTCTTCACAGAATTCTAGCAAAAATAGCTCCTATCCAGAAGGGGATGTTGATAATATGTGGAGACTTTAACCACATTTTAGACCCCGCCTTAGACTCCTCAACAGGCTCAAAAACCCGGGGACACACACCAGCCAGAAGATAATGCAAGACATACCAGAAACTGTTAGACGAACATAACTTATATGACGCATGGAGAGTCCTCCACCCCGTAGAAAAAGACTTTACGTACTTCTCATCGGTTCATAACTCCTACACCCGAATCGACAGGTTCCTCACTGAGGGTAAACATCTAACGCAGGTACTCAGTTGTTCCATAGCGACGATCGCATGGTCGGACCATGCGCCTATCACCATGGAACTCAAAGACAAATTTGAAAGCCACAATAGAAGCCCGTGGCGCTTGAATTAAACATTGTTACATGACAAAACATTCAAAACACACATAGAAAACACGCTCAACAACTACACCTGAGGTCTCGGCGGAAAACACTTGGCTAGCTCACAAGCCAGTCATACGCGGGGAACTGATAAAAAGAGCCCACTACCTTAAACAGACGTCCCATGCCCATCTGGTCACCTGGCACAAACAACTATATGACCTTAATAAACTAAACCAAACAAACCCGTTCCCGATCTTGAAAAAACAAATCTCAGAAACACAAGATAAAATACAAAATCTGGCACTCACTAGAGTTGGTTACTCACTGAGGAAATTGAAAGCCACTCACTACTCTCAGGGTAATAGAGCGAGCAAGATACTTGCCCAAAGGCTACGTGACAGGCAGGCCACATCCAAAATAGCGTACATTCAGACACCAACAGGAGACAAGATAATGGCTCCGAAGGCTATTAGCGACGAATTCGCCACATACTATGAAACTTTATACAATCTTAAAACTGACCCACTAATACCCTCGGTGTCCCCCTCATCTATTGATGAATACCTACAAGATACCTACAATTATTAATGCTTTCCTAAGGGGAAATGCTAATGCGAGCGCAGCCATTGCCGCGCATGTGCCTTACATCTCCCCCTCTGGCTGACATCGGTGGGGGAGGAGCATGGGCGGAGTCTGACCCAGCACCCGGGGACAACAGCACTGGATTCAGGTAAGTGACTGAAGGGGTTTTATATTGTTATGGCTTTATGCAACTTTCCAGTGCACGCAGCAATCTTGAAATTGTAATCTGAAGTTCAATTGCATTTTTTTTTCTGGATGTATGGGAATGGGAATAATGCATAAATTAAAGGAACACTGAGCAAACTGCTTCTAGTGAATGCATATTTTGATCCTTCCTGTGGCGATGGATCAGAAGATGCATTCACTAGAAGCAGTTTGCTCAATGTAACTTTAATTAATGCATTATTCCCATGTTGTCTCCACTCATTCAGTTGTCATTTCCATGTGTTCCCCATGGGATAGCATTGGAACTGGGCTCTTGCTTTGTTTCATTACAAATGTTGGAATAAGCCATAATAGCACAGTACAGTGTAAAAGTCAGATACCTAAGCATATAAGTAAAGCAGAGAAATGCTGAAGTAAGAATCTGACTGATCCAAACTAGAAGCCAGGGCACAGTCCAAAGTCAAGCATGCAAGATATCAAAGATAAACAAAGTGTTGCCAGGAAACACAACATACATATAACAACTAAACAACAACTTCATGCGAGGTGAATACTCTTCTAATATCTGCTGAGTGGGAACTACCCAAAAGGCAATCTACTCAACATTCAATCTAAACACCAGCTCAAACACATCTTAATGCACATCTTCCAAAATTTCAAATGGACAAAGAGGTACACTTTAATTTGAAGAACGTGAGTAGGAGTGTGGCCAGTGGTGGAGCAGTTTTTAAGAAATTTCAGGACTTCCCACAAGGTTAACAAGGACATGGCTTCTGGGCGGCAGGCTGTAGAGACCATGAGTAAGGGGAGATCAAAGATCTCCCTCTTCAGTCAGCCTATTCTCATGTCCATGGAGGCATGCCCAGAGATCACCTGAAAGAACAATGCAAGTAGTCTGGAGAGTGCAGACTAGATTATACTTCAGCATCTATCAACTCCACACACACACACACACACACACACAATACAGTCTATTTTCACATGCAGACACACATACCACACCACGAACAGCTATATCAACACACACAACCTCACATCAGCCTTCCTTCCACACACAACACTAAAAGCAACATCCCCATTCACACAACCCTCCCAAGCAGCATCCCCACCAACATACACCACTGCAAAAAGCCTCCTGACATATACACACCCTCTCAAAGTTCTGTCACCATTATCATCCAACCACCCATCTAATATAATTTAGCATCCCGTCACACTCCAATCAAATACCCCAAATGAGTTGCATTTACCCATCCAATCAAATACACTAACATATCTGACAGGTTGGAGGTGCAGCAAGGTGGTTTAATTAGGCCTGCAGCTTCTAGAAAAGATAGACAACAATTAAAGACATAGGGATTTAGGTCCAAACACACAGTACACCCCAAATCACCTTATAAACACACTGCAGTCCCTATGCACATGCAGACACATGTACTACACCGCAAACAGTCCCATCCACACACACAAGCAAATACATGCAACTCGCCAAGCAACATCCCCACAAATGTATAACAACTAGTGATGTCGCGAACATAAAATTTTCGGTTCAAGAACGGCGAACGCGAACTTCCACAAACGTTCGCGAACCGGCTTCAATGGGCAGGCGAATTTTAAAACCCACAGGGACTCTTTCTGGCCACAATAGTGATGGAAAAGTTGTTTCAAGGGGACTAACACCTGGACTGTGGCATGCCGGAGGGGGATCCATGGCAAAACTCCCATGGAAAATTACACAGTTGATGCAGAGTCTGGTTTTAATCCACAAAGGGCATATATCACCTAACATTCCTAAATCACAATGGATATGACATATGACATATTGACACCTTGACATATGGATTGCCACCTGTCCTCAGAGACCCTGATACACACTGACACAGAGCAGAATAGGGAGTGTTCCCCCTACATAGGGTCACTTGGCAGATATGGATTGACACCTATCCTAAGGATCCCTGAAACACAATGACACAGAGCAGAATAGGGACTGTTCCCCTTACATAGGGTCACTTGGCAGATATAGATTGACACCTATCCTAAGGATCCCTGATACACACTGACACAGAGCAGAATAGGGACTGTTCCCCCTACATAGGGTCACTTGACACCTATCCTAAGGATCCCTGATACACACTGACACAGAGCAGAATAGGGACTGCCCCCCCTACATAGGGTCACTTGGCAGATATGGATTGACACCTGTCCTCAGGGACCCTGTTACACACTGGGGGGGGGGGACCTACTGTCCTCCCCCCCCCCACCCCCACCCCTGCGAAAAAAAATAAATCATAAATTGAAAAAAAAAATGAATGCAGCTTCTGAATGAATCTTAAATGGATGCTGTCCAGGAGGTGGGAGGGTCTGCTGCTGATTGGCTGGAATGTGTCTGCTGAATGTGAGTCATCCAATGATGACGAATAGGGGGCGGACCGAACATCGCATATGTTCGCCCCCCGCCGCGAACGCGAACACGCTATGTTCGCCGGGAACTATTCGCCAGCGAACCGTCCGGGACATCACTAATGACAACACAAGCAAACTCCTGACACACATACACCTTCTTACAGTCCTGTCACCATTAAATTAAACGCTTACCTAGTCACACCTGTAGTTACCGTCAGACAGACAACCAGTACAGAAGCTTCTTCCTTAAGATTGGATTTTTGAAGGTCGTTCTGTTTGTGTCATCAGACAAAACATGATGACACAGAATGTATAATCAAGTGTTGTAGGTCCTTAATGATGCTCTGATAAATCTATTAATCATCAGGAGTTTCCCAGCAAAGGACTATGGATACATTAAATATATATATATTAAACTTTCCACACTAAAAATTAACCTGGAACATTAAAAATAAGTATATTTGAGGGGGCCACGATTATTGGCCGACTTTTAGCAGTTATTGTTGGGCTGAACAATTTATCTGGGAACCTTTACGCTGCCATTGACTTATGCGCTAACACGTTCTGCTTTCACATGTCTCTGTGTAAATTTGGTTTCCGGGAATACTCAATGAGCACCAGTCAATATGGGCATTCGAAGATTTTAATGCATTGTACATCGTATATATAAAACACAGGGTTTTTTTAGGGGTGTATACAACAAAAGGCAAAATCAACCAATCTTAGAAGTCTCAGTGCAAAACGTATAATTTTTCATATAGCATTATGTATTGCTTGGAAAGCAAAAACCGAAAAGGTTATGGTAGGGAAAAAATTGTGATTAAAAACCCCCTCCACCTGAAGTCTGTGGATAGTTAATGCAATGTTTAACAAAAATCTGCACACCAGTGAAGCCATAAGACTTTTCCCACAGAAATCACAAAATTGCAGTGATGTTACTACCGCAAAGGATTCTGGGTGGGCATATACAAATTAGTTCAACAAGTAATCACATTTTTGCGTCATTCCATTTTAAACATAGATTCCTTTGAGTCTGTGTGTGCTGTATACAACAGCTTTGAAACACAACTCAAAGGAATCCATGTTTAACCCCTTAAGGCCGTTACAGCGTTCTATGCTGTCCCCATTATAATGGGCTTTAAAGCCGTTGCAGCGGATAGAATGCCGTAACGGCTTAAGCCCCCAGGAGGTCTGCGGTACCTATAGCCCAGGCAGCCCTCCCACGGCAAATATATAATTACATAAATGATTACATAAGTATACACGTAGAATATAAATACATATATATATGTATACATATTAAAATTAACATGTATATTTAAAGGGAAACTCCAGTGCCAGGAAAACAATCAGTTTTCCTGGCACTGCAGGTCCCCTCTCCCTCCCACCTCCCAATCCCCGGTTGCTGAAGGGGTGAAAACTTACCAGAGGCAGCGACATGTTCCACGTCCTCCGCCGCCGCCGCCGCTCCTTCTCTGCATTACATCGGCCGGTGGGCGAGACTGATCCCGCCCACCGGCCGGGGAGACGTAATGCGCATTAGAGCTCCCCATAGGAAAGCATTGAAAATGCTTTTCAATGCTTTCCTATAGGTAATTGAGCGACGCTGGAGGTCCTCACAGACATTTCACTTTTTTGTTTTTGTAACTTAAATGTAAAACCAGCGGTAATCTTCAAACAAAACCTTCTGAGCTAATACGTTTTCGGATTTTTAAGTAGTGTAAGATATTCGGGTGCGGATTGTGTCATCTGTCCCTTGCAGTATGGTCCTGGACCAGCCAGGCGTCGCTGTATTCGTCGTTATGTAGGAATTTGGAACTCAGATCCCCTCCCGATGCAATGAGGAAGAGAAGTAAAGAGACAGAGAGTGAAAAAGATAGAGAAAGGGGGGAGGGGGAATACTTCAGTTCAGGGTGGCGCGGGGGTGTCCGGTGTTTCGTCCCTTGTACCCGGTCCCTGAGGAATCCATCTCTTCAACAGTCTTAATCCTAAGGGGGATGGTTCAATTCACATCATTGGAAAGATCGCTACATGTCCAGGGTTCCCGCATTTTTTCAAATCTAGACATGGAGCCTCTTACCCGGGCTGTCAAGCTATCCATTAGGTATACTTCTTTTAAATTGGATATTACCCTCCGTATGGGTGGCATATCTACCTTTAGCCATGACTGTGCGAGGGCTGTCCTTGCTGCTAATGTTATTTTGTGTATCAATTTCTGTTCCCTGTTTGTCCAGTCATCTAGAGATCTATTTAACAGATATGTCCAGGGGTATAGCTCGGGTGCCCTGTGGAAAATCTGTTTGATTAAATGAAAAACCTTTGTCCAGAAGTTTTGCACTCGTGGGCAGTCCCACCACATATGGACGTATGTGCCCCTGTGGCCACACCCCCTCCAGCAGTCATCAGTTGATGTTTGTTGCATGTGAAATAGTTTGACCGGGGTGGTGTACCACCTGAACATTGTTTTATAGGATTGCTCCTGGAGGGAGACACATATGGACACAGCTTTATTGGCCTTCCATATTTCTCTCCACTCCCTCCAGGACCTATCCCAGCTCCCTCTCCCAGGTGTCTGTATACGTAAACGTACCCCAGTCCCCTGTTTCTGATCAAATCTGCGCGTTCATCTTAGTTATCTTAGTTATGAGTACTGGTTTCATTTAGTCACATTTTCTCAAAAAAGGTCTGTGGGCCCTTCCCCGCCTTTTGTATGTGTGGGTGTTGTACATAGTCCTTGAGTTGTAGGTACCGAAAAAAGTCATTGGGGGTGAGGTGAGCTAACTGTTTTAGGTGTTCGAATAGGACTACACTGTCGTTACTGAACATGTGGCATATTCTCTGTAGCCCTACTTTTTCCAAGTTTGCGAATTCTCTAGCCTCCATATCCGGAGGAAAGGCCCTGTTTCTCAGTAGGGGGGTTAGTGGGGATGGGGAGGACGATAATTTGTATTTGAGAGCTGATGCCTCCCATAATCTCAGGGAGTTTAAAATCGCTGGACAAGTGGTTCTTAGTATTGGCCTATCTTCTTTGGGCACCCACATGTGGTATTGGGACAAGTCTGGGCCTCTTAGGAGGGATTCTAGATCCACCCATCTCCTTAACTCTAGTGGTGTGTGCCACATAGCCACCTGGGATAGTTGTGCTGCTAGATAATAAAAGTATAAATCTGGAAGTACCAGACCCCCCTGTGAAGAAGTGCCCTTCGCCACTTGGTCCTGGAGAGGCCTGCTTGCCAGCCTCCTCCCCTGTGACTATGACTCTTTGATGTATTTGGCTTTAAAGCCCATATTCTACCTTCAGACAGACTATTTATGTAGGTTGCTTTATTTCTCTTATGTTTTAGTCACCCTGTATCCATTATAGGATGCAGGGTGTGTGTAATGTAATTGTTTATAGTCTGTGTGTGTACTGTGAAATGTATTGCCTGCTCTCCTGTACTGCTGAGGATTGCTACCAACTAGATGGATTTGGCTATGGAGCTTGTGTAGTGCCCTCTGTTGGTAGCAACAGTAATATGCACTACCTGAATAGCAAGACTGATAATTTGCATATTCGGGTAGATTTGCATATCGCTAATTCTGCATGCAGGAGAGACATTTTGTGTTAATTATGGTCTTCCTCACCCATTTATAAATATGTAATTATGTTATAATAAGTCACTGTATGTTGCCTGCTATGATTTGACTGTTTGTAATTTTATTGAGTTTTCACAGCAATGTTAATGGAATGACCATATGGGCTAGTCCCAAGTAAAATAAAGTTTTAGACAGTTCTTCTTGATCCCTCAAAATGTAGCATTGTCTCGTTATTGGAGGGAACTATTATAATCACACTGGGGATTGCTATGCTCTGCATACTCCCCTGAGCTTGAATCACTTAGCTCTTTTAAGAGCTTGTTCCTGTTATGCTCTCTTTGGAGGAGAGGTCTTCCCCACACAGTCCTGGATGCTGGAGGTTCATACAGGGTGGAAGGAAGAGGTCTTTTCCACACGGTCCTGGTGGACAGATGGCTAAGTCCGACAGACCAGAGGGCGAGGATTACAATGGCCCAGGACTATTATGGGACGCCTTTGCCGGACCAAGGTTCGCAGATGCTGCAGAGTCACGGCTATGGGACATATATGAATCTAGAGCAGCCATTCTAGATCTCCCTATGGATGAAGACCTAGAGCCAGACCTGTTTGAATTGGCCATCCGGGAATGGGAACTGAGGCAGGATTACCAGTACCTACTCACCTCCAGTCAGTCCCAGTATACTTTGGAGGTACCGCCAGGGCAGTGGGAGTCCCAGGGAGAGGAGACAACTGGTCTCTCTCACCAGCAGCAGTGTGTTCTGCAGGGAGAGGAGGCAGCCGGCCTCTCTCCCCAGCGGCAGTGTTCCCTACAAGGAGAGGAGAGCAGCGACCTTCCTCCCCAGCGGCAGTGCGAGTTCCAGGGAGCCGAAGGTGTTGTCCTTCCTCCCCAACGGCAGTGCGAGTTACAGGGAGCCGAAGGTGTTGTCCTTCCTCCCCAGCGGCACTGTGAGTTACAGGGGGCCGAAGGTGTCGTCCTTCCCCCCCCAGCAGCAGTGTGTCCTACAGGGAGCAGAGAAAGTTGGTCTCTCTCCACAGCAGCAGGACAATGTTACGGGAGTGGAGACAGTCGGTCTCCCTCTCCAGCGGCAGCATGTGTTTCAGGGAGAGGAAACACATGCTGCTTACCCTACCGGCAGCTGGTCTACCCTACGCAGGGGAGACATCAATTTTCCAGACGGCGCAGATGGGACCGTGGTCTCTGTGCCTGACCCACAGGGATGTTGGACAGCCTGTCCAGATCCCCAGCTACCATCGCAGGAGTATCAGGAGGAGGAGGTAAGCCAACTCTCCCCTCCCCAGCTCTCCAGTTCCATGGTGAGGCTGTGCAGGTTCCCCAGAGTTAGGGAGATGTCGGTGTGGTACGACCACGTTATGGGTCCTATCGCCGAATCGACCACTCTAGCCATGCACACGTTGTTTACCAGTAAGTGGTCAATCCTGGAGTAGGTCCCGTGCGGAGCAGAATAATATGTGTAGTCACATGCGCTAGGATGTTACAGGGTTAAATACAGTGCTAGCAAATTAAATTCTATGGACTTTCGGCCTGAATTGTCAGGCAGGTCCCTCAAATTGCAATCAGTAAAATTACTTAATTATGGAAAAATATTACATAAATATGCACGTAGAATTTAAATACATATACATATTTATGTATAAATACTTCCACCGTGAGTCAGCTGGTTCCGTACATACTTGTGGGCCCTGGTGACTCTAAAGGATAGGTAAGAATAAAGTGTCCCCAGTACCTTACTTTCCGGATCTGTCATTCACTTGGAAGGGGTTGTAGTTCCCCAGTGCCGGTCAGCGTAGGCGGGATCTGTGTCGGAGCCTGGATCCCCAGGTCGGCAAATAAGGCAGAGGCATCGTCGCCTAGCTGAAGGATGTGGGTTCTCCCATTTTGGAAAGCCAGAAGTTTAAAGGGGTATCCCCATGCGTACTTCACGTTCGCTACTCTCAGAGCTTTGATGATGGGTTTCCACTCTCGTCTTAGTTGTAGCGTTGCCGGTGCCAGGTCCTGGTACAGCGTTAGGTCAGAGCCTTGGTATCGGATTGGGCCTTCTCTGCCCCTCCTGATCAGTGCCTCCTTGGTCTGGAAGTGAAGGAATCATATTATGATATCCCTTGAGTGTTCGTGTCCAGCCTTCTGGTGCGCAGTGCCCTATGGGCTCGCTCAATGTGCCAGAGGTGGTCTGGTAGATCGGAGAGCAATGGTTTAAGAATTGCAGTCATGACATCATTTACTGGGCCTTCCCCTGAGTTCTCTGGGTTGTGCACTTTTGAAAATGGTATGCCGTCATGGGGTTAATTCTCATTCTTGGGCTACCACACGGTCTCAAAAGTAACATTACTAATCTGGCAAATTTTAATGTGAAATAAATGAAAAATGGAATGTGCTATATTTGACCCTGTAACTTTCCAAAACACTGTAAAATCTGTTAATGGGGGGTATTGTGGTACTCGTGAGACTTTGCTGAATACAAATATGTGCATTTCATTGCAGTAAAAGTTAACAGTATTATGACATTAACAGCTAAAATGTCAGGCGGAACTACAATTTTTTTTTTTTTTTTTAATTATCACAGTTTTTTTAAATTTTAGAAATTATGTTTCATATATGAATAGTTCAAGAGTAATTAAAGCTCTGTTTCTCCTGAACAAAATTATATATAAGTGTGGGTGCACTTATTATGAAAGAGGTGAATTACAGACATATGGGGCAAATTCCAGGTTTTATTTACATTTTGTTTCGATCAGAACGTGTACTATTGACTCCGTCCTGAAGGGGTTAAAATGGAATGAGGCAAAAATGTAAATTCTATGTTAAGTTAATTTGCATATGGCTTTGCATCTATTCCTAAATTGTGTTTCAAAGCTGTTGTATACAGCAAACACAGACTCAAAAGAATCCATGTTTTACCCCTTCAGGACTGGGCTGTTTTGGCCATGTTGTACGTTAAGGACCAGGGCTGTTTTAACACTTTTGTGGTGTTTGTGTTTAGCTGTCATTTTCCTCTCTCTCAGTTACTGTTCCCATACAAAATATATTTTGTATTTTTCAGAACAAGGGCTTTCTTTACATACCATTATTTGTATCATCTCATATAATTTACATTAAAAAAAAAAAATATGGTGAAAAATTTGAAAAGAAAACATGTTTTTACTTGAAACATATTTTACTTATTTACAAAGGCTAATGAAAAAAACTGCTAACTAGATTAAAAATGTTGTCCTGGATTTAAAACATCCTGGCATTTATATTTGTTTTTGTGTTAAAAATGCAAAAAACTTTTTATGAACGCTAACTTTGACCAGTGTTTGTGACTAAGTGGCTTCTAAAAAAGACTAAACATACCCCATTTGCAATACCTTGGGTTGTCTTCTTTTGCAAATGGTATGCCATCATGGGGGTAATTCTCATTTCTGGGCTACCATACGCTCTCAAAGGAAACATAACTAACCTAGGAATTTTCATAAAAATAATTTTTTACCCTAATATTTGAGCCTGTAACTTTCAAAAACACTATAAATTCTGTACATGTACTGTTATACTCTGCAGACTTCACTGAACACAAATATTAGTTTTTCAAAACAGTAAAACATATCACAACAATTATATCATCAGTGAAAGTGCTGTCTGTGTGTGAAAAATGCATAAAAAAATCACTTTCACTGACAATATCATCCCTGTGATATGTTTTACTGTTTTGAAACACTTATATTTGTGTTCAGCGAAACCTCTAGAGTAAAACAGTACCCCCCCATGTACAGGTTTTAGGGTGTAATAGAAAGTTACAGGGTTAAATACAGTGCTAGCAAATTAAATTCTATGGACTTTCGGCCTGAACTGTCAGGCAGGTCCCTCAAATTGCAATCAGTAAAATTACTTAATTATGTAAAAATATTACATAAATATGCACGTAGAATTTAAATACATATACATATTTATATATTTGAAGTCTACGTGTATATTTATGAAATGATTTATGTAATTTTGTATATGTATATATATATATTTCGTATTATTTTTATTTATCTATATATACAGATATATATATATATAATTTCATTCTAAGTGTATTTTTATATAAATATATATATATATATATTAATATCAAAATACAGAATACAGTTAGAATAAAATTACATATATATATATATATTTAAAATTTTGTAAAATTTTAAATTTTTATTTATTTTAATTTACTTATTATTTGTATTTTATAATAATATATATATATATATATATATATATATATATATATACACGTGTGTAATTAATAAGAAGTGTATTTTATATTAATATATTAATATACTTAGTATGAAATTATATTTATAACATATTGGAAAGCGGGGCCTGAAGTTGTGGGAGGGGCTATGACCCTTTAAAAAGAGACTCCCCCCTCCTACCTAACTTACGTACTGGTCCAGATTTACTTCTGGCGTCCAGTTCACAGCATGGCGATTGATTTCATCCTGACAGCTCGCTTTGCAGTCATTAAGGGGCTCGTTCAGCCCGCAAATGGTGGTTCCCGAACTAAGGTGAGTAAGCAGACCAGTATCATTGTACCGGTCTGCAGGCCTAATGTAGCCCGACCCGCCTAGGTCCACGGCTACACGTTACACACATGGGGACGGCAGACCCTCCACGGATCCAGGTCACGGGGGTCCGCAATTTTCCCGCCGGGGGCTCTGTACCCCTACAAACAGTATATACACCATCTCTTCCTAACCCCTTCCGCGTAGGGGTGCAGAATTCTTACTTATCGGCTTACTTTGCCGCCTACGTTCACCAAAAAATCCTTCAAGTGGTTACTCTATCTCGACCTGCCCCCCCCAACCCCCATAGCATAAGAGCGTTAACTTTTTAGTACCGTCCAAGTCCTTCCCCCCCGCACCGCCAATTTGTCTTACCTTCATGAGGGAATAAACAATTAAACATTAAACAGTCATTCACAATATTACATATCGTTAGAATCTCTAAAATAGACACAGTTTGTTTTGTAAACTCTGCCATTATTCCCGTGCTGTTACGTTCTTTAACCCCAGACACCTTTCTTCTAAATAAATGATGCGGAAATAGGTTAAACCGATCAGCACTAACACCGTTCACAGGGGGTATTTTAAAGTTAATAGACACAGTTCGGGGGTACAGTGAAAATATACATGACCTGTCGCATCCGATCAGACAGATTACCAGTCATTCGTCTGGAATCATTTACTCTGAGTTTTTGTCTAGGCATCTTAAAAATCACAGTGGTACACAAGTACCCCCCTCCCTCGAAGTTCTTACTTTCCCTTCAGAAGGAGAACCATTCACTCCGGCAGAGAGCTCCCTACTCAGGCTCAGGTCTGACAGCCGGAAAGCACAACCAGTACAGCACTGCCAACGGCAATACAGGCTGTAATCGCTAGAGGGAGTACACCCACCACGCACAAGCAGTCAAGGGGTTAAACTGTATTTGGCATATTTTAAATTGGTTATATGTGCTGATTCAAGTCTTATATTAATGAATATTGCTTAGGAATGGCTAAAATCCATTACAAATCCATGGCTGGTTTTAAATATATACGTATATATAAATACGATTAATAAATTATTTCTTTCTTGGACAGTTAGTTATGCCATTAAATTACGTGTCAATGCTACCTGACAATGTGGAACTAATAGCCTGGGAAATGTATACCGTTTACTCACACCTGTTTTTTTTTTCATTAAATCCGCTGATCTGCTTACGTGGCTCTAGACTGAATAAAGTATCAAAGCACTAATTTGTAAGTCTCATGTGGAGGGACAAGAAGTGACATATGCTAACTTGGTATTTGTCAATTCTTGATCTCTGGATTCTCCTTACAAGATTCAGAGACCTAGACGAGACAAGAATATTGTGTTGCTTTCTTGGTTCAGATTTTGCCAACAGGAATCTACTTTACCAAACCAATTCATACGTTACCAGCAATCATAGGTAGGGTTCATAGGATATGCTACCTACAAGTAGGGGGTGCAGGTTTCACTCAACGCAATATCAGTACACACTCTTATGTACCCTATACCTTTCATTCTGTCATCCATCACTGGGTTAGGCCCCCCCCCCCCCCCCCGGGTGTGCATTCAGGTAAGTTGCCTCGGTTCAGCAACAATGGTAATACAGGAAACAACACGTCGAGACGCAGCAGCAGGGCCACTTAGTAGACATGTGCAATTCGTTTCGGGCCGAATATGAATTTGGATGAATTTCAGGCAATTCGGACATTCGGGTAGCTCAAATGTCCGAATAGCCGAAGTGCCGAGTTGCCGAAGTGCCGAGTTGCCGAGGTCCCGAAGTTCCGAAATTACCGACTTTCCGAAGTGTCGAAGTTCCGAAGTTTCCGAAGTGCCGAATTGCCTAATGCCTAATATACCCAGTGGAAGAATAAGAATGTTACACTGTATACAATTTAAAAAAAAAGTATCCAAACGTAGCCAGGATTCAGCTGTAAGCATTTGCAACACTTACAACAATCAAGTAACATACATTCATATAAAATGTAAGTTACTTAGCCAGTCATATAATGACAGGAATGAATAAGTAGATAACTCCCTAATTCCCACGGTATTAGGGAGCTATCTAATAAAAGGCTGAAAGACCTAAATTGGTCTTAAAGCCAAATTTAATAATACTAAGTAAAGATTACTTAGTATTAGTAAATTATGCATGTCTAGCAAACAGTGAGCAGCTAACCTGAAGGGGGGACCTATTGCCCCCCCACCCCGGCCCCCACCCCTGAACGGTAAAGTAAAATAAGGGGGGAACCTATTGTCATCCCCCCGGCCCCCACTCATGAGCGGCGGGTGGGGGCCCTAAAGTAAAGGGGGGGACCTAATGTCCTACCCCCTGGCCACCACCCCTGAGCGGTGGGTGGGGGCCCTAAATACTAATTAGGGGGAGGCTAATGTCCTCCCCCCTGGCCCCCACCCCTGAGCGGTGGGTGGGGGCACTAAATACTAATTGGGGAGGGACCTAATGTCCTCCCCCTAGCCCCCACCCCTGAGCGGTGGGTGGGGGCCCTAAATACTAATTGGGGGGGACCTAATGTCCTCCTCCTGGCCCCCACCCCTGAGCGGTTGGTGGGGGCCCTAAATTAGAATGAGGGGGGAGGACCTAATGTCCTCCCCCCTGACCCCCAACCCTGAGTGGTGGGTGGGGGCCCTAAAATACTAATTAGGGGGGAACCTAATGTCCTCCCCCCTGACCCCCACCCCTGAGCGGCGGGTGGGGGCCCTAAAATACTAATTAGGGGGGGAACCTAATGTCCTCCCCCCTGGCCCCCACCCCTGAGAGGTGGGTGGGGCCCTAAATACTAATTAGGGGGGGATCTAATATCCTCCACCTGGCCCCCACCCCTGAGCGGTGGGTGGGGGCCCTAAATGAAAAAATAACCCCCGCTCCCCCGGGTGACTAGGGGTCCCCAAACCCCTATTCACCCCCCCCCCCAAAAAAAAATTAACCCCTACCTATCCCCCCTCACCCTAAAAATAATTAGGGGGGACCATTTAACTAAGTACCTGAAAAAAAAGAAAAACTTACCATTTGATGTTTTCTTTCTTCTAAAATCTTATTTTTTCAGCCCCAAAAAAGGTTGAATAAAAAGCCATAAAATAACCTACGCACTTTAAAAAAAAAAAAAAAAACGAGCGCAAAAAAATAATAATCCATCTTCAGCCATGGAGGGTTCCGCGCAGACTGAGCTCTGCAGGGCTGGGGAAGGCTTATAAAGCCTTGCCCCGCCCTGCAATTAGATGGATTTAAGAAAAATTTTGCGCTTTTTTTTTTTTTTTTTTTTTGCATCGGTTATTGTGGCTTTTTATTTGGCCTTTTTGGGGGCCGAAAAAAGAAGATTTTAGAAGAAAGAAAACATCAAATGGTGAGTTTTATTTTTTATTTTTTTCAGGTACTTAGTTAAATGGTCCCCCTCATTTTTTTTTTTTATTCTTTATTTTATCGTGCATGAAAATTACAACAAGACAAGCAATGCCACAACAGCTATTGCTTGCGTGTCAGTCAACATGTAAAAACAGTTGTGCGGCATATCAAGACATTGCACTTTTTATATTATACTGTAATATAGTGTCATCAAAAGTTAAATCAACGCTTCAGTTACTAAGTGCTAATTCAGATATACATTCTGACTTTACTGTAAGGTTGTAGGGTCACAGACTTAGTTAAAATAGCTATGAGGGTAAGTTTGAAGAGCAATTTATAAATAAAACGCTAGAACTTAAGAGTGATAGGAGTTAAACATGTTGAACAATCTATCCCTCGAGTGTAGTGATAGTGTCACTAGGTTGGGGTCACAGTGTGAGTAATTAATAGAATTGAGTACATTGTGTCATTGTGGTTTGCAACCTGGCTGCTGTTTGAGGCAGAAGCAGAGTCTCTATCTTCCTTGGCACTCACTTTATCCGATGCCACTGGCAGGCCATGGTACAGGTTTCACCTTTATGCTAAGCACTCTTGTTGGGGTGTGCAAAGTCCCTGTCGTGTGACTGAATGCTGGAAGTGCCCCATATCGTGGTCGAGGGGTGCGGCTGGTCCGAGATGGTCGACCTGGTGTTTCTGACATTTTAGGCTGCACGTCCCGCCGTCTCCTTAGTCGATGCGGGTAGGCTGTGCTCTGCTGAGACCCATGTCGGGTCGCTGCTTGCTGGTGACGTAATTGTATGCGCTCTTGGGCACTCCCGTGGCCTTGATAGTCGGTTTTGGACTGTTGCTGCTTGTATTGGAGCGCCCGGTGTTTGTTCCTGGATTGGCCCCTCTTCAACGCCAAACTTGCACTGGCCTGGAGTCTGGGAGGTTTTCAGCATTCCTGCGAGTATCAGATCCTTTCGAGCTGTGTAGCATGCCCTCCGGTGAGCGCATGCGGGCCTCTAGCTTCTCCCAGAAGGATTGAAAGATAATGTTTAATCTGCGTTCTGTTTCCTTCCAGGCCGCGGTGCAGGTGGCATCCACCATTTTGTGGGCCCCTCCAAGTACCCCAGTACAATGTGAGCGTGTTGTGGTCCCGTGGCTTAGCAGGGGGATCGCGTGGGGGTGGACCGAGATAACCCCCGCAGTCCAGAGGGGGGGGGGGGGGACGGAGGCCCAGGGTCAGGTTCCCGACTATTTGCTGCAGCAGGGGAGCGGCCGTCTCCCCCGTGCTCGCCATGGTAGGCATTGCCCTTGGTTCGGGTGCGCATTTGTTGGATTGTCGCTTTCTTGGTGTCTGTGTGAGCGACCCAGTATTTCCTGTCGCTGGGTGGCCTTTGTGTGCCATTTCAGAGCAGTTATAGTGGTTGAAAACCGCTTTTTCTGCCTAAAGTGGCAGGAGCTGTTGAGGCTAACGTCCTTTTAGTTCTGAGGTCAGGCTCCGCCCCCCCTCATTACCTTTTAGGGTGAGGGGGGTAGGTAGCGGTTAATTTTTTGGGGGGAGGGGGGTGACTAGGAGTTTGGGGACCCCTTAGTCACCTGGGGAGGGGGGTAATTTTTTTGTAGGGCCCCCACACACCTCTCAGCGGTGGGGACCAGGGGGGAGGACATTAGGTCCCCCCCTCATTCTAATTTAGGGCCCCCACCCACCGCTCAGGGGTGGGGGTCAGGGGGGAGGACATTAGGTCCCCCCCAAGTAGTTTTTAGGGTGCCCACCCACCACATTAGGCCCCCACCCACCGCTCAGGGGTGGGGGCCGGGGGGAGGACAGTAGGTCCTCTCCCCATTATTTTACTTTAGGGCCCCATCCGCTGCTCAGGGGTGGTGGCGGAGGGGAGGACAATAGGTCCCCCCATTATTTTACTTTAGGGCCCCCACCCGCCGCTCAGGGGTGGGGGCCGGGGGGGGCAAAAGGCCCCCCTTTAGTTTAAAAGCCGCCACTCGCGTGTCGAAGTCCCGAAGTGTCGAAGTGCCAAAGTTGCCGAAGTGCCAAGGTCCAGAACCACTCGCAAATGATACTCCAGGCCCTCCCCATTCCCAACCCGGTAACTCTATCATGCCCATTAACTCAGAGCATCAAATCATTACCCCAACCATATGGTACCGGCAAACCTCAAGATAGACATCCTGGAGGGCAAGGACGTTAATCTCATCTGGCTTCACATTGCCTCCCAGGATGTCACAGAGTACCGCTCATACACCTAGGGCGATATGTCAGTGGTCCTTAATGCCAGAGACACAAGACTGAGTTAAATTATTCATCAGTATAGTTCTAACCTTCATGGTTGGGTGCCAGTACAGATACTACCGCATTCCACAGGGCTCAGCCTTTATTCCTGGCTATTAGACATGTGCAATGCGTTTCGGTCCGAATATGAATTCAGACAAATTTCGGGAAATTCGGACATTCGGGTACTTCCGAATGTCCGAATTGCCGAAGTGCCGAATTGCCGAGGTCCCGAAGTTCCGAAATTACCGAAGTTCCAAAGTTGCCGAAGTTCCGAAGTGTCAAAGTGCCGAAGTGCCGAAGTTCCGAAGCACAGTATTGCCTAAGTACTAATATACTTACCCAGTGAAAGAAGAAGAATGTTACATTGTATACAATTTTAAATAAAAAGTATACAAACATAGCCGGGATTCAGCTGTAAGCATTTGCACCACTTACAACAATCAAGTAACATACATTCATATAAGATGTAAGTTACTTGGCCAGTCAGTGTAATGACAGGAATGAATAAGTAGATAACTCCCTAATTCCCACGGTATTAGGGAGCTATCTACTAAAAGGCTGAAAGACCTAAATTGGACTTTCAGCCACATTTACTAATACTAAGTAAAGATTACTTAGTATTAGTAAATTATGCATCTACTCACTATACCGCGAGTAGAGGCATGTCTATTAAACAGTGAGCAGCCTGTGGCAAAAAAATGAAAAAAATTGCCCGGTCCCCACCCTTAAGCGGCGGGTGGGGGCCCTAATGTAAAATAATGGGGTGGGGGACTTAATGTCCTCCCCCTGGCCCCCACCCCTGAGCGGTGGGTGGGGGTCCTAAATTATAATAAGGGGGGGACCTAATGTCCTCCCACCTTGCCCCCGCCCCTGAGCAGTGGGTGGGGGCCCTAAATACTAATAAGGAGGTGGACTTAATGTCCTCACCCCTGGCCCCCACCCCTGAGCGGTGGGTGGGGACCCTACTGTAAAATAAGGGGGGGACCTAATGTCCTCCACCCTGGCCCCCACCCCTGAGCGGTGGGTGGGGGCCCTACAGTAAATAAGGGGGGATGTAATGTCCACCCACTGGCACCCACCCCTGAGCGGTGGGTGGGGGCCCTAAATACTAATAGGGGGGGACCTAATGTTCTACGCCCTGGCCCCCACCCCTGAGTGGTGGGTGGGGGCCCTACAGTAAAATAAGGAGGGGAACCTAATGTCCTCCCCCCTGGCCCCCACCCCTGAGCGGTGGGTTGGCGCCTTAAATACTAAAAAGGGGGGGACCTAATGTCCTCCCCCCTGGCCCCCACCCCTGAGCACTGGGTGGGGGCCCTAAATACCAATAGGGGGGGCTATTGTCCTCGTCTCCCGGCCCCCACCTCTGAGCGGCGGGAGGGGGGCCCTAAAAAAAAGGCGTCCCCCAATTGAATAGGGGTCCCCAAACCCCTAGTCACCCCCTCCCCCCCCAAAAAAATGATCCCCCTACCTACCCCCCTCACCCTAAAAATAATGAGGGGGGGCCTTTAAATAAGAACCTGTAAAAAAAAATAAAAAATTACCATTCGATGTTTTCTTTCTTCTAAAATCTTCTTTTTTCAGCCCCAAAAAAGGGCAAATAAAAAAACATAAAAACCGACGCAATAAAAAAAAAAAAAAACGAGCGCAAAAAAAAAATCCTTCTTCACCCATGGAGGGCTCCGCGCAGACTGAGCTCTCCAGGGCGGGGGAAGGCTTATAAAGCCTTGCCCCGCCCTGCAATTAGGCTCAGAGCACTCTGATTGGTGGGTTTAAGTCATCCAATCAGAGTGCTCTGACAGGTAAATGAAGAGACTGACAGGTAAGTCTCTACATTTACCTGTCACAGCACTCTGATTGGTTGGTTTGAAATCCACCAATCAGAGTGCTCTGTGTCATTTTACACAGCGTGGGAAAGTTCTTTGGAATTTTCCCACGCTCTTTAATTTGACTCATAACTCTCGGATTGGTTACTGTGTTATGAGTCAAATCACACAGCGCCTCAGGGGTGGGGGCCATGGGGGAGGACATTAGGTCCCCCCTTATTAGTATTTAGGGCCCCCACCCACCGCTCAGGGGTGGGGGCCAGGGGGGAGGACCTTAGGTCCCCCCTTATTAGTATTTAGTGCCCCCACCTGCCGCTCAGGGGTGGGGGCCAGGGGGGAGGACATTAGGTCCCACCCCCTTATTAGTATTTAGGGCCCCCACCCACCGCTCAGGGGTGGGGGCCAGGGGGGGACATTAGGTCCCTCCCTTATTTTACTGTAGGGCCGCCATCCACCGCTCAGGGGTGGGGGTCACGGGAGGACATTAGCTCCCCCACCTTATTAGTATTTAGGGCCCCCACCCACCGCTCAGGGGTGGGGGCCAGGGGGGTGGACATTAGGTCCCCCCGATATTTTACTGTAGGGCTCCCACCCACCGCTCAGGGGTGGGGGCCAGGGGGGAGGATATTAGGTCCCCCCTTATTATAATTTAGGGCCCCCACCCACCGTTTAGGGGTGGGGGCCAGGGGGGAGGACATTAGGTCCCCCCCTTATTAGTGTTTAGGGCCCCCACCCACCGCTCGGGGTGGGGGCCAGGGGGTAGGACAATAGGTTCCCCCCCATTATTTTACATTAGGGCCCCCACCCGCCGCTCAGGGGTGGGGGCCGGGGGGAAACAGGTCCCCCCTTTAGTTTAAAAGAGGTGGGGGGACTTTTTTTTTTTTTTACAGTGAGCAGCCACAGGTTTAATTGACATGTATAGCGAGTAGGGGCATAATTTACTAATACTAAGTAATCTTTACTTAGTATTAGTAAATTTGGCTGAAAGACCAATTTAGGTCTTTCAGCCTTTTAGTAGATAGCTCCCTAATGCCGTGGGAATTAGGGAGTTATCTACTTATTCATTCCTGTCATTACATGACTGGCTAAGTAACTTACATTTTATATGTTACTTGATTGTTGTAAGTGTTGCAAATGCTTACAGCTGAATCCTGTTTGTATACTTTTTATTTAAAATTGTATACAAGGTAACATTCTTCTTCTTTCACTGGGTAAGTATATTAGTACTTAGGCAATACTGTGCTTCGGAACTTCGGCACTTCGACACTTCGGAAATTCAGTAATTTCAGAACTTCGGGACCTCGGCAATTCGGCACTTCGGCAATTCGGACATTTGAAAGTACCCGAATGTCTTTATTGCCCGAAATTCGTCTGAATTCATATTCGGACCGAAATGAATTGCACATGTCTACCCCGCATAGACCCTACAACGATCACATGTTACGCTGAAAGTTGCTGTACGATATCATTATGACCATATTTCATTATGGCTATGCTGTAATAACCAGTAACTTTCAACTGACCTATAATTTAAATAAACCACCAACCCCACCCCATTAAATTCCACTCATACTTACGTTACCTCCCAGTACCACAGGAGCTACATTGGGCCGCGCTCAACCTCTTATACATAGTCCGCACATAAAGCCGTCTATGGACAGTTGGCAACACAATTCAGGTAACCTTAGGGGACAAATACGTCTTATTTGCTACCCCTCATTTGGGCACTAAGGTCACATATCAGCTGGTTAGGAAGGTACGTGTAAAATGCAGCTACCTCACAGCTTTCTACCTGTAAATCAACACGTCTTATAGTATTATACTTCTGCTATATTCTGCACTGTACACATACGGCCATATAGTAGCTCCTCACGACCCTACCTACATGAACTACTCCTGGACAAAAAGCACAGAATATATTAATTCCCTCATAACAGACGCTCTCCTCACCTCTTTTATTGTACTACTTCAGTCTAGCATATTGTCAATTTACGACGCGCGCAACATGCCACATACATTATGATACGTACTGAAGTTATTATGTGGGTCATTTTAGGTTTCTGGGGTCGACCTTACTAGCCAGTCGCCAGTGGGCTTACACAGTCATTCCATACTGGACTATTCCCACATCACCACGGCGTATTAGACCAATTCATATACATCATTTTATAATGTCCTTCCTGCTTTCCTGGCTATTTGACTGCTCGGGCAACCATGTTACAAGTTAACACATTAACCATGCACAGACAAGGCCTATTGTACGGCCCAACCCATGTTAAGTAATTCCAGCTTACAGGGGCAACCATGACCTTAGCATACCACGGCCAATTTCATTCACAACCACACTCTTTATACGTTGCATACGACCAACCAAAGGGCTTTCCCCTATAGCATAATGGCAGCCCCTCATTTGGGCTATTACATACATCATAGGAATTACAATTTCAACATAAGTTTTGTCACAACCTACCGCAGCAGGCCTCTACACGTGGCCCTCCCTAGGCCATCACTCTCACGTTACATACGACCCACTGCGAGCAATCCACTACGACTCAATTCTCACCCACGGGGGGCAATTACATATGACCATGGTCATGTTGGACCACTCAAATCCTCCCTATATGGCCCTTTATCGGCATTTACAACTACAGTCACAGACACTTACGTGATCTCCAATTTTATATCCCGCTGGTAAACTAGAAATGTCCCACATACTTCATACTTATTTCAGGTTCTTCTAGCGGAAGGACGCCCAGCGGGAACTCACCAGGCACAATATATTTAGGTGTCTCTTCCCTATACATGTATATATGTGTTTAACTAGGGTCATCTACATATGTAGTCACCCCGACGCAGCGGCTTACACAGGGCCTTGCTACAATCTCAGGGGACAGTTGGCTATGGGGTATGTGGCCGGGGAAGTAAGCAGATCAAAAGGTTCCTTAAAGAACTCTGCACGCCTATCCATCATAGCCGCTACGGCAACATGGGGTCATTTATGGGCAAGCAGACCTGCTTGAGGTCTCTGACAATTTGTCAATTGGAGGAGGTGCCTAAACAACTACCTCACCGATAGCCACGATTGCTCCCCAGCTCCAAGAATACCTATGGAGTAGATGAGTTGCTAAGTCATAGCACGAATTCACACAGTTGGCCCTCAAAGAATACGCACACTGCTATGCCAGAGCTTACTGCATATATCGAAGTCCATGTCAGATCACCACCTTACAAACTGGATCAAGAATACACGTTGGGGGTTTTCGACATTTTATGCCACATTAAAAAATAAATGTCACACTACACTATTAAGTGATATCTCCCGGGCCTTCAACACCACATGTTCTCAGTTACAAACACCATTCTCAAAGCCGCCATATACTTGGCTTTTATGGTTTCCCATGACCAGAGAATTTACCATCACAGGGCAACACGATTCTAAGCTTTGCCTTCGGTATTCTAACCTGTACAAATACAGGGTCACTACGTTTTAACTTACCATAAACTAAGACCAACCAGAGGGGTCACAGGTGGTACTTATTCAGTACTACCCAACCAACGACGCATACCTCCGCCAACACTGGAATTAAGGAATGCATTTGTGATATGTAATCGTAATACGCTAATTCCATGTCTTGTGTTTTCGTAATAAACATCTTTGATTACACTATATGGGTATTCCTTTTTGCCCACTTATTTACAGGCCTACCACGCACGTCGGTTTCGGCACACCTCTACCGACTTTTTTGTTATTGTGATAAGTATACTCACTAGCTATTTCATACTACACTGGAATGGCCCCGAATACAAATTGGACCTGAAAGCACTGCTTGCTGATGTGCAAAAGAATATTCAAGTTGACATGGCATCTCTCTGCTTGGACCTCACTGGCTTAGTAAGTAGTCTTAGATACCTCATCAGACAGCCAAACTCAAAAAGATAGCTGAGCTGTAGAACACAGTGCGGGACCTACAGCAACAGCAGTCCCTGATCGAGAGCGTGGTATCTGCTACAGCTGCCGTTTGCCCTGGACTCTCATAGTCACACATTGAGGTTCCCCCTACGTAATTCAAGATCTGCCTGGTGCAACAGCAATTCTGGAGACCCTTGGCCTTCCGCAGGATTTTCTGCAACTGCCAAAATGACAGAAGGCTCCTGTAGAAAACCACAGTTGGGACCCGGCGACTGTCACCCCATTTGTCCCTCTGGGAACCGGAGTGGATGCTTATGTTGAAGCTACTACTTGAAGTTATCCACAATAAGTTTACCAAGCTTACTTATTATGACAAGGCTGTTTTAAGATATTTCATATTTCATTGTTTTCTTTTTATTTGATTAACTTATGCTCACAATTTTCATCTGCATTCAGTGGAGTCAACCTCCACTCCCCTGCCTCAACAAGCAAACCTTCCTGAGCCTCCCAGCCTTTTATGGAATCGAGGCATTAATTTAATAGTAAAGCAAACCCCTGCTTTGTATACATGACATTTTTAGTTGTGGCATTACATGTGCAGGAGGCTTACCACTCACAGTTTAATTCGTTTTTATTATTATTTTTTTATAACTTTGCTTCAGCTAGCTGGCCTAAGCACTTTTTTGCGAAAAGAATAAATATCTCCATAGGCCTCTTTCAGTTTAGCATTGCGTGCTCTACTAGACTACAAGTCAAGGCTCGCTAATGGGCTAGCCCACACTAGCGTTATAGTGTATAGTAACTAATGTTATAATAACACTTAAAAACCCTCCGCTCACTAGATTCATCAAAACTATAATTTGTCACTGTTGACCTTTTTATGTTTGATTGTCTTTATACTGCTGTATACCCAATTGACAGTACTTGTCTTTTGATTATTTTCACATCAGGGAGTTTTAGTATAAATAAAGAATATAAAAAAATATATTTAAAATGCTGTGTGAGTCAAAGCGAGGGATGGTATGGCTAGGAATGCATACATAAACGGATTTAACTTCTGTAAATTTTGCTTCCTATTTCACAGAAAACATTGACTACACCCAAAAAGAAATTGCCTTGGTTGCTTCTTTCCTCAACATTCTGACCATTTGCTTGTCTTCCCTCTCTACATTTAGTATTTCTCACCAGTTTCTGAAGATGAGGTTTCTACACTTCTCCTTTCTTCATAACCTTCCATGTATCCTGCAGTACCAATTATCACTTGATCTCATTCATCGCACCTTACTGAATCTCTCTTAATTTTAACTGTCACATCTTTGACTAAAATATTTCATCTCTCAAAGTACGAAGATCATTTTTCGCTACTTATTCTTATTGATCTTTCTGTTGCTTTTGACACTGATGACAACTCACTTGACCTCACCCTTCATAATTTTGGCCTTAGTGACACCTTTCTTTCCTGGTTCTCTTGCTGCCTACTCCCTTTCTGTACCTCTTTAATTCATAGTTCCTGAATAATCTGTCCTGGGACCTCTTCTTTTCTCAATTTACACAGCATCTCATATCTACTATCAGTATATGGCTTTCAATGTTCTATATGCAAATGATACCCAGATAAACTTGCCCTACCTAATATTTCTCCCCATCTGGTGGATGCGTCACCAACTGCCTAATCTCTTTCTCTGACTTGATTGCTTTACAGTTCCTAAAAATTCTATAAAATAAAACTCCTCTTTCCTCCTTCTAAAGCTACCGCTGTCCCTGTTTCCCTTCAGATCAACAGAGCTATCATAAACTTTACCTCGCATGTACGCTGTCTTGGTGTTCTCTTGGAAACTGACCTTTCCTTCACTCCACCCCTCACATCAAATCCAACAAATCCTGCTGCTTTCACCTTAAAACCACCCTAAAAAATGTCTTGCATTTGCCCTTTTCTCAGTCAGGACCAAATGCTTGCCCCTGCTCTCTTTGTTTTCCGCTTTGATTATTGTGACCTCTGCTCACTGGCCTAAAAGGTGGCCAGATTGCCCCTCTGCAGTCCATATCGAATGCCTGTGCCAGACTCATCTACCCACAACTCTCAAACATCATCTTCTCTGTCAGTCTCTACACTGATTTCCTGTATCATTTAGGATTTGTATCAAGGTCCTTCCTCTTATCTACAAACCTCTCCATAACTGTGCACCTGCTTATATTTCCTCCCTCATTAGCAGATACTCTCCAACATCAATGGCTTTTTACTATACTCTTCTTACAGTTACAATACTTACATAAGAGACATGTGTCCATCAAGTCCAGCCTTCCTCATATCTGTTTTTTTTGCTGTTGATCCAAAAGAAGGCAAACATTTTAAAGCACTTCCAAGTTTGCAACAAATTAGGAAAAACATACTTTGTGACCACAGAATGGCAGTCAGATTAATCCTTGGATCAAGCAACTATTACCCTACATTGAAAAATTATATCCTTGAATATTCTGTTTTTGCAAGTATGCATGTGGTTGCTGTTTAAACATCTGTACAGGCTCTGATAAAAATCACTTCTTCAGGCAAAGAATTCCACATCCTTGTTCTTACTGTAAAAAAAACAGCAACTTTTCCTTTTCCTTAGACTAAATCTCTTTTCTTCCAGTCTAAACACATGACCTAATGTCCTATGTATAGTCCTGTTTGTGACTAGATTTCCAGACAATGGTTTGTATTGGCCCAATATATATTTGTATAATGTTATCATATCCCCTCTGAGGTGCCGTTTAGCGTAAATATTCTTCATAGTTAAAATATTACATTCCTTTTATTAATTTTGTAGACTACCTCTGCACTTTTTCTAGTGCCATAATATCCTTCTTTAGAACAGGTGCCCTGTTCTCGTATCAGCATCACAGACTTTGGCTTGCAGGACTTCTCCAGAGCTGTCCCCTCTTATAGGATGGCCTCCCATGCCATATTCAACTCATTCCGTTTATGCAATCCTTCAAAAATATCCTTTAAAACACACTTTAGAGAAGCCTATCTGCTTATTCCTTAACTTCTCACCACCGTCATCCTTTCAGGTATATCCAGGGTATTTGTCCCTCATTGTTTTTGCTCATTTGAGAATGGTCCACTTTATTTCTGTTTCCGTATGGTATTGATGCTATATAAATAATTGTAATTGCAACCCCTAAATGGCAGAGAATTAGAGGCATCTGCAGGCTCTAGCAGGCTTTTAACAGAGCAGAAGATAAGACATTCTGAAATAAACAGAATGTGCAATAAAGAAAGAGTAAACATTATATCTGTGTTTACAGGAAGTGTTTTGGAAGGTTGTGCAAATGACATGCGGGGATGCTAAATGGCAGAAAATTGAACAGTGAGTCTGCAAGTGCATGAACTATACCCCAAAAACATTGCTAAAGTTGTTTTGGTACTTAGATTGTCCCTTTAAGCTTTTATTTATTCCTACTTTTTATTTTTACATTGTCTTTTCTATTCTATTTTTGGCATATTTTCTAATGGATTAAACACGTAACTGAGCTAGATTATGATTCATATACTGGTGGATCGAGGTGTGGAAAATGTGCTTATGTATCAACAGGAATAAAAAGTGTTACTGGCATTGAAGGTTACAACACAACTCATGAGAGTAGACATTCCCATTGTGTTAGAAACTCCATACACAACAAGTAGCAAATGCAATCAATAGTTGGTATATGTGGACTCCCTTTTAAGACATGATTTTAATCTAAACAATTTATTAAAAAACCTCTAACTTAAAGAAACAACACTGGCTGACTCCAGCTCCTATAACAATATCATTTCAATAGAGGTTTTTTTGGGGGGTTAGAGTCAATGGGTGCCATCTTACCTTCAGGGCTGCAACTATTTTTGAAGGGTTTAACCCCACAGTTTTCCTTACTACCTTTTATTACATACCAAACCTCCACAAAAGCATTGGTCTGTATATTAAATAGAAAATAGACTTTTTAAAAGCACCCAACATTTCTTACAGTCCCCATCTAGATAATGGTGACTCTGACATTCTAATCTTATGATAACATGCATGGAAAACTGGTTGGCAGGAGAACTGCTGGAGGGGTGTAAGCTGTTAGGACCCAATTATAGATTTTTATTTGGTATTATTTGGGGCTGAAAAAAGGTTTTAGAAGAAAGATGACTTCTAATGGTAAGTGTGATTTTATTTTTTTCAGGTATTTAGGTTTATTGGTTCCTCCCTCACTATTTTTAGGGTGAAGGGTAGGTAGGCTTTTATTTGAGGGGATGACTAGGGACTTGGGGACCCCTAGTCAACTTGGAGGGTGGGGTAGTAATTTTTACATTTAGCCCCCACCCGTCACCCATGGGTGGGGGCTGGATAGGGGGACAATAGGTCCTTCCCCCCGCCACCCATGCCTATTGCCACTTAAGGGTCCCCACCCGCCACTCATGGGTGGGGGTGGAGGGTAAACAATAGGTCTCCCCCTATTGTAACTTAAGGGCTGCCACCCGCCGCTCATGGATGTGGGTCAGGGGAGATGGGGCAGTAGGTTCTTCCCCCGTATTGTATTTTAGGGTCCCCACCCACCGCTCATGGGTGGGGGGGTCGAGGGAGGACTCTAGGTCTCCTGTTTCGTTTACTAGCCCCCACTCTTGATGTACGAGTGGGGGCTCAAAGGGGACACTTTTTTCCCCCATCAATTATTTTTATAGGTGTCCCACTAAGGGGCACTTTATTAAAGTAGTGGGGGTCTTTTTACAACAGTGAGCAGCCACAGTCTGCTAACTGTTTAGTAGACATGCCTCTACTCATGGTATAGCGAGTAGTGGCAGATTAATAACTTATACTAAGTAACCTTTACTTAGTATTGGTGAATTTGGCTAAAAGGCCAATTTAGGTCTTTCAGCCTTTTAGTAGATAGCTCCCTAATACCATGGGAGCATCTTGCAGCCGCGACATGAATAGAATCAGATTTTCATTCATTCATTCATTAAAACAAAAGGTCCGAAAGGTAGATTCTCTGGACCAGTCTGCGGAAGATAAAATATTCGACAGGAAACTGCCCGCACAAAAAGTAGAAGATGTGAACAACAAAAGATTGGTCAATTCCTGGGTGAGTTATCAATAGAGATGTCCTGAACAGTTCGCTGGAAACTGTTCGCCGGCGAACATAGCTTGTTCGCGGTCGCCGCGGCGGTCTAACATATGCGATGTTCGGTCCACCCCCTATTCGTCATGGAGGTGGGAGGGAGGGTCTGCTGCTGATTGGCTGGAATGTGTCTGCTGACTGTGGGGTACAGGGTCAAAGTTTACTCAATGATGACGAATAGGGGGCAGACCGAACATCGCATATACAAAGTTTTAAACAGTGGAGCGCTTATATCTTAACCCAGTGTTATATTGTGCACCAAAGTGTGATATTATAGCACTTAGCTGGGATTTTTTTCGATTTTGTATTGGTATCCTCTGTACCTTTAAAACATAAAGTTGCATATAGTGTAATATTGTTATTTTTATGTGGGCATAGGGAAGAAAAATTGGAAAAACTCACATATTCCAGAGCTAATATAACCTAGCTCTGGTGTGGACTGCTTTTAGGTCCGTTGTTGGGCGACCTCCCCCTCTTTTTATTCCAGTGCTGGTATAGGTGCTGGTATAGGTCCAACGTTTACCTCTCAATGGAAACAATATATAGTGAAGGTCCACTAGACAAAGGTTGCAATTACATTATAAGTGGAGATATACTCACAAGTGTAGAGCCTGTATCCTGGCTCAGTAAATCAGCTTAGTGTAGTTTGGGACTACACACCCATCTGTATAGATGCCGGAGACTCAAATTCGGTAAAAAAAAGTATTAATTTATTTTCCCAAACAAAATAAAAGTATAAAAATACAAATACCAAATATATTAAAAAGTCTATTAAGTAAAGAAACGCGTTTCACCGTTCAATTCGGCTTCCTCAGTCTTCTAATTCTGACTTCATGGGTCTCCGTTTTTAAATGCTTCCTCCCTCTGTTCACCATCAGCTGTCGCTCGTTTAATTTTCTCTTCGCGCTGTATTTGCGGTCCACGCCTCGGTTTCAGTATGGGTACGTGGTACCGAAAAAAATCGAAAAAAATCCCAGCTAAGTGCTATAATATCACACTTTGGTGCACAATATAACACTGGGTTAAGATATAAGCGCTCCACTGTTTAAAACTTTGTATTTCACGGATCTGTGTGTTTGGGGAGAATTACACATTCAGTGTGGTAGCAGCTTGGTTTGTAATAACAATTTGATACACTGTATCCATACAAAACGTTTTCATTGCACAGATTTGTTTTTACGAACATCGCATATGTTCGCCCGCCGCGGCGACCGCAAACAAGCTATGTTCGCCGGCGAACAGTTCCCGGCGAACTGTTCGGGACATCTCTAGTTATCAACCATCTGATCCAGTGTGCAATCGTGGGAGAGGAGACCGGTTTGTGCGGTCTAACATAAGAAATGAGTAGAGGCCTCGAAGGGGAACATAGATCAGTTGTGCTTTCAATGTAGTGACGGGTACAACTGGCAACACAGAGAAACGATTTGTCCGGAAAGTATGGGTAGAAAACCGATGAGGAATTTGTCTTTGTATGTCTGGTAATATTAAATCTGACTCCATCTGTTTGAAAGCCACTGCGTGAGAGTCAAAGGCCTGAACATCAGAAACTCTGCGAAAAGACACAAGACACAAAAGCAGGGCCAATTTCACAGAAAGCTGGCAAAGGGATAATTAATGCCTCTTTAGAAGGCAAGGCTTACAAAATGGAGAAATCCAGAGAGACATCCCAGAAATTGGAATATCTGGCAGCTGGGGGTCTTGTCAACCGTATTCTCCATAGAAGTCTACAAATGGAGGTGTGTTTCCCTATTGGCAAATTATCAATAGTATCATGAACTGCAGCAATGGCAGATAGAAATACATTGATTGATTTGTAGGATTTGCCCTGATCGAAAAGAAAGAATAAGACGTTCAATATAAGAGGTGCTGAAACGTAATCAATGTCTCTTTCCAGGAACTAGTTGACCCAAATCTGCCATGTGGAGAGGTAGGTCCGTCTAGTTTCTGGGGCCCATGAATTCCATAAGAGTGATTGAGCTGTGTTCCAAAGTCCCGCGACATACCAGGATCCTTTGAAACAGTCCAAGCTATGAGGTGATGATGGCCCTCTAGGGGAGTGGGTGGCAGTCACCTACTGGATTCCTGAGGATATTCGGAGTTTGAGGCAGAAGAAGGGGGTAATCTACAGAGTTCCAGCAGAGTGGGGAACCAGGTCTGGGCTCTCCATAATTTAGTTAATATGACTATCTGGCAAATACAATTACAGAGTCTGAACGTGTATACCAAAGAAGTGCCAAGTAACTCAAACACCCTGTGTGGAAACCTCTCTACCCACACTATAAAATACAAAATTTATACATACACAGCAGGTGGAGTATCTCGGTAGAAGGTATAAGGGAAATGGCAAATGTACAAATGGGATGACTGTAAGACAAAATGAGTACACAAGCACCTAGTGCAAGATCATACAGTGCATAGATTTAGTAAATAGAAGATTCCGTGATTTTATACTCACAAAGGAAGAAAATTATGGCTCAATCTGGATGCCTGTGGGAATAATTGGAAGGGATCCCACTCCCTTTAGAAATATAGTGGATGTGTTGTTGTTCCCAAAAAAGGAAGAATGTCCATACAGATGGAAGAAGACAAAACTTCCTCTTGATAGAGGGGTAACATTAAAATACAAAGTAAATACAAAATAAAACAAAATAAAATAAATGCAAGGAAAATTCCTGCAGATGCCACTATAAGTGATAGAGTCAAAGGTTCCACTATGGGGTATCCTGATATAGCAAGACGCGTTTCGCCTGTGAATAGGCTTCCTCAGTTGCTAAAATTACCTTCTTGTTGATGTCTTCTTATAGCTCTTTCTAAATGTGTCATTTAGTTCACCTGTTCCGGGTTTGGGTTCGCGGCAGCATCCTGATGACGAACTTCCGGTTCGCGGCTTCCTTTCAGTGACGAGCTTCCGGTTTTCGGTTTCAGTCACTGTTGGAACGCATATGCGTTCCATTCACTAAAAAACTTTATTATTCACTTTGTTCATACAAACATTTGCCGGGTCCAGGCATGTGTTCAATAGTGTAGAGAGCACCAAATCGGACTATCTGGACTCATTGAGAATGGAGGAGAACGCATAAGCTCCACTTGTCGGCCATGATTGCAGGAACGCAACAACCGGTGAGGACAGTGGGTCTGGGAGCCAGCTGAAAAAGGCATCCGTTTGACGATTCAGAGGGTACGCGAAGAGATCCAATATGAGGGGCCCCCGTAGGAGATAAATGTGATGAAATAGGAGAGGATCCAGTTGCCAATCGCTGGTGTCTCTCCAATGATGGGAAAACCAATCTGCAACCAGATTGTCTGGTCCTGGGAGATATTCCACTCGAATGGAAAGATTCCTGTCCGGACAGAACTGGTAACGGTCTTTCGTCAGGTCGGAAAGAAGTTTGGATCTGGATCCCCAGAGCCGGTTCACATAACGTACTGCCGAAATGTTGTCCATCCTTTACACCAGGAAACGATTGAAGGTGTCTTTTGCAAAACTGCAGATTGCAAAAGATCCTGCAATGAGTTCGAGACAATTGATATGGAAAGCCTGTTCCGATGGGGATCAGAGACCTTGAAAGCTTGAAACAAGTGGCTCCCCAAGCCAAAAGACTGGCATCCGACTCAAAGATCGCTCTCCCGTTCCAGGCTTCCATATTGTGAAGCCACCAGTGGAGTTCTATACGGACCTCGACTGTCAGAGAAATTAATTGGTTGTAGGCAGTAGAGCGATGCAAGTAAAAGGTTTTCAAACCTTGCATTGCTCGGTAGTGTAAAGGTCCTGGAAATACAGCCTGGATGGATACAGAGAAAAAGCCTATAATGTGTTCTATGTCACGTAGGCGAATTCGTTGGGCAGATAGAAATTTCTGAATCTTTTGTTTTATATTTTTTTATTTTTGGGTAAGGCAGTTGCAGAATTGCCTATATAGAATTTATTTAAAATCCAAGAAACTGAACTACCTGACAGAACCAAGGTTTTGAAGTAAAGCAGAAGTTATGTTTGTATGATGGTGCAGTTGTTGTGGGTCCTGGGCCATAATAAGGATATTGTCCAGATATATAATGGAGCGAACTCCTTGGGAACGGAGTAGGGCCCTCACCGGTTTCATCAATTTGGTGAAACACCATGGTGTGGAGCAAAGGCCAAAAGGAAGGCAGGTAAACTGCCAAATTTCTCCTTGCCATTAGAATTGAAGGAAAGCCCGATGGCTTCAGTTGATTGGGACTGTGAGGTATGTATCCTTGAGATCGAATCTGGAGAACCAGTCTCCCATGCAAAGGAGGTCCCTGAGAAGATGGATGTCTTCCATATTTAAATTTCGGTATCTGATTCAGGTCTTTTAAATTGATAATTGGGTGGTGGTTCCCAGTCTTTTAGCGTACAAGGAATATGTTGCTGAGAAAAGTACAGGGGAAAGGCAACCGCTCTATCACACCTTTCTACCTGAGTTTGTGTAACTCTAAATTTAAGGTTAGATCGTCTGCCTCTAACATCCATAATTGTGTCGGAGGTGTGTATTGCATGGGATGGTTCATAAAATCTATCTTGAATCCCCTGACAATGTGTAGGATCTATTTATCTTGAGAAAGTTGTTTCCAATGTTGGAAAAAATGTGTTATTTGGCCTGCAATCCGTACATTCAAATAAGTAAGGTCTATTAAATGAAGCAGTGCGACCGCGTAGGGAAGCAGAGTCATGTCCTCGAATAGATCCTCTGTTATTGAAGGACTGTTGATGATAAGGTCTGGTGGGTCCTGAAGCCCGATAGTCTGTGGGGCGAGGAGTGTAGCCTGTGAAGGCTGCTCTGCTGGTGGCTCAGCCTTTATAGCAACCAGCTTTCACAGAAAACTATGGATTTGGGAGTGAAAGACCCTGTGTAGTAAAAACTGAGACGTGCTTATAGAGATCTCGCTTAAAACTGTCTCCAAATAATAAGCCGTTGGTCTCTGGTACCAATTCTTTTAAACTTAGATCTGCCAATTTGGCATACATTTTGTAATGTGCAGCTTTACGCCTTTCATTTAAGATTGCCACATTGGCATTGCCTAGAAGGCATAATGCTCTCTGAGCCCACTGCTGCACATAATCCGGATCAAACTCACCACAAGTGAGTGCCTCATCTGCTAAAATAAAAATTTGGATGATGGGGCATGCGATGTCTAGCAATTTGTCTTGGATTGCTTTCAACCTCTGTTCAATGCAATTGTGATGGTCTTGATTCTTAATTTTAATATACAACACAGTGACTAGAGAACGTCCCCTTTGTATTAGAACATCTATACTCGGTTAAGACAAAGTATGTGTGTGTTTAGAATCAAATTCCAAAAAAATGATGTATGTTGCATTGTATCATACTGCAAGCAGCAAGTACTTATAAGGCACAATGCCCATATGTGACTCATACACAGTAAGCGGTTTTCAGGAGTTTGTTTGTAGAGAGCTCTGACCTAACCTGTATTTTAAGGCTGTAGATTGGCAATCTCAACATAGCATGGGCACAAAAAGATGCAGCTGATAACTAATTGTGAGGTATTTTTTATCTATTTACAGTTACACAAACATTAATCCTGATTATTTGCAATTCCTTCTTAACTGCAGCATGGCAAATTCTTAAAGTCTTAATGCCACTGGCATTCTATTAATCATTTATCTGGTGAAGTTAGCAAAGCTCAGTCCAGGTGGGGGTGATGGTGACCTAATGCAAAAGACGTGTAATAAAAGTGGCCTACTGACAGTTATATTTTCAGTGTGTTATAGAGTTTCATTTGTCAGCCATGATAATGGTTTGCTAAGCTTAAGGGGGAACTGTTACTTTCCATGATATTTAATATGATGTTTAGTTATCCTCTACCTTTAACAAATATGTGTCTACAAGGTTTGAAAAATAATGTTTTTTTTACAAGCTTTATTTAAAGATTTTCTTTGCATAATACATAAGCAATTGTTTAGTTTCATGCATGTGGTGTGTCTTTCTCCTTCCCCTTATTCCTGCTAATTTTCACTGTTCATCATTTGCTAATAGTGATATCCCGAACTGTTCGCTGGCGAATAGTTCCTGGCGAACATCACTTGTTCGCGTGCGCCAGGGACGGCGAACACGTGCGCTGTTCGGTCCGCCCCCTATTCGGCATCATTGAGTAAAATTTGACCCTGGCCTGTACCTCACAGTCAGCAGACACATTCCAGCCATTCAGCAGCAGACCCTCCCTCCCAGACCCTCCCACCTCCTGGAAAGCATCCATTTTACATTCATTGTGAAGCTGCATTCTTAGTGAGAGTAGGGACAGTGTAGCTGCTGCTGATTTGATAGGGAAATTGATAGCTAGGCTAGTGTATTCAGTGTCCACTACAGTCCTGAAAGACTCATCTGATCTCTGCTGTAAGGACAGCACCCCAAAAAGCCCTTTTTAGGGCTAGAACATCAGTCTGCTTTTTTTTCTGTGTAATATATTTGCAGTTGCCTGCCTTCCAGCCAGCCTGTGCCCACTTGCCCAGTGCCACCACTCACTCACTGGTGTAACAATAGCTTGCATTTAAAAAAAACAAAAAACTTTTTTGACTGTAATATAATAGCAGTCAGTTTCCTTCACTAGTGTGCGTTTCAGGGTCTGATAGGGCATAGTGTCACACCAGTGCAACTCATATCTGGTGTAACAGTAGTATACATTAAAAAAAAAAATTTTTTGACTGTAATAGATTGAATAGCAGTTAGTTGTCTGCCAGCGTGTATGTCAGGCTCGCAGCGTATACTGTGCCCACTTGCCCAGTGCCACCACTCATATCTGGTGTCCCAATAGCTTGCATTTAAAGAAAACTAAACTTTTTGGACTGTAATATAATAGCAGTCAGTTTCCTTCATGAGTGTGCGTTTCAGGGCCTGCCAAGGCACAGTGTCACACCAGTGCAACTCATATCTGGTGTAGCAGTAGTGTACATTTAAAAAAAATATATACAATTTTGACTGTAATAGATTGAATAGCAGTTAGTTGTCTGCCAGCGTGTAGTGATGTCCCGAACGGTTCGCTGGCGAATAGTTCCAGGCGAACATAGCATGTTCGCGTTCGCCACCACGGACAAACACATGCGATGTTCGGTCCGCCCCCTATTCTTTATCATTGAGTAAACTTTGACCCTGTACCTCACAGTCAGCAGACACATTCCAGCCAATCAGCAGCACACCCTCCCTAGCAGACCCTCCCACCTACTGGACAGTATCCATTTTAGATACATTTTTTCAATATTTTTTTTGTGTGCATATAAATGTTACAAGCAAATACTCCCCCCAGACACTCTGTATTACTGCATATACTCCCCCCAGACACTCTGTGTTACTGCAGATACTCCCTCCAGACACTCTGTGTTACTGCAGATACTCCCTCCAGACACTCTGTGTTACTGCAGATACTCCCTCCAGACACTCTGTGTTACTGCAGATACTCCCTCCAGACACTCTGTGTTACTGCAGATACTCCCTCCAGACACCCTGTGTTACTGCAGATACTCCCTCCAGACACCCTGTGTTACTGCAGATATTCCCTCCAGACACTCTGTGTTACTGCAGATATTCCCTCCAAACACCCTGTGTTACTGCAGATACTCCCTCCAGACACTCTGTGTTACTGCTGATACTCCCTCCAGACACCCTGTGGTACTGGAGATACTCCCTCCAGACACTCTGTGTTACTGCAGATACTCCCTCCAGACACTCTGTGTTACTGCAGATACTCCCTCCAGATACTCTGTGTTACTGCAGATACTCCCTCCAGACACCCTGTGTTACTGCAGATGCTCCCTCCAAACACTCTGTGTTACTGCAGATACTCCCTCCAGACACCCTGTGTTACTGCAGATACTCCCTCCAGACACAATGTGTTACTGCAGATACTCCCTCCAGACACCCTGTGTTACTGCAAATACTCCCTCCAGACACTCTGTGTTACTGCAGATACTCCATCCAGACACTCTGTGTCACTGCAGATACTCCCTCCAGACACCCTGTGTTACTGCAGATACTCCCCCCAGACACCCTGTGTTACTGCAGATACTCCCTCCAGACACCCTGTGTTACTGCAGATACTCCCTCCAGACACCCTGTGTTACTGCAGATACTCCCTCCAGACACCCTGTGTTACTGCAAATACTCCCTCCAGACACTCTGTGTTACTGCAGATACTCCATCCAGACACTCTGTGTCACTGCAGATACTCCCTCCAGACACCCTGTGTTACTGCAGATACTCCCCCCAGACACCCTGTGTTACTGGAGATACTCCCTCCAGACACTCTGTGTTACTGCAGATACTCCCTCCAGACACCCTGTGTTACTGCAGATACTCCCTCCAGACACTCTGTGTTACTGCAGATACTCCCTCCAGACACTTTGTGCTACTGCAGAAACTCCCTCCAGACACCCTGTGTTACTGCAGATACTCCCTCCAGACACTCTGTATTACTGCAGATACTCCCCCCAGACACTGACACAGAGCAGAATAGGGACTGTTCCCCCTACATAGGGTCACTTGGCAGATTTGGATTGACACCTGTCCTCAGGGACCCTGATACACACTCTAGGGGGACACCTACTGTCCTCCCCCCCCTCCCCTGCGCGGTGGGTGGGGCCATAAATCACAATGGGGGGGACCTACTGTCCTCCCCCGCCCCCACCCCTGCGCGGTGGGTGGGGGCCATAAAAATAATGAGGGGGGACCTACTGTCCTCCCCCCCTGGCCCCCACCCCTGAGCGGTGGGTGGGGGCCCTAAAAAAATAAATAAGGGGAACCTACTGTCCCCCCCAGCCCCCACCCCTGAGTGGTGGGTGGGGGCCCTAAATAAAAATCCCCCCCCAATCAAAGGTGACTAGGTTTCCCCAAGCCCCTAGTCACCTCCCCCCCCCCCCCCCCACCCCAAAAGAAGTTACTCCCTACCTATCCCCTTCACCCTAAAAAATAGTGAGGGGGGAATAAAATGGAATAAAATAACTAACCTGTAAAGAAAATGTAAACTTATAAGTAAGTAGTTATTTCCCTGTCTCGCCTATCTTCCTTCAAAGATATAAAAGGAAGGGTATGAGAGGCAGAGGCAAGGGAAGTATGGTCAGGTGGTGGTGCCAGCTCCACCGAGGGCTTGTACCCACTAATGAATTTATAGAAAGAACAGAAGGAGTCTCCCCTAGGGGAGATCTGCTGCTGGCAAATTCAAGAATAAAACAACTTATATAGAAAGCTAACCCACCAGTCCTAGAAGGTGTGGCAAATATAGAGAAGGGACAAAAATAATAAGAAGCAGGAGTGTATGCTTCTTATTAGCTTAACAGGTATCCTTTGTAGAAAAATATGTAAAATAAAAAATCTCTTTATTGGGTCCTTTTAAAATAAAGTAAACAAAGGAATACTGTATTGAGTCTCCCCCAATTCTGGCTAATGATATGAAACAATAGTGATACTTTACCTATTATATATTGGAGCCATGGGCAGGGAGCATCCCTTTAAATCTATAGGTTTAGGCAAGAGCCTGCGCAGGATAGAGTAATGCTTGGATCTAATATATAGATATAGAGATGTGTTGCACATAAATCACTATAGTGATATAGGTGTATGTTTCACATAAATCAGCATTAACTCTTAAATATTGGCTTCTATTCAGGAGAGATTAGCTATAATAGCGTAAAGAAAAGCGGGACAGAGAAGGAGTTCTTGAAAAGAAATTCTCTAAGCTAGTCCCTGGTTCTTCTGTAACACCTTCGAGGGTGTTCTGTGCTAAGCCTAACTAATGTGGTTGTTCGTCTGCCTAAACCCCCATTGCCGTGCTATCTAGGAAAGAGCACACAGTGTGGACTGAACATGGGTCTAAATACCCATAGTGCAATACAGGTGTCCCTTAGTGAAAAGAAAAGTGAATGAAGAGAGCGAGCTTCAACTTACCATTTGACGTCTTCTTTTTTCTAAAATCTTCTTTTTTTTAGCCCAAAAAAAGGCCAAATAAAAAGCCATAAGAACTGACGCAATTAATAAAAAAAAACTGAGCGCAAAACAAAATTATCCATCTTCACCCATGGAGGGCTCTGCGCAGACTGAGCTCTGCAGGGGGGGAAGGCATATAAAGCCTTGCCACGCCCTGCAATTAGGCTAAGAACACTCTGATTGGCTGGTTTAAGTCAATCAGAGTGCTCTTTGTCATTTTACACAGCGTGGAAAAATTCCAAAGAACTTTCCCACGCTGTGTAAAATGACACAGAACACTCTGATTGGTTAGATTCCAAGCCCACCAATCAGAGTGCTCTTTGTCATTTTACACAGCGTGGAAAAATTCCAAAGAACTTTCCCACGCTGTGTAAAATGACACAGAACACTCTGATTGGTTAGATTCCAAGCCCACCAATCAGAGTGCTCTTTGTCATTTTACACAGCGTGGGAAAATTCCAAAGAACTTTCCCATGCTGTGTAAAATGACACAGAACACTCTAATTGGTTAGATTCCAAGCCCACCAATCAGAGTGCTCTTTGTCATTTTACACAGCGTGGGAAAATTCCAAAGAACTTTCCCACGCTGTGTAAAATGACACAGAACACTCTGATTGGTTAGATCCCAAGCCCACCAATCAGAGTGCTCTTTGTCATTTTACACAGAGTGGGAAAATTCCAAAGAACTTTCCCATGCTGTGTAAAATGACACAGAACACTCTGATTGGTTAGATTCCAAGCCCACCAATCAGAGTGCTCTTTGTCATTTTACACAGCGTGGGGAAATTCCAAATAACTTTCCCACGCTGTGTAAAATGACACAGAACACTCTGATTGGTTAGGTTCCAAGCCCACCAATCAGAGTGCTCTTTGTCATTTTACACAGCGTGGGAAAATTCCAAATAACTTTCCCACGCTGTGTAAAATGACACAGAACACTCTGATTGGTTAGATTCCAAGCCAACCAATCAGAGTGCTCTTTGTCAATTTACACATCGTGGGGAAATTCCAAAGAACTTTCCCATGCTGTGTAAAATGACACAGAACACTCTGATTAGTTAGGTTCCAAGCCCACCAATCAGAGTGCTCTTTGTCATTTTACACAGCGTTGAAAAATCCCAAAGAACTTTCCCACGCTGTGTAAAATTACACAGAACACTCTGATTGGTTAGGTTCCAAGCCCACCAATCAGAGTGCTCTTTGTCATTTTACACAGCATGGGAAAATTCCAAAGAACTTTCCCACGCTGTGTAAAATGACACAGAACACTCTGATTGGTTAGGTTCCAAGCCCACCAATCAGAGTGCTCTTTGTCATTTTACACAGCGTGGGAAAATTCCAAAGAACTTCCCCACGCTGTGTAAAATGACGCAGAACACTCTGATTGGTTAGATTCCAAGCCCACCAATCAGAGTGCTCTTTGTCATTTTACACAGCATGGGAAAATTCCAAAGAATTTTCCCACGCTGTGTAAAATGACACAGAACACTCTGATTGGTTAGATTCCAAGCCCACCAATCAGAGTGCTCTTTGTCATTTTACACAGCGTGGGAAAATTCCAAAGAACTTTCCCACGCTGTGTAAAATGACACAGAGCACTGTGATTGGTGGGCTTGGAATCTAACCAATCAGAGTGATCTGTGTCATTTTACACAGCGTGGGAAAGTTCTTTGGAATTTTCCCACGCTGTGTAAAATGACAAAGAGCACTCTGATTGGCTTAAACCAGCCAATCAGAGTGTTCTTAGCCTAATTGCAGGGCGTGGCAAGGCTTTATAAGCCTTACCCCACCCTGCAGAGCACAGTCTGCGCGGAGCCCTCCATGGGTGAAGATGGATTTTTTTTTTGCGCTCGTTTATTTATTTATTTTTTAAATTGCGGCGGTTCTTTTGGCTTTTTATTTGTCCTTTTTTGGGGCTGAAAAAAGAAGATTTTAGAAAAAAGAAGACGTCAAATGGTAAGTTGAATTTTTCTTTACAGGTTATTTATTTTATTCCCCTTCACTATTTTTTTGGGGTGGTGGGGTGGGTGACTAGGGGCTTGGGGAGGGGATTTTTATTTAGGGCCCCCACCCACCACTCAGGGGTGGGGGCTGGGGGGGACTTTAGGTCTCCCCCTTATTGTTTTTTTAGGGCCCCCACCCACCACTCAGGGGTGGGGGCCAGGGGGGAGGAAAGTAGGTCCCCCACTGATTATTTTTATGGCCCCCACCCAACGCGCAGGGGTGGGGGCCGGGGGGGAGGACAGTAGGTCCCCCCCTCATTATTTTTATGGCCCTCACCCACCGCGCAGGGTACGTCCTCCCCCATTGTGATTTATGGCCCCCACCAACCGCGCAGGGGTGGGGGCCGGGGGAGGACAGTAGGTCCCCCCCTCATTATTTTTATGGCCCCCATCCACCACGCAGGGGTGGGGGCGGGGGGTGGACAGTAGGTCCTCGCCCCATTGTGATTTATGGCCCCCACCCACTGCGCAGGGTTGGGGGCCAGGGGGAGGACAGTAGGTCCCAGCCCCTCATTATTTTTATGGCCCCCACCCACCACGCAGGGGTGGGGGCAGGGGGAGGACAGTAGGTCCCCCCCCAGTGTGTATCAGGGTCCCTGAGGACAGGTGTCAATCCATATCTGTCAAGTGACCCTATGTAGGGGGAACAGTCCCTATTCTGCTCTGTGTCAGTGTGTTTCAGGGATCCTTAGGATAGGTGTCAATCCATATCTGCCAAGTGACCCTATGTAGGGGGAACAGTCCCTATTCTGCTCTGTGTCAGTGTGTATCAGGGTCTCTGAGGACAGGTGTCAATCCATATGTCAAGGTGTCAATATGTCAAATGTTAGGTGTCAATCCATATCCATTGTTATTTAGGAATGTTAGGTGATTTATGCCCTTGTTATACAGGGGAATATTCAGTAAATAAGGATAAGGGGGGGGCCTACTGTCCTCCCCCCCGGCCCCCACCCCTGCGCAGTGGGTGGGGGCCATAAATCAAAATTATTATTATTATTATTATATTATTATTTATAGAGTGCCATTAAATTCCGCAGCGCTTTACAATGGGTGGACGAACAGACATGTAGTTGTAACCAGACAAGTTGGACACAAAGGAACAGGGGTTGAGGGCCCTGCTCAATGAGCTTACATGCTAGAGGGAGTGGGGTAAAATGACACAAAAGGTAAGGATAGTATTAGACTAGTGACAGTTGCAGAAGAGGAATCAGTTGGGAGCTATTAAGAGTTTAATTGATACGCTTTTATGAAGAAGTGGGTTTTTAATGATTTTGTGAAGGAGTGGAGACTGGGTGAGCATCTAACGGAGGAGGGAAGCGAATTCCACAGGAACGGTGCAGCCCCCGAGAAGTCTCTAAGGCGAGCATCAGAGGTGGGAGTACGGACAGAAGATAGACGTAAGTCTTCAGCAGATTGTAAGGGCCTAGACGGGACATACTTGTGTATAAGGGAGGATAGATAGGTGGGAGCAGCATTATGTAGACATTTGAAAGCAAGAACCAGAATTTTAAATTGAGCTCTATATTTTATAGGAAGCCAATGTAGGGACTGACAGAAGGGTGAGGCATGGGAGGTGCGGGCGGACAGGAAGATGAGCCTCACCGCCGCATGCATTATGGACTGTAACGGCGCAAGTTGGGAGCACGTAAGACCACTGAGAAGCGGATTACAGTAGTCAAGTCGAGAAAGTACAGTGGAATGGACCAACACCTTAGTCGCATCTGGTGTTAAGTAGGGGCGGATGCGCGCAATGTTTTTGAGATGGAAATGACAGGATTTGGTGATAGAGTGAACATGAGGCTTGAAGGAGAGGTCGGAGTCAAAGAGAACACCTAGGCAACGAGCCTGCGTGGTGGAGCTGATGGTAGCACCATTGACTTGGAGGGAGACAGACACAGGAGTAACAACAATTGAGGGAGGAAAGACCAGAATTTCAGTTTTGGTCAAGTTTAGTTTAAGGAAGTGGGCAGCCATCCAGTTAGAAACAGCAGAGTGGCAGTCAGAGACACTAGTCAAGAGGGACGGGGAGAGATCAGGAGAGGACAGGTAGATTTGCGTGTCATCTGCATAGAAATTATATTGGAAGCCAAAGGAGCTAATGAGTTTACCAAGGGAGGCAGTATAGATGGAGAACAGTAGGGGATCAAGGACTGAACCTTGAGGGACACCAACAGAGAGGAGTTGGGGAGAAGAAGCAGAGCCAGAGAAAGAAACATTGAAAGAGCGCTGGGAGAGGTAGGAAGAGGACCAGGAGAGAGCAATATCTTGTAGACCGATATTGCTAAGGGTGAGAAGAAGCTGTTGATGATCAACAGTGTCAAAAGCCGCAGACAGGTCAAGGAGAATTAGGATAGAGTAGTGACCACGAGATTTTGCAGCGAGTAGATCATTGGATACTTTGGTCAGTGCCGTTTCCACAGAGTGCTTAGCGCGGAAACCTGACTGAAGCAGGTCTAGCAGAGAGTTTGATTCGAGGAAGTCTGTCAATCTCGCATATACAATTCTTTCAAGGATCTTGGATGCAAAAGGCAGTAGCGAGATAGGACGATAGTTGGATGGGGAGTTAGGGTCAAGATTGGGCTTCTTTAGAATTGGGGTTACAGTTGCATGTTTGAAGGGCGATAGAAATATACCAGAGGAGAGAGAGAGATTGAGAATTTTAGTGAGAGGTGGAGAAAGAGAAGAAGACAGAGTACGGATGAGATGCGAGGGAATTGGATCTAGGGAGCAGGTGGTGGGGCGGGTGGACTGGAGCAGAGCAGAAACCGCTTCCAATGTAGCGGGTGCGAGTGAACATAGAACAGCAGAGGGAGTGAAGTTAGGGGAAGTATTGCAAGGGGGGGGGAGAAAGATGAGAGATCTATTCTCTGATTGTAGAGATCTTGTCAGTGAAGTGGGGGGGGACCTACTGTCCTCCCGCCCGCCCCCACCCATGAGCGGTGGGTGGAGGCCATAAAAATAATGAGGGGGGGACCTACTGTATGATGTTGTATCGATCAGGTAGTGTAAGGGTTACGCCCGCTTCACAGTGACAGACCAAACTCCCCATTTAACGCACCGCAAACCTCCGCAAGCAGTCCATTTGCACAACCGCAAACTCCCCATCTGCTGCGGTTGGATACCAAGCTAGCCATGTCCGTTCCTTGTCCTCACTGATGTCATTGAAGGTCTCTTCCTCCACCCAGCCACGTACAACACCAAGGGTCCCTGAAAGTATGCTAATAAACTGAAAAAAGAAAAAATCTCCCAAGAAGGAGATCTAAAACTGGCATAGGAAAAGGTTAGACAACTATAATAAAGTGATACCTACAAATCCTAGTGAGCATATGTGTATAATAGAGGGAGAAAGGGAAAGCAGAGTAATGCTTCCTAATACCGTGGTTAGTACCCTTTGTTAAAGTAAATTGAGTAATGGACAAAAGTCTTTATTGTATTATTTATAAATAACAAAGGGATACTATACTCATTCCCCTATAGTGGCTAATTGTGTAATAATGGTAATACTATTACCAATTATATAATATTGGCAGGGGCAAGGAAATTCCCTCTAAATAGATGGGTATAGGCAGAGAGTATGGAGACCGGAGTGATAAAGTGTCAATAAGGTGATATAAAGTTAAAAGTATCACAGACACACAGCCACCCTTTCTCTTAGCTAGTTTCCAGAAATGCTGGATAGGTAGAAGGGCTATAAAGACGCGGTCTAAGAAGAATCCTCTAAACTAGCCCTAATCTCCTAAAGCTCAATCTAAACGTTTAGATGACTGCCTGATTTCCCATCACAGATGCTGGCTAGGAATAACACTGTGCAAGACAAAGAGTGGGTCTAAGTGCCCATAGTGCAGTAAAGTGTCCCTAGTAAAGTGAAAAAGAGAAAAATGAGCTGGCACCCAAGAGAATTACGAGCTGGCGCCCTATCTGGGGACTTGTTTATGGCATCGATTTTAGGAACCAGGAGATGGAAAAAGATGCTTGGTCGGTCCTCCTACTTCAAATTTGGGGCACTGCGCGTGCAATCTAATGTGCCACCAACTAGGAGTGGTGTGTTAAGTAGTACTATTCCTATCAGTTTAATCCCTGTTATGTGCCTTTTTTTTGGTTTGGTTTTTGAAGCCACAGTGCAGCACCAGAGGCCCGAAAAATTAGGCATGTACACATGCCTGAAAAATTAGGTATTGTTGCAGCTGCTGCTGTAGCAGCGGCCAGAAAAATTGATGTTTTTTTCCCAGGCAGAAAGTGCCCTAAAACATTGCGGCTTGAACCCTAGTTGGTGGCGGATAAGTCACGCAAGTCAACCGGCATTCAGAGCTAAAATACAGCAGCATGTGGACGATTTTTAGCCCAAGGCAGCTCATCTCATCAGGCCTTTTTTAGTCTAATGTATCGTCCACTGTCAGTCCCTTCGGGATCCATCCCTCATTCATCTTAATAAAGGTGAGGTAATCTAGACTTTTTTGACCTAGGTGACAATACCTCCTGCTGCACTAAAGGTCCTTTCTGACAGGACACTTGAAGCGGGGCAGGCCAGAAGTACTATCACAAATTGGGATAGCTCAGGCCACAGGTCAAGCCTGCACACCCAGTAGTCAAGAGGTTCATCGCTCCTCAGAGTGTCGATATCTGCAGTTAAGGCGAGGTAGTCTGCTACCTGTCGGTCGAGTCGTTCTCTGAGGCTGGATCCCGAAGGGCTGTAGCGATGCGTAGGACTTAAAAAGCTCTGCATGTCCTCCATCAACAACACGTCTTTAAAGCGTCCTGTCCTTGCCGGCGTGGTCGTGGGAAGAGGAGGATGACTTTCACCTCTTCCCCTGTTAGATTCCCGTTGTGCTGTGACATCACCCTTATACGCTGTGTAAAGCATACTTTTTAATTTATTTTGAAAATGCTGCATCCTTTCCGACTTGTTGTAATTTGGTAACTTTTCCGCCACTTTCTGCTTATACCGGGGGTCTAGTAGCGTGGACACCCAGTACAGGTCGTTCTCCTTCAGCCATTTTATATGAGGGTCCCTCAACAGGCACGACAGCATGAAAGACCCCATTTGCACAAGGTTGGATGCCGAGCTACTCATTTCCCGTTCCTCCTCCTCAGTGATCTCAATAAAGGTATGTTCTTCCCCCCAGCCATGTACAACACCAGGGGTACCAGATAGGTGACAACGAGCACCCTGGGATGCCTGTTGTGGTTGGTTTTCCTCCTCCTCCTCAAAGCCACATTCCTCCTCTGACTCCTCTTCCTCACAATCCTCTTCCAGCGTTTCCGCAGGTCCAGCAAGCGATGCTGATAAGGCTGTTTCTGGTGGTGATGGTGACCAAAACTCTTCCTCTTCACGCTCATCTATGGCCTGATCCAGCACTCTTCACAGGGCACGCTCCAGGAAGAAAACAAATGGTATAATGTCGCTGATGGTGCCTTCGGTGGGACTGACTAGGTTTGTCACCTCCTCAAAAGGACGCATGAACCTACAGGCATTGCGCATGAGCGTCCAGTAACGTGGCAAAAAAATTCCCAGCTCCCCAGAGGCTGTCCTAGCACCCCGGTCATACAAATATTCATTAACGGCTTTTTCTTGTTGGAGCAGGCGGTCAAACATTAGGAGTGTTGAATTCCAACGTGTCGGGCTGTCGCAAATCAAGCGCCACACTGGCATGTTGTTTCGCAGCTGGATATCTGCAAAGTGCGCCATGGCCGTGTAGGAACACCGGAAATGGCCACACACCTTCCTGGCCTGCTTCAGGACGTCCTGTAAGCCTGTGTACTTATGCACAAAGCGTTGTACGATCAGATTACACACATGTGCCATGCACGGCACATGTGTCAACTTGCCCAACTTCAATGCCGCCAACAAATTTGTTCCGTTGTCACAAAACACTTTGCCGATATCCAGTTGCTGCGGAGTCAGCCACTTTTCCACCTGTGCGTTCAGGGTGGACAGGAGTGCTTGTCCGGTGTGACTCTCTGCTTTCAAGCAAGTCAAACCCAAGACGGCGTGACACTGCCGTATCCGGGATGTGGAATAGTACCTGGGGAGCTGGGGGGGTGCCGTTGATGTGGAGCAAGACGCAGCAGCAGAAGAGGACTCAGCCGAGGAGGTTATGGAAGAGGATGGAGTAGAGGAGGTGGCAGCAGGCCTGCCTGCAAGCCGTGGCGGTGTCACCAACTCCTCTGCAGAGCCACGCATTCCATGCTTGGCAGCCGTCAGCAGGTTTACCCAATGCGCAGTGTAGGTGATATATCTGCCCTGACCATGCTTTGCAGACCAGGTATCAGTGGTCAGATGGACCCTTGCCCCAACACTGTGTGCCAGACATGCCATTACTTCCTTTTGCACAATCGAGTACAGGTTGGGGATTGCCTTTTGTGCAAAGAAATTTCGGCTGGGTACCTTCCACTGCGGTATCCCAATAGCTACACATTTTTTGAAGGCCTCAGACTCCACCAGCTTGTATGGTAAAAGCTGGCGGGCTAATAGTTCAGACAAGCCAGCTGTCAGACGCTTGGTCAAGGGGGTGACTTTCTGACATTGGCTTCTTACGCTCAAACATGTCCTTGACAGACACCTGACTGTGGGCAGATGAGCGGGAACTGCTCAAGGCGAGAGACGGAGTGGCGGATGGTTGAGAGGGGGCAAGGAGGACAGCAGTGGTTGACGTGGCTGAAGATGCTGGACCAGGAGGAGGATGGCAGCTTTGAGTTTGTGTGCTGCTTGTACTCATGTGTTGATCCCATAGGCGTTTGTGATGTGCGATCATGTGCCTACGCAAAGCAGTTGTACCTAGGTGGGTGTTTGACTTCCCACGACTCAGTTTCTTTTGGCACAGGTTGCAAATGGCATCGCTGTTGTCAGAGGCAGACACACAAAAAAAATGCCACACTGCTGAGCTCTGCAATTACGGCATTCTGGTGGTGGACACAGCATGCGTTAATTGGCGTGCTGTCGGGCTGACCCCGGGTGCCGATGCATGCTGTCAGACTGTGCCACTAGCTCCTTGCGATGACCTCCCCCTGCTTCCAACTCGTCTCCTCCTCCTCTCTGTCTCCCCATCTGAACTTTCGCCCTGTTCTTCTTCTTGCCGAGTGGGCACCCACGTGACATCCATGGACGCATCGTCATCGTCAACCGCTTCACTTGTATCTGACAACTCAGCAAAGGAAGCAGCAGTGGGTACAACATCATCATCATCACACCGTACATCCATGTGTGTAATGCTGCCTGACTGAGACATATCCCTGTTATCTACATCCTCTGGCAATAATGGTTGCACATCACTCATTTCTTCAAACGGATGTGTAAATAACTCCTCTGACAGATAAAGTGAAGCGGCTGTGGTGCTAGTGTTGGTGGTGGCGGCAGGCGGGTGAGTGGTATCTTGAGAGGTGCCTGAAGCTAAGCTGGAGGAGGATGGTGCGTCAAGGTTCCGAGCGGAAGCTGTAGAAGATTGGGTGTCCTGTGTTAGCCAGTCAACTATGTCCTCAGAACTTTTCAAGTTCAGGGTACGTGGCCTCTGAAAATTGGGCATTATTCTAGGGCAAAAGGGAATCACAGCACCACGACCACGACGGCCCCTGCGGGGTGGCCTGCCTCTGCCTGTAATTTTTTGGGGGATTAGTGGTACTATGTGTGCAAGCTACTGTGAGACCAGATATGAGTGGCAATGTGCACTGGCAGAGGTTGACAGAGTACACGCTGTAGGCCTGACACACCCGCTTGAAGGACACTGACTGCTATTAGCTTACAGTGAAAACTGTTTTTCTTTTTAAAGGCACGCTATTGTGATACCAGATATGAGTGGCAAAGTACACTGGCAGAGGTTGGCAGAGTACACGCTGAAGGCCTGACACCCGCTTGAAGGACACTGACTGCTATTAGCTTACAGTGAAAAACTTTTTTTCTTTTTAAAGGCACGCTATTGTGACACCAGATATGAGTGGCGAAGTACACTGGCAGAGGTTGGCAGAGTACACGCTGAAGGCCTGACACCCGCTTGAAGGTCACTGACTGCTATTAGCTTACAGTGAAAAACTTTTTTTCTTTTTAAAGGCACACATTGTGACACTAGATATGAGTGGCAAAGTACACTGGCAGAGGTTGGCAGAGTACACGCTGAAGGCCTGACACCCGCTTGAAGGACACTGACTGCTATTGGCTTACAGTGAAAAACTTTTTTCTTTTTAAAGGCATGCTATTGTGACACCAGATTTAAGTGGCAAAGTGGACTGGCAGAGGTTGGCAGAGTACACGCTGAAGGCCTGACACCCAGGCGCTTGCAGACAACTAACTGCTATTAGCTTACAGTGAAAAACTTTTTTTTCTTTTTAAAGGCACGCTATAGTGACACCAGATATGAGTGGCAAAGTGGACTGGCAGAAGTTGGCAGAGTACACGCTGAAGGCCTGACACCCAGACGCTTGCAGACAACTAACTGCTATTCAATCTATTACAGTGAAAAAAAAAATTTGTTTTTAAATGCAAGCTATTGTGACACCAGATATGAGTGGCAAAGTACACTGGCAGAGGTTGGCAGAGTACACGCTGAAGACCTGACACCCGCTTGAAGGACACTGACTGCTATTAGCTTACAGTGAAAAACTTTTTTTCTTTTTAAAGGCACGCTATTGTGACACTAGATATGAGTGGCAAAGTGGACTGGCAGAAGTTGGCAGAGTACACGCTGAAGACCTGACACCCGCTTGAAGGACACTGACTGCTATTAGCTTACAGTGAAAAACTTTTTTGCCTTTTTAAAGGCACGATATTGTGATACCAGATATGAGTGGCAAAGTGGACTGGCAGAAGTTGGCAGAGTACACGCTGAAGGCCTGACACCCGCTTGAAGGACACTGACTGCTATTGGCTTACAGTGAAAAACCTTTTTTTATTTTTAAAGGCACACTATTGTGACACCAGATGTGAGTGGCAAAGTGGACTGGCAGAGGTAGGCAGAGTACACGCTGAAGGCCTGACACCCGCTTGAAGGACACTGACTGCTATTGGCTTACAGTGAAAAACCTTTTTTCTTTTTAAAGGCACGCTATTGTGACACCAGATATGAGTGGCAAAGTACACTGGCAGAGGTTGGCAGAGTACACGCTGAAGGCCTGACACCCGCTTGAAGGACACTGACTGCTATTAGCTTACAGTGAAAAACTGTTTTGCCTTTTTAAAGGCACGCTATTGTGATACACGCTGAAGGCCTGACACCCGCTTGAAGGACACTGACTGCTATTAGCTTACAGTGAAAAACGTTTTTCTTTTTAACCCCTTAAGGACCAAACTTCTGGAATAAAAGGGAATCATGACATGTCACACATGTCATGTGTCCTTAAAGGCACGCTGTTGTGACATCAGATATGAGGGGCAAAGTACACTGGCAGAGGCTGGCAGAGTACATGCTGAAGGCCTGACCCCCAGATGCTTGCAGACAACTAACTGCTATTCAATCTATTACAGTGAAAAAAAATGTTTTGTTTTTAAATGCAAGCTATTGTGACACCAGATATGAGTGGTGGCACTGGGCAAGTGGGCACAGTATCCACTGTGAGCCTGACACAGAAGCTGGCAGGCAGGTGACTGCAATTACATTACACAGAAAAAAAAAGCAGACTGATGTTCTAGCCCTGAAAAGGGCTTTTTGGGGTGCTGTCCTTACAGCAGAGATCAGATGAGTCCTTCAGGACTGTAATGGACACTGAATACCCTAGCCTAGCTATCCATTTCCCTATCAAATGAGCAGCAGCTACACTTTCCCTCCTCTATCTAAGAATGCAGCTTCAGAATGAATCTAAAATGGATGCTGTACAGGAGGTGGGAGGGTCTGGAAGGGACGGTCTGCTGCTAATTTGCTGTAATGTGTCTGCTGACCGTGAGGCACAGGGTCAAAGTTTACTCAATGATGACGAATAGGGGGCGGATCGAACCGCGCATGTGTTCGCCCGCCGTGGCGAACGCGAACACGCTGTGTTCGCCGGGAACTATTCGCCAGCGAACAGTTCGGTACATCACTACTTATATACACGTCCCCTGATAGGGGACGTAACAGGGATTAAACTGATAGGAACAGTACTACTTAACACACCACTCCTATCTGGTGGCACATTAGATTGCACGCGCAGTGCCCCAAATTTGAAGTAGGAGGACCGACCAAGCATCTTTTTCCATCTCCTGCTTCCTAAAATCGATGCCTTATATACACGTCCCCTGATAGAGGACGTAACAGGGATTAAACTGATAAGAATAGTACTACTTAACACACCACTCCTATCTGGTGGCACATTAGATTGCACGCGCAGTGCCCCAAATTTGAAGTAGGAGGACCGACCAAGCATCTTTTTCCATCTCCTGCTTCCTAAAATCGATGCCTTATATACACGTCCCCTGATAGAGGACGTAACAGGGATTAAACTGATAAGAATAGTACTACTTAACACACCACTCCTATCTGGTGGCACATTAGATTGCACGCGCAGTGCCCCAAATTTGAAGTAGGAGGACCGACCAAGCATCTTTTTCCATCTCCCGCTTCCTAAAATCGATGCCTTATATACACGTCCCCTGATAGGGGACGTAACAGGGATTAAACGGATAGGAATAGTACTACTTAACATACCACTCCTATCTGGTGGCACATTAGATTGCACGCGCAGTTCCCCAAATTTGAAATAGGAGGACCGAACAAGCATGTTTTTCCATCTCCCGCTTCCTAAAATCGATGCCTTATATACACGTCCCCTGATAGGGGACGTAACAGGGATTAAACTGATAGGAATAGTACTACTTAACACACCACTCCTATCTGGTGGCACATTAGATTGCATGCGCAGTGCCCCAAATTTGAAGTAGGAGGACCGACCAAGCATGTTTTTCCATCTTCCGCATCCTAAAATCGATGCCTTATATACACGTCCCCTATAACAGGGATTAAACTGATAGGAATAGTACTACTTAACACACCTTATAATAACGCAGAGAGAGGCAACGCAAAGAGAGGAGTCTGAAGAAGAGGAGTCAGAGGAGGAAGGTGGCTTTGAGGAGGTGGAAGACCAAACACAGCAGGCGTCCCAGGGGGCGTGTTGTCACCTTTCGGGGACCCTTGGTGTTGTACGTGGCTGGGTGGAGGAAGAGACCTTCAATGACATCAGTGAGGACAAGGAACGGGACATGGCTAGCTTGGTATCCAACCTTGTGCAAATGGGGAGTTTGCGGTTGTGCAAATGGACTGTTTGCGGTTGTTTGCGGTGCGTTAAACGAGTTTGGTCTGTCACTGTGAAGCGGGCGTAACCCTTACACTACCTGATCGATACAACATCATACCTGATGTTTTAAAGCAGGTTATTCCAAACAATTTAGGAATGTTCGGTGATTTATGCCCTTTATGGATTAAAACCAGACTCTGCATCAACTATGTCATTTTCCATGGGAGTTTTGCCATGGATCCCCCTCCGGCATGCCACAGTCCAGGTGTTAGTCCCCTTGAAACAACTTTTCCATCACTATTGTGGCCAGAAAGAGTCCCTATGGGTTTTAAAATTCGCCTGCCCATTGAAGTCTATGGCGGTTCGCCCGGTTCGCCCGTTCGCGAACATTTGCGGAAGTTCGCGTTCGCCGTTTGCGAACGGAAAATTTTATGTTCGCGACATCACTATTTGCTAATTCTGTTACATGTTCTTTTAGTGACAAGGAAAAAGATAAGATTGCTTACATGTTACTGCATTTAATTGCATGAAAGAGACACTATAGACACCCAGACCACTTCATCTCATTAGTGGTCTGGGTGCAGTAGCCCAGACCCCTTAACCCTGTAGCTGAAAACGTTGCCGTTTTAGAGAAACTGCTTCATTTACATTGCAGGTTTAAGACATTAAAGGGACACTCCAGGCACCCAGACCACTTCAGCTCATTGGAGTGGTCTGGGTGCCAACTCCCAATACCCTTAACCCTGCAAGTGTAATTATTGCAGTTTTTTTAAAACTGCAATAATTACCTTGCAGGGTTAAGTCCTCCCCTAGTGGCTGTCTATTAGACAGCCACTAGAGGACACTTCCTGCTTCATAGCACAGGTTTTCTGTGCTAGAGCGTCGCTGGATGTCCTCACGCTGTGTGAGGACCTCCAGCGTCGCTCTATTCCCCATAGGGAAGCATTGAAATTCATTTTCAATGCTTTCCTATGGGGTGCGCTAATGCGCATGCGCGGCATTGCCACGCATGCGCATTAGGTCTCCTCGGCCGGCGGGCGAGATCAGTCTCGCCCACCGGCCGACGTAATCAGAAGGAGGAGCGGTGGGGGAGGAGGAAGCAGCGACGTGGGACCTGTCGCTGCCCCTGGTAAGTGACTGAAGGGGTTTTCACCCCTTCAGCAACTGGGGATTGGGGGGTGGGAGGGAGAGGGACCCTCCAGTGCCAGGAAAACGGATTGTTTTCCTGGCACTGGAGTTTCCCTTTAATTTTGTTTTTAAAAAATAGATTTTCGGATGAAAATCGGCTTTCGTCCACTCGTTTGAATTTCGAATGGGAAGCTGACCGAATAAACAAATGAACGAATGATTGCGCAACTAGCAATATACTTCCATGCGCAATCCATTTATTTGTTCATTCGGAATATGTGTTCAGCCATTTGCCATTATACTCTGTCAGTTATGGGAAAAAGCCGAATGAGTCATCTGAATGAACGAATGGCTCATTTGTTCGGTCCATTTCTGTTCGGCTCACTCATATCATATATTATTGCACAGACAGGCTTGTGAGTGAGCTGATTTTTTTTTGTCCAATCAGCTCATTCCTGTGACATGATACGTGGTGCAAGCAGATTTTTAAAGAAGTATAAAAGCTAGCAGTAAATCTTTCTCCGCCCTCCTTTGACTGAGCTTTGATGGTAAAACACTGTGCTTTTGTGCTGTGCTAGCCTCATTGCTTGTTGTACAAGGAAAGGTTAAAGGAACTCAACATGTATAGCTTGGAGGAAAGACGAGACAGGGGGGATATGATAGAAACATTTAAATACATAAAGGGAATCACAGTAAAGGAGGAGACTATATTTAAAAAAAGAAAAACTACCACAACAAGAGTACATAGTCTTAAATTAGACGGGCAAAGGTTTAAAAATAAAATCAGGAAGTATGACATTACTGAGAGGGATGCATGGAATAGCTTTCCAGCTGAAGTGGTAGAGGTTAACACAGTAAAGGAGTTTAAACATGTGTGGGATAGGCATAAGGCTATCCTAACTAGAAGATAAGGCCAGGGACTAATTAAAGTATTTAGAAAAGTGGGCAGACTAGATGGGCCGAATGGTTCTTATCTGCCGTCACATTCTATGTTTCTTTGTTTCTATTTTGTAGAGATTATGTGTGAGACCTGGTGAGCCTGCCATTTCTCACAACTTGCGTACTTAGACTTGTTCTGAGACATCTATTTTTAATTTCTGTGCTTTATGAGAGCTGTGTACTGCTGTACTGATGGCTGAGACAGTTTGCCACACAGTACCTGGCTGGCGCTGCCACTGCCGGCCTTCCCTGCTTGCTGTACTGCCTGCAGCAACCAGGTTTGTATTAATATTCTTCGTTAATATAATTGTTTAGCTTACATTGATTTAAATTTGGAGCTGGAAGAATCTAGTTCTTTAGATTACTGGGCCTGATGGTTTCTGCCCTAGTGGTAGACTTCTAGGTTGGCTTAGGTTTAGGTTATTGCAGGAACTTGAAGAATAGTCTGTAGTGTAAACCTTAGCCTAGTAGATAATTAATAAAGTTTATCTCGTATGTCCTTTTAAATTGAAATTAGCCAAGCCATAGAAGTTATTGTTAGATATTCATCTGTTAGATATACTGCAGGTGATGCAGTGGTGATAGAGTTCCTTTTCTGTAATTCTAATCTAAGTGTATGTGACTGCACTAAGTTATATTTTTTTGTGCAGCAAAAGATCTGTGACAGTAAAAATTACCACTACTAGCTCAAAGTCAGACAGTGGTAGACCGACTAATTGTTCTGTCACTCACTCACTGACTGTGTGTGCTTACTTTGCAGGTACACAGTGTAAGAGTTAATTTAGTTTTTTTTGTTTTGTTTTTTTTTAACAGTTTTTATTGCACGCCAGTTGCATAGATACATCATTTTGTAATACACAGTTAAGTCACACACAGTCAATATTTGAAAGATCCATAACAGAAGCATGTCCAAAAATATTAGTATCAAGTGTATTACAATAATAAAGATATGGAACATGCTAAAAAAACAACAATGTAAAGTTAACTCTGTACTTGAGACTTAACATAATGACACACTTTTCAAGACTCAAAAGACTTCAAAACTTTAACATAAGAGCTGTAAAGAATAGGTTTACTTTGTGGAGTAAAAGAAGAAACATTGAGGAAGGTATGGTTCCTGGGAGAAGAAAGAGGAAAAAGGGGTAGGGTGAAGCAGGGGGGCTGGAAGGTGATTTTTATTGTGAATCTAGGGTGCAAATTTACTATAGTTCATGGTGGTCTGGGAGTTCACACAAAGTTTGTCCAACAATATGTGGTGGTATGTGTAATTTGATAACCTTAGTACCTATGGTTTTAAGCTATGCTAAGATACTTGGAGGTGGAGGGTTGATGAGAGGATCAACATGTGCATGTGTATGTGAGTCCTATATGACGGAAAAATGCTAATTCCCATTGTGCATCCCAGTTCTTTGTGCAAGGCATTTTTAAGAACCTTTAATGTGTTGGGTGTTTCTCTATTAATGGAGGCATATCAAATCGAGAGGACTTTTTTTGTGCGGTTTACGAATGGTACATATGTGTCTGAACCTGGTTAGTGGCTTAAAGTTATGCAGGGTGGGATATTGTGTGTGTGTCCTGGTTAGGTACAATTTGAGCTGTATGTATCAGAATGCTGCAGTGGCTGGTTTGTTAAAAGCGACCTGTATGTGAGAGAAGCATTATCAAAGTATTTCATTTGTGTATTTAGTAAAGGAATGTCACCCTGTGTTGCATCCTGACATTGTAAGAAAAGGTCGGTATAATATAGGACAGCGAGTTCATAGGGGTCGCTAGGGGTACTGGAGGATACATGGTAAGTTTATCTCTAATTGCATCCTACATTCTGAATAAGTGTTGGATAATGGAAAGGGAGTTATCTAGGTGTGGGCAGATATTTTTCAGAATCCACAACAATGTGCGTGGCTCCAATGGATGTAGCCAGTGTGCCTCCGCATTCATTTGTACTATAGTGTGCATAAAGGCTGCTCTGTAGTAGAATTACGGCTTTTCGAAAAGTTATTGGAGCTTGGGCACTAGAGACATTGTTATAGCTGCTATGTGTCCCAGCCAGGATAGGTATTTTCCTTCCCAAGATTTTAGAGTTTCTTTGAATTACTTGACAAAGTTACCCTGAAATAAACATGAAAGGGTTTTCGGCAGCCTGACACCTAGAGAAGCCAGATAGCTGTGTTGCCAGTCCATAGGGAAAGTATCATTGAGTCTGTCCAGTGAGTGTTTGTCAAAGTTAAGCTCTAAGGCTTGGGTTTTCATAATGATAATATTTAATTTGTAATATGAGTGGGAGCTGTATTCAGTGATTTGTTTCATAAGGTTCGGTGGGGATATTAGAGGCGGTTTCATAGTCATAGGGATGTTATATGGAAATAAGTTAAGTTTGTATTCTTTGTCATTTATACATCTATCGGGTATTGATGGATCTGAACAAATAGAAGTAGCTAGGGATTCCTAAGATAAAATGTATAGTAAGGGAGACAGGGGACATCCTTGCCGGGACCCATTAGAAACGAGAAAGGGGTTTGAGACAAATCACAAGTTAAGTACTTTAGCTGTCGGGTTTGATATAATAATAGTAATGATATGATATAAATACGTATTAAGAAATGGAAGTGAGTCAAATCAAAAATCCAGCAGATTAAATATGGAATATAAAAAACTGTAACTTTTTTTAACTATTTTACTTTGAACCAAATAGTTCACTTATGGAATAAATTAAATAAGAAACTGGGGTTGGAAAATAAAATCTTTGATTTCTAAAATCTGAAAGTAACAGTAAGTGCTATGAATAATATATCCCTGAACACGTGGAAACTCAGTCATATTAATACAATTAAACATCTAGTTCTAAATAACAAGATAAAATCCCCCTCCCACCCCCCCCCCCCCCACAACAAAATGGTTGTACACAATAGGACAGATATTAGGTTGCACCAAAATGTCAAAAATATATGTTAAGATAATTAAGTAGCTTACAAAAAAAAGACAGTCATAAATATTACCAGTCCAAAATATAAAATATAAAATTAAACAATTCAAAAAAGTCCAAAATATGAGTTACAATGGTGATTAAAATGTGACCTTTTTGTAACTGGTTTTCTTGTGAGAATCTTGAGATAAATGTTTCTCTTGATCCAGTTTAAACATATGAGAAAGAAGAAACTAAAATAGTGTAGTATGTCACAAACAAATGATTAGAGAATTAGAGATATACAATATGTAAAAGTCCTACTCACATATTGTAGAGCTAGTACAAGCTCAGGTGTAACTCGCATTCAGTAGCGTTGACCCCCTGGTAGAATGTAGGTGACAATATTTTCAACAGGTTTCTCAGAGTGGAGGTGTCCCGGGAAGAAAGAAACAAGGCAAAAATAGTGCTCTATGTATAGAATTGCATTAAAATAGTCAATAATAAGGTCTTATACACACATTTGTGTGATTAGGAGATACTGCTTAATTCTCTGGGCATAGGTGGTATAATCCCCACCTGGGATTCTTTAGCGAGTAATTCTTAGAAGTTCTGTATGACCAGGTTAAAATAAATGGATAAAATTTAAAGAAATTTCTGATAACCTATTGTTTGATCTCTGCTAAAATAATGATAGCAAGAAACTGGAAAAGAGAACATGATTTCACTATTATCCAGTTGAGTTCTCAATTGCTGTATCAAATAAAAATGGTATAGAGTTACCAGATTCCCGGATAAGACCTCTAATCTATTGGACAAATGGGAAAACAAACTGAGCAATGTGTCCAAAGATGACCAGAATGGATAATCAATTAATGAAGGGCAAAAGAAAGGCAGGGGACTCTCGTTGATATGAAAGTAGGTCTGAATGTATGTTGAACCGTGTATGTGCTTGTATTATATCTTGATGGAATGTAAATGTCTAATTTATGTTATTTGTTAAGCAAAGAAAAACATTACATTTGTTTTAACGATAGATTGGGGGAAATCAGATTTTATTTATTCAAGTTGTAGAGCTGTTTATGCCAGGCACTCAATTTAGATTGCTATGATATCTTTAAAGCACAAGCTAGGCATGAGGTTGAGCTATGACCCAGCATGCTCAATGATAGTGAACTTGCCATTCTGTTCCCATATATTATTATTTTCATTCGCTGTTTTGTAGCACTGAATACGTTTTTTCTGGGGTTTTTTACTTACATTATTTGGTCCATTCCCTATATTAGATTTATGATATGTGGAATTTGAAAGTTATTTGTAATGATTACTTGCTTTCCTATATCTACTGTAGTCCAGACACACTCCTATGATTGATATAAGAACTGCAGGTGCTGTTATAAACTGCATCACTCAGTGCTGTCCCTGTTCCTCCTGCAAAGCATTTCCTGTGTGAGAGGCTGTTAGTGGGCAGAGGGGAAATGATGCCTTCCAATTCATGTCCATCCTCATGCACAGAACCTGGAGGAGCTGAAACATTAATGAGTTTTACACCCTCTATAACTATTCCTGCAGATCTGCTATCAAGTATAGGAGGCTAACTGGACTACTATGGTCACTGGCCTAAGCTCCTGGTAGGTATCTCTCACCATCAGCCCACATAACCTCCAAAAATGCAGATTATAATGTTTGAAACAGGTGACCCCTGCAGGTCAGCAACCTGTATGCAGTTAACAAAATATACACAAGGTGTATAGTTGTGTAGGCGCTTCCAACTTAAAATAGACAATAAAAGTAAGTGTGACAGAAAGGTGTAATCCCTTAACACCTAAAGGTAAAGTGAAACAATTAAAATAATTCACACCCACTTGGAAAAATATACAGAGTAAAAAGGATATACCACCTATTGCAGATATAGATATGGTGGTTACATCTGTAAAACAAATGAGACATACATAGTGTTTTCCATATAGGTAAAAACAAACAATTGTATCATATGAGGATTGAACTCACAAGGATGGAGCCTCTTGGGCTCTATGTACTTCGCTTTCGGGTGCCTATTCAGGCTTTCGATAATTTTCAGTTGAAGACCCAGACTCCACGAATTCAAGAGTAAATAAGGGTTTATTAATTGATAAAATATTATATTAAAATATTAATAATATAGGAAATAAATAGGCAGATATATGTATAAAATACATCGTGGTATGGTACTGCAATAATGGCCAAAATTAAAAGCAGCAAAGCACCACAGCATATACACAAAATAACAATACCGCCAAATGAAAGTCCCAGTAAAAAGTCCAGTAAAGTGCAAACGCGTTTCAGCCCTAGATAGGGCCTTCCTCAGTGCTAAATTCCTGGAGAACCTTCAGGGCTTAAGTAGCCCCCTTGATAAGTCCAACTGCATCCAGCTGTGCTTCAGAAATCCCGCCAGCCATATCACTTCCGGTTTTGGAAAAAAAAAAAAAAAATTTTTTTTTTTTTTTTATTTAAAAAACATGTGACTTCCGGTTGGATGCGGTCATGTGATGTATTTGTGTTCCACCATGCGTTCCACACTCGGGCATGGTGGAATTGACTACAGAAAGTGTTCATATTGAAAGAGGGCATTTGCCCAAACAAATAATACAATAATATAGTAGAATAAATAAACAAATTGAGTAAGCTGTGAATAAATAAATCGGAATAGAAATATAAAATACAAAATATTTGTTAATATAGGTACATATAAAACATCATATATAAAATAGAAGAAATGTAACTCAGGGGGATGTGGAAGGGAGAGGAAACGTCCTAGAAGAAAAGATATTAATATAAAAATGTAAATATAATATTTAAAAAATATATAAAATATTATATTATAAAAAATGGACTAACTCAAAATCTATGTTGAGACCTTTAGGGCACATAGTGTCCAAAGTGAAAATCCATTTACCCTCTAACTTACTAAGTTCTCGGACATTATCCTCTCCTCTCCAATTCATCCGCTTCTTCCCAATAACCATAAAACTTAAGAGAGAAGTGTCACCATTATGAAATTCAATAAAATGTGCTGACACACTATGTTTAGTGTATCCCCTCCGTATGTTCCCCATGTGCTCCATAATGCGAGTTTTTAGGCTTCTAGTGGTCATGCCGACATACTGGAGCCCACAGGGACACCAGAGGAGATACACCACATTAGTGGAGTGGCATGTGACAACATCACGTATTTTAAAACTAGTTCCTGTAACATTGGATTTAAACGTGCTCTGTGTATCTTTCTTAAAAGTAGTATTCTTGCACGGTAAGCACATTTTACATGGATAAAAACCTGGTCTTTGGTTAAAAACATTCTTGTCTCCCTGTTTGCAATTAATAAAGCTTTTAACCAAGTGATCTTTAATATTTTTAGCCCCTTTAAAAATAACCTTCGGTTTCTCACCTATGATATCTTTAAGATCCCCATCCGTTTTTAAAATATGCCAGTGTTTATTCACTATGTGTTTAATTTGTTTAGAGTTGATATTATAATCCAAAATTAAAGGTACATACTCTTTATCCCCACTTATTGTATCTTTCTTTGGTTTAGGTTTTAATACCTCAACTCTATCCATGTTCTTCACTTGTTGAATCTGTTCTTTCAGGACTGTAGGATCATAATGTTTCTCTTTAAAAAATGACGTCAATGTGTTTGCTTGGTTATCAAATTGATGGGGATCTGTACAGTTCCTCAGCATTCTTATATATTGTCCTTTTGGCATGTTGTTGATCCAAGGGGCATAATGGCAACTGGTTGTGTCAATGTAACTATTGACGTCAACCAGTTTAAAAAACGTTTTGGTTTTAATACAAGAATCCTCTATATAGATAACCAGGTCTAAAAAATTTACATGGGAGGTACTATATTAACTGGTGAGAGTGATATTTCTAGAATTGTTATTTAAAAATTGAAAAAATGAAGTAAGGTGCTGTTCTCCCCCCCTCCAAATAAAAAAAATATCATCTATGTACCTGCGATAGAGGACCAAGTTCGCACTCCAAGGTACATCCTCTGAGAGGAAAGATTCCTCCCAGAAGGACATAAACAAATTTGCATAACCCGGTGCGAACTTGGTCCCCATCGCAGTCCCAATCAGTTGTAAAAAATAAGAACCCTCAAACCAAAAGAAATTATTCTGTAAAATGAGTAAAATGCCCTCTATAATAAAATCTCTTTGGGTTTCTGGAACTAAACTATCTGATAAAAAGTGTCTAACTGAGTCACATCCTAGGTCATGTTTAATAATAGTATACAAACTATTAACATCGCAAGTTACTAATATGTGACCCTCCTCGCATGTTATATTTTGTAACTCTCTGATGAGATGGGAGGAGTCCTTAAGATAGGTAGGACGTGAAGTGACTATAGGTTGTAACAATCTGTCTATGTATTCAGACAGTCGACTCAATAGGGAATTAACCCCAGCCACTATCGGTCTGCCTGGTGGGTTAACCTTATCTTTATGGATTTTGGGGAGGGTATAAAAAACAGGGATTTTAGAAGTTTTAACATTCAAGTAATCATATTCATCTTTATTTAGAACCAGGAACAATTTCAGCCTGATGGGACAGGACCTTAAATAATGGACAATCCTGCTGGAATTGGGGTGGCTGGAAGGCCTGCTACACTTCCATGCTATGTGTAACTTCACCAGCTCAGGATGACTCTTCACAGACATACTGTACACGGGCAGGCACACCAAGGCATTCTTTCTGTACTAATAGATCTGCTGGGGTCACACTAATTTACTTGCCATCCCCAGCAGGTCATGTAAATTAAAAACAAACTAGTGAGAATTTTTAAACATTAATATCACAACCAACAGCTAAATAATTTTAGACTGCAATTAAAATATTCCTTCCCAGATAGTATCAGAAGTGGAGGCATGGAAAGAATGACTCCAGTCAGTACAACTCAAGTGAACATTGCTAATCATCATGCTCATAAAATTACAAAAACTTTATATTTAAATGCAGATGAGGCATACATTGTGTAGTTGGTGTTTCCCTTTGTGTAAACTGTTCTGTTGCCTCAAAGATTTGCAGCTTTATTTGTAAAGTAGAATTAATATGAAATTCCATATATAAAATATAAAAAATATAAAATCATAAGGCTGTCTAGTTTATACTAGCTTGTAAGCTGAAAAAAGGGATGAAGTTATGTAAGTATTTCCAGCATCTGGCATAATTACAAAGTTATATTGCTGTTAAGATTCCTAACCACGCCGGGCAGCAAGGAGACAATTGCATTCATATCTCAAAGTGCGCACGAGATATAACCTTACAGACATTCTAAAACATGACCTTCATTTCACAATGTACTAAAAGTAAATGAGTCACAACGGTTTGATATAAAAACACCTGATAAAAAATAGCGCTGGCAAGAAGACCTGGATACATAGGTAAACATGGAAACACATGCTTAAAATAGTGCATTTTTGCATGTTAACACCCATTTAATTATATCCAAGCATTAAGACCTTAAAAAAAATTGCTTTTTGTGTTGTGTTAATTTTTTTTATTTGGTAGTATTTTATACCAAATAATTGTGTAATTTACTTAATATATTTGATATTTAATATATTTTAAAATTAAGGTTTTTACAAGCTTTGAAAGGTTTATCTAGTGTGTACCAAGACAACCTTCGACATCCACCATACTTACATATAGACAATTGGAAAAATTGGAAAAATTACACTAAGTATTTTAGTAAATTCTACAACAATTAATTGACACTAACAAATGTGAATGATTTATGAACGAGATCAGGGCAGGTGCAAGGATTTTTGGGTACATAGGCGAAGATGTATTTTTCCACCCCCCCCCCCCATTCAAAAATAACATCTTCACCTATGTGCCTCTTAACCAGCCCTTCTCCCCGTCCATTATTGGTCCCCTCCCTTCCCTGTCCCTTAGTGTTCTTCTGACAGTCACACACACTCAATGACAAACACAGAGACTCACTGATCTGACACACACACACACTGATTGACACTCATTGACAGACACACTGATAGTCACACACAGACTCAATGACAAAGATACTCTCACTGATTTGACAGACACTCACAAACACACACTGACAGACACACACATACACTGACAAACTCACATGCAACACTCATACAATCACTCACAGACACACATACACTCACTCACGCACACACTCACAGTCACTCACAGACACACATACACTCCCTCCGGCACACACTCTCAGTCACTCACAGACACACATACACTCACTCACACAGTCACTCACAGACACACATACACTCACTCACGCACACACTCACTCACACAGAGACACATACTCACAAACACATACATACTCATAGACACACACATACTCACAGACACACACACACTCACTCACACAGAGACACATACTCACAGACACATACACACTCACTCATACACACACACTCACACAGACACTCACACACAGACACTCACTCACACAGAGACACATACACACTCACAGACACACATACACTCACTCACACACTCACTCACACACAGACACTCACACACACAGACACTCACACACACAGACACACTCACAGACACACAGACACACTCACTCACAGACACACAGACACTCTCACACAGAGACACATACTCACTCACAGACACATACACACAGACACTCACTCACACACACTCACACAGACACTCACACACTCACTCACAGACACACAGACACTCACACACACACACACACACTCTAACACAGACACTCACACACACACACACACACACACACACACTCTAACACAGACACTCACACACACAGACAGACACTCTCACACACAGACACATCACATACATTCACAAATTATTTTTATAAATAAATAATATCCACCCAGCCTCCCTACCTGGAGAGCTGGTGTGGATCATTCCCTGGGGTCCAGTGGGGCTGCTGGGCGGCGTGCGGCAGTCCTGCGATCAGGCGCGGCGAGGGAGCTCTAACCTCTCTGCTCTGCTCCCTCGCGCGCTGCCTGTCTGCTGATACCGCGGGAGCCGGAATATGACGTCATATTCCGGCTCCCGCGGCATCACTAGACAGCGCGCGAGGGAGCAGAGCAGAGAGGTTAGAGCTCCCTCGCCGTGCCTGATCGCAGGTCTGCCGCGCCAGGGGCGGAGATGGTGGCCGGCAGGAGGGAGAGCTTCCCTCCTGACGGTCACTGAAATCTTGCGCCCCCGGAGCCGGTGCGCCCTAAGGCGGCCGCCTGTGCCGCCTTATGGACGCGCCGGCCCTGAACGAGATTACAAGTGATGTGTCTGTAATGGGTAAATCAACCAGAAATGTGGAAACAGGGCAGATGAGAAAGAATTACAGAATTAACTGTACAGGGATCATTTTCATTTTTCTTATATGTAAGTGATAAAAGGGACTCTAGATATTGAAAGCCATAATTTGCCCTACCTAAAGAATCTTTTTTTCCTGGGAAGTCAAACTATCGTAGTCTTACACCCTATTTCCAAATCAAGAAGGTATAGATGCAATGCAACAACTTTGAGCACTTTGTGTTCTATGAGAACCCAGTAAAATTGGTCTTGTAGAATTTATTTATTTGTAAAATATTTTACCAGGATGGATACATTGAGATTTCTCTTGTTTTCAAGTATGTCGTGGGTCCACAAAAGATTGCAATGTTACAATAGGATACAATATTACAAACAATACAATATACAAACAATATAAATACACTGAACAAAATTATAAACTCAACACTTGTTTTTGCTACCATTTTTCATATGCTGAACTCTGGACTTTTTCTAGGTGCACAAAAGACCTATTTCTCTCAAATATTGTTTACAAATTTGTCTAAATCTGTGTTAGTGAGCACTTCTCCTTTGCCAAGATAATCCATCCACCTCACAGGTGTGGCATATCAAGATGCTGTTTAGACAGCATGATTATTGCACACTGCACAGGTGTGCCTTAGGCTAATTTATTACGAATAAAATATAAAAAATGGGAGAAATTAGCCAGAAGATGGCTGACCCCCAGCAACAGGGCTGCTTTGGATTCTCAGTTTGGCTCTGCCAGCGAGTGCGCTTTACCTCTGAATCATCTGTGTGAGCTGCCGCAAACTTTAGCCCTGTTACACGCGTCTGGGAGCTGCTGTTGACAGGGGCGGAGCCAGCGCCTGAACAAGCAAGTCGCAGTACACGACAGCTCCGAGTACGGGACCCGCTAAGCCTCGCATTTCAGCAATCAGAACAAATTCTGGGACCCGAAAACCAGTCCCCCGGCCCCCAGCACCATGGGGAAAAAGGCAAAGAAAAGCTGAGCCGATCCCAGCCCCGGATCTCAAGATATTGGCACTTTTCTGCGTCAGGCACAGCGGCAATTGCCCGCCAAGATGGCGCCGACAGAGGCCTATGCCTCCCAATCCTCGGATGAATAGAGTGTACCTGACTCTGTTCCCACTCCCAGGAGGACACAAATCACATCCCTGCCGCCTCACGAGCTAGGGGATGCGGCACCAGCTACAAAAGCCGACATAAAGGCGCTGATGCAGGATATTAAGGCGATGTTTGACGTGGACATGGCACAAGTTCGAGGTGAGGTCTTGACGCTCACTGGCTGCGTAGGGTCAATTGAAGAGTCCCTTAAGAGCACCAGGGTGGCGCAAGCGGACACGGATGCCACATTGGGATCCTTGCAAAAACAGTGTGCAACGCTGACGGCCCAAATGGCCGGCATGGAGGACAAGGCTAAAGCTAAAAACTTGCGGATCAGAGGTGTGTTCGAAATGGTCACCAACATGGAACTACCACATTATTGCAGGAGGCTCATAGCCACGTTGCTGGTCCCAAAGCAGGCTAAGCAAGTAGGGATGGACTCCTGCTTTCGTCTCCCCAAAGCGACCAAGGCACCTGCAGCTAAGGGAGAATTCCATCCCTTATAAATGGGACCCGCATCGCCTCATAACGGAACGTGCCGGGAAGCCGCTCTCCATGTCTCATATATCCGAGGCGTCTACCTTCCTCCAGTCATTGGGACTTTCATTGCCGGCAGCACCTACGGGCGCCCGCCCGATGTGGAACATGGAAGATATAACTCCGTTTGCACCCAGAGACATAGCACCGATGGCGACAGGCTCCCTGACCTGAGACAAACACCTAGTGGACCTGTTACCTACAATTGATCTACGTTGATCATTAATGCAAGCCTACGAATTGGACCTTTAGTACGAGCTCCGGTACCTGGTTTATACGTCAATCTTATGAGCGTCTGTTGTGTTTTAGTTTAGTTTACTTTCACAGTTTACTTTCATAGCAAAATTTCTAAGAATACTTTTATTTCAAAGATTGCTTGCAAAGTTTTAGTTTATGTAAAATATTGCATCTGGCTCCGTAAGCAGACAGCCTGGGATTCTGTTTAAGATGACCTCCCCCTCCCCTCCACCACTCAGCCGTCTAAGCGGCCACTGGCCACATACCCGTGTATTCCCATATCCCCACTCAAATTCTCAGCCCCAACATCCTTAAGCTGGGCTCATCTAGCTGGCTACCTGCACCCTCTAAATACGTGGCATCGAATAAATATGTTTAGCAAGAGGGGTTATTGTGGTGACTTTCTAAATAAAAACGGGTTGATTGGCATGGGTGCAAATATATCCAAAATGCACCTGATATAAAGCAAGTTTGAATTCTGCATACCCACAAAAATAAAGAATTAAAAAAAAAAAAAAAAAATGGGAGAAATTAAGAAATTGTGTTATTTTTTTTAGTTCTGCATTACATTTTAACTGTGAATTTCATAATATGATTTGCTTTTACTGCAATAAAATACACATATTTGTATTCAGCGATGTCTCATATGTAAAACAGAACCTCCTATGTACAGGTTTTATGGTGTTTTGGAAAGTTATAGGGTCAAATATAGCATTTTAAGTGACTTAGTGGCTACTAAAGTGTCAGACCTTCCGGCATTCGCTAACCGTGGACTTCCGGGTAGACGGAGCGCGGCCACTCCCCCTCCTCTGACGCGGTCGCTCCCAGGATACATAGGGAGACCGCGTCAACACCACAGTGCTGGATCAACTTGAAAGCTCCCGCGAAACTTCAAAACTGAATTACCTATTACCTCTACTGTGTATCGGACCCGGACTGTTTAATCGTTTACCCTCCTTCTCCTCTCCTACGACCTCGGAACTGTTTTTGGATATTCTCTTGCCTGCTGTAACTCGATCCACTGTGGGAATCTATCTCACCAATTTGGACTATCACTCCTACAAAAGCTAAGTAAACAAATTGGCTCAAGCTGGATAATACCTATCTTACTTCTCTGCTTACTCACTACCATCTCCACCTAAACTAATAACTTTGTTTCCAACAATTACTAATCAATCAACTGCCACTTATTATATCTATTTGGGAACTCCTCTCTGGTTGGACTAATTCTGCCTTATCCTAAACCCACTGCAACTCTGCTGCTGCTTATTTCCTGCCAGGAATTAAAGAGACAGTTCAATGTGATTATTTCTTTATTTAAAGCAATAAAACATTCTCAGTTTCAGTTATCTGCAGTTGTGTTCCATCTTGTCAATAATTGAGCGTTACAGATTGATCCAGCCCTCTAATGGATCCAGCAGATCTCACTTCTGAAATCACTAGATTGAACCAAAGAGTGGATACGCTTACTCAAGGCATGCAAGATCTACAGATCACCAATGAACGAATCCTTACTTATGTAAGGGACTTGCAAACACATACTCCTCATACAGTTACACACTCGGCTAGTGACCCTGCTGTCTCCAACCCCGAAAAGTTTTCTGGAGACAGGTCCCCGAATGTCCTCTATTAAAACGTCCCAGAGGCGGTAAGCATGGTTCTACCACGACTGTAATGAGTGTACTTCCTTCTAAACCAACCTCTCATTTCTCCTCTGTTTCTCTCATATTACAGTGGGACAAAGAAAGAATTACGACTGAGGCCATTATTGATTCCGGTGCTAATGGGGTGTTCCTGGACTCATCCTTTGTTACAAAAAATAAAATTCCTTGTGTTCAAAAACGTAATTCCGTCTCTGTCAGAGTTATTGATGGCTCCTTAATATCCTCGGGGCCCATTCGCTTTGAAACTGTTCCTTTAAGAACTACTACTAATTATATCCATTCTGAATTTCTTGTTTTTGATGTTATAAATTCTCCTCTTTATCCAATTATATTAGGAATCGACTGGTTACGGACTCACAACCCCCATATTACATGGGCTCCTTTCTCTCTCACCTTTAACTCTGCATATTGTAAGGGAACATGTCTCCAACACATCCCCATTTTACAAATTACTGAAGAATCCACTATACCTTCCATCTATTCTGAGTTCGCCGATGTATTCAGTAAAAAGGAAGCGGAGACACTTCCTCCTCATCGACCCTATGATTGTCCGATTGACCTTGTTCCTGGTGCTCCTATCCCTTTTGGACACATTTATCCTCTCTCTGAATCAGAGTTAAAAACCCTCAAGGAATACCTGGATGAAAACCTCCGTAAGGGGTTCATTAGACCTTCCTGTTCACCAGCCGCTTCCAGCATGTTTTTTGTGAGAAACAAGGACCAGACCATACGCCCCATCATCGATTACAGGTCTTTAAATAAAATAACTATCAAGAATCGTTACCCTCTTCCCCTGATCAATGAACTGATCGAAAGATTAAGAACAGCTACCATCTACACTAAACTTGACCTTCGTGGGGCATATAACCTTGTTAGAATCAAGGCCAATGATGAATGGAAAACGGCGTTCAGGACCCGATATGGCCTTTACGAGTATCTTGTCATGCCCTTCGGGCTCTGTAACGCCCCTGCAACCTTTCAGCATTTCATAAACGATATCTTCAGAGATCTCCTAGATGTTTGTGTCATCATTTACTTAGATGATATTCTCATCTACTCCAACAACCTTGAGGAACACAGGAAACATGTGAGATGGGTATTATCCAGATTAAGAACACACAAATTATACGCAAAACCAGAAAAGTGTATTTTTGAAGTCAATGAAATCACCTTTTTGGGATACGTTATCTCCCCTCATTCAATAAGCATGGATACCTCCAAAATAGATTGTATTGTCAATTGGTCTACTCCTACTAATACTAAGGACTTACAACGTTTTTTGGGATTCGCCAACTTCTACAGGAAGTTCATTAAAAATTACTCCAATGTTGCTCATCCACTTAACCTGCTCAATAGCAGTAAACGTTCCTTTGCTTGGAACGAAAAGGCTCAAGCAGCCTTTGATGAATTAAAACGGAGATTTACAAGTGCCCCCATTCTCCAACTCCCGAATCCTGCTTTTCTCTACGTCATGGAAACAGATGCTTCTGACACAGCTATCGGGGCTGTCCTTTCTCAACACCAAACGCCTCAAGATCCTCTCCATCCAGTAGCTTTTTTCTCACGGTCTATGTCTCCTGCTGAACGAAATTATCCTATAGGAGAAAAAGAATTATTAAGTATTAAAGCAGCATTCGAAAACTGGCGACACATACTTGAAGACACACACACTCCTGTAATTGTTTATACCGACCACAGGAACCTTGAATATCTTCATTCTAACAAAACTCTCTCTGCCAGACAAGTAAGATGGAATCTTTTCTTTGCCCGGTTCAATTTTCAAATTATCTACAGACCTGGATCCAGAAACAAAAAGGCAGATGCCCTGTCCAGAATTCACCAAGATCTTCCTGTAAATGGAACTCCCCCACCTAAAATCATAGGTATCATTTCGTCATTAATAGATGATATTAAACATCTTAAGGAAGAAGATCTTGAGCTTCCCAAACAAAACAAGCTATCAAAAAAGGACGGTATCTACTACTTCAAGAACAGGTTATATATTCCTCCCTTACTTAGGAATAAAATACTCTCCTTGATTCACGATTCCCCTTTGGCTGGTCATCCTGGTACAAAGAAAACACTGGAGCTGTCTAAAAGATATTACTGGTGGCCTCGCCAGGACAAAACCATAGAATCTTATGTCAAAACCTGTCCAACCTGTCTGAGATCAAAATCTGATCATCATCCACCATTCGGTCAATTATTAAGCCTACCTATCCCTGAAAGACCTTGGCAGTCTATTTCAATTGACTTTTTGGTAGAACTCCCTCCTTCGCAACATCATAACACCATTCTAGTAGTGGTAGACCGTTTCACCAAAATGTCCCATTTTATTCCTTTGAGAAAATTACCCTCTTCATCTGAACTTGCCAAAATATTCATCGACAATATAGTGAAACTCCATGGACTTCCTGAGGAAATCATTTCAGACAGGGGAACACAGTTCACCTCCAAATTCTGGAATGAGATGTGTTCCTCCCTCAGTATTCAACGTAAATTGTCTTCAGCCTATCATCCCCAAACCAACGGACAAACAGAGAGAGTTAACCAATGCGTTGAACAATACTTACGGTGTTACTGCTCTCACTTACAAGATGATTGGATCACATGGTTACCAATGGCTGAGTTCTCATACAACAACTCTGTACACGCTAGTAGCAAAATGACTCCATTCTTTTCAAATTTTGGGTTCCATCCCTCTTCATTTCCTGATCAAGGGCTTCCTTCTTCTAATCCCTACGTCTCCAACCATAACGCTTTCATGTCTGCCCTCTTCCTCAAGTTACGTGATAACCTTAAAAATGCATCATGTGCTCAGAAGAAGTTTTTCGATACTGGTAGACGACCTCCCCCTACTTACAACGTTGGTGATCTCGTATGGCTCTCTTCAAAGAACATTGTCACCAACCGTCCCTCAAAGAAACTGAGTTCTCTCTTTCTTGGCCCTTTTCGTATTTTGTCGATTATCAACGAAAACGTGGTCAGATTGAAACTTCCGCCTACCATGAAACTTCATCCGGTCTTCCATGTGTCCTTGCTTAAACCACACCACTCCGACCCTTTCCTGAGGGATGTTCTTACCACTCCTGATCCCATTCTGGTACAAGGAGAAGAAGAATACGAGGTCCAGAGGATCCTGGATTCACGAATCCATCGTGGTTCCTTACAGTATCTTATTCGGTGGAAGGGCTACGGAGTTGACGAAGATTCCTGGGTGTCGTCCTCCGCGGTACATGCTCGTCGACTTATCAACTCGTTCCATGCTCGCTACCCATCCAGACCTCGTTGATAGCATCCGGTGGCTGCTTCTTATGGGGGGGGTTCTGTCAGACCTTCCGGCATTCGCTAACCGTGGACTTCCGGGTAGACGGAGCGCGGCCACTCCCCCTCCTCTGACGCGGTCGCTCCCAGGATACATAGGGAGACCGCGTCAACACCACAGTGCTGGATCAACTTAAAAGCTCCCGCGAAACTTCAAAACTGAATTACCTATTACCTCTACTGTGTATCGGACCCGGACTGTTTAATCGTTTACCCTCCTTCTCCTCTCCTACGACCTCGGAACTGTTTTTGGATATTCTCTTGCCTGCTGTAACTCGATCCACTGTGGGAATCTATCTCACCAATTTGGACTATCACTCCTACAAAAGCTAAGTAAACAAATTGGCTCAAGCTGGATAATACCTATCTTACTTCTCTGCTTACTCACTACCATCTCCACCTAAACTAATAACTTTGTTTCCAACAATTACTAATCAATCAACTGCCACTTATTATATCTATTTGGGAACTCCTCTCTGGTTGGACTAATTCTGCCTTATCCTAAACCCACTGCAACTCTGCTGCTGCTTATTTCCTGCCAGGAATTAAAGAGACAGTTCAATGTGATTATTTCTTTATTTAAAGCAATAAAACATTCTCAGTTTCAGTTATCTGCAGTTGTGTTCCATCTTGTCAATAATTGAGCGTTACAGATTGATCCAGCCCTCTAATGGATCCAGCAGATCTCACTTCTGAAATCACTAGATTGAACCAAAGAGTGGATACGCTTACTCAAGGCATGCAAGATCTACAGATCACCAATGAACGAATCCTTACTTATGTAAGGGACTTGCAAACACATACTCCTCATACAGTTACACACTCGGCTAGTGACCCTGCTGTCTCCAACCCAGAAAAGTTTTCTGGAGACAGGTCCCCGAATGTCCTCTATTGAAACGTCCCAGAGGGGGTAAGCATGGTTCTACCACGACTGTAATGAGTGTACTTCCTTCTAAACCAACCTCTCATTTCTCCTCTGTTTCTCTCATATTACAGTGGGACAAAGACTAATTACTAATCAATCAACTGCCACTTATTATATCTATTTGGGAACTCCTCTCTGGTTGGACTAATTCTGCCTTATCCTAAACCCACTGCAACTCTGCTGCTGCTTATTTCCTGCCAGGAATTAAAGAGACAGTTCAATGTGATTATTTCTTTATTTAAAGCAATAAAACATTCTCAGTTTCAGTTATCTGCAGTTGTGTTCCATCTTGTCAATAATTGAGCGTTACATAAAGTGACTAGACATACCCCATTTGCAATACCTTGTGTTGTCCACTTTTGCAAATGGTATGCCATCATGGGGGAATTCTCATTCATGGACTACCATACGGTCTCAAAGACAACGTAACCAATCTGGCGAATTTCAATGAGAAAAAATCAAACGCATGCCATGTATTTGACTCTGTAACATTTGGAAACACCATAAAACCTGTACATGAGGGGTACTGTTATACTCAGGAGACTTCTTGAACATAAATATTAGTGTTTCAAAACCGTAAACCGTATCACAATAATTATATCGTCAGTGTAAGTGCTGTTTGTGTGTGAAAATTGCAAAAAACTTCACTTTCACTGATGATATCATCGTTTCAATACATTTTACCATTTTGAAACACTAATATTTGTATTCAGCAAAGTCTCCAGAGTAAAACAGTACCCCCATGTACAGGTTTTATGGTGTCCTGGGAAGTTACAGGGTTAAATACAGTGCTAGCAAATTCAATTATCTGGACTTTCGGCCTGGGTTGTCTGGCAGGTCCCGCAAATTGTAATTAATAAAATGACCTAATTATGTAAAAATATTACATACATATATACGTAGAATTTAAATAAAAACACCTAATCTAGGCAAAAATAATAGGGGTTTAGTTACAGTATATGATCATACATTGCATAAGCCTGCCACAGCGTCAATGTACCCCATCTTTTTTCCCCAAGTAAGTGGGTTAATCTCATGAGAGCAGACATTAGGCGGTTAGAGTAGTACCTGCCAAAGATGGGGTACATTGACGTTGTGGCAGGCTTATGCAATGTATGATCATATAATGTAACTAAGCCCCTATTATTTTTGCCTAGATTAGGTGTATTTTATGCATGAACTTTCCTCATTGAGATGCATTGATTCAATTCATCTCTATGAGGAGATGCTGATTGGCCAGGGCTGTCTTTGACTTGTGCTGGCTCTGCCCCTCATCTGCCTCCTTGACAGTCTCAGCCAATCCTAAGCGGAAGCATTGTGATTGGCTGACAGAAGGCAAGTCAGAGGCAGAAAGGGGCAGATCCAGCAGCTGCAGGCTTGAATAGAAGTAGCATTTTACTATATTTAGGGAGGCAAGGGGGTGGTTTTAACACTATAGGGTCAGGAATACGTTTGGTCTGATTTTATATAGATTGCAAGGATTTTGGATTATTGTTGCATACCAACAATAAAAAACCCTGTAAAATATATGGGACAGGGAAGGGGGTGTGGTAAGCAACATTATGGGACAGGGGAGGGGGGCAAAAACATAATAGGGGAGGGGGGAAGAACACTATGGGACAGGGGAGGGGGGAAAGAACACTATGGGACAGGGGTAAGGGGGAGAATGGGAAAGAACACTATGGGACAGTAGAGGGGGTAAAGAACACTATGGGACAGGGGAGGTGGGGAAGAACACTATGGGACAGGGGAGGTGGGGAAGAACACTATGGGACAGGGGAGGTGAGGCAGAACACTATGGGGCAGGGGAGAAGGGTAGAACACTATGGGACAGGGGAGGTGGGGAAGAACACTATGGGACAGGGGAGGTGGGGAAGAACACTATGGGACAGGGAGGTGGGGTAGAACACTATGGGACAGGGGAGGGGGGAAGAACACTATGGGACATGGGAGAGGGGGAGGAAACTATGGGACAGGGGAGGGGGGAGAACACTGTGGGACGGGGAGGGGGTAAAGTACACGATGGGACAGGGGGAGGGGAGAGAATGGGAATGAGGGGGTAAAGAACGCTATTAGAGAGGGAAGGGGGGAAGAACACTATGGGACAGGGGAGGGGGAGAAGAACGCTATGGGACAGGAGAGGGGGTAAATAATGCTATGGAACATGGGTGGGGGGAAGAACATTATGGGACAGGGGAGGTGGGGGAGAACACTATGGGACAGGGGAGGGGGGGTAAACTATGGGACAGGGGAGGGGGTGTGGTAAGGAACACTATCCAATGGGGGGAGAACAAAATGGTGAGGGGAAAGAACACTGTGGGGCAGGGGATGGGAGGGGGAATGGGAATGAACACTATTGGACAGTAGAGGGGGGGAAGAACACTATTAGACAGGGGAGGGGGGATGAACACTATGGGAGGGGTGGAAGAACACTATGGGACAGGGGAGGGGGGAAAGAACACTATTAGACAGGGGAGGGGGAAGAGCACTATGGGACAGGAGAGGGGGGAAGAACACTATGGGACAGGGCAGGGGGGAAGAACACTATGGGACAGGGGATGGGAGAGGGAACAGGAAAGAACACTATGGGGCAGTAGAGGGGGAAAGAACACTATTAGACAGGGGAGAGGGAGAGGAACACTAGGGACGGGGAGGGGGAAGAACAATATGGGACAGATGAGTGGGGGGAAAAACACTATGGGATAGGGGAGAACACTATGGGGCAGGGGGGAGAACACTCTGGGACGGGGGGAGAACACTATGGGACAGGAGGGGGAAAGAACAATATGGGACAGGAGACGGGGAGAACACTATGGGGATAGGGGAGGAGAACACTATGGAAAGGTGGGGAAAAAGAACACTATTGGACGAGGGAAGAACACTATGGGACAGGGGGAGAACACTATGGGACGGGAGGGAGAATACTATCAGACGTGAGTGAGAACACTATGGGACAGGGGAAGAACACTATGGGACAGGGGGGCAAACACTCTGGGATGGGGGGAGAACACTATGGGACAGGAGGGGGAAAGAACAATATGGGACAGGAGACGGGGAGAACACTATGGGGGAGAGGGGAGGAGGACACTATGGAAAGGTGGGGAAAAAGAAAACTATTGGACGGGGGAAGAACACTATGGGACAGGGGGAGAACACTATGGGACGGGAGGGAGAATACTATGGGACGTGAGTGAGAACACTATGGGACGGTGGAAGAACACTTTGGGATGGGGGTGAGAACACTATGGGGAGGTGGGAGAGAAAGAACACTATGGGACAGGGGGGAAAGAACCCTAGGGGTCAGGAGTTGTGGGGGAAAAACACTATGAAGAAGAAGAACACTATGGGGAGGGGGGAAAGAACACTATGTGACGGGAGGGGGGCGGGAAAGAGCACTATGGGACAGGGGAGGGGGAGAACACTAAAAAAGAGGGAGAGGAACATTAAGGGGGGCATTAAGGTAAAGGGGAGGGAAAAGGAACACTAGGGTAGGGGGGACCACTAAAAGAGAAGGGAGAGGAACATTAAGGCGAATGGGGGGCACTAAGAGATATGTAAGGAGGGGAGAGGGACACTAATGGACATGAAGGGGAGGAGAGAGGAACACTAAGGGACATGGAAGGGAGAGTGGCACACAGGGGGGCCTGAGTGGGGAGAAAGATACACAGAGGGACATGAGGAGAGAGAAAGATACACAGATGGGCTTGGGGTGAGAAAGTTCACAGATGGGTTGGGAGTGGAAATACAAAGGGGTTGGGGGTGAAAGAGACACGGAGGGGCTGGAGAAAAGGAAAAAGAGGCACAGAGGGGCTGGGGGAGATAGACAGGCTGGTGGTAAAAGAGGAGCTGATAAGAGTAAAAGACACAAAGGGGCTGGGAGAGAAGGAGACATACAAAGGGTCTAGGGGGGGTAAGACACACAAAGGGGGATTGTAAGAGATACACAAGGGAGTAGTAAGACACACAATAGGGAAAAATAGGGGATACGATTCACTATGGAGATAAGAAACAAAAGGTGGGCTAAGAGGTGCACTGCCACGATTCCGGGGAACCCAACACGCTAACACACACACAGACACACACACAGAAAGTGTGCAGTACCGGTCCTTAGAGTGGCCGGGCTAAGCAAACACAGAATAGTCAGGAGATAAGCCGAGTAAGGGGAACCAGAAAACAGAATAACGAGAAACAAGCCGAGGTCAACGGGTAGGAGAAAGTCACAAAGTCAGTATAACAAGCCAGAGAGTACGTAACCAGAAAGCACACGTTCACAATCAATACTATGAAGCAAAGACCACAACAGGGCACAGAAAGACAGGAAAGGTAAGTATTTAAATCCTAGCCTGAATCCTGATTGGCTAACCACCAATCAGTATTAACAAACACACGTGGGGGATATCTATACCCCCCACTGTGTTTGTTGCACTGTAGCTTTAACGCCGGGTCACGTGAGTGACCCCGGCGCTTAGATAATAGTGCCGGCTCCCAGCGTGCAGCGTTAGACATGCTGCCACTGGGAGGAGGAGAGGAGGACGCGAGCGGCGTGTCAAGAGGAGAGGACGCCGCTCGCTTATCGGTAAGGGGAGAGGGGACCGCGGAGCCCTGACACACAGGTGAAGATGCTTTTGGATGTTGGGCGCCAAATTCCAAAATCATCTTCGCCTGTGTACCTAAAAATCCTTGCCCTGCGTATAGTTATGTTTTATAGTTGTATTACTGACTTGCCATATAAAACTTTTATGTTTTAAAACTATTGATTAATACAAATATTTTTTTTTTTTTTTTGAACTTCTTGTATTACTCTTCCTTTTGGAGTGTGACATCTGGGATCCACAAATACATAAAGCCAAACATAGATACACAAGTTTATACTTCTAGACACATATTCTTAGACACACTGCCACACACACAGATGCACACACAATGACACACAGAAATAAACAAACAAAAACAAAATGTTGTTTTTTGTTGTGTCCCTGACTCCCTGACTTGCTGATATTAAGACGACTACTTAAGATCTCTCACTCTCTGTAACGTTGTTAAGAAATACCATCTGGTAAGCATATTATTGTTTGCTTTTGAAGTAGAATAAATGCATATTTTTTATAAAGAACGTCAGACTGCGTATTAGTACTTTTTGGTTAATATAGATGTATTTAACCAAAGCAGATATATCTATATATAAAAGACTTATTCGGGGGGCGGAGAAGTCGCAACCGCTCGGAGCTCCGATCGAGTGGCCGACATTAAGCCTGATTTATAGACACCCAGCAAAACTAAATGGGTACCTCACCTGCCTACCCCACGAAGCACCCAGTGGGAATGGGGCAGGGGCACTGCGACCTCACCGGGCACATTTGCCGTGGCAGGTCCGACTTGGGGCCTAGCAGTTGATGCGGGGTGGGGGATGCGGCCGGTCTCCCAACTCCGAAGTCCTGCAGGACACCGAAGAATCCTCCCCCCCCCCATGGACCGGCAGGGGTCATCCCAGTCCGCCACAGTATAAAGGTTGAGGTACCAGGAACAGATCAAAGCAGTGATGAAAGTAGAGAGTTTATTAATGTTTTCCCCCCTTAGGCACATATATAGCAGCAGATCTGAAGGCCTGCTTTTCTAATACCGCAATGTGTTGCACGATAAAGATAAAATTCCCAATTATTTGATTCATGTAGACAGTACCCTATACATAATAAAACTGCTGTATTACAACATTTTGCCATAAAGCCCTATATTAACAATTCACCTTTACATCATCCTCCTCCACAATGCAAACTAAGGTATCTGGTGTGGGTTAATCCCAAAGGACAAAAGCAAATTTGTAATTTAAGAATCATAGCAAATGTTGTCATTCTATGTGTCCTACCAGTTGATGCATCCACCCTCTGACCAAGGCAAGAAACAAGAGGTTTGAAAAATGAAACCATCCTTATTCCTGGCTGATACGAGTTTTGTCACCAAGAAGGAATGTTGTTTACATGACTGTATTGATTATCAAGAAAACTATGTACAGTTATCCTCTCTTGTCTTCTTCGTGCATTATGACATATATGACATCCTGAATGTTGCATACATGAAATAAGAAAAACTATTTCATGATTATAGACCTATTTTTTTTTACAAAATAATACAACTATAACATGGCCAGTAAAGGAGGAGCATAACATACATAGACTAATTCTCCCTATTTATAATCTCAGTTGTCAATTTTTTAACCATGCACATTGCTGACTAGTGTGTCAATCATAACTTCTATTCCACTCTATTGCATACTTGTATGCTCACCTTTCTGTTGGCCAACATTCTCAGAGTGTGAAAGTGGTTCAAGTTAGAGTGTGAAAGTACTTCAGTAATAGTGACCTTAAAGGGACACTCCAGACCCCTAAACAACTTTGGCTTGTTGAAAAGCTTTATGAGTGAAGAGTGTGTTCTCTTTTTTTTTTTTTTTTTTGCAAAACGTGCAGATTTTAAAAGAAATTGACAATTTTATAGATTAACCTGTTTACACCCTGTTCAATCAGACAACAGGTCCTGGTACTTCCTGGTTAGTAGCTTAGTGGAGCTAAACTCAAGAGGCAGCAATTGCCCAGTGCACCTAGCTTACAACGAATTCTCATTGAGCTGGATGGGGAAGTCTGTGATTGGACAGCCACAGTAAACCTTGGTGGGGTTAGAAGAGAAGAGCTTTAAAAGGCAGCATACAAGAGAACTGCAGGTTTTGCAAGCTGATTTGAGATGCATCCGCATTAAAAATAATACATAAATAAATGCATGCAAGTTTTCATTTGGGGTATATCTACTAGACAGTGATTTTTATTTATTTTGTTTTGGACAGTGGAGTGTCCCTTTAAATTTAAAATCCGTTAAAGGGAAAAGCCACTGTATATATACAGTTTAAAAAACACTGTTTAGTAGATAGACCCCAATAAAAACAGGCATGCAAGTAATTATGCATTTTTGCACATTGGTGTATATCTAAAAACAGTTTTTAAGAGCTGCATATCTCTTGTGAGGAGCCTTTGCAAGCCGTCCACTTGTAACCATGCCCAGACCACCATAAGAACTACAGGGTGCTATTGTGTTTTAGAAATCTTTGACTTTTACAAATGTTCATGAGCTATGCCTTGAAGTGAGGGCCAGCACATTGGGCTAAGCCCTGGACTGCTAAATTTAGCACAGGTACAGAGCTTTGCGCTGGCCAGGAGACTGCAATGGAGCAGTACACAGCAGCAGGATTCCCAACAGTCGCAATATCTGCAAGACAGTCCCGATATTAAGGTCCAATTTTGTTATCCAGTGTGTCCACACCCCCTGACATCATCAAATGTGTCTTTGGGCATGCACAGTGTGCATAGGTTGGCCTTTTCTAAGTGATCAGTCCATTATGGGTAACAACAGTGATGCAGGTCATGTCACTAGCAATGCAGCCCTTTAAGGCACATGTATGTACCCTTCCCAATTTCATACCTCCCAATATTTTGAGTTATGCAACAGGCCCAAGGTATGAAATTACACATTTCTGAAATGGTTTGACTACTTAGCATGGGGTGTGGAGCACCATAAGCTAGCACTTAGCTGATGAGTGCTAATGGAAGGTCCAGCTTAGAAGCTTCTGGCTTTCTGTTGATACTTAATCTGACTGGATAAATCCAAAGAAAGTACATGTAAAATGTAAAAAGAAAAAAAGAAATCAGAGAAAATAATTAAATGTAAAACCACCTGTCTTTTGTGTTGAAATTACCTTTTTTTACAAACACTATGGATTAGAGGTATTGGTTTACAGATTGTGCAGGTCTTGTAGTTCACAGTATGAAAGACGTTCTCTCATATCCCACCATTGGAAGATGGCTCTATCATAACTATCGCTGTAACAGACCGATCCTAGGTTAAACTCACTCATGATTAATGGGATCATGACATATTTTTTCTCATATTCTTTCCCTCTGTTTTTTTTAGGTATCCTCATCAAAGGCCATTAATAATTTTTATTTGTCCCAGGATGTCAGCAATTATTAAATATTTGGTTACAGACACTCGTAGATATTGCTAAAATAAATCTGTGGTCCACTTTGTCAGGGTTATTAACTAAACTGGTTATTGAGGGCGCATGCCAAGAGAATTGTGAATTTTAAGCCAAAGTAACCAATCAAGAAAAAAAAGATGGGTAGTCGCTCAGTTTTCTTGGTTTAAAATGATCTTGCTAATTCTCCTTGTTTGGTGGCTATTTGACCTTGTACACTGATTAGCCAAGTGAAGCGGTGACTGTCAGGGCCGGCCTTAGGGTTGTGCGAGCTGTGCGGCCGCACAGGGCGCCATGCCAGTAGGGGGCGCCATGTGGCAGACACAACTCTCCCATACTCTCCTAGTGACAGCTGTGAGGGAGTGTTCAGAGCTCTCCCCTAATGCTGGCCGCGCAGCACAGTACAACCAGCATTATAGGAGTGCTCAGAGCACCCATCAAACTGCACCTGGGTGGAGGATTTTAGTATCCTCCCCTCGGGTCTATCAGAGAGCTGAGGGCAGAGCTATACAACAGGTGGGGGAGGGGCTACCCAAACTGAACCCTCTGCCTGGTAAATGAGAGGGGAATCAGGAAGGAATTCCTGCTCCCTCACTTAGCATCACACTGCCCCTGCTCCCCCCCACCTACCCACCGTGCCCGTGCACCCCCCACCTACCCACTGTGCCTTTGCTCCCCCAACTACCCACTGTGCCCATGCTCCCCCACCTACCCACTGTGCCCCTGCTCCTTCCACCTAACCACTGTGCCCGTGCTTCCCCCACCTACCTACTGTGCCCCTGCTCCCCCAGCTACCCACTGTGCCCCTGATCTCCCACCTACCCACTGTGCCCCCTGCTCTCTCACCTACCCACTGTGCCCCTGCTCCCCCACCTACCTACCACTACACTGCCCCTGCTCCCCCACCCTCCTCCACTGTACCCCTGTTCCCCTCTCCAGTCCATAATGGAAAGAGGTAACAGTCTGTCTGTAACTGTGTGGGACTGCTTGCACATGTGTGTGACTGCCTGCACATGTGTGTGTGACTGCTTGTAACTGTGTGTGTGTGTGTGTGTGTGTAATATGGACTAACTGTAACTTTGTGTGTGTGTGTGATTACCTTTAACTGTGTGTGTGACTGCCTGTACCTGTGTTTTTGACTATATACCTGTAACTGTGTGTGTGACTATTTGCCTGAGACTGTGTGCTGCACAAATATCACACATATATATATCACACACAGTCAATACAACCATTACAAATATTACACACAGCCAACACGCCTATCACACACAGACACCAAGCAGACTACATCATATTATTATGCACCTGGTGGAGGCGCCGATCATATGGAAGAAGGGGTATGACCAGGGATGGGGCAGGGGATGGGGGGGAGCGCTGTGATGATTTTTCCCACAGAGCGCCTAAGGCCGGCCCTGGTGACAGTAATATATTTAGTGGCTTTAAGATGCATCCCCAGAGAAGCTATGCAATGTAATGACTGAATGTGATGAGTGGATAGCATCAGGGATGTATTTACCACAAGGCAAACAAGGCATTTGCCTAGGGCGGCACTTTCAGGGGGGGCGCCAAAAAATGCCACCCCAAGATCCCAGACAAATGCCTTGCTTGCCTTGTGTTCTTGGGCTGTCCACCTTACTGTGAGTGAGTGAGTGAGTCAGTGTAGCTGTCAGTGTGTGTCTGTGAGTGAGTGAAAGTGTGTGTGTCTTTCAGTGAGAATGGGTGTGCCTGTGAGTGTGTGTCAGTGTGTGTATGTCATTTTATGTGTATCTGAGAGTTTGTTCCTGTCAGTGTGTGTCTGTCAGTGAAAGTGTGTGTTGGTTAAACAGTGTGTGCCTATGACGGTATGTGTGTGCCAATGACTGTGTATCTGTCAGTGAGTGTATATCAGTGCATGTATCAATGAGGACATGTGTCTGTCAGTCAAAAGAGTGGCCTTGACATGAATCAAATTTCGATTTTGGGGGTGCCTGAATTTAGTCGTGCCTAGGGCAGCACAAATCCGAAATACACCACTGGATAGCATAGCAAAGTGGCTGAATAACAAATGTATTTCTGTGGGTTAAAGGTTACCCCCATGGAGAAACAAAATGAATTACTGACAGTGACATGTTAACAGCTTATTTACCAGCTGGCACATTCAGTCATTCAGTAAGCAGGGCTCATCACAGGGTAATATTTTTCAATACGTGACATGCCAACCAGCTTGCACTTGTTGGGTTTTCTACTTCATCTGCTTAATCATATAACACAAAAGAACTCCAAGCTTTAAATCCTAAAATAAACAGGAGGAGTTCAGAAAATCTCGTTCCTGGCAGCTTCACACGTATTGCTTGTAATATGCCTCAGTGCTGCACTGTGCCAATCTGCCAGATCCTTGACATTTTGATATTGTGTTATTGTTCTGGGTCCTAATTACATCACTTATGGTGCCGGCCCAGCCAAAAATGTGTTTTCAATTCCATCACTTGGATCTCCCCAACATTCCTCTCTGGTGTAGTCATTCTATAGTTCTGTGAAGGTAGCCTCTAGGATTTATTCATGAATCCTTGTTCTTACCTGTAATATTACCCTAACTACCAAGGATCAGAAGCACATTTTAGAGGGGACTTAACCCCTTAGTGACGAGACCGCTTTTCAATTTTTTTACTGTTTGGGACCAGGGCTGTTTTTACATTTCTGCAGTGTTTGTGTTTAGCTGTAATTTTCTTCTTACTCATTTACTATATCCACACATATTATATATAGTTTTTCTCGCCATGAAATGGTCTTTCTAAAGACACCATTATTTCCATCATATCATATAATTTACTATAAAAATAATAATAAATATGATGAAAACATTTAAAAAAAACACACTTTTTCTAACTTTGACCCTCAAAATCTGTTGCGCATCTACAACCACCAAAAAACACCTGTGCTAAATAGTTTCTAAATTTTGCCTTGAGTTTAGAAATACCCAATGTTAACATGTTCTTAGCTTTTTTTTTTGCAAGTAATAGGGCAATAAGTACAAGTAGCACTTTGCTATTTCCAAACAATTTTTTTCAATATTAACACAAGTTACATTGTAACACTGATATATGTCAGGAATCCCTAAATAACCCTTCACATGTATATATTTTTTAACCCCTTAAGGACACATGACATGTGTGACATGTCATGATTCCCTTTTATTCCAGAAGTTTGGTCTTTAAGGGGTTAATAGAAGACAACCTAAGGTATTAAACTTAGGGTATTTTGACTCTTTTCATGCAACCATTTTGCTACCAATCTGTCACGACCAATCTGTCACGTTCCGTTCTGTTCAGATGTCTGACCTTGGCTCCGGTATCCAGTACTCTTTTTACAATTCTTGTTTAGTTGTTCTTGTTTTTTTCTGGTTTTCTATTCTATGTATGGTTTTCTTTATGCTGGGTTTTCTGGGTTCATTCTTTTATTCTGTTCCTGGAATTCCCAGTCTTCTGGATTCCTTTAAATAGTGTTTTTTGTTGCCATTCCATTTTTTGCCATTAATCCATTTTGTTTCAGTCTGTTCCTGCAGGCAGTGGTTTCATTTCATCTGCTCCTTTTCTTTGCAGGTGTGTGGTGGAAGCTCGGTAGAAATTAAATTTAGTAGGCCGAGATTTCCACGTGGCATATCTGTATGTTGGTGTATCAATTAGTCAGTTACACGTAGCTAAGATACAATCAACAGTGTACTGAGCAAGTGCAGGAATGCAAGAACTGAAAACACTTCCCCTCCTCCATTGTTCTGGGTGAGCCATGTGGTCTAACAGGTAAGGGAAGTTAGGCTTTGTTCAGCTGATTGGGTAAAGAGTATATGTGGGTAGAGTTAACAATGCTATATGTCTATATTATGCATTTACACAGTCAGTTCTGGGCTCAGATCTTGTTGTATTTTGGTGACATTAGTCCCTCTGAGCCCCGGTCGGTGAATCGAATAAAGAATCTCTTCCTTCCTTAAGAAACCTGTGTCCACGTCTCTGTGCTTGGCTTCCGTCAGTTTCTCCGGTATCATTTGGTGCAATTGGCCGGGAAGCTCATCGTTCAACGGTAGCTGAGAAGCAGAGGCGTGATACGGTCTATCTTTGCCCACGCTCCCTACGGCTGCACCCCTGAACTTCTGCGTGGACCTCCTTTCGTCTCGGCGCCATTGGTCTGTTGTCCAGGAGATCATCGGCCTCTACGTAGTAAGTGCTGGGGTGCCCCCGTCGATGAGTGTGAACCCAGGTTCAGGAACGAGGAGGTAAGACGACTACTGTTTTAGACGGTGGACCCACTAGGGGTATTGGATACTGATTGTGCGGTAGGCCCATAAGGGGTTATTTGTGTATGGAATCTGCCCCCTCAGTAGAGGGAAGGAGCGAAGGCGCACCGCTCGTAATTAAATGCCCTGTAGTCAGCCCGTTTAATTTTGGTTTGGAGTCAGGCTGGGTTCTGTGTAAATAGCCCAAGCCGGACACCGGTGTCTTGTCTAGACTAGCGTTCTAGGGTGTATATTACGTTCGCTAGGTCAGAGGGACCGGTAGACTAAGCGGCGTCTGTGTAAATTCGGTCCGCTAGATCTCAACCTATCTTGGCTAAGTGGGAAGGCGTGTAAATTTGGAACCCACTAGATTTTTGATAGAGTATATAGACTAAGAGGGTGCTGTTGTAAATTCTGCCCTCTAGTTCGCTATATGTGGTGCTTGGGCAGCGTGGCTAACCAAAACGGATGTAAATAGTTTTAGGTAGTCCATCGAGGTACTAGCCAATAGATTAGTTGGGAATTGTAAATGTGTTAAAGATTGTTGTAGTAGCGTGTATATCTTGCTAGATAGCGTGAGCTCTGCCGTCTAGCGAGAGTGTGAATAGTGTGTAACTGTATTATAGCGCACGGTACCATAACCATGGATAATTACTGATACTGTAAATAACTACTAATAACTGTCGTCTATGTTGTATGTTTAACACCATAACCACTACTAACTGAACTGTGACTTTAAATTGTACTCTAACCAATGCTAACCGTACTATAACTACTGTTTGTAAAGACGATGTTACTAGGGTGTGTTATAGACGGGTAATTCAGATACTGAGAATTATAACGTGGGTGACTGTATAGTTTCGCCAAAGGGCACAGTAATAGTTATTTAGTGACTGGTGTAACAGCTGTGTGTGTACGGGAATTCCCTGAGTGTTTTGTTGTGTGCGTTTGACCTAGCAACTGTACCACGTGGTGCTGTTGCCAAGGAAACGAGTGTGACTGTTGGAGGTGTGTTTGTTGTGTTTCTTTGAATTAGACGCTCCGTTGTTAAGTATGGGTGCGTCGGATTCAAAGAAACTTTAAAAGGGGATATAATGTGTGTGATTTTGGGGTTAAATTGGCTCCAAATCACCTGACTACCTTATGTAGTAGAGAATGGCCTCTGTGGTAATCTGTCTTGATTTAAATCTAGTGCAGCGTGTACATGTGGCTGTATCTATTATGCTTGAATTATATGACCAGTTTCCATATTTTGACTGTTAAAACAGTTTGTGCTACTAGATGGTTACCAAAACTGGTTTGTCCATCCCCAATGGAATCTGACCCATCTGACCATCCCGCAACTAAATTCTTTAGCAAGAACTGGTGCAGCTGGTATGTCCACCTGTGCTTTAAGCCATCCTATTTCTGTGCCTACCTACCCCCCAACTGGTTCTTTGTACCCTGAGGCCCTTTTTGGTGTTTGGTATTTTAGTGTTTTTTTATTATTGTTCAGTTTTATTATTAGCAGTCAAAATTGTGAGGAGAATTCTTAATAAGAGTAACTGAGTCCACTGAAAACACCATAACCACTGACAATACCATAATCACTGAAAACACCATAACCACTGACAATACCATAATCACTGAAAATACCATAATCACTGAAAACACCATAACCACTGACAATACCATAATCACTGAAAACACCATAACCACTGACAATACCATAACCACTGAAAACACCATAACCACTGATAATACCATAACCACTGAAAACACCATAACCACTGACATAACACTATAATTACTGAGCCTTGTGTGCCTTTAGTAACAGTAAATTAGTTTTGAAATACAACTGGATGAAATGGTCAATGGTATAGGACGCTGGAATACACCATTTTTGGTTACTGGTCAGGCTCCTCCAAGCCCTGTCCGAAACATTTTGTTAACCGAGTTACTGACCAGTAAAATTAATTTATCCATTTCCACCTACCTCACCACTCCCCGACCGGAACCTATGACTAAACAACCCTATCTAAGTCCCACCCTAACCTGACAAATGGCCGGTGCCCTCCAACTTTGACATTTACAAATGCCACTGCAGCTTACACATTGATATTAATGGTCAATTACAGTTGGCAGACCCTGTATTTGTTTATGTCCCTTTCACCATGACTGATCTGTTTAACTGGAAGACCCATAATTCCTTTACGAAAGCCGACGAGTCACCTAGTGCTTTCTATGAGAGATTGCTGGAGTCATATAGATTATATACTCCTTTTAATCCAGAGGCCCCTGAGAACTCTTGAATGAACAACTCAGCATTTGTCAGCCAGACCCAAGGTGATATCAAAAGAAAATTGCTAAAGTTAAAGGGATTTGTAGGAATGTCCATATCATAGTTAATGGAAATTGCAAGTCAGGTGTATATGAACAGGGAGATTGAAACAAAGCAGGAGGAAGAACGTAAAATGAGGATGAAGGCAGATATGCTAGCTATAGCTATCATAAGTGTAGAGAGGGAGGTGAATAGAGGAGTTGAGAATAGGCTGAGTAAGGGAGGAAGTAGGAATCACTGTGCGTATTGTAGAGAGGAAGGATTTTGGAAAAGTGACTGCCCACAGAGGGAATATAAAGCAAGTTATAGATAAGACAAGAGAGAAGGTTACGAGATGGTTACAGAGGTGGCTATAGAGAAAGTCTTGGAGGGAATGACAGTAGTAACAGAGGAGGTGTTCAGGGAAGTAGATACTATTACCCTACCCAGAGATTAAGGGATAGAGAAGATAGAGATTTTGTCGGTCTGGCTGACACTGTCATGGAAGACTATTGATACCGACTGGGCTCCATCCCCCTTTAGCCGAGTGCAGCCTATGGTCGATGTATCAATAGAGGGAAAGAGGAGCTGGTGCTGAGTACTCTGTGGTAACTAACCTAGTTGCTCCTCCTTCAGGAAGACTATAACTATGATAGGAGCTACTGGGAAAAGCACTGCTAGACCAATTCTCAGGAGTCATACTTGCATTCTAGGAGGCCATTTTGTTAAGCACCAGTTCCTATATATGCTGGAGTGTCCAGTTCAGCTTCTAGGACGAGATCTATTATCAAAGCTTCAAGCCCAGATAACTTTTAAACCCAACGGATCAACGTCTGTTTGATAGATCACCAGGCATAATATCAGTATCAGTGCAAAGGGAAGAAGAATGGCACTTCTACTCTATAATAACAAATACAGACCCTAAGAGTGATGAATCCTTATTTGACATTTCAAGAATATGGACAGAGAATAATCCTCCAGGACTTGCTCGCAATATTCCACCAATACACATTGAATTAAAGCTTGGAGTGTATCCTGTTAGCCTTAGTTAGTACCATATATTATAGAGGGCTAAGGAAAATATACAAACCTATGTGGATAAGTGTGTAAAGTATGACATCCTAAAATTCTGTACCTCCCCTTGGAACACTCCATTATTACCTGTTCAGAAGCCGGGATCAGATGAGTATCATCCTGTACAAGATCTAAAAGCAGTTAATAATGCAGTAGTCAATATACACCCAGTGGTACCCATCCCCTATAATCTGCTTGCTTTAATACCAGGTGGGGCAACCTACTATACCTTCCTAGACCTCAAAGATGCTTTCTTTTGTTTCTGGGTTACTGCTGAAAAATTATGTATTGGCATCTACCTTCCATACTCAGTAATTTAGGAGGAGATTTATGTCAGTTTGATGATGGAATTACTCGGCTGTAGGTGGCTGAGTTGAGTAAAACTATGATGAAGGTACAGAAATGGGTACAAGATAGATTACCTGTGAATATTTATCCACCTATTCATTCTTACCATCCAGGGGATCAAGTGTGGATAAAAGAATGGAACACTGTTCCATTAGGTTCCAAGTGGAGAGGTCCCTATGTTGTTCTTTTATCTACCCCAACAGTTGTAAAGGTTGTAGAAGTGACTCTGTGGATTCATCACTCTAGGGTAAAAACCAGCGGCAGATTCCTGACAAGCTACCATAGATCCAGAGAATCCTTGCAAGATCCGGTTCAAGCGTGTGACCCAGTTGGATTAAAAGTGTTTTTTGCGAAGAGAATATTGTTAAAAGGGAACATCAACAAAGATCTACAAGTAGGTGTTTTGACGGCCACAATAAAGCCTGACCACCTACCAACGTTAAGCCAGAGGAAAAACCTCTGTGAAGAAAAGTGAGGATCAGGAAGGACTCCATTCCCTGCAGCCCTCACACCCTGGAAGCTGAGGTGCCATCGCACGGTCGAAGAGTCAGGACAAAGATGTCAGGAGTGATGTGTTTGATAATGTGTATATTTGTGTTTTTTAATTATTCAGGAAGGTAGAGGTACCGACACACCAGGCTGTGAGGTTTGCATTAAGACTACGAAAACAGGCAATCATATTTCCCAGACCCTTTTTTGGCATTCACAATATGAGTGTAAAGGACATGTATCTAAGTGTAGATACTTGAGTATAGATTATAGTGTATGCCATCTAAGAGCAGGAGAACCTAGGTGTTTTAGTCCAGAGTATCAACCCCTTACAATTTGGTTGACTATTCGGAATGGAGACTCACAGGGGACCCTAATAAATAAGACCATACTAGAAACCGTACATTCTTCAGGTGTTCTGCTATTTGATGCATGTAAGGCGATATCAGGTGGTAGGAAACCGTGGAATGTATGTGGTGATCTTAAATGGGAAAGAACGTATGGGTCTAATGATAAATATATTTGCCCCAGTAGTAAGTACAAATATATGGATCCAAAGTGCCCAAATAAATATATAATTATTGTCCATATTGGTCCTGTGTAGGGTGGGCAACTTGGGGACAGACAGTAGATAAGGATATGATCGTCACTAAGTTGCCTACCAAGCCATATTGTAAGTCTAGGGAGTGTAACCCAGTCCATATACTTATCAATGACCCAGAATGATTCATAGATAAGTTTGGGAACTTATTTCGGTTCCAGATATATGGAACAGGTTTGGATCCTGGGACAATATTATTTATATGAATAGAGACCGATACTGTGGCAACCCAGACTCATCAGGTCTTTCATTCCTTCTATGAGGAGATGAGTGGGGAAAATAAGATCCCCCATAATGCGAAAAACTTGTTTATAGATCTAGCCGAAAGCATTGCTGGTAGTCCTAATGTAACCAACTGCTATGTGTGTGGAGGTACTAACATGGGAGACCAATGGCCCTGGGAAGCAAAGGAGGTAATGTATTCTGGTTCTGAGACAATTGAACAGTTAATATCTTCTCAAACTGATTAACAAGTGAGTGTTAGAGGTAAATCTGAGTGGCGACCTCCATTATAGGTTATGTTTGCATAGCAAGGAAAAGAATAATGTTTAATACATCTGTAGGAGAATTGACTTGTCTAGGGCAAAAAGCTTATGATGATAATACAAAGAATACAACCTGGTGGTCAGCTTCAAATGTCTCAGAACCACCTAATCCGTTTGCAATTTATACCAATTTAAAGGATGTGTGGTTTGACCTATCTGCTACATCTAGTTGGAAAGCCCCAGCAAATTTGTACTGGATCTGTGGTAAGAAAGCCTATTCGGAGTTACCATAGGACTGGGAAGGGGCATGTGTATTAGGTATGCTCAGACCATCCTTCTTCTTGTTGCCAATTGAAACAGGAGAGACCTTGGGAGTTAAGGTTTATGATGTGAATCATAAAAAGAAGCTAGCATCCTTGAATGTAGGTAGCTGGGAAGATAATGAGTGGCACTGGCTACCTTAGCGCGCTTCATTGCCAATAGGAGGGATGTAATATGTGAGGGAACTGGTTAACAGCCAAACTGTATGCCCATGAAGTGTTATTGTATTCTAATACAGGGATTCAAGCCTCATTCTACCATTAGGCAATTATGGATTCCTCTGTAAAGCACATAGCCTTCTTACCAGGTAAACCAGTTGGGCTGTTGATGAAGTCCTCCATTCACTTCCAGTGCAAATAGAAGGAGGTGTATGTGGAAAGTTCAATCTCAGCAACTGTTGTCTGCACATAGATGATGAAGGGCAGACAGTGGCTGATCTCACAGGCCACATGGCTAAACTGACGCATGTACCGACTTAAGCCTGGAACGGATACAATTCTAGTAGTTGGTTTGGAAGTAGGTACGTGCAGCTTGGAGGGATCAAGACATTGGTAGGAGGAGTCATGTTGATTATAGTGTTGTGTCTCTTTCTACCATGTTTGGTTCCATTGGTAATTATGTCCATACAGAGTGTCATAGAGAGCATGACAGAAAGGAAAACAGCTGCGCATGTAATGGCTGTTTGCAAGTATGAACCCTTAGCCCAGGGAGAATATATATTCAGAATGAGGAGTGCTGAAGGAATTTGTAATGATGCTAAGATGCTTACGAGGTCTGTTCTGATTCATGGCAACTTGAGGTGTAAGTAAGCGATGATTAGGTGATGCATCTGGAATTATTATATATATCAGAAGCATCAAAGGGGGGAATGTGGTGGAAGCTCGGTAGAAATTAAATTTAGTAGGCCGAGATTTCCACGTGGCATATGTGTATGTTAGTGTATCAATTAGTCAGTTACACGTAGCTAAGATACAATCAACAGTGTACTGAGCAAGTGCAGGAATGCAAGAACTGAAAACACTTCCCCTCCTCCATTGTTCTGGGTGAGCCATGTGGTCTAACAGGTAAGGGAAGTTAGGCTTTGTTCAGCTGATTGGGTAAAGAGTATATGTGGGTAGAGTTAACTATAGGAGGAGCTATATGTCTATATTATGCATTTACACAGTCAGTTCTGGGCTCAGATCTTGTTGTATTTTGGTGACATTAGTCCCTCTGAGCCCCGGTCGGTGAATCGAATAAAGAATCTCTTCCTTCCTGAAGAAACCTTCGTCCACTTCTCTGTGCTTGGCTTCCGTCAGTTTCTCCGGTATCAGGTGTACTGTGTGTGTTATATTGTTGTTTATTTAGTCCTGCATATATAGGCAGTTAGGACCCACAGTAATTGCAGTACTTTGGCACAGTGGTGGGATGCATACATCTTGGCCATTTATGTATGTCTAAATCTCCAATGTTTATTACATATATAGTACTTAGTTATGTCTTGTTTTGCCTTGTATCTCTTGTCTCGTTTTATTTTGTCTTGTGTTCCCAGTTCATGTACAGTCCTGCCCTGCCCTGTTTATGTCATGTTAATGTTTCCCTCATGTATTGTGTACATGTTCTGGGTTCTGTTTCTGTTCTTCTCCGGTTCTGGTTCTTCTAGACTTGTCTTATCTTGATTGGTGCCTATTCTAGTCTTACCTTGTTTCTAGTACTGGATACAATTCAGCATAAAATCTAGCTCATGGCTGCATCAGGGTTCTGTATGTGGCCGCACAAACGCTGGTGCTCAACACCAGTGGGCTTGTGGTTACCCTGCACCAGACCCTGATTGTCCACTTCCACACTGAGACTCTTATCATCTACATCAGGCACACAGGGGTCCCGGTCTTCGGACCACCACACGTGATACAATCTATGCCAAATTAAAAAAATAAATAAATAATTGGTGATTATTTTGACTTACATAGCAATTTAAGAATACATGTACCGAGAACTTTAAGGGTTACTGCCAAAGAACACCCCAATATGTGCATTTTTCACACACAAATGGCACTTTCACTGACAATATAATTGTTGTGATACGTTTTACTGTTTCGAAACACTCATATTTTTTTTAAGCGAAGTCTCCTGAGTGTAACAATAACCCCCATGTACTAGTTTTATAGTTTGAAAGTTACAGGGTCAAATATAAGGCTTGCCCATTTAATTTTATTCCTTGAAATTTGCCAAATTGGTTATGTTGCCTTTGAGACCATATGGTAGCCCAGGAATAAGAATTACACCAATGATGGCATACATTTTGCGAAAGTAGACAACCCAAGGTATTGCAAATAGGGTATTTCCAGTTTTTTCTAGTAGCCACTTAGTCTGGCCAAGTTATGTTTTTGCATTTTTCACACACAAACAAATATAAATGCTAACTTTGGCCAGTGTTTGTGACTAAGTGGCTACTACAAAAGACTGGACATATCCCATTTTGAATACCCTGGGTTGTCTACTTTTTCAAATGGTATGTCATGGTAGCAGGGCCAGATTAAGAGCCCAGTGGGCCTAAAAAGGGACATGTCTGCCCAAAGAATTGGAAGGCCAGCCTGGCATGAATGCATGTCAGGCTGCCTGCCAATCATGCAAGCTGGCCAACTAAGGGCATACTACGCAGTCAGCACCCTGAGCTTGGCATAAATGCGTCTAATAATGCATTCGCTCAACGCTTTCTAAGGACTGTCTCCTTAGCTTTATACTAGCAGGCATAAGCTCCTGGTATATAGTATGGGGCAGAGAAAAACTGTATGTAGTGAGTGTAGAAGAAAGGGAACATGCTACAGTGTTAGAGAGACCAAAGACAGCATTACCTTAAAGGAACACTATAGTCACCTAAATTACTTTAGCTAAATAAACCAGTTTTAGTGTATAGATCATTCCCCTGCAATTTCACTGCTCGATTCACTGTCATTTAGGAGTTAAAGGACCACTCTAGTGCCAGGAAAACATACTCGTTTTCCTGGCACTAGAGTGCCCTGAGGGTGCCCCCACCCTCAGGGACCCACTCCCGCCCGGCTCTGGAAAGGGGAAAGGGGTAAAAACTTACCTTTTTCCAGCGGTGGGCGGAGAGCTCTCCTCCTCCGATCCTCCTCTTCTCCTCCCTGTCGGCTGAATGCGCACGCGCGGCAAGAGCTGCGCGCGCATTCAGCCGGTCACATAGGAAAGCATTCATAATGCTTTCCTATGGACGCTTGCGTGCTCTCACTGTGATTTTCACAGTGAGAATCACGCAAGCGCCTCTAGCGGCTGTCAGTGAGACAGCCACTAGAGGAAATAGGGGAAGGCTTAACCCATTCACAAACATAGCAGTTTCTCTGAAACTGCTATGTTTATGAAAAAATGGGTTAACCCTAGAAGGACCTGGCACCCAGACCACTTCATTAAGCTGAAGTGGTCTGGGTGCCTAGAGTGGTCCTTTAAATCACTTTGTTTCTGTTTATGCAGCCCTAGCCACACCTCCCCTGGCTATGATCGACAGAGCCTGCATGAAAAAAAACTGGTTTCACTTTCAAACAGATGTAATTTACCTTAAATAGTTGTATCTCAATCTCTAAATTGAACTTTAATCACATTCAGGAGGCTCTTGCAGGGTCTAGCAAGCTATTAACATAGCAGGGGATAAGAAAATCTTAATTAAACAGAACTTGCAATAAAGAAAGCCTAAATATGGCTCTATTTACAGGAAGTGTTTATGGAAGGCTGTGCAAGTCACATGCAGGGGGGTGTGACTAGGGTTCATAAACAAAGGGATTTAACTCCTAAATGGCAGAGGATTGAGCAGTGAGGCTGCAGGGGCATGTTCTATACACCAAAACTGCTTCATTAAGCTAAAGTTGTTCAGGTGACTATAGTGTCCCTTTAACTAATTTCATTGTCAGCCAGTCCACACAAATTTTGTTCCCATACATCCCTCTTAAGTTTCCATACAAGCAAAAGTATGTGAAAAGTAGTTAGGGCTGCCACCTTTCTTGGAAAAACATACTGACTTTACTAATTTGCATAATTAATTATGTATGGGTGACATCACATTATGTAAATCACAAGGAGTGACATAAAAGAAAATGCTGTAAAATCACCAAAAAAACTATTTACAGTTTATTCTGCTGCATAGATGGATTGCTTCCAGTGTCTCTCTGTCCCCCAGTGTCTCAAGTCTCCCACTGTCTCAGTGTCCCTATGTATCAGTGTCCCCATTTCTCACAGTGTCCCCATGTCGCCCTCATGGCTCAGTGTCCCCATGTGTCGATTACCCCAGGTCTCACAGTGTCCCTATGTATCACAGTCTCCTAGTGCCCCAGGTCTCCTAGTGTCCCCTAGTCTCGCAGTGTACCCATGTCACAGTGTCCCTTAGTGTCATGTCCCCAGGTCCCCCAGTGACCCTATGAATCACAGTGTCCCTATGTATCACAGTGTCTCAATGCCCCATTTCTCCCAATGTCCTCTTGTGTCTCCATGTCGCCCAGTGTCCCTTTGTCTCCCTGTGTCCCCCAGTATACACATGTCTCAGTGTACCCTAGTGTCTGTGTCCCCTAGTGTATGTGTCCCCATGTCTCCCAGGGTCCCCATGTCACTAGGAACAAATTGAGGCATGGGGACACTGAGGCAGGGGACATTGGGAGACCTGGGTACACAGAGAAATGGGGACATTGAGGCACTGGGAGACATGGGGACACAGACACTTGGGGACACTGGGAGACATGGGCACACTGAGATACTAGGGACACTGACTGGGACACATGGCGACACTGGGAGACTAAGGGACACTTGAAGACACGGGGACACTGAGACACTAGGGACACTGGCTGGGAGACATGGGGGCACTGTGCCCCTAGTGTCTCAGTGTCCCCATGTCTCCCAGTGTCTCCAAGTGTGTCTGTGTCCCCAAGTGTCTATGTCATGTCTCCCAATGTCACTTAGTGTCTCAGTATCCCCATATTTCCCAGTGTCCCCAAGTGTCTGTATCATAATATCACCCAATGTCAGACACAGAGGAACAGGTTATAATAATAACCGCAGACAATTAAAAGAAGGATGTTGGAAGAGGTAGAAATTGCAGCTACACGTGGACGCAAAAACATAATAATTCTTAAATTAACCATCTACTCTTTAAAATTGCCTGGTTAAAACTATTACTGTGAAGCAGACTTTCATAAAACACTCTTTTGACAAATTAAAGTGAATAAAGAGTAATAAACAAGAAAAGGAAAGTGAAGGAAAGGTGAAAAAAGGGAGAAAAGAAAGAGAAAAGAAAATAGAAAGGAAAGAGAAAAGAAGAAAAAAAAGGAAAGAAAAGGAGACATGGCTACAAAAAAAGACCCTAAGGCCAGTCCAAAAAGAGAGGGGATAAACATGAGAAAACAGATAAAAGCCTGACAAATTTTTTCTTCCCACAATCAGACATAGCGGGAAGAAATAGGATTTAATTTTCAATCTTATCCCCTAAAAGACAAAAAGAGAATACAAAAGACAGTGCGGATTCATCATGGTCGGAAACACAAAGTATCACACCAGAACTCTTAAAATCTGCTTTAGACTACCAGTTTATGAAATTTAGAGAAGAACTGAATAGAAATATGATGGAATGGAGAAATTAGGTAAGTAAGTTAGGAGATAGACTCAAAAAATATGAAGAATTTATGGAGAACATTACATTGTAATTAAATACACAAAACGAACTAATCAAATATCTAGAAAGAAATATGGAAGATCTAAAAGCAAAAACAGCTGAAATGGAGGGCATAGATAGACACTGTAATTTAAGGATCAAGGGAATTCCAGAACATGTGGTTCAAACCAACCTGAAAAACTATCTAACAGAATTTTTCACTTTTCTGGATTTACCCCCTGTAACTGATCCCCTATACTCTAGCTGAGTATATATGTGCAGAATCTCCCTAAATCCAAGTATAGCAGAAGGTGTACTGATTATAACTCCCAATCCCCCAAACATTAGCCAAGACTTCATGAAGGGGTAAAATGATCTGTTTAATGGAGGCCACAGCTTGGCCTTTTATGCAAGTCCCCCAGCAAGGTATACTCCCACAGAGACCTTGTGGGGAACAGGGACACATTTACAATAACCAATCAACATACAGTTACAATGTAAATACATAAACAGTATAATCCCTCCTCTCTATCCTGGAGATAATTGGGTTAAGTGGCCGTAATAAACGTAATTATCTCCAGGTACAGAAAATATTTCAAAGTTCAAAAATTCACAAAACATTTTAAAATACATAAAATCATCTTTCACATAACCGAACCCACACAGTCTACATATCCCCAGATAGCTTGGATCTGAGTACCCAATATATCCGAAAAGTGCTCAGATCCTACAAACACAATCGAATCGCCATGGGGTTAAGGATTTGACGACTGCTCTGAATAAGTCTGTCCAGAAATAGTTCCATGATTTTAGCTATAAGCGTCGGTCTAGTTCGTGCATTTTCATCCGAACGCAAAGTAGTGAAATCAGCAAAAAAAGTGAATATTCATATTATGGTTCGGTAGTTTTAGTTAAACAAACTGTCGAACCAGGTTCTCCTAGCTTGCCGCAGCCAGAAGCAGGTGTTCGTGTGTTTTGACCAGTGTTCGGGTCATCGAGTAGCCGCCTCAGTGTTCCAGGCATTCAACGACCAAGTCCCGCTACCTGCGTTCATGTGACAAGATGGCCGCCGTTTTCTTCACCACGTGGCATTCGGCTACACAAAGAGAACACTGCATTTTTGTGGTTTGTTTCAACTTAACGAGCCAAGAGGTTGGTCGTTGTTCGGTGATTAGTTCGGCAAACAAAATAAGAAGGGAAATAGTACCAAATGCTCGAACAGAATATAACAAGGGCACTGGTACACACAAAATAGGGGATTTCGTCACACCCCCTACTAAACAGACTTTCTTAGAAAGATTCCACCGTGTCCCAGCTTCCGCAAGAAGAAGCACAAATACTCCAACAGACATCTTGGTATGCTGCCACGCTTTTAGATATAAAGACCAAATCATGAAAGCAATGTTTGAAAACAATCTGAAAGGATCCTCTTTTGAACAAATAAAGGTTTTTCCAGACCTGTCATTTCACACAAGAAACTTGTGAAAACCCTTTAATCCATATACATGTTCATTGAGAAAGATGAATATCAAATATGCTTTGAGATTTCCTTCCGGAATCACCTTATACTATGAAGGAAAAAGAGAAATCTTTGAAACCGCAACACAATTGAAAACCTGGATACAAGAGAAGAAATTGCAAGTCTACACACCAGGGGATATAATCCGATAGAGGAGAAAAGGGAAGAAGAAAAATAGAGGACATAGGAGAAGATATGAGAACACAGAAGGAGAAAGGGAAAGAAAAAGATAATTTTTTAACTTTTTTTTTCTCCTATTACAGATTTAAGCCATAAAAGACAAAGAATCAATAAGAAAACTATAAAAGGACTTACTAAAAAGGCCCTGGGGAGATAGCGCAACCAGGCTCCTTCAGGGGCCTACTCTGCGGCCCCTGCTCCTAGGGGATGTGGGTGCTCTCAGTTCTGAACCATCGGTCCATATGGGAATTCCCACAGGTTGTGCGGCAGAAGCTTACCAAGAAAGTATCCATGGGCTGGTGGGCTGCCCCCCCCCACCCCACCCCTTTTGGTTTGCTCCTTAAGTTCACTCCGCTGGTTTCCCCTTTGAGTATGGTGCCCAACGAGGAGAAGGGGTGATATTGCCTGATTCATCAATTGCTCATTTGTCATTCCCTCCAAGGGGTTCAGTATGGGATGACATGATATTACGCGGCGGTCCACATGGTTAGGGCTGCGGGCCCTGGGGCCTTGCTGGCAAAGGCAGCTGTGGAATCGGCTTTCCGGCTGCTGCCGGTGCACCCGGGTGGTTATCTTTTCTCAGGTTGTACTTTTGATGGTCAGTTTTATGTGGATATGTGCCTCCCTATGGGTTGCTCCCGGTCCTGTTTTATTTTGAGTGCCTTCACGCTTTCCTGGTGTGGGTAGTGCGGAGGGAAGCAGGGGTCGACTCCCCTTTTGCACTATCTGAATGACTTCTTGTGTGTGGGGCTGACAGAGTCGCATGTCTGTGCTCTGCTGCTGCGTTTTTCTTGGGGAAATGTTTCAGCATTTCGGTGTTCCATGGCCCAGGACAACACTGTGGGTCCAATTATGTGCCGTAGTTTTCTGGATATCGAGATCGATTTCAGGGCTGGGGAATGTTGGTTGCCCCTGATTGCGGTTCAAGACATCAGGCAGGAGGTGTCGCTGGCTTTCGAGTGATGTGAAATTCAGCTGCGCTACCTGCAGTCTCTCTTGGGTAAGCTGGACTTCGCCTGTTGGATATTGCCCTTGGGGCTGTCTGGGATTCCTTCTTGGCCTCCTATAACTCTAGCATGTACTGGCAGGCCCCAGAGGTCTCTACCACTGACTTCAGCCTGTTTACCGCTGCAGCAGGCTCAGGAGGTTTTGGGGCCATTTTAGGCTCTCGATGGTGTGCTGACTCTTGGCCAGTAGGCTGCCAAGCCGTGGGACGCTTGCAGAATCTGGCTGTCCTGGAGCTCTTCCCCATTCTGATGTAGGGTCCTCGACTTACGGACAGGTGGGTAGTTGTTTCCATTGCGACAATCTGGGGGTGGTGCAGGCTATCGTTTGACCGAATCCTCTCCCCCAGTTTTACTCTTGCTGCGGCGCCTTGTTCTGCGCTGTTTGAGCCTTAATGTGTCCCGGGGGTTCGCAATGTAATGGCCGATACTCTTTCTCATTTGCCATGGGACGTACTTCGGCAGTGGCTCCGCACCCCTCGGGGGTTTCCAGGATTCGTCCGCTTATCTAAGGGTTTTGTTACGTCTTTTAGGGGTGTGGGAGGCTGTGGGGTAGTCCTCCTCAGTGATTTCTTTGCTTTGCAGTGCTCCGCTTTCTGTTCAAGTTACGGTCGTCTGCAGGTGGGGGGGGGGGTTTCTTTTTAATGGTGATGCTTAAGCAACGGAATGGATTCCTTCAGGATTCGCTGCTTTAAGGCTGTTGTCTTTGGAAAGTGTATGTTGGTAGAGGTTGGTGTGATAGCAAAGTGGGCAAATTCATCAATGGAATCTATTAAACTCTTGGACATTGCAGGTTCAAATCCCAGCAGTGTTGACTTAGCTGTAGTCCTACATCATTCTTCTGAGGTAGATAAAATGAGTAGGGTAGGATAATAGTTGGGTAAATAACATGATGTACTAGGAAACCCAAATAATATGAAATATACCTTTCCGATTGGGGGCAGTGCTGGGTTCCGACATTTGTCCTGTTTTCTCCTTCGTATTCCTTCTGCCCGGCTTCTCCGGCCTCCCCCCCACTTTTTGGTTCTCGAGGATGGAAGTTTTTCTCTCCCACATTTCATTAGGGTGCTCCACTTGGGGCTCGAATTCCTGGGTATTGATGGTGGGAAATTCAGGGGGCATTCATTCTGTATAAGGCGGCTACAGAGGCCGCTAGGCTTGGAATGCCAGTGCAGGTGGTTCTGAGAATCAGAAGGTGGAAGTCAGGGTGTTGGGTTCCTTATGTTCGCCCTGCTGGTCTCCGGACTTGATTTCTCTCTGCAATTCTGGTTCCCCCGGAATATGGATCATGGGACGCTCCTATGTCGTTTAGGCCAGGATGCGTGGGGCGGTTCGGCCTCGGGGGCATCGTACGCCTTCTTGAGCGGAGGTTCGGTGGTTTGGCACCAGATTCATGAGGTGGGTGCAGCTCCTCCCCGACCCGGTTCAGCTGTCCCGCCTCCTGGGGGTTCTGAGTGTTTGTCATCCATCTGGGGTGGGAATGACCTGCGTTCGGTGCTCATATGGGATTTAGTGTTGGCCGTTAAATGGGACATGGCACACATTCTTGTTTTATTCCCGGATGTACGCCTGGTCTGGTCCGAGGTTATCACCCGTAATATCTGGCACTGTGCTCGGCACTCAGAGTGCCATGGAGCACTGACGTCAGAATGTGAACAGGAGGGTTTCTAGCTTCGTTTTGGGTGATCGGGGGATTCTTATTCGCCAGAAGATTTTTTTTGGAGCAGGATGCTGCCAATCTATTTTGGGGGGTGGGGTGCACTTGACGGAGGTCGGGCTTGACCTCTTTAATCTCGCCCTGCTGGATGGGGTGGAACAGGTCGTGAGTGGTTTTGGTGGGGTCCCACTAATTTTAGGCATAAAATAGCGAGGTTCCCAGGACATTAAACAATTTTGAGTAATAAATATGGATTTATATGGGAAGATCAATATATTAATTATCTGGGTATTAAGATCAACATAGATCCTAAGAAGATAGTTAAAACAAACTTTTTTATCATTACCTACTCAAACTAATAAACAACTGAAAGAGTGGAATCCACTAGGCTTCTGGTGGGGTAGAATAAATATCATAAAAACATATTTGCTGCCTGTTACGGTTACTACCAGGCTAGCTGGAAGCTGGACCGCTTGGATAATCTGGATCCCAGTGTAGAGAGTGAGAAGAGCCACTGCAGCTAGTAGTCCATACGTATCCTGCAAATGTAGAACAATCCCACTAGCTATTATACAGCTAGGATACTCTTTCCCCCACAAAACGAGTCGAGGCTGCGATTTGAAGGTCAGACAAGAACTGGCTTTAATGGCACACAGGGATCAGTATTTATGCAAAATCTCAGGTCCAGGGACAGCCCCCTCTGGACCTGATGGGATACAGGAATGTTACAGGGGGTCAACCAATCAGAATACAATGCATCATTTTAATTTGTTACCGCCCAGTTTGGAGATAATGAATCCAATGGCTTTGACAATACAATTATCTCCAAGTGCCTAAATACCACGTTTTTATTACACACAAAAAACAGGTAAAAAATATATAACTTTCACATTATTAGTTAGAATTCGGGACTTTTACCATTCATTCTATAGCCCCGGTCTGGATGTAAAAGTTCACCGAAGAGCGCCTCAAACCCACAAACCATATGCTCAGTTTATTCGTTATAAAGTCCGTTCGCATATTTGGTTCCTGAGCCTGAGATGGCGGCCATGTTTTTGCATGTTTCAATACGCAGCGGGACCTCGGCATCGAACTCTGTGAACAGGTCCCGGCCAGAGTTGTGCACGAAACCTCGCTCTCTGGCTGGATGTTTCAGCTGTTCGGGAGCCGAACGTAGACCGCAGTGAAGGAGGTACTTAACCTGCGGTTAACCGCAACATTCCACATTCTAATTGAGGCCACACGCCAGGCTCTAGGTGGTCCCCGTTCGTGACCCTTTCGGTAGTTAGATGATCGGGAGATAAGGCACAAGCGGGAATGCCATGAGGCCGTCAATTAACCCCTCCCCCCCAAAAAAAAATGTATCCCCCTACCTACCCCCCTCACCCTAAAATGAGGGGGGACCCGTAACTAAGAACCTGTATAAAAAATTAGAAAAAAACTACTTACCATTCGATGTTTTCTTTCTTCTAAAATCTTCTGTTTTCAGCCCCAAAAAAAGGCCAAATAAAAAACCATAATAACAGACGCAATAAAAAAAAAACGAGCGCAAAAAAAAATAATCCATCTTCACCTATGGAGGCCTCCCCGCAGACTGAGCTCTGCAGGGTGGGGGAAGGCTTATAAAGCCTTGCCACGCCCTGCAATTAGGCTAAGAACACTCTGATTGACTGGTTTAAGCCAATCAGATTGCTCTTTGTCATTTTACACAGCGTGGGAAAATTCCAGAGAACTTTCCCACGCTGTGTAAAATGACACAGAGCACTGTGATTGGATGGCTTGAAATCCATCCAATCACAGTGCTCTGTGTCATTTTACACAGCATGGGAAAGTTCTTTGGAATTTTCCCACGGTGTGTAAAATGACACAGAGCACTGTGATTGGATGGATTTCAAGCCCACCAATCAGAGTGCTCTTTGTCATTTTACACAGCGTGGGAAAGTTCTTTGGAATTTTCCCACGCTGTGTAAAATCACAAAGAGCACTCTGATTGGCTTAAACCAGCCAATCAGAGTGTTCTTAGCCTAATTGCAGGGCGTGACAAGGCTTTATAAGCCTTCCCCCGCCCTGCAGAGCTCAGTCTGGGCAGAGCCCTCCATGGGTGAAGATGGATTATTATTTTTTTGCCCTCGTTTTTTTTTTTTTTTTTTAACTGCGTCGGTTATTATGGTTTTTTATTTTGCTGAAAAAAGGGCTGACAAAAGGGGCTGAAAAAAGAAGATTTTAGAAGAAAGAAAACATTGAATGGTAAGTTGTTTTTTTCTAATTTTTTTTACAGGTTCTTAGTTAAAGGTCCTCCCCTCATTATTTTTAGGGTGAGGGGGGTAGGCTGGGGGATATTGTTTTTGGGGAGGAGGAGGGGATGACTAGGGTCCCCCCATTTGTATTTAGGGCCCCCACCCGCCGCTCAGGGGTGGGGACCAGGGGGGAGGACATTAGGTCCCCCCTTTATTAGTATTTAGGGCCCCCACCCACCGCTCAGGGGTGGGGGCCAGGGGGGGACAGTAGGTCCCCCCCTTATTGTTTTTTTAGGGCCCCCACCCACCGCTCAGGGGTGAGGGCCAGGGGGGGACAGTAGGTCCCCCCCTCATTATTTTTATGGCCCCCACCCAAAGCTCACGGGTGGGGGCCCCCACCCAATGCTCACTGTGATTTATGGCCCCCACCGAACGCGCAGGGGTGGGGGCGGGGGGAGGACAGTAGGTCCCCCCTCATTATTTTTATGGCCCCCACCCAATGCTCACGGGTGGGGGCTTGGGGGAGGACAGTAGGTCCCCCCCATTGTGATTTATGGCCCCCACCCACCGCGCAGGGGTGGGGGCCGGGGGGGAGGACAGTAGGTCCTCCCTTACTGTATTTTTTATGGCCCCCACCCAATGCTCACGGGTAGGGGCGGGGGGAGGACAGTACGTCCCCCCATTGTGATTTATGGCCCACACCCACTGCGCAGGGGTGGGGGCTGGGGGGGGAGGACAGTAGGTCCCCCCTCATTATTTTTATGGCCCCCACCCACCGCGCAGGGGTGGGGGCGGGGGGGAGGACAGTAGGTCCCCCCCTCATTATTTTTATGGCCCCCACCCAACGCTCACGGGTGGGGGCTTGGGGGAGGACAGTAGGTCCCCCCCATTGTGATTTATGGCCCCCACCCACCGCGCAGGGGTGGGGGCCGGGGGGAGGACAGTAGGACCCCCCTTATTATTTTTTTTAGGGCCCCCACCCACAGCTCAGAGGTGGGAGCCAGGGGGGGACAGTAGGTCCCCCCCTTATTGTTTTTTTTAGGGCCCCCACCCACCGCTCAGGGGTGGGGGCCGGGGTCCCCCCCTTATTGGTTTTTTTTATGGCCCCCACACACCACTCAGGGGTGGGGGCCGGGGGGGGGACAGTAGGCCCCCCCTCATTATTTTTGTTCCCCTAGATAACAATGTTTGGTATTTAGTGAATATTCCCCTGTATAACAATGTTTTGCATTTAGTGAATATTCCCCTATATAACAATGTTTTGCATTTAATGAATATAGGGGAATATTCACTAAATGCCAAACATTGTTATATAGGGGAATATTCACTAAATGCCAAACATTGTTATATAGGGGAATATTCACTAAATGCCAAACATTGTTATATAGGGGAATATTCACTAAATACCAAACATTGTTATATTACCCTACATATAACAATGTTTGGCATTTAGTGAATATTCCCCTATATAACAATGTTTTGCATTTAGTGAATATTCCCCTATAACAATGTTTGGCATTTAGTGAATATTCCCCTATATAACAATGTTTGGCATTTATTGAATATAGGGGAATGTGTTCCCTACAACACTAGACGAGGCTGCAAGTTGAGGGTAAGAATATCGTTTAATGAGCACAATGGCATTTCTTTTATACACATTTTCAGGACAGAGGCACACCCCCTGGACCTGATGGTACACAAGGACAAAAGGGACACAAACCAATGGGAACAATAATTAACACAGTAACACTCCCACATGCAGTCAGCAAGCCCTCCCCTCTGCCTGTGATATAATTAACAAAGACAATGGATTAACTCAATTAACTTTAGCAGAAAACATACATTTTTACAAACCACAAAAAACAACATATCGCCACAAATAGCCCCGATCTGGGTGAACAACATATCCAAAAATCACCCAGATTGGTTTGGGTGTTCAGGAATTTCCTTGAAGTCTTATTTTTGCCCCACAGTGCACATGGTCCCATTCCCAAAACAGTTCCATACTGGTACACAAGGACAATGGTACACAAGGACAAAAGGGACACAAACCAATGGGAACAATAATTAACACAGTAACACTCCCACATGCAGTCAGCAAGCCCTCCCCTCTGCCTGTGATATAATTAACAAAGACAATGGATTAACTCAATTAACTTTAGCAGAAAACATACATTTTTACAAACCACAAAAAACAACATATCGCCACAAATAGCCCCGATCTGGGTGAACAACATATCCAAAAATCACCCAGATTGGTTTGGGTGTTCAGGAATTTCCTGGAAGTCTTATTTTTGCCCCACAGTGCACATGGTCCCATTCCCAAAACAGTTCCATACTGGTACACAAGGACAATGGTACACAAGGACAAAAGGGACACAAACCAATGGGAACAATAATTAACACAGTAACACTCCCACATGCAGTCAGCAAGCCCTCCCCTCTGCCTGTGATATAATTAACAAAGACAATGGATTAACTCAATTAACTTTAGCAGAAAACATACATTTTTACAAACCACAAAAAACAACATATCGCCACAAATAGCCCCGATCTGGGTGAACAACATATCCAAAAATCACCCAGATTGGTTTGGGTGTTCAGGAATTTCCTGGAAGTCTTATTTTTGCCCCACAGTGCACATGGTCCCATTCCCAAAACAGTTCCATACTTGTCGACAAAAGGTAAAAAGTAAAAGCTGCGCCAGCTTTTACTTTTTACTTTTTACCTATTGTGTTTTAAGGGTTTTGAGGGATTCCCTTTTTGAAGTTGCTGCCTTGTTCTGTTCTGTTTGAAAGCGCTAACCCTCTTCTTTCCTTTTATATACTTGGCGACAAAACACTGCTGGACAATTTAAGATGGCCACCACAACATGTTTGAATCTGTTCCAGTTAAAAGTCCAAGGGGCAGAAACAGTGCCTTAAAACCCAATATGTCCACATAGTGGTTTTAGAGGGCAATACCTCCCAGGGGCCATAGTCCTGGGGCAAGAGGCTGGCAATCAGGCCTCTCCAAAAGCCAGTGGTGAACAAACCAATCTCGTAGATTGGAGGAGTCCACACAATAAAAATGAACATTTTACCCAGGCTATTGTTCCTCTTCCAGGCATTGTACATACCGATTACAAAATCGGACCTGGCCCCCCTACAGAAAACAATTTATATGGCAACACAAAAGACAAAGGGTGTCTAGGCACGTACTATATCACCCCAAAAATGGGGGGGGGGGGACTGGGCCTGCCCCATTTACACAATTACTACCTGGCGGCACAGTTAGCTCAGATAGCCATGTGGCACTCAACACCAGAGGACCGCAGGTGGGTGGACTGTCAGGACCGATGGAAGTCAACCTACCCCAATTTTTATATGCCTCCTGAAGGAACACAGGGCGATACTCCGCACACAATGCCCAGCGATCTTAAATTCCCTTAGAGTATGGGACGCAACGGCCCTGAAATACAAATTAACCTCATCAACCTCTCCCATAGTGCCCATACTAAGGAATAGGGCGTCCCCCCCCCCTGGAATGCAAGCACATGACTACAAAAACATAGAAGAGACGGGCCTGCAGAGAGCAGTACACCTATATGAGGGTGGTCGAGTGGTAACATATGAGGCTCTGACAGAAAAAGCCAGACTGAAACCTGCAGACTTTTTTAGATATATACAAATACGAGACTTTGCACAGCACACCTTAGCAAGGACAGCAGCCCACACCAAATTGACAGGATTCGAACAGATGTGCCTCAAAGAAAAACCCCAGACAGGACTTATCACTTCCCTATACGCCCACTTAAGCTCCAACACTTCCAAATTGGGCGAGCTCCACTACATAACACAATGGGAAAGGACCTGGGGGAGGTCCTGGAGGGCACAGAATGGAGAGAAATTTGGGAAGCAAACAAGGCTACATCGGTATGCGTCACACAACAGGAACAAGCATACAAAACCATGTTTAGATGGTATACCACACTAGTAAAATTATACCATATGCACAAATCTATGGACGACCTGTGTTGGAGAGGGTGTGGACATAAGGGGACGTACAAGCACATGTGGTGGGACTGCCACAAAGCAAAGACCTTCTGAGTGGGGGTGCAGGGCTTGCTGGAGAGGGTGTTCCAAAGACAGATAAACATAGACCCGTGGGTGTTACTCCTGTCCAGAACAATAGATAACTGGCCGAGGAAGGAAGAAAAATTGCTAAACAAAATCACCTTAGCAGTCAGACAAACAATGGCACAGAGCTGGCTCAAGCCAGATACTCCCCAGATTAATACAGTCATAAATAAGATAAAGGACGCCCACGTAATGGAACGACTAACAGCCCAAATCAGAGGTAAACTAAAGGCACACAAAAAGGTGTGGGAGCTATGGATGGCTGGGGACTGGGGAGACTAGAAGCAGGGAGGGAAATAGGGACACCATACGCACACTCACACAACCAACGTACACCCTACTCCCCACACAACGGCCATGGAATCATGGAACCCGGAATGGCAACGGGGCGCACGCCGGGCCATCAAACCTCCAGGAGACTATGAAGCTACTAGGACAAAAGAAGCACAAGAGCCGGAAAACTCCGCCTCATCCATACCCAACCACGAGAGGGACCCTACCCCCCTCCCCTTTTTTTCTTCTCTTCTTCTTCTTCTCTTCACTATCTCTTTGTTCCTAGACTCTCCAGGGAGAGTAAGCCTAAACGTAATGCACAAGTCTTCAAAATGGAAGTAGACCGATAGAAAACATATTCGAACACAATAACTCTCCTGGAAACAGTTAACAGTTAATTGTTAATTGTTGACGGTTAATAAGTATACAGAATGAAAAAAACTGAAGTCATCAGTACGCAAGTAACCTCTCACAGTGGCAAAGCAACACAACAATGTAAAACAGACAATGTGTGTACTTACTTTACTGCTGTATGTATTGCGTATTTGTTTCTACAAAATGTACAATGTACCACACCGACTTACCAAAAATAAAGAATATAAAAAAAAAATGAAAAAGTTAATAAGTACAAAAATATCTTCTGAGTACTCAAAAAATAAAAGAAATAGATGACAGTACTGCTCGGATCTCACCATCAAAGTGTTGAAGTTGCTGGATTGTAGATACAAATCCTTGTTGTGATATGATCTGCTATTCATACCAGGAAGAAAGTGAAGGCTAACTCGTAGGTAGTTTCCTTTTCTTGTAAATAATAGTTGCAGATCGCTGTGGTAAGGATGTGTCAGCACATGTGATCACAGTACTGGTGGGTACAGGTCTCTGGGGGAAGCGCGCTCGAGATCACCATCCCTTCGAAGGCCCTGAGGAGTCAGCATCGGCTAGCTGAGAATCAATTAGCCTCTCTCTTTTCCCTTCAAAGTTGTTTCTAAAATGAACATTAAATAAAATCTTCTCCTGCTGCTGCTTTCCCCTTTTTTTCAATGACTTTCATTCGGGTAGTTTGCTCTGAGTTATGGGGTGTCTTGTGGTGCCCCTTCCAGCAGATGCAAATGGAGGAAGCTGATAGAGCACTGTGTTTTTTTCCAAACTGAAGGACAGTGATGCTGCACTATGGTTAATTTCAGGGTTGTAGGGGTAAAAGGTTGGTGAACAATTGCCCACTGACTTTTTTTTTCCTTTTTGGATAAATCCTCTTTTTTGAACTTGAAAGTTCTATTTCTTCCTATCTTTTAATCCAGATATATAATAATGGAATTTTGGCAAGTCTGAATTGTCATTGCAAAAAAGGCTATTATTGCATATCCATTAGGCCAGTTACAGGCAACACCTTTCTTTCTTTCTTGGCTGTACAAATGAGCTTCCTGAATATTTTTTGTTACTGAAATTCATTTGAAAAAACAAACAAACCACGAATTAAAATCAATTGGAGGGTGCTGGTGATGTTGATAGGAGATGAAGTCATGTAAATAAATAAGTTGTTTTTCAGATTTTGTTAATAATAAAAGCACCTCATGTTACCTACTCGTATTTTCTTTTCCACCTTGCAGATTAACCTCTCTGCAACCACTAGAATGCATAAAGTGTGTAATATACCATTTTGTGGAACACTGCCATTGAGTGCATTAATTGCCATTCACTTTGTGGCGACATTACAAAAATGTGTATAAATAAATAAGGTGCACATTCATAAAACAAAGAATGACACAACAATGGAAAATAATGAGAATAATGACCCAAGAATGGAAAAATAAAAAAAGGATATGTATTATTGAATAACATATCTGATAATAATCATAAATTGTGAATAACTTTTACATTTTTCCAAAAGCATACAATGGAGGTTGCATTAGTCAGAATTCAGGAGTAAGACCTCAATATTTTGTCATAGACTGGAAGTACAACTACTTACAAGTGTGAAAATTAGAGAAAGTTCCATATCAATATAAACCATCCGAGAAACATCTGACTCATGTGAGGCCAGGTAGGATGTAAAACTACTAAGACCTTGCCAGTAAGTATCAAAACAATAGAAGAACAAAACAAATAGGTAGGTTGGAAGGAAGTAAAGGGGGGCTGCTCATCTGCTGTAGCATTATTGAAAGGTATTTATAGCCTGATGAATCTTGACATTTGGACCAAAAACAGAACCATGCGGTGTCATTCTCAGGTAAGTTTACACATTGACTGTGTCAAGAAAACTCCCAGTATGTGTATCAACTGGCAACCCGGGGATCTGGAGGTATAGGGGAAAACTCTCATTGCAAGTACCATTGTCAGCCACTGCAAAAAATGTTGGTATTTGTTTCATTTCCACCCTATTAGGTATACTAAAGTTCCTCCAGTAACTTCAACTCCTCCATCTTTGAAAACCATAATGATAAGTTGCCTGTCATCAGAAGAAAGGATGTTAGCAATTATACAGGAATAGTTACTTAAAGGAACACTATAGGGCCTGGAATACAAATATGTATTCCTGACCCTATAGTGTTAAAATCAGTATTTAACCTCCTGGCCCATTCTTGCCTACCTTAAACAGGGTGAAAACTTACCTTATTTCCAGCACCGCACGGGTCTGCTGGCGCTGGCTCCGAACCGTATCCACCTTTTTGGCTGACTTCATCAGAATTGATCATCTCATTAGAAAAATCATTGGATTGGCTGAGATCATCAAGGAGGCAGGACATGGTGTGGGGCCAAATGCCAGCTTGGCCAATCAGCATTCCCTCATACAGATCATTGACTACTACTTGAGGCCCTTGGACAAGTATATATATATATTTTTTTAAAATTCCACACCCCTGGGTCATTAATCCTTTGTTTTGTGTCTAAGCATTTTTGTGTAGTTTGACTGAAATTGGGGATCACCTAGCACCAGGAGACCATTCCTTCCCTTGCTGTACTGCCAATTCAAATTTTACAATTCCACATTAGCAATATGTCAAACAGACTAGAGAGGTCAAATTTAATTCCCTTTTTTTCCACTCAGGGAGCAATTGGATCCCAAAAAAAGGACATTGATGACTATTTTAATAGCTTAGAAAAAATACCAATTAAAGAGACAAAAAATGGTGAGGGGTCTCTTTCCTTGAGACATTGTCACTTATTCATCTGCACATAAAAATGTGATTAATGGCATTCACTGTCCTGACAGGAAAAGTTGTGCCGACCAGCAATCAATCCACAGGAGGGTTTGTGCTGAGAATCAATCATGCAAATAGGAACCTGGTAGCTGCCTTTGGGGTCAAAGGCTGGTTACGACCAATCAGATCCACAGGTGGGGTATTTAGGCCCAGTTCTCTCTTGCTCTGTGCCCTGTCGTGGTTTCCCTTGTGGTTGTCCGAGAGCGGCTTATTGATTCTGTTTTTTTTTGGTTATTTGACTTTGGCATTGATATTGACTTCCCTGTTTTCAGGCATTCCTGACCCCTGGCTTTTCCTTAACGTTGTGTCTCTTTCTGTATCCCTTGACCTAGGCTATTTCCAACTATTCTTTGGTACGTTAGTCCGGCCATTCTAAGGTCCGGTATACGTTACCTATAAGTCCTCTGTGTTACACAATTCTACGTGCTGGATCATACTGTAATCCTGACAGACATACACCAAGGATAATTTAATCCCAAGAGGCCTACGCCTTAAAAAATGGCCTAGAACAATGGCCAAGAACAGTCCGTTCATGCTGAAAAATGGGATTAAGCGTTGGAAATATGCTCCCTCATCCTTATGGAAATTATAATAGAATTTGAAAAAGATAATGTCAATAATTTGGCAAAATATATGGGGAAACCCTGAAAATTATTTTAATATAGACAAAGAAAGCAAAGAATTTAAAAGAAAAGAGAATATCTTATTAGAAAGAGTAAATAGATGAAAAATAGATGAAAAGATAGCAGAGACTAAAAATAAAAAGTATAATAGAGTTTATAAAAAACAAACAGAGAAACTAATCTCCATTCAATAACCAATATTGGAAACAAAGTGGTTACAATCTCCCCAAGCCAAATGGGAGATATAACCAGAGCAGTGAGAGGACTACTGCCAATTAAACCACTTCACCTTGTACAAACTGGTCATTGCATAAAATGAATAAAAGAAAACATTTAATACATTTCCCCCAACCAATAAACAAGGGGCAAATATAGAGAAAGAAAAAGAACATAAGCAGCAATCTAAAACCCTGAAAGAAAACCATGATGATTTTTTAGATTCAGACCCAAACTTCAAGAAAAAGAAATAACCCATTTTTTTTCTCCCCAAAGTTACCGAGGATAGATCTTACAAACTGATTTGCCCCACTCTGAATGAGTGGGGAGAGGACAGAAGGCAACTAAATCAATTAGCTTTGAGTAAAGGCATATTCATTATGACAGGAGCTAGATTAACCCTTGAAGAAATCTGTGTCTTGGAAAAAGGGTTAAAATTTGCCCAACATTTTTCGGTAAATCCCTCTCATTTATTTATTGACGTTAATAAATTCATTGGAAAACTATCATTAAAAAGATTTTTCGAAAAGAAAGAAAAAGAGGGCTATCTGGAACCACAAGTAAATATGACAACAAATTTGAGGGTACCTTTTAAAGCTGAACCCACTTTTTACCCCAATGAGAAAGTCAGTCAACTTGAAGCCTTTTCAAAAATGGTAATTAGAGATATGGAAAGAAAGAATCTTAAGATGACTAACTTTAATCTTACACAGAAAGAGTATGACATTTTAAAGAAACTGAAAAACAGAAAAGACATTACAATCAAAAGTGCCGATAATGGAGGTGGCAGTGTAAACATGACCACTGAGTATTATCTAGGAGAGGCCTACAGACTCCTTGATGATGTTTGTACTTATAATAAACTTAAAGAGAACCCTACTCATATATTTAATAATAAATTGAAGGCATTCCTTTATGAAATAATTGACTAATGACATCTTAGACAGAAAAAACTGTTTATTTTCTGTTTTTAGACTCCCCTAGGATTCCTACTTTTAATTTTTTACCTAAGATACACAAATCTGTTACACAATCATTGGGTAGACCCATTATCAGCGGGGTTGACTCTTTAACGTCAAGGTTGTCTAAGTATATGGACTCCTCTATTCAACAATATGCACAGAAAGCAAGATCATATCTTAAAGACACTAAAAGTCATATTCAAGAGTTAGCATAGAATGGAATGAGGGATATATCTAGGCAACATTTGATGTCACCTCCCACATGATTATTGAACATGATAAAGGTATGATGGCAGTTAAACGCGTTTTAGAGCAAGATAGCAATATCCCTCCCCTTTTTATACAATTTTTATTGGAAGGTATTAGGTTCATTTTAACTCATATTGTTTTCATTTTTAATAACAATTTTTTTCTCCAAGTTATGTGAACGTCTTTATGGACAATTGGGAACCATGCAATATGTGGTCAAATAATCCTTTTGGTGCAGACTAGGTGCTCTGGCATAGGTATATAGATGATATTTTAATTATTTGAAAAGGCACTGTGGATGACCTCCATAGATTTATCATTTTTATGAATAATAATGATCAGTCTTTTTTAATTTTTTTCTGCACAGATAGAAAAGGAAAGTATTATTTTTTTAGGAAATGGAAGGGAAGGGTCAGCGCTAAGATATCGAATTAGGGAGAGTGGTATATATGGGGGCGGCAGCTAACCCCAAAAGTAGGGATCCCTTTTATCCTACTAATGGAAAGAAACAGAAAACGTGAAAACTAGGGGTAGCAGCCACAAATACAGGCAATATACAGAGAAAATGTACAATATTAATACAAATGGGCAAAATATGGTACACTTATGTATATGCAAACAGATATGTCTAATAAAGTCCCAATAGAAGCAAATAAGTCCAATAATAAATAGTCCAAATTGTAGTGTCAAAACACACTTTCCGGGAGTACTTTTTCACAAAAATGTCTACAGAATTCCTCAATGTAAGTACCGGGATATGTTCATCATTGGACTCTGTATGAAACAACAGAAAGGCAATAATAGAGTAGTATGTACATTCAGGGGATAACTAAAAGGAATAAGATATGCTACTCACGTTTTATGGAGATGTAACTAGCTCCAGTGTGAATGGCATACAGTGGTACAATCCCCACTTGTAAGGATATGTGAGAGTGGTGTCTTTGAAGTATGTAGATCATAAAATATAAAAAGAAACAACAATAGTGTTCTCTGAATAAAATACCAGGAGTTGTAATAAATGAAGAATGTACTCACATTTCTCAGAGCAGGCAAACTGCTCTGTGGATAGGGCGTGGGTGGAATAATCCCCACCAGGTGCCAGGCAGTATGAAGTAAAAACAATAAAATAGTAATATTAGAGATCAGCCAGAAATTTGCGCTGCATTGTGGGAAGTGTAACTTTGAAATTGTGGCCGTGTGGATGCAGGGAAAGCGTGATTTAAGCATACTCTTATGCTTATGTTGCTATAGCAACAGCCTATGCAGTGGTGGCGGGCAAAGGGGGAGGTGAAGGGGAGTGGATATCACGAAAGTCGGCACAAGCTGAAAGGATTATGCGGACCGCACTGCGGTTATGTTGGTAGAGTATGGGATGAGGCAGGGCTAATGGGGAGGAGAGGTGGAGTGAAACGGCAAGGTTTAGAGGGATGTCACGGATCGCACAATAATGCTGTGTGATAGACATAAAGGGGGCATGATTAAGGGGTGGGGAAAAAATGAGGAACTAAAGGCTAGGAATTCTATTCGTGCAGGATGGTGTGTAGATAAAACAGTGGAAAGGATAATATCAATAATATACATGGTATACAATGTCAGATATACAATATTTTAAATAAAATAAAAAAATACATAAAATAATGACCACTATGGTATAAAATTACATTTTGTAAGATCCAAAATTAGATTATAGATAATATGACTTGCTAATAATATCTAAAAATAGATATCTTAAATTAATTTTTCAAATAAAAACTATTTGTATTATATAAGAGACAATCTATTACACAAAAGTGATCCTAAATAAAAAAGCTTTTTATTATACGATAAAGGAGCATATGTTTATAAAAAGTTCAATGCCTAGATTTCAACTGTTGGGAATAAGGGTTTTGAGAAGGAAGGCCTAGTACATTTCTTTTTGGCCTCTAGTCTTTTTAAGGTCACCTCCTGTCCACGGGATCTTGCATTTTTGGATGCCTACACATTTGAAATGTTTAGGGGTTTTGTCATGAATTAAAAAATATTTTGAAACGGGGTGGCTGAGGTACCCATTGGTGATGTTTTGATAATTTTCTGCTAACCTAATTTTTTACATTTCCTGTTATCATACCAACATACCAGAGGCCGCAAGAACACTCCAGTAGGTATATTACGTTTTTGATATTGCAGCTGATAAAATCTTTTATGGGATATGTTTGTTTTGTGATAATTAGATGTAAAATGTGTAGTTTTCAGCTTAGTATTGTCATCAGTGGTTTTGCAGACCATACATCTGTTGCATTTGTAAAAGCCTTTTGATTGGAATAAAAATGTTCTAGGTTTTTGGAAGGTTGCTTTAGTATAATTTGAAGTTAAAATTGATCTAAAACTAGGGGCACCTCTAAAAACTATGTTGGGTTTTTCTGGGATAAAATCTTTCAAAGTGGCATCTTGTTTTAAAATGTGCCAGTGTTTTTGAATTATTTTTTTACTTTGTGGCTGTTGTTATTATAATTAAAAACGATTGGCATAAATGGAGAGTCCATTCTTATTTTTCTATTCAAGGAGGTCTGTTCTATTTTTTTGTTTGACTGCCATAAGGGATTTATTAAGACATTCTGGGGAGTAATTCTTATTAATACATTTTCTTTTGAGAGTATCAGATTGTTCCTCAAAATCCTCTTTTCTTGAGTAGTTTCTACGAAGACGTAGAAATTGGCCTTTAGGTATTCCTGCTAACCAAGGTTGGAAATGGCAACTTGATTTGACAATATTGGTGTTCGTGCAAACTTTAAAAAATACGTTTTAGTGTTAACTATGCCATCTTTTTATTTTTTTATTTTTTTGCAGTGCAGATAATGGTACATGTGGACCTGTGGTGCCCCAATGGCAATCCACTGGTTCGGCAATTTGCATAACAATTGAGGTTCATAAACATATGAGCACAATTTTATAAATTTTGCAATAGCTTGACTTTCCAGATTAGACTAATAGCAAAACTAAGCTAGTTTGACATATATGCGTAAAACTGTTGTACGTTAAACTAAGGAGAGCATATGTTGGTGAACTCTCGAGTGACATGTTCACTATTGTAGTATGTAAAAACTTGGTATAGCATTGCTAGCAGGTGCTATCTCAACGAGTGTTGCGTTAATTTTGTGTTTAACCAGGATAAGTAACATTAGTATAATTACATTTATCTAGGCGTGCTAGATTTAGTCTGTTTCAGAGCGGTAAAGCTTGAATAGATTGCGGAACATAGCCTTCCAAGACTGCATGGACGTGGTGGTGTGGCAGCAGTCCAGGCTGCAGTGCAGCAGTGAGAGTCAGCCGACTCCTGTAGTCGGCACTGGCAGTGCTGCCATGGGCTCCTTTGGCCACCCATCCCCCGCCAGTCCTCCCTAGGTCAGGTCCAGCCTACCTGCGTGGCGTTCTGCGGCACTGTGGGCACTCAGAATCCGGATCAGTCCATTAGACCCCCCCCACAAGAATCCATGCTCCTACCGTCTCCTGCACCTCCCCAGCAGCGCACACGCTTTCGTGAAGCTTTTGGACCCACTTGTCCCACTGAGCACCGGCCACATACTTAGGACTGGGGCACACTCCCCACGGCAACCGGTATACCAGAAGGGTTGGTGCATTCCGTCCCACAGGACTCACGGTGTCGGGAACTGGTTTCCTCTAGGCCACCCAAAGGCAGGGTCCATGACTTCTCCAGGAGGCCGGATGCCCAGGAGTTCTCCCGCAGGACGCCGCCTTCTGGATCCCCAGGGCATTGTAAGGGTGGTTCCTCGCAGTACGGCATATTCCCCTCCATACCAGTGTCCATGTCCGCTAGCAGGCTGTTCCTCAGGCAGCCTTTGTCAGTTCAGGCGAGCCGTGCGAGCCGGCGCCATGCGGCCGGGATAACTCCGCCAGCCAGGGGGGGAGCGGGGCCGTGCCCCGAGCCGGGTTTCTCTCCACACTCGGAGGCATCTTTTGTGATGTGTCTGCCCTCCAGCCGGTTTATCACTACGCCGTGTCCTCTTGCCATCCTGTTGTTCTCTGCGGCTGCGTGATGCAGGCTTGTGGCGATTAGTAGGCCGAGGGTATCGGCTTCAGCTCGTCTGGGATGCAATTGACTGCCTTCTGGTATCGAGGTGAAGCTGGGATTATTCTCCATTTGATGACATCGGGGAATTGGGCTTTGGAGCATTCGGTACCTTCATTTTCTGTCATTCCCCAGAGCTCAGAGCTGGAGCCCCGGGCAGATGGCTTCCAGTCGGCTCGGCGGCCCGGCCCCGCCCCCCCTTAACTAAGCCATCTTGGATAAAAATATGTAAATCCAAAAAGTTAATACAACTGCTACTGAATTCTGAGGTTAAATTAATGCTATTATTGTTTTCATTAAGATGACTTAAAAAGGATATCAGGGAATCTTGTGTGCCCTTCCAGATTAAGTCATTTGGGGTGCCAAGCATGGTCACACCAAATGACTTCAGATTCCCAGTCAGCCATAAAGAGGTTAGCACAACTTGGTGAAAACCTGGTCCCCATAGCCATACCCTGTTTTTGAATATAAAAATAATCTAAATTTTTGTGTATTTTTGGTAGAAAGTACATGACAGGAATTTTGGGGTAAGGTACATTAATGTAATTGAATATTTTTTTGTTAAAATGTGGTATTTGAGGCCTTTAAAAAGCTTATTTTTTAAAATATATCTAAGGTATTTTTGATTGTGGCAGTGGGATCATGGGGTAATTTTTCATAGACATTGGGGTTACTGAGTTGTTTGATAGCTTCTTCTATATACATAATTTTTGAGAGTATAACTAGACCCCGTCCTTTAAGGGCTAGTTGTTCATTACGGGTTAAGTTATGATGTTGGTGTTTTTGTGTTTTGATGTTCTCGAGATCTTTGTGGACCAACTTTTCAAAGACCTCGAGTGGACCGGGTTTGAAGCTGGCTGGGTAAAAGTTAGAGCTTTTTTTGAGATGAGTAGTAACTATTTTATGATTTTCTGTGGGTTCTGTGGGTGGGGGGGATGGTTAGGGGTTGATGAAGAGTCTGTAGCTATGGGTTTCTCTAAAAAGAACCTCTTAAGTGTCGCTCACCTAACAAATTTATTTACATCTAAAAAAGCTTGGAATGGTTGGAAATGGGTGGTGGGGGCAAATTTAAGACCTTTGCTTAAAACGGAAATCTGAGTGGAGGATAAAACTTTTGGGGACAAATTAAAAATGTTTCATCTGGAGGACTCCTTGTCTGTCCATTCATTCTCTTTTGTATTCTTCTGCCTGCTCTTCCTCCTCTATGCTTAGACTTCTCTTCCTTGGTTTTGATGGGTAAGGTGTTAGGGGGGGAACGTTGGTGTTTGGGCATATCTCTAAAAAATGGACCTCATTTTCAAATTCTGAATCTATGGAGAGAAGTTGGTATCGGTTTTGGTGGCTGTAATCAGTAGGGGATTTGTGATGATCGTCATTTTTGTATGTTTACCTCAATCTTTGGGGTCTAGGGGGAGTGATATGGTGATTTCTTCTGTGTATAGGTGAATGGATAGTAGGTAGTGTTTTTCTGTAAGAAGAATAGTTTTGGTCGCTATAGTTTTGGTTTACTATAGCAACGTAAGCATAAGAGTATGCTTACATAACACTTTACTGAATGCGCACGCCCACAATTTCAAATCTACACTTCCAAAAATGCAGTGCAAATTTCCGGCTGATCACTAATATTACAGCTGATCATGTGACGAAAAACAAAGCTGATTTTATACATTCCTACACTTCACTTTTATATTTAACTTTCACCAAATACTTCCACACACTTACACCTTTAACCCCTTAAGGACACGTGACATGTGTGACATGTCATGATTCCCTTTTATTACGGAAGTTTGGTCCTTAAGGGGTTAATCAGCACAAATATTGTAAACATTTATAACTTAAAAATACTTAAATATGACGTCATTATGGCGCTAAATTCATAATTCATTTATTTTCATTCCCCTATTTAAACCCTAACAAGTCAGGTCAGTCTGTTTATCTCTACTTGAAAAAGCCCCAACAGCGAAACGCGTTGTGGTTATTTTTTATGCTGCTTTAATTTATTTTATGTAAGAATAAAGGTATTTTAGCTTAGTTTACACTTTTACAGAGTGTGCCACCTTACTCTTTTTTTTCTACATTTTATTGTCGCTGCTATTTTATTGTTTTTACTTCATACTGCCTGGCACCTGATTTTTATCTTCAGTGATTACTACTCTCAAGACATCCCTGGTGGGGATTATTCCACCCACGCCCTATTCACCGAGCAGCTTGCCTGCTCTGAGAAATGTAAGTACAGTCTTCATTTATTACAACTCCTGGTATTTTACACGTATCCTTACAAGTGGGGTTGTACCACTGTATGCCATTTACACTGGAGCTAGTTACAGCTCCATAAAACGTGAGTAGGACCATATCTTATTCCTTTTAGTTATCCCCTGTATGTACATACTACTCTATTATTGCCTTTCTGTTGTTTCATACAGAGTCCATTGCTGAACGTATCCCGGTACTTACATTGAGGAATTTCGTAGACATTTTTGCGGAAAAATACGTCCGGAAAGTGTATTTTGACACTACAATTTGGACTTTTTGTTATTGGACTTATTTGCTTCTCTTGGGACTTTATTAGACATACGTTTTTTGTACCATTTTTTGCCCATTTTTATTACTATTGTACATTTTCTCTGTATATTGACTGTATTTGTGGCGCTACCCCTAGTTTTCACCTTTTCTATAATTTTTTTAGACCCTATGATTTTTATAGAAAATTCTTGTATTAAAACAAAGACTTTTTTTAAACCCACAGATGCCAATTAATTTCAAGTTCAAAGTGGTCATCACCCCAATTGGCTTCGTAGTGGCCCTCAAAACCAATTTACTAGGATTAAAAGGAACTGCACAAATGAAAAAAAACTTTTTTAGAACAAACTAAGTTTAAAATAAAAAAATACGTTTATTGAGCAGGGGTACTCCAATACTTTTCTAGAGAATGAAATTGAACGTATAAATAGTAAGAATAGGAATAATTTCCTAATGGACAAAAGAACAGAGACCTCTCTCCAAAGGAGGCTTTATAAGCCTTCCCCCGCCCTGCAGAGCTCAGTCTGCGCGGAGCCCTCCATGGGTGAAGACGGATTTTTTTTTTGGCGCTCGTTTTTTTGTTTTTTTTTTAGAATTGCGTCGGTTATTATGGTTTTTTATTTGGCCTTTTTTAGGGCTGAAAAAAGAAGATTTTAGAAGAAAGAAAACATTGAATGGTAAGTTTTTTTTTTTTACAGGTACTTAGTTAAAGGTCCCCTTTAACTAAGGGTGAGGAGGGTAGGTAGGGGGATCATTTTTATGGGGGGGAGGGGGTGACTACGGGTTTTTGGACTCCTAGTCACCTGGGTTGGACACATTTTTTTTAGGGCCCCCACCCGCCACTCAGGGGTGGGGGCCAGGGGGGAGGTCCTTAGGTCCCCCCTTATTAGTATTTAGGGCCCCCACCCACCACTGAGGGGTGGGGGCCAGGGGGGAGGACACTAGGCCCCCCCTTATTCCAATTTAGGGCCCCCACCCGCGGCTCAGGGGTGGGGGCAAGGGGGGAGGACATTAGGTCCCCACCCTTATTAGTATTTAGGGCCCCCACCTGCCACTCAGGAGTGGGGGCCAGGGGGGAGGACCTTAGGACCCTCTTATTCTTGTTTAGGGCCCCCACCCACCGCTCAGGGGTGGGGGCCAGGGGGGAGTTCATTAGGCGGGTGGGGGCCCTTATTAGTATTTAGGGCCCCCACCCGCCGCTCAGGGGTGGGGGCCAGGGGGAGGACATAAGGTTCCCCCCTTATTAGTATTTAGGGCCCCCACCCGCCGCTCAGGTGTGGGGGTCAGGGGGGAGGACAATAGGTCCCCCCCATCATTTTACTTTAGGGCCCCCACCCGCCGCTCAGGGGTGGGGGCCGGGGGGCACTATTTTTTTATTTTATTTTTAAAACAGTGAGCAGTCACAGGCTGCTCACTGTTTACTAGACATGCTATACCCAGAGTAGGGGCAAAATTTACTAATTTTTACTTAGTATTAGTAAATTTAGCTGAAAGACTAATTTAGGTCTTTCAGCCTTTTGGTAGATAACTCCCTAATACCGTGGGAATTAGGGAGTTATCTACCAAGCGGCTGCAAGAGAAGTCCCGAGTTGCCGAAGTCCCGAAATTCCAAAATGCCGAAGTTCCGAAATTCCAAAGTGTCGAAGTGCCGAAGTGTCGAAGTGCTGAATTTCCGAAGTGTCGTATGTGCCGAAGTTCCGAAGTGCTGAAGTTCCGAAGTGCTGAAGTTCCGAAGTTGCTGAATTTCCGAAGTGTCGAAGTGCCGAAGTTCCGAAGTTGCCAAAGTTCCGAAGTTGCCGAAGTGCCGAATTGCTAAAGTCCTGAATTGCGAAAATCACGAATTTCGGAATGCCGAACCGAACCGAAAATTTTCCCCATGCACATTCCTATAGCGCAATATGTTACAGAATTAGTCAAACTCACATGGTGCTGAGCCTATTTTTAGCAGGCTCAGACTTTCAAGTATATGTAACCTCCGGATTACTGCTTCCACATTCTGCTTCCCCTTAAGGATACAGGCTTGGGTAAGTTCAAAGACGTTTATTGGGCATACAATACAGGAGGTAATACGTTTAAAAAACAATATGCTAAAAAGTTAATAAATTAAAATAGCACAGTGCGTTTCGACTATAAGGTAAGTCTTTTTCAAGTGCATATTTTTCCATCTGTTTGTTTCTTCTTTTATATGTAAGTCGGGTCTTTTTCCCGCGTGTAATTCAATTCCACTTCCAGGTTCATAAGGTCGTCTGACATCATATCCGCCACCTGTATTCTGTTGCTCAGCAAAGTGCCGGTACGTCTGCGGTCTCGGCATAATGACGTAGTTAGAGTCCTTAAGGGTTCGATTTCCCTCTTTGATGGTGGCAAAAATCTGGAATCGTGCCCTTAGTAATACAGTCAATTTGATTAAGGGAAATAATTTGATCTGTAGTTGCTAATAGGGAGAATATCATATTTTAGTAACAGCCATTATACATACAATATGTGTCTTAACAAGTAAATATTAACAAGGACATTTTGAAAATAGAGTAAAAGGAAATGCATAGGATTTAGTGTGTATTGCACCAAATGAAGGGTTAATAATAAGGACTATAAAACCCTAAATATGCATATCTACAATTTATGAATATAAAACATTTTTATAAAAAAAATACATCTTATTTGAAAGAGATGTTTTAAAAGAGAAAGTATTAGACTTAGTAAGTTCCATTATAAAGTTTTTTAAAAAAGATAAATAAATGATTATGGGTATATATAAAAGTGTATAGATATCTATATAAATTGGTTGACATCAAACTCAACATTTAATCCTTTAGGGGTGATGGTGTCGAGATTAAAAATCCATTCCATTTCCTTTTTAGTCAGATTAAAATTAATATCACAAGGGCATGGTCTGAGGTCGGAGCAAGCTGGACGTGTCCAAGTGAAGCTCCGCCGGGACCGTAGGACCAACAGCCAACAAAAGCAGCAGAAAGTAAGCAAAACACTAAATATATACGGGGGGAACCCGAGATGGATAAAAGGGCCCCTCAAAAGCAGACAAAAAAGCAACCGGAGCAGGGCGCAACAGTATCGGATCTCTTTGCAGCCTTCCGCACCATGAGAATCCCGGCCCAAGATGGCGGATGGGAGAGCACCGGAGCGCCTAGTTCTCCAGCCAGTCCGAGATCTGGTCCTGCACCTGGTACACAGGAGACAGAAGCTAGACAGATCCTAGCAACCCTGGCAGAGCTACGAACTTACCTGGCATCGGAGATAGCCAGGAATACCGCCGAAGTCAAGGCGGAAATCCAAGCACTGGGAACAACAGTCCTGGAGCAAAGAGTCCTGGAGTCCACAGTGGAGGCCCATAACGAAGCCGCTGCACAAATTAAACACTTAACATCCAGGTTAGTGGCAGCTGAATCAGCGCTGGACGATCTAGGTAACGCTCAAGGATAAATACATTTTAGGCCGGAGCAGGAGGGGGAAGGCTCACTAATCGATGTAGTCTCCTCCATATTCAAACCGCTCCTTCCAATGGCACATTGAAATAGCTCACCCAGCGCTATGAGCTACAAGGGCGGGCGACAACCAGCCCGGGGATGTTATAATCAAATTCCAATATTTTCAAATGAAAGAAGCACTAATGTGACGGGGCAGGGAAGGCCCGATACTATACAAAGGAGCAGAATAACTTATTGCGACCAGGCCGACCAACAGATGAGACCTTGGGGATTTTGATGAAGGGTATAGTATGGGTCTGGAGGTGTGGCTGGGGGGTAGATTGCAGAGGGCGGCGGTGGGGCACACAGTCTGTTTGTAATGTATTCCCTGATCACACTGCATAATCTTATGGCTAAACGCCTCCGACAAGTGCAACGGCTTGTTGTAATGTTTAATAGTAGTTACGTTTTAACGAAGTTGCCTGGAGACTATAGCTATAGCTTGGTGGTCTTCCCCATACGACAAGCGATATATGCCCCCACATATCTTGCATACAGGCCTTAAACTGGGGGCGTTGCAGCCGCGCCCCTTATATGAGAAGAATGGAGGAGGTGATCTGGGCAGTCGAGAGGGGCGGTTACGTACACCCAGTTACCGTGCTTATCCCCTCCCTCCCCCCGATTCGCTGGGCTGGGGCAGGCCAGTTTCCGAACGCGCACTCCCCCTACTGGGTGGGCTCGGTTCGAGCATGTAATCCCCTTAAGGCGTCTATCTACACAATTATAATAAAGATGGGACCGGGATGCAGGCTATAGGAGGAGTCGGGGAGGGGGCAGGGGCCGCGGGGCGATCAGCTAGCTGGGGAACGGTAGAAGCCGGAGAGAGAGACTACGCTCATTAACCCTAGAGGAAATGTGGCAGGCTGGTCATACACACATGGCATTAAAGAGGCTATACACAACTTATGGACAATTATCATTACGGAGATACTTAGGTTGGTCTAGGTCCCTGACCCTGTTGAGCCTCTTCGGAGTGATGGAGGGGCCAGGACATACACCACACACATGCCTGGCTTTAGGTAAGACCAGGCACTGGATGTACATAACAATAAGTCTTGTTCTTCTTTCTTTTTCCTTTTCTACTTTACTTTCTCCCTTTTTCACCCCCTCCCGACCCTCCCCTTTTATTCTCCTGGGGGGCGGGGGGGGGGGGAGAGCAAGAGATAACAGAGAAGCAAAGATCTTGGGAGAAGGCTGTAAAACGCCCCTAAATTACCTGGCGAATAAAAGAACACAAACAAAGAGAGAGGGAACAACAAAGGGTAAGTGCTAACTCTTCAGCGACACGCATCCTCAGCAAGCAATACCATGCTGGCTGACGCTAACTCATCCAACCGCGCACACAAATAAGAGCGATAGCCAAGAATACAAGCTCAACATAACACATCAGTATAGCGATCCCCCCAAGCTGGACGCATGCCTGTGAAAATACTATCTCTAAACGTTAAGGGTCTAAACGCCCCTAAAAAGCGACACCTCATGTTCAGGGAACTCGAAAGATTAAATCCCGATATAGCCTTCTTGCAGGAGACGCACTTACCAGCATCGTCAAAATTTGCGCTTCGTGACCACACTTTTCACACCACTTATGAATCAAGAGACCTTAATAAAAGAAATGGTGATGTGATTCTGATACACCGAATGTGCCCACTTAATGTTACTAGGATACACGCAGATCTGGGAGGACACTTTATACTCCTGTCAGGGACGTTGTACTCCCATAACATTCACATCCTTAATCTTTATGGCCCTAACGACCCATCAAAAGACTTATGGACAGAATTACCTCAGGAAGTCAACGCGCTACCACAGGGAATGGTTATAGTAGGGGGCGACTTTAATGCTGCTCCATGTCCAGCGAGGGATAGGGGTTCCAGTAGAGATCTCCCCAGATCACATAGAAGGGGAGGACAGGATAAACTACTACACACTTTCATGCAAAACACAGGCCTCATAGATATTTGGAGAGCACATCATCCGGACGACTACGATTTTACATTCTATTCGGCTCCCCATGATACCTACTCAAGGATAGACTTGTTCATCAGTGCCCAAAGTAACGGAATCAACTGTGGGCTCCATCACTTGGTCAGATCACGTGGACATCTCAGTGACGTTAGACAAACTATGCGTGGCCTCACCCTGGGCTTGGAAATTGAACGCATCTTTACTTCGAGATCCGGTGATTGCCGACACAGTACGTAAGGAACTAAACAAATATTTTACCAGATAAGCCGAATCAGACCTATCGACAGCGACGGTATGGTCGGCACACAAAGCGGTGATCAGAGGCATATTAATTTGAGAAGCAACACTAAAGAAAATATGCAAATCTCTCTTTATCATCCTTAATGGAATCCTTGAGGAAGGCACAGAATTTGAGAGACTCTATGCGCAAAATGCTACTAGACGAAACGGCACGGGCCATAGTCAGTTCTAAACAGACTTGCTTTGAAAAAGCTAACACAGATCAAACATTAGGGTGATCTGTCCAGCAATCTCAAACTCACAGAAGATATGGGACGCAGCTGCCACAAAATACAACCTGGCATCCTCCCCTTCTCCAATGACCCCGTTCTTACTAAACAAAGCATTCATACCAGGAATGACAGCCCGGGATTTCAAAGGACTGGAACACGCAGGACTGCAAAGACTATATCACTTGTTCGAGGGGGCAGACATTCATAACATTCGAGGAATTGCAAACCAGAGCCACGCTGAGGCCCTTAGATTTTTTCAGATATATTCAGCTTAGAGACTATGCCCTAGAACCTCAGATTAAGAAAGCCGCAGAGACACAGATGACATTTTACGAAAAGATGTGTGCAAAGGAAAGTTTTCCGAACGGGCTGATCTCATATATATACACACACATTTATGCAATACATTAGAATGGGGAGGAATCACATATAAAGATCAGTGGGAGGCGGACCTGGGCAAGATATTGGAAGGTATAGAGTGGCAGGAAATGTTGGAAGCGGCTGTGCGGTCCTCTATATGCGTCTCACTGCAGGAACAATCTTATAAGACACTATTTTGATGGTATACCACACAGGTAAAATTATACTGAATTAATAAAATACCCACTGACCTATGCTGGAGAGGCTGCGGCCTGAAAGGAACATCTCCATATGTGGTGGGAATGCCCAATAGAGCAGGTATATTGGCATCAAGTTGTACAGCTGCTGCAAGACATATTTGAAAAAGATATCAGGCTGGATCCATAGGTATTCCTAATAGCTAGATCTATACGACCTCAAAAACCACTGAAAGGGAAATAAAACAAGGTTAAGAACTGGATATAGGAGCTAATTATGGAGCACAAAGGAGAAGACAAGGGATGCCAAATAAAAATAAGAAATGGTTGCATTGTATACTTAGTTGTATATGTTTATGTTTTAATTCTAAATTTAAAAACTACCAGGGCGGACAAGGACACCAGGATGGGATGTTTTATAATCTCAATGTCTATTACAACAATTTACCAGGAACAGATAGAAACAAATGTCTCATCATTTAGAAAAATGTGAGATTAAATTGACTGTGATAATATAATGCAATAAAGTATTGTATTATGTTTTGGATGTACTGCCATGCCTTGGAATAAATAAAGAATTAAAAAAAAAAAAAATTATATCACCACCCCTCCAGTGTGTAGGCACTTTCTCAATTGCACAGAATTGTAAACATTTTGCGTTTCCATCATGGAAATCTGCTAAGTGTTTTGAAACATTATGGTTCTCGAATTTTCTTTTAATGTTCCCTATATGTTCCCTAATCCTGACCTTCAAATGTCTAGTGGTTCTCCCTACATACTGGTACCCACATGGACAGGGCAGGAGATATGCTACACACTTTGTGTCACATGTAATTAGGTTTTTTTATTTTTTACTCTTTATTAGTATTAAAAGATTAAAAACTTTGGATTTTTTTACTTTCCCTCTTCATCGTTTTACATCCCATACATGTTCCACAATAATAAAATCCCCATTGAGTTCAAAAAATTATTATTAATGGGATTTATGGGTTTGTCTAAAAAACTGGAAGTTAAAAGTTGTTTAAAATTTCTTGCCCCTCTAAAAATTTGTTTCGGTTTTGGTCCTATAAACTCCTTTAGATCAAAGAAATGAAATTGAGATGGGAAGAATTCACTATGGAGAAATACTTAAATGAACGTATTACCCCTAGAGGCTTACACTTCCAAAAACAACCAACCTTTGAGCAAGACAACACTATTTTTATGGATATTTGTAGGCATGTGCATGGGGAAAATTTTGGGTTCGTTTCGGCATTCCGCAATTCGGGACTTCCGCAATTCGTGATTTCGGTTCAGTTCGGCACTTCGGAATTTCGGGACTTTGGCACTTCTCTTGCAGCTGCTTAGTAGATAACTCCCTGATTCCCACAGTATTAGGGAGTTATCTACCAAAAGGCTGAAAGACCTAAAATTACTTAGTATTAGTAAATTTTGCCCCTACTCGCTATAACACGTTTAGGGGCATGTCTATTAAACAGTGAGCAGCCTGGGGTGGGGGCCGGTGGAGAGGACAATAGGTCCCCCCCCATTATTTTAGATAGGGCTCCCACCCGCCGCTCAGGGGTTGGGGCAGGGGGGGGCAATATTTTTCCCACGCTGTGTAATTTGACTCATAACTCTCTGATTGGTTACTTTTAATCCACCAATCAGAGAGTTGTGAGTCAAATTACACAGCGTGGGAAAATTCCAAAGAACTTTCCCATGCTGTGTAATATGACACAGAGCACTCTGATTGTTGGATTTCAAGCTAACCGAGTGCTGTGACAGGTAAATGTAGATACTTACATGTCAGTCTCTTCATTTACCTGACAGAGCATTCTGATTGGATGGCTTAGAGTGCTCTGAGCCTAATTGCAGGGCGGGGCAAGGCTTTAAGCCTTGCCTCGCCCTGCAGAGCTCAGTCTGCGTGGAGCCCTCCATGGGTGAAGATTGATTATTATTTTTTTGCGCTCTGTTTTGTTTTTTGTTTTTTATTTCAGTGCGTCGGTTATTATGGACAATAGGTCCCCCCCCTTATTGGTATTTAGGGCCCCTACCCACCGCTCAGGGGTGGGGGCCAGGGGGGAGGACATTTAGGGCCCCCACCCACTGCTAAGGGAAGGGGGCCAGGGGGGAGGACATTAGGACCCCCCCTTTTAGTATTTTGGGCCCCCACCCGCCGCTCAGGGGAGGGGGCCAGGGGAGAGGACATTAGGTCCCCCCCCCTTATTCTAATTTAGGGCCCCCACCCGCCTCTCAGGGGTGGGGGCCAGGGGGAAGGACATTAGGTCCCCCCCTTATCCTAATTTAGGGCCCCCACCCGCCGCTCAGGGGTGGAAGCCAGGGGGGAGGACATTAGGTCCCCCCCTATTCTGATTAAGGGCCCCCACCTGCCGCTCAGGGGTGGGGGCCAGAGGGGAGGACAATAGGTCCCCCTCTTATTCTAATTTAGGGCCCCTACCCACTGCTCATGGCTTGTTTTTATATATATTCCATAAACAGTAAGTTTTTTAAAATATCTTCTTCCCATTTATCCCAAATATGTTGAAGAGTTACAAATAATTGTGTATTTTTTTTCTATAAGACATTTTGTTTGTTTTACTATCTAAGACCATTGTTAAAACTTCTTAATAATAAACAATGAAGACATGAAGTAGCTGCAATTAGAATGTGTCCTATTATTATTTTGTCAACTCCGGGAGTTTCTTAAATAGTGCTAGCTCTGATGTCAAGGTACTTATATCCTTATCCACTTCAGTAATCAAATCGTGAATCATTTTGCAATAACTGGCTAATTTTGGACAAAACCACCATATGTGTGCCATGTTCCCACCAACACCGGTTATAATATGCATTGTTGATGTTGTGCAGTCTAGACAGAGCCAGGTACCAACAAAATAAAATCTTATAATGGTTTTCAAAATGGTCGGTACAGTATGAAATTCCCTTAAGTGCAGTAAGAAAAAACAAGGGGACAAGAAGGTTGTTCTTCACACGGACAAAATAGCTGTGGTGTACGCGGTCAACAATCTGGCAGCATCCTCAGGGACAGTGGTGCGCCTTCTGCGGCTTTGTGTATGTCTCTCAATACTGTTTTTGGCACGCGGCATGTCACGGGGTATTTGAACGTTGTGGCTGACGCGCTTTTTTTTTTGTTTGCAGTGGTCCTGGTTTGGTCTGGAGGTGCCGGGGCCGCAGGAGGCTGGGAATCATGCCTGGAGGAGATGTGGCTGCTTGGGACTGCTTGCTTGGGGGATTGGTGAGGTCATCCTTGACCCCGGGAACGTGGTCTGCATATTGTAAGGTTTTGGGGTTGAGGGAGAAGTCATTGGGCGAGTGTAAGAGGGGCACTTCAGAGGGTTCTAGTTTGGACGCACTGTTGTGGTTTACGTTCCAATTGTTGAGGAAGGGTTCGTCGTCGATGGTTGTGGACAGGCACATGGCAGCGCTGGCATTCTGGTTTAAGTTCCATGGGTGGGGGGACCTGACAAAACAGGTGCTGGATGAGTGTGTCCATACGTCTGTTGAGAGATCTGGTTAGGGTTTTGCCAGAAGTTTGCTTTAGTGACTGTAACAAACTCCCCTTCCCACGTGAGTTTGCAACGAGCTCCTGGAGGAGCCTGCTTGCCAGCCTCCTGCCCACAGACTATGGGCCCTGCAGGAAAACCTGTAAAAGACTACCAAACTTGACCGACCGTTCACACTGATTTCCTGGAACTGTTTTTGGAATAGGACCATGTGCACAGTTGGTCAAAATTATGACTTCCATGGAAACTCTGAACCGATCTGGTTGATTTTTGGATATGTTAGTCCCGAGCTGGGGGACCATCAGGGGATGTGACTTTTGTAGGGTTTCCATGTTTTCGGAGTACTTTGGGGTGTTGTTAAAATGTAAGTTTTCTGTGCCTGGAGATAATTGAGTTTAGTACAGTTCCTGACTCTATTATCTCTCCGGCACAGGGAATGAATTATCTTATTTTGTGTGGGAGTGTCCTGGACCTGAGAGGCAATGTAATTACAGTCAGGGCCGGTGCAAGGAATTTTGTCTACACAGGGGAAGGAGTATTTTGCCACCCCCCTCCCACTCCCCCCCCCATACATTTTTCTTGCAGTTTCTAAAATGTTTTAGAGATGTGACAAAACACTAGATGGTAAAGATATTTAGATAGATAGATAAACACATGCACACTTTTTTTTAAGAGATAAAGCCATTTGACAGCCACTAGAGATGCCCTTAGAAGCAAATGTAAACTCTGCCTTTTCTTATGAAATGCAATATTTACATCTGTCAGGCTGCAGGGCCAAGCTCTTTTCACCAAATCCACTCCATTACGTTATAGTCATGTTATATATTTAACATGTGTTTTTTTTGTTTGTTTGTTTTTGAGAAAAATAAGAACAAATTTGTGGTTTTGTAAAGTATATTTTATTCACATTTATTCAACAAAACAACATTTATAAAACAGAACAAAAATAAATAATGAATTCAAGTGCATGTAAACTGCAGTAACTATTACTCAAACTGCATGACGTAGTGCAACTAGTATCAATGTGCTTTAAAATTAACATAATTACTATAAATAACTTTTATACAATGAATAAAACTGTACGCTTTAGGTTTCTGCAAGTGCAAATTCACCTAAAGTGCAAAGTGCTTTAACAGATATTGCACACAAACAAAGTGAGAATGGTAGCCTACAAAAACGTAACCCTTCTTGCTTTCGTCTTTACAAAATCATGAAGCAGAGTTTAAAAGTCAATCTCTTTTGCAATCTGATTTTCAATGGAAATCATTGCAAGTCCCACCAATCTCTCAAGAGACATAGAGGACCGAAGATAATTTTTTATTAACTTCAGCTTTGAAAAGCTTCGCTCCCCAGAGGCAACAGATATTGGCAATGTCAACAATATGCGAAGTGCAATAGACACATTGGGAGCAAAGCCATTTTTAAGTGCATAGGCTAGAATCTGACTGGGTGTCATTGTAGGCCTCAAGATAGGAGCCAATATTGTAAGTTCCTCACAAAGTTGTGCTCCATCCAGATCAGCATCTCCTGATTTATCATCAGTCAAAATATTTCGCAAGTCTGTACAGTACTCCATAACTGCTTCCCTTGGTACATCCTTAAGTTTTTGTATAGTATAAAGAAACTGGAAGTGCTTACTGTGGTGCTTAATTTGCTCAAATCTCTCATCAAGAGAATTAATACATGCATCCAAAATGCTGTAAAAGCACTCAATGTTAAAAAATTTTGCAGGATCACAAATAGGATCATCCGGTGCTTCATAACAAAACATCCTCTTTTTCTTAATTTGTCGCACAAAAGGAGGAAACACAGGATCTATTTCCATTTCTAATGATAGGTCTTTTACCAGTAAATCTTCAAACCCTTTATCAGAACGATAATTCTTCAAAAAAGTGGTTGTGGATTCCAGAATATCTATAACATCTGGAAGATACATACTTCTACTTTGGAGAAGTTTGCTAACAAAGTTTATTCTATTTAAGATGTTGTACCACAACACAATAAGACACAAAAATTTTAAGTTATTCAGTTCTTTTGAAAGTGATTCAGCATCAGACCGTGCCATTGCCGTGTGAGAGTTCTCTCTTGAAATTTCAGAGAGCGCATCAAAAATGTCTCCAACCTGGAACCTAAATGGGTGAATAGCATCTATTCTTGAAGACCATCTGGTGTCAGACAAAGGTTTTAGTGTAAGTCTGCCAATGTGCTTCTTCAAGACATTCCATCGAACTGTGGATCCTGACAAAAACACATAGATTTTCTGTACAATAGAAAATAAGGTTGCAGCATCCCTGCATGACATGGCTGCATCATTCACAACTAGATTTAATGTGAATATAAAAGGCACGCAAGTTTAAATCCAGGATTCTTTTCTGAACACCTTGGTGTTTGCCCTTCATATTGGATCCATTATCGTATCCTTGTCCTCTCATATCACCAACTGGGATCTTAAATTTTTCAAGCTCAGACAAAATTGCCTCAGTTAAACCTTCCCCAGTTGAACTTTGGATTTGGATAAAACCTAGAAATTTTTCTTCTATACAGATCTCTGGTTCAGCAGTTGGAAACTTGCCTTCCTTGATGGACACAAATCGAACAATTATAGTAATTTGTTCAATTAATGTAATGTCTGGTGTGCAATCAAGTATTTTAGAATAATACTTTGCATTTTTCAACAACTGCAGAATGTGTTTTGTGATTTCTTTCGCTATAAGGCTGTTGAGTTCGTTTTGAATGTCTTTCCCCAAATAATGTTGGAAAATGTCCTTATTTTTTATTCTTTTCAAATGTTTCTGCATAACGGTGTCGAATGTGGCCAGCATTTCCACAAGTTGCAGATAATTCCCATTATTGACACTGTATACTGTATCTCTGCTACCTCGGAAAGCCAAGCACTGGCGACCAAGATATTTTACTATGCCTATAAGGCGCTTAACAACATCTTGCCAATGTTGTGTTTCAGTTGCCAACAATCTCTGGGAAGCTGCATCTATTGTTTTTCCACAACCAAATCTTCTCGAGAGTTCATTCCAGTCTCTTACAGCGACAAGATGAGAGTTAGACTTTTCATCAATGGAAAGATTTTGAGATAAGTTTTTCCAGTCATCATAACCTCCACGTGTCAAACTTGTAGTGACTTTAGTTGCAAATAGCTTACAACAAAAGCAAAATACTTTGTTCAATTTGACAGAATAAACCAGCCAGTTTCTAAAGGTTTCTTCTCCATTTGGCAGCCGTCGCTTGTAATTTGCTTTAGTGAAACGTCTATTCACCGCATCTTTGGGGAAAATGAAATTAGTTTTTTGCTTTGCAGGACCTTTCCTGACAAGAGCATCCCTTAGTGAGGTGGTGAGAACAGCTGGCCAATTAGCTGGATCAGACAAATCCAGTATTGCCAATGAAGTAGATTGTTCCTCCTGCTGCAGTTCCTCTCTTTCTTCTTCTTCATCATTTGATCCTTCTGTGTCAATAGTCTTCTCAAGGTAGACAGAGTGTGATGATGTGGAAGGTTGCGCATCATCTTGTTGCTCTGGTATTTTTCCAGTATTTGCATCATCTACATTAACAGCCTCTTGGACTGTGATGGGCTGTTTGAATGATGATGTTGAAGATTCATCAATATCGATTTGTACAGGTTCGCTTGCAACATTGGAAACTGGTTCTGATGCAGCAGTATCTTGCTTTCTCCTTTTGTGTTAGGTCAAGTACTCCTTTAAAGCTTCAGACATCCGCTTCCCAGCTTTCTCTTTTTCTGCTCGTCTTTGTCTGAACACTGCCCCTGATGATTTCTTTCTTTTAAATAGTTTCGGCATTTTGAATATACTTTTCCAGCTATGTAAAGAATAAGAATGAAGTTTAATTTCACGTACAATTAGAAATTTTAACATTATAAGGAAAAGTGAAATTTCATCCATGTCTCCATCCACAGCTCAACCTGCCTTCCTCGCTCTGGTCATGTTCCTTGATGCAGATTCTTTCCTTCACTGCAGCAGCCAGAACAGGCCAGTCTGGTCCAAACAGTTCCTTCCTTTATTGTGTTCCTCTCAGAGTACCCGCTTTGCTTCTCCACCAACTCAATAATCCCTGAAAGTTCAAACCTGCTTGTTGCAGGGTTTGGCAAATTTGTTTGTGATCTAGGAGCCAGGGTTTCCAAAAAACCAACAATTTTTAAAGGGACACTATAGTCACCAGAATGACTATAGCTTAATATTCTGGTGTCTAAAGCCTGCCCATGCAGGGCTTTAAATGTAAACACTGCATTTTCAGAGAAAAGGCAGTGTTTACATTGCTGCCTAATAACACCTCTAGTGACAGTCACTCAGATGGCCAGTAGAAGTGATTCCTAGTTCAGTGCTGCACAGTGTGCATCTTTACGAGTAGATTGTTGCAGTGCAATGTTTTGCAGCACATTTACAATAGACTTCCAATGCTTTCTTACGAGAAAGCATTGGCTTGGCTGAAATCATCAAGATTGATTAACTCAGCCATGGAGGCAAGGCCAACCATGGTGAGACCAGCACGGTGTTGGAAAAAAGTTGATTAAAAATACCTGTCCCATGAGATCGGAGGGGGGACGGTAACCTAAAAACACACACACATATTATTTTCACACACTCACAAATTATTATTATTATTTTTTTTAATTTAAGCACACCCAGCCTCCCTACCTTTGGGAGAGCTGGAGTGGATTCTTTCACTAGTATGCGGTGTGGCTGCTCTCTATTCTTCTTGCTCTGCTCCATAGCGTCCTGTTTAGTGATGCGGTGGCCGGAATGACGTCATAATCCAGATGCATGCATCAATAACCAGCATGGAAAGAAACAGAGCAAGCACTGCAGGAAGGAATTACTGCTCCATGCTCCTTCGGTCAGCCGCCAGGACAAAATTCTATGTCTAGTCCTAGGATTTGTCGAGCCCTGCACTAAGTGATGTACTATTTGCCGACATGATTTGTGTTGTGATTACAATGAAAAATCATTAAACATTTACAAAAAAAAGTAAAAAAAAACTACAATTACAGACATAAACATACTAAATTAATCCCTGCGCTCAAATTCTCAGTTATCCTGGGCAGTATCAATGACCATAGTACACATCAGCCCCAATACAGACAATAAAAAAGAAAAAATTACTTGAGCACTATCCTAAATCACTATGTACCGTATATACTCGAGTATAAGTCGAATTTTTCAGCACATTTTTTGTGCTGAAAAACCCCAACTCGACTTATACTCGAGTCAATGCCTGTATATATGGCAATTTACATTGCCATAATACAGACAATAGGGCTGTGTAGGAGGGGGTCTGGCAGGAAGCTCTTACTTACCTCTCCTGCAGCTCCTGTCAGCTCCCTTCTCCTCCGCGCCGGTCCGGTCAGCTCCCCTCTCAGCTCCCAGTGTAAGTCTCGCGAGAGCCGCGGGGTCATAGCGCGGCCGCGTGACTTACACTGTGACTTGCAGAGGAAGCTGACCGGACCCGCGCGGAGGAGAAGGGAGCTGACAGGAGCTGCAGGAGAGGTAAGTTACAGTTTCCTGCCAGTCCCCCTCCACTGAACTGCCAATGCCATTGGACCACCATGGAATAAGAGCCCCCAAGCAGGGGGCTAGCAAGCAGGGAGGGGGGACAAAAAAATATATATATAAATAATAATAATAAAAAAAAATAATGTTTAAAAAATAATAGTAAATTAAAAAATTATTAAAATTATTAAAAAAAAATAATAATAAAAATGCCCCCCACCAAGGCTCTGCAACACACACACACACTGCACTCATACACACACACACTGCACTCATACACACTGCACTCACACACACTGCACTCATACACACACTGCACTCATACACACACACTGCATTCATACACACACACTGCACTCATACACACACTGCACTCATACACACACTGCACTCATACACACACACTGCACTCATACACACACTGCATTCATACACACACACTGCATTCATACACACACACTGCACTCATACACACACACTGCACTCATACACACACACTGCACTCATACACACACTGCACTCATACACACACACTGCATTCATTATATACACACACTGTAAATAAATATTCAATTAATATAATTTTTTAGGATCTAATTTTATTTAGAAATTTACCAGTAGCTGCTGCATTTCCCACCCTAGTCTTATACTCGAGTTAATAAGTTTTCCCAGTTTTTTGGGCTAAAATTAGGGGCCTCGGCTTATATTCGGGTCGGTTTATACTCGAGTATATACGGTACATTTAATATAATTTTAACAGGCAGATGAGCTAAAATACTCACACTAAAAACTCCAGTTATTTTAATGTACATAGGGGTTTTGGAATTATACGCAAGTAGCTTTTTTTTTTATTGTAAATTACACACACATTTACTGCAATTTTCACAGTGGAATTAATAGCTTAGCTATGTGTAAAGTACATAAACATTAAACAACCTACCCACCCTGAGAATACAGCGAACAGAGTGGCAAAGGATTGGGGGATAAGAGATTACGTTGAAAGACTGACACAGGTTAAGGACAGAGTAACTAGCGGGACAGGGTATTAGTGGCAGAGGCTAAGAGAGGCATGGGATTACTGCAGCACTGTCGTCATCCCCCCTGGACCACCCGCCCCCAAGAAATGAGTATTTCATAAAGATAGAATCTTTATAAAATATTCTCACTGTGTTGGAATTCCACTGAAATTCCAACTCAGTCGAGAGATTAACAGAGACAAAGAATTGACTACTTTGTCTATGTATTTCTCCTCCTCCTGACTTTCTTAGACTCAGGGTGGAGTCTAAACGTTTATCCTAAAAGCAGTCACCAGTAACAGCGGCAGGGAATTGGCATAAACTTCAACGCAGTACTCTTGCGCAGGGACATCGGAGCAGACTGAACAAGATTGCTGCACATATGAGAGACAGGTTAATATAAGTAAATCTCACTCTTACCTGGGTCTTTGCAAATTTGCTGCTTTAACCCCTTAAGGACCAAACTTCTGGAATAAAAAGGAATCATGACATGTCACACATGTCATGCGTTCTTAAGTGGTTAAAGGGACACTGTAGTCACCCAGACCACTTCAGCTCATTGAACTGGTCTGGGTGCTGTGTCCCTTTTGCACATAGTGCTGCAATGTAAACTATTGCAGTTCCAAAGAACTGATTACAGTGTGTACTTGGAATATGTTATGGAAAACCCCTTGCATGGGGACTTGCACATAAGGCCAGTTGTGGCTGCCATTAAACAGTTCCTCTTCACCCTCAGCATAGAGCCTCGTCTCATGTGGTGGAGGGAAAAGCTATATTCACTCTGGGGATTGCTATACTCCTTAAGAGCTATCCTGCTATACTCTCTGGAATAGTAGAGGTCTACCCACTGGAAGCTGGATCCCTGACTTGAGTCCAGGGTGGGTGGAGGACAGCGAGACCCCAGCCAAGCTGCGGCGGCCTCTACAGTGTAGGGTCTACAGTGATGCTGGTGTTTGGTGGAGTGCTTGAGTACTCGGTGAGCACTAGGAAGAATCGATTGGGCGAGGCACCCAGTCGGCGTGCCAGGCAGTCTGTTACAGTGACTATGAAGCTCTGTTATTTGTGGTGGCGTTTTTCGGGGCGTTCTGGGGGTGTTAACTGGTCAGTGCTGATCTGGACGGTGGTGTCCTGTGCAGTGGGTCGATGTCTCGGTGGTTGCGGACAGAGTGATTATTAATTTGGCCCATTCGAAAATGGATGTGCGTGGGAAGGGTAAGGAGATAGAATTGCACACTATCCCAGAGTCCCCCTTCTGCCCCGGTGGGCGCCGTGGAAAGATACTTGGCGAAAAGCCCGGCGGGGTGGGGGGATCCTTTTTGGTCCACGTGGATAGGTCATCACTGTCTAGGTTTCAGTTTTTCAGGGTTTTTCAGATGGGGCTAGGAATCTTGGGGTTATGGCCAGCACAGTTTGGAATGCACTTGTTCCGTATTGGGGCCGCTATGGAGGTGACTCGATTGGGGTTTGGCGAGGAATTGGTTAAGAGGATTGGCAGATGAGAATCTGTGGGGTTCTGCTCCTTCCTTCGACTGGGTAAACTGGTGTGATGGGGCGGGGGAGGGGGTGCAGGTCGGTAGGGCTTCTGACTTTGCATTCTTCTTTCACTAGGTCATGTGGCATGTTTCATTGGGCACTCTTATGTCTTCTGGACCAAGAGGAGAGCTGCAGTTCGATTTAAGGGTCAGCACCTGGGCTTTCCTGAGGACCAGTTGGTGTTAAAATGGTTTGGGTACCGGGGGTTCGGATGGAGGTCGGTGTGAAGGGTGGTAGACCCTATTTCATGGTCTTCCATGCAGGTGGGTAATGATTTGGGGCTGGTTTTGCAGAGGTACCTGGTTAGATGGATAAAGCGAAACATCAATGGGATTCGGGATTTGATCCCAGGGGTCATGGTCAGCCGGAGATTGTTCCACGCCTTCAGTGGAAGCATGCGAGGGATGGTGCGGCGATTGATCGCTGCCGAAGTAAGGTGAACAACTTAATGGCTAGCTTTATTCTGAAGTTAAAGGGGGGGGGGGGGGGTGTGGTTAGGCACAGGGAGCAGGAGAATAGATTGGCTGGGTATTTCCGTCAGGACGGTGTGCACCTTTCTGAGGTGGGTTGGGACTTGTTAAATTTGGGGTTTCAGGAAGGTCTTGGCAAATTGCTCTTTTTGCAGGGAGTTGAAGCTCAGATGGCTTAAGGGGTCAAGATCTGAGCTTGTGGCTGGACTAGTAAGGGAAAGGAAATGGGGGGGATAGGGACTTAGGAGTTAGAAAAGGAGCAAGTGGTAGAAAAAGGAGTGGTGAAATAGAATCAGAGTTATCCGTTGGTTATGGTCTTGGGAGTTCGTAGGTGGCTCAGAACTTTGGAGGTGTGGGGTTATCAGGGTATACCCTCGCTACTGGGCTGTTAAGAAAATGTTGGCACTTTATTGTTATGTGTTATATATTGTTATATATTATGTTATTTATGGTTAGTCATTGCCCTATTTATTATTGGGTCTGCGAAAATATAAGATGGCAATAGGTGGGGGGCAATGGCTTTTATTATTATTATTATATTGTGTTCAATAAAGCTGTGGAAAATTGTTTCCATACTTGGTGGTGTGCATTTATTATAAAAGGGGTGGGTGTGGGTTTGACAAGTACAGATTCACCTGCCCATATGGCGACACTGCAGCTGTCATGGAATGTGCCCAGAAATGTTGCAAAGGTTAAAATGTATTACATACTTATACCCACTGCAGATCTCATACCAGTAAATACTTTCAGTCATGCACAGCTCCCAACATTAGCAAGAAAGAAATTAAACAGGGGGTAGATTGGGGTTACACAGTTACACCTACCACTATAACTGGGCTACAAACTTTGACCTATAAAACTAGAATGCTTAAAACCATGTAAAAAGAGATGTGTTATATTATCCCAAATGAGCAGAAGGTCACATCACCTGGAAACAAATCAATAGTTTATGTTCATGGCTTTCCAGTTTACTGTTTGTTCAAGGAATGCAGGCAGGGTGCTTGCGCATTTCTATGATTTATGGATAGGCTTCTGGTGTCAGTAATTGTCTCAAGGATAGATCTGCTGAGAAACTGTGACTCAGGAAGTTTGCAAGAAGTCAAAGTTTTTTCTTATTTAACCCCTTTCTTAACAACCTTACAGAAGCTCTGCGCAAATTAACTATTGAAGAAAAGTACCACTTATCACTCTATCAATTCCACCACTAGTAACCACATGACATGTGCACAGTCGTCCTTGTCGGCATATGCACAAAACCCCCCACCACATACTTAATTATAATAATGACACTGACACCTGGGTTTTGGCAAAAATATATCACAGCTTTTATTTATTATTAACATAAAATTATAAAGGTCATTGTCACACATCAGGCCCACGTTGGCCTGCACAGTTTACCACATTATTTTACAATTTAACCCCTTGACAATGACCCACCCCAACGTAACATCATAACATAATACACCAACATTGTAACATATTAGCTTAACCTGAAACATGACCATTGCCACCGAAGGGCATCAACCATTGCCACCAAGGGCACCATCCATTGCCACCAAAGGGCACCACCAGTGTAGGGGCATACCGAGACACCCCTACACACCCTGGTTCGGAGCTACCTACGAGCTCGAACCTACCAAACCAGTCCAAAGGCCTACCTATTAGCCCTGAACTCCAAACTGTCCCCCTCTCACTCTTTTCTCCCCCCAACTTTACTCTCCATCCCCCGCCGCCGTGACCAAACGGGAAACACCTGAAAGCAAAGGGAGGGAGGGTGGGACAACGAACAGGTAAGTGTAACTTTGGATTAAAAGTGCCGTTAGACCTAAGATGGCCGCTACTTATACCCCCCCTATTAACTCCTCCCCACTCCATGTCCTTAAACCAGCCCCCAACTACTGACAACTAGCTGCCTGCCTCCTGGCAATATCAAGGCCCATTCCCCTTAGCTGCGCTGCTCCATGGGCTACAATCTGATTACTTCATCTGCATAGCAGAGAGCCTGTAAATATTACGTGACTTCCTCCTCCTTTACTTTACAGGAGACACTAAGACTCAAAAGTAAAAAGCTACATTCAAGCTTCCAGGGAGGAAAGATGAAGGGATCAGGGTATGCTGCAGTGCTTATATGAACTGGTGCTGCACAAAAATACATAAAGGTATGCAAATTTTCAAGAGACGGAACTGGAATAGAAACTGGCCCCCATACAGCCTAGGACAATATGGCCCAAAGAGGTTCTGATGTGCACTCAGGGCCGTCTTTAATATCACTAGGACCCTGGGCAAAGCATTTTCTTGGGCCCCATGGGCACCCCCACTCCCTGGCATGCAATCGCACCTCTCACATACATACTTACACAGACATACACATGGACAGACATACTGACACACGCACATATATACTGACAGACATACTGTCACACAGACACATACCCTGACAGGCATACTGACACACACACAGACACATACCCTGACAGACATATTGACACACACACACAAAGACATACACTGACAGACATACTGACAGACATACAACCTACTGACCCAGACATACTGACAGATTCACACTTTTAAATCTACTCCCCATTTCCTACAAACGCCCACCGGGTGGCACTTACTGCATGGGCAACCCGGAGGGCCTCCTTAGTGTTAGTCCCCAAGATCCTGTGTATACTTAATCTCAAGGAAGCTGCAATCCAAACTGGTTTTGGGATGCTTATGGTTGTCTGAGGGTCCCTTACGACATGTGGCCCTTTATGTGCAACTTATAGCTCTGCATTTAATACTGGAAATGGTTAGAGAGACATTTTGTAAACCTGAGTTAACCCCTTGAGTGCCAGAGGTGTGCCCAACGTATTGCAAAACACGCATAGGGCTAATGTTCAGTTGCCACCAGATTTCCCCTTTGCATTGCAGGCAAGCCTAGGGGTGGGCAATGTATTGTTTTGCTGTTTAATCTGTACTTTTTATTATCTGAATTGAAATCCCTGTTGCTGTTTTGCATCATTTTTATTAACCTGTTCAGTGCTGGAAGCCACTGCAACTAAGTCTACCCATTACATACCCAAAAAGTTCCTGCCAGGCAATGTTTCACCAGGCCTTCTCTTAACCACTAAGTGACAAAGAAACATTTTAACTCTTTGTCCACTGCTTGTTATTGTGCAGGGAGCACACTGACACTCGAAGGGTTAAAACCACTATCAGTAAATACTTTGCTCTTATGGAGAAAAGGATATCTACTTTCAAAATGAAAAAAATAAAATAAAAATGTATGTAGAACCTTAAAGGAAGAACAAACACATTGTGATCTATATATTTTGGCCCCAAAAATAGCATATTCCAATTTACACATAATCCCAGCTTGAATATTTCAGACTGAACATTTGCACATTAGCTTTTCAGTGAAATTCACTGTTTAGTCAAAATACCCCAAAGTGATTTGTGTTGCTTATAGGTTGTAAACACTGCAATAAAATAGCAATATTATTAAAGCAATAAAAAGGACTTGCTCTAAGAAATATATATGAATGATCATGAGATGCTTGCCAGAATTAGTAGAGAATTTTGCTTCAGTAATAAAACAGCATTTGTATTTGTTTTGAGTGTCAGAGAGTGTGAAATGCTTTTCTCAGACACCTGATACATACAGGGTTAATAGTGACTTGTTTATAAACTGAATATAGGAGGATCATATTGGGAATATTGGTCTTACTGCATGGTACAATAAATACATTTACATGGTCCAAATGTTCTTCCCCCAGCACTACACAATCCTTCTCCTTTTACATATAATCTTTTTAAATGAACTCCTGAAATCCTGATTAAATATGGTGTATATCACTGGGTTCAAAGAGCTGTTACAGTATCCAAACCAGAAGAAAAATTATCAGGGGTGAACAGCTCGTACATATAGCAGAGAGGGTGTGTAACGGATCGACGGGCACCCCGACTGGGTACCTCCATTGATGGATGCTCCTAGCGCTTCCTGAGGACTCCAAGCACTGCAGTAGACACCACAACCACCGAACCGGAGAAGGATGCGAATGCTCTCAAGCATATGAATGCTGTAAACAGCTGAACAGGAAAAGCATATAATCAGCATACACTCCTGGCAATCAGCATACAATCCAATTCCCCCAATAACGAGACAACACTTCGTTTTGAGGTCAAGCAGAACTGGCTATACTGGCACATACATCCTCTTTTATTCACAATCCACAAACATAGTACTGCCCACAGGGTTTTAAAATACAACCAATTGATACCGGAGAAACTGACGGAAGCCAAGCACAGAGAGATGGACACAGGTTTCTTCAGGAAGGAAGAGATTCTTTATTGGATCACCGATCGGGACTCAGAGGGACTAATGTCACCAAAATACAGCAAGTTCTGAGCCCCGGACAATAGTGCAGGCTCCTTATATAGGCATATAACTCCTCCCATATTAAGCTCCACCCGCACATTCTCTTGACCAATCAATACAAATAAGAATTAACTTCCTGCTTGACCGCATGGCTTGTCCAGCACAATGGAGGAGGGGAATACTACATCCTGTATTCTTGCACATGCTCCGTACACTACTGATCGTATCTTGCCTCGTGCAACCAACTGATCGATACGTCAGCATATGCACGTACACATGCCACGTGGTAATCTCGGCCTACTAAATTTATTTTTACCGAGATTCCACCACATTCCCCCCTTTGATGCCTCTTGATATTTCACAATTACTTGAGGCATCACTTAACCTTGGTTTGCATACACCGCAAGTTACCTTGAACCAGACCAGACTTATCTATGATGTGAATCTTCAACACTCATCTTCCTGCATTGGTTCTCCCTGATCTAGAGCCTTATATTTATAAATTGCCATTATCTGAGCAGCTATATTATCCTCTCTGCTATATTTTCTATCAGGCTTTGCACAGACCTAACTACTAAGGGTATAAGACACGGCAGGAGTAGACACAACATTAAAATCAGTAGGACTCCACCTACCCCTGCCTTAAGCCCTCCAAACCACTCATACCAGCTACCAAACCAACTACTTGGATTATACCCTTTCCATACCTGAGTAGGCACATGCGCTAGTTTAACCATATGGCTAGTAAGCTCAGCTATTGCTTGCCCTTCGTCATCTATTTGAAGACAGCAATTGCTCAGGTTAAACTTCCCACATACACCTCCCTCTACTGCCAAAAAGTAATCCAAGGCTAATCTATTTTGGTATACTGCTGTCCTCATCCTGGTATTATGCTTCGCTAGAAGATTGAGCGCTTGTGATGTCTCGTTAGTAATGATCTCAACCACCGCCTGTAATCTTATAATACGGTTGAGCATATAAATAGGGGTTCTATAACCAAAGGTACCATCCTCTGCCCACGTGGCTGGCCCATAGTAATCTATAATACGCTGGGGAGGCCATTCATTATCTTCCCAGGCGCCTATCTCTATGGGTCCCCTTTTCTTCCTATGATTCACATCATACACTTTAACACCTAAAGTCTCACCTGTTTCAATAGGTAACAAGAAGAAGGATGGTTTGAGCATACCCAACACACATGCCCCTTCCCAGTCCTGTGGCAACTCCGAATAGGCTTTCTTACCACAGATCCAGTACAAATTTGCTGGGGCTCTCCAGGTAGATGTGATGGATAGGTCAAACCACACATCCTTTAAATTGGCGTATCTAGCAAACGGGTTAGATGGTTCTGAGACATTTGAAGCCGACCACCAAGTTGTATTCTTTGTATCATCATCATAAGCTTTTTGCCCTAGACAAGTTAATTCTCCTACAGAAGTATTATACATCATTCCTTTCCTTGCTATGCAAACATAACCTATGATGGAGGTCTTTAATCTCCACTCAGATTTACCTCTAACACTCATATGATAATCGGCTTGTGTAGATATTAATTGGTCAACTGCCTCAGAACCGGACATTACCTCCTTTGCTTCCCAAGGCCATTGGTCTCCCATGTTAGTACCTCCACACACATAGCAGTTGGTAACATTAAGACTACCGGCAATACTTTCGGCTAAATCAATAAACAGGTTTTTAGCATTATGGGGGATCTTATTATCTATGCTCATCTCTTCATAAAAGGAAAGGAATACTTGATGAGTCTGGGAGGATACCGTATCAGTCTCTATCCCTATAAACAATACTGTCCCAGGATCTAAACCCGTCCCATATATTTGAAACCCAAATAAATTACCATATTTATCTAAGAACTTGTCGGGGTTATTTATAAGTATATGGACTGGATTGCATTCCATAGACTTACAATATGGGCTGGTAGGCAACTTAGTCACAATCATGTCCTTGTCTACTGTCTGTGCCCAAGTTGCCCACCCCACACAAGACCAATATGGGCAAAAGTTATAATCTCTATTTGGGCATCTAGGACTCACATATTTATTTTTACTACTGGGACAAATATATTTATCGTTAGACCCATACGTCCTCTCCCATCTAAGATCCCCACATACATTCCACGGCTTTCTACCACTTGATATCGCCTTACACGCATCAAATAGCAGAACACCCGAAGAATGTACGGATTCTAATACCGTCTTATTAATTAGGGTCCCCTGAGGATCTCCATTCCTGAGAGTCAACCAAATTGTACGAGGTTGATACTCTGGACTGAAGCACTTAGGTTCTCCTACTCCTAAATGGCACACACTATATTCTATATTTAGGTATCTACATCTTGATACATCTCCTTTACACTCGTATTGTGAATGCCAAATTAGGGTTTGGGAAATATGGTTACCTGTTCTTGTAGTCTTAATGCATACCTCACAGCTAGGAGTGTCGGTACCTCTACCTTCCTGAATATAAAAATACACATAAATAAACATTATCAAGAACACATCTTTCGTCGTCGTCCTCAGTCTTCGTCCGTGCGAAGGCACCTCAGCTTCCAGGATGTAAGGGCTGCAGGGAATGGAGTTCTGCTCGTCTTCACAGGGGTCCCTTCAGGACTTTTCCTGGCTTATATACTATACGTCGGTGAGCGGACAGGCTTTATTATGGCCTTCTCACTCACTTACCAAATCTCTGAAACAATAAAATTTTGTAATCCACAAAGTTCCTCGTCACTCCGACTGAGTCGTGCGCTTTAACCGGATCTTGCAGGGATTCTCTGGATCTGCTGTAACTTGCCAAGAATCGACTGCTGCTGGTTTAACCCTGGAGTGATGTATCCACGGAGTCACTTCGGCTACTTTTATCGCTGTAGGGGTAGACAAAAGAACAACATAAGGACCTCTCCACTTGGGCCCTAACGGTACATTATTCCACTCCTTAATCCACACTTGGTCTCCTGGGTGGTAACTATGAACTGGGGGATAAATATTCACAGGTAATCTATCTTGTACCCATTTCTGTACCTCCTCCATAGTCTTACCCAACTCTACAACCTGCTGCCGGGTAATTCCTTCTCCCAACTGACTCAAATCCCCCCTTAAGTTACCAAGTACGGGAGGTGGTCGCCCATACATGATTTCAAAAGGAGAGAGGCCCATCCTTCTGGTAGGTGTACTGCGGATTCGCAATAGAGCTATGGGTAAGAGAACGTTCCACTTAAGTTGGGTTTCCTGACACATTTTAGCCAACTGATTCTTAATAGTTCTATTCATTCTCTCTACCTTACCAGAACTCTGGGGTCTATATGCCGTATGAAGCCTCCACTTTATACCAAGCATATGAGTCAGTTGTTGTAGGCACTGATGAACAAAAGCTGGACCATTGTCCGATCCTATAGAGCAGGGTAGTCCATATCGGGGTATTATTTCTCGTAGCAGGAATCTCACAACTTCTCCTGCTTTCTCTGTACGAGTAGGACATGCTTCTACCCAGCCTGAATAGGTGCACACAACCACCAGCAGGTAGCGATGTCCACCCGATTTAGGCATCACTGTATAGTCAATTTGTAAATCGGACATGGGGAGTCCCCCCATAAACTGGACTCCTGGTGGCTTTACTGGTCCTTGCCTTGCATTATTCTTAGCACACGTTACACATCTTCGTACAATGGCCTGAGTCAAGTTGGACAATCTTGGTATGTAGAAATGTTTTCTGAGAGATTCTTCTGTGCTGTCTCTCCAAGAATGTGTCCCGTTGTGATAGTTTTGGACAATTTCTACTGCTAGTGATGCTGGAATGACTATTCTTCCATCTTCTAACTGATACCATTTGTTCTCCAAATACTTTCCAGGTTCAGTCTTTAACCACTCCTCTTCTTGAGCTGTATAAACTGGAGTCCATTGAGACAGTGGAGTTGGTATAAGAGCAGCTATATGCCCCACATACTCCTGTCTTCCCGATTCAGCGGCACGCTTAGCTGTACTGTCTGCCATCCGATTTCCTTTGGTTACATCACCATCTCCTCTCAGATGCGCTCGACAATGTATAATACCGACTTCTCTCGGCTCCCACACTGCTTCCAATAGTTGTAGAATTTCAGCTGCATACTTGATTTCTTTGCCTTCTGAATTCAATAGTCCTCTTTCTTTATACAAAGCTCCGTGGGCATGAGTGGTTAAAAACGCATACTTGGAGTCCGTGTAGATGTTCACTCTTAAACCTTCAGCCAATTGTAACGCTCGTGTCAGTGCTATCAATTCTGCCTTTTGTGCTGATGTTCCTTTTGCCAGTGGCCGAGCTTCTATCACCTTGTCTATTGTTGTTACTGCATATCCTGCATAGCGGATCCCTTCTTTCACATAACTACTGCCGTCGGTGTAATATTGAACATCGGGGTTCTGGATGGGAAAATCACGAAGATCTGGTCTACTTGAAAATACTTCATCCATTACTTCCAAACAATCATGTTGACTTTCAGTAGGTTGTGGCAAAAGGGTAGCTGGATTTAAGGTGTTTACAGTCTCTAAATGCACTCTTGGGTTTTCACACAACATTGCTTGATACTTGGTCATACGGCTGTTACTAAACCAATGATTTCCTTTGTAATCCAACAACGTCTGTACTGCATGTGGGACTCGTACATAAAGTTCTTGACCCAGAGTGAGTTTATCGGCTTCAGCTACTAGCAGGGCGGCTGCAGCTACGGCTCTTAGACAAGGTGGAAGTCCGCTGGCCACTGCATCCAGTTGCTTAGACATGTAGGCGACAGGTCTTTGCCATGATCCCAAGTACTGTGTCAATACTCCCACAGCCATTCTTCTTTGCTCATGTACATACAGGTAGAATGGTCGTGTGTGATCAGGTAAAGCCTTCTTCACATCTTCAAATGCCGTTTGCTGTTCTTGAGTCCATAAGAAGGGGTTGTGCTCTGTACCTTTGATAGCTGCATACAGAGGTTTTGCCAGTATCGCGTAGCTGGGAATCCATATCCTACAGAAGCCTGCTGCCCCCAAGAATTCTCGCACTTGTCTTCTATTCTTGGGTATCGGTATTTGGCACACAGCTTCTTTTCTCTCTGGCCCCATAATTCTTTGACCTTCAGAGATATGGAATCCCAGATATTTGACAGTTGGCAAACACAACTGAGCCTTCTTTCTAGACACCTTGTATCCTGCCTTCCAGAGAATGTGTAGTAGATCGTGCGTTGCTTGCTGACATATTTCCTTTGTAACTGCTGCTATCAACAAGTCATCTACATATTGTAACAATACACACTCTCCTGGGATGGACTCGAAATCCAGTAGATCTTGACTTAGGGCTGAACCAAATAGGGTAGGTGAATTTTTAAACCCTTGGGGCAGTCTTGTCCAGGTCATTTGGCGTTTCGAGCCCGTTACAGCGTTTTCCCATTGGAAAGCGAAGATACATTGACTTTCTGCGGCAATTCGGAGGCAAAAGAAGGCATCTTTGAGGTCTAAGACTGTAAAATAAGTAGCCCCGCCCGGAATTAAAGCAAGCAGGTTATATGGATTGGGTACAACTGGATGTATACTAACAACCGCATCATTGACTGCTCTCAAGTCCTGCACAGGTCGATACTCATCTGTACCGGGCTTTTGAACAGGCAGCAATGGGGTGTTCCAGGGGGAAGTACAGAATTTTAGGATACCATACCGTATGAACTTATCCAGATAAGATTGGATGTTCTTCTTAGCCTTCTGCGGGATGTGATATTGTCTTAGGCTTACTGGATAAACCCCAAGTTTTAGTTCGATTTTAGTAGGTGGAATATTGCGGGCCAGTCCTGGTGGGTTGTTCTCTGCCCAAACTCCTGGTATGTTGAATAAGGACTCATCACTCCTAGGGTTTTGGCTAGTCAACGCTGTATAAAGTCGCCACTCTTCTTCCTTTGGTACGGATAATGTCATAATACCTGAAGGTCCATTAAACTTTAAGGATGTTGTTCCATTTGGTAGGAACGTAATCTGCGCTTGTAACTTAGATAGCATATCACGTCCCAGCAATTGGACTGGACATTCAGGCATATAAAGGAATTGATGTTTTACTACGTGGCCTCCCAATGTACAGAGTCGACTTTTAAGAACCGGTTTTGCAGCACTTCTTCCAGTTGCTCCTATTACAGTAATAGTTCTTCCAGATGGAGGAGCAACTAGGTCAGTCACCACCGAATGTTCAGCACCAGTGTCGATCATGAACGCACTCCTTTTTCCCCCTATTGATACATCGACCATAGGCTCCGCTCGACCAAGGGGGATGGAGCCCGGTCGGTATCAATAGTCCTCCATGACCGTGTCAGCCAATCCTACAAAGTCCCTACCTTCTCTATCGCGGGACCTTTGCGCTGCTGGATAATACCTATCTTCCCTAACACTTCCTCTGTTCCCATTGCTCCCTCTATTACCATTACTCCCTCCGGGGCCTCCTCTACCTCTCGCTCTGCCTCTAAAGTTTCCGTAACCTGCCCTGGGTTGGTCTCTCTCGTACTGCTCTCTTTGTGGACACTCGTTCCTCCAATGCCCTTCTTCCTTGCAATACGCGCACTGATTCCTACTCAAAGGCTCCCTATTCCATCTACTATCGCCTCTATCTGGGCCCCGTCTATCTACGCCTGCGATCGCTACCGCTAGCATATCAGCCTTTTTACGCATCTTGCGCTCTTCCTCTTTCTTACTTTCTGTTTCCCTATTCATATACACTTTATTCGCTACCTCCATTAGTTGGGTGATAGACATACCTGCAAACCCTTCTAACTTCTGTAGCTTGCGCTTAATATCTCCGTAAGCTTGGCTGACAAAGGCGGAGTTCACCATTCGGGAATTATCTGCGTCTTCCGGATTAAAGGGGGTATACAAGCGGTATGCCTCCAATAATCGGTCATAAAAGACACTGGGCGCTTCATCACTTTTCTGAATCACCTCAACTGTCTTCGACATGTTAATAGCTTTCTTCCCTCCGGCTTTCATGCCAGCAATTATAGCGTCTCTATAGGCTCTGAGTTGAACCATATCTGCGCCATTTACATTCCAGTCGGGATCGGTGTTAGGATAATGTGTTGCGGCCCATGCTGCCGGATTGGCTTGATTTAAAGCACGGGCTCTATCCTCTAGCGCTTTAATGGCCGCTTGGTTAATCCTTGTCCTTTCCTCATTATTAAACAAAGTCATTAATAACTGCTGGCAATCAGCCCATGTCGGATTATGTGTCTGAACTATCGAGGTGAACAGATCGGTCATAGCTTGTGGTTTCTCAGTGTACGAGGAATTGTGGGTCTTCCAATTCAAGAGATCGGTAGTCGTGAACGGGACATATACGAAGACTGGGTCAGCATGTGCCATTTGACCTGCGGCATCGATATAAGCTGACCCGGGATTCAGACGAAGAGGCATCTGATAATGTTTTAATTGTTGGGTACCGGTCAGTTGTCGGGTTAGTATGGGGCTACGTGGAGGGGCGTCAGTTATGGGTTCCAGTCGGGGAGAAATAGGGCATGAGGATGTGGGAGCTTGATTTTGGGAAAAGTTAGTAAATAGAATACTCCCAGCCGAGCTAGAAGAAGCTTGACGAAGTTTGAAGTGGCGCCAAATCAGGATATTTAGATCTAACGGGGGTTGGTTCTGGTTCCGGAAGGGGAGGTTTAATACGAGGAGGGGTGGATTCTGTACTAGAGGAGGAAGCGGAAGTGGATGAGGGCAATGAGGGGAGGGGTATAGAACTTCCTGCATTCGCGTTACCTCTTCCTGTAGGGAAGTAAGGGGGCGGCAAAGGGATCTCGGACTCAGGGGGCGTGTCCAAAATGGGCCTAACCACCGTCCTAGTGGACAAACAAGTCCTGGCCACCATGAGGCGACATTGCTCCTCGTGGCATATCTGAATCCATTTTGGCGAGTCGTTTACGGCCTGTCTCCAACAATCAATATATGGAAACTGTCCGTAAAGTTCAGGCCTACCTGACACAGCCACGTGTACACGCTGTATCAGGGTTGGATCCAAACTACCACGTGGCGGCCATGCCGCAACCAAAGTAGGCCACTCCCTAGTGCACAAAGTAACCAAAGTAACCAAACGTACCCCAAAATCACAGGTTTTGAATCCCTTTTTAAAATACTTTACCATACAACCTAAGGGATCCGGAATCGTTGACTCCGACGCGCCCATACTTATCAATGGAACGTCGTTGACAACGAATACTATGCACGCGTACTATTCAACAGTCACACCCGTTTCCTCTGGCAACAGCACCACGTGGTACGGTTACCAAGTGAAACGTACACAATAACACTCAGGGAATTCCCGTACACATACAGCTGTTACACCAGTCACTAGATAATCAATATTATGCCCTTTGGCGAAACTATACAGTCACCCACGCTATAATTCTCTATATATGAATTACCCGTCTATAACACACCCCAGTAACATCGTCTTTTACAAATAGCGGTTACAGTACGGTTAGCATAGGTCAAAGCACAATTTAAGGTCACAATACAATTATTAGTGGTTATGGTGTTAAACATGCAATGGACGACAGTGATTAGTACTTATATACAGTGTCAGTAAATATACAGGGTTATGGTACCGTGCACTATGATACAGCAACACACTATTAACACTCTCGCTAGATGGCTGAGCTCGCGCTATCTAACAAGATATACACTTTACTAACAATCTTTAACACATTTACAATTCCCAACTAAACTATTGGCCAGTACCTTGAATGGACTACCTAAAACTATGTACACCCGTTTTGGTTAGCCACACTGCCCAAGCACCATATATAGAGAGCTAGAGGACCGAATTTACACAGGCGCCTCTTAGTCGATTACTATCAAAAATCTAGTGGGTTCCAAATTTACACGCCTTCCCACTTAGCCAAGATAGGTTGAGAGCTAGCGAACCGAATTTACACAGGCGCCGCTTAGTCTCCTGGTTCCTCCGACCTAGCGAACGTAATATACACCCTAGAACGCTAGTCTAGACAAGACACCGGTGTCCGGCTAGGGCTATTTACACCAGAACCCCGCCTGACTAACCAAATCAAACGGTCTGATTAAAGAGCGTTCGATTGAGCGGTGCGCCTTCGCTCCTTCCCTCCGACAGAGGGGGCAGATTCCATACACAATTCAAACCCCTTATGGGCCTACCGCACAATCGGTATACCCCTAGTGGGTCTGCCGTCTAAAACAGCAGTTGTCTTACCTCCTCGTTCCTGAACCTGAGTTCACACTCATCGACGGGGACACCCCAGCACTTCTTACGTAGAGGCCGATGATCTCCTGGACAACAGACCAGTGGCGCCGAGACGAAGGGAGGTCCACGCAGAAGTTCAGGGGTGCAGCCGTAGAGAACGTGGGCAAAGATAGACCGTCTCACGCCTCTGCCTCTCAGCTACCGTTGAACGATGAGCTTCCCGGGCAATGCACCAAATGATACCGGAGAAACTGACGGAAGCCAAGCACAGAGAGATGGACACAGGTTTCTTCAGGAAGGAAGAGATTCTTTATTGGTTCACCGATCGGGACTCAGAGGGACTAATGTCACCAAAATACAGCAAGTTCTGAGCCCCGGACAATAGTGCAGGCTCCTTATATAGGCACATAACTCCTCCCATATTAAGCTCCACCCGCACATTCTCTTGACCAATCAATACAAATAAGAATTAACTTCCTGCTTGACCGCATGGCTTGTCCAGCACAATGGAGGAGGGGAATACTACATCCTGTATTCTTGCACATGCTCCGTACACTACTGATCGTATCTTGCCTCGTGCAACCAACTGATCGATACGTCAGCATATGCACGTACACATGCCACGTGGTAATCTCGGCCTACTAAATTTATTTTTACCGAGATTCCACCACACAATCAATCCGTACAATACACACAGACACTCCCACACAAAATCCTGTGATATGATTAGTGAACACAATGGGTAATATAATTATCACAGGCAGAGGAATACAGTTTTATAAAACATATCACAGGGACCCCAAAACATGCAATAACCCATATATATATATACTTGGAACCGGGGGATCTGGGTGAACCACATATCCAAAATTCACCCAGATCCGTTCAGTAGTTTGGAAGATAAAGTTTAATGCAGATTCCGCAGAACATATACAGGCTATATGAAAAATAATTACTGTATAATGTGTCCCCTGTTGTATAGTTTAAAACTACTGCACAATGTCTTTGTGCACCAAATACCGGCGAGATGGCACCGTGTAGAAAAGTTCAAACAGTGTCTGTGAGTTAAAATGGCCGCCATCCATTGTTCTCACCATGTGCTTCATCCATTGTTCTCACCATGTGCCTCTGATACATGAAATGGTGGCCACCCAGTAACTCCACAGTATGTCCCCAGATGGTTCTTAAAGGGCCAGCAGCAGCATAATAAAATACAATATGCCCAGATCTGTTATTTCAAGGGCCAAACCTCCCAGTGACCACAATCACATGGCAAGAGGCTGGCAAGCAGTCCTCTCCAGGCACAAGTGGCGGGGCTGTTTCCGCCACAGGGTGTATGTAAAAAAGAAAGGGAACCAGCAGATGACAAACACCCCAATGACTACAGACAAGAAAAATGTGAACCTCTTCTCACACTTTTAAGTCTACTCCCCGTTTTCTACCTTGAAGGACTGCTTCCCTGGTGTCCAGAGTGGTGGCTGAGGCTGTTGGGGGTTGCCAACTGGCAATTTGGACCAGCCCTCCTCCTCTCTGCTTCCCTGGTGTGGTCTCTCCCACGCGGCTCTCTCTGGGAGGAAATGACTCACAGCAGTCACCTCCTCCCATGCTGCCAAAAAGCAAAGGGGCCCGGTCGTGCTATTAAAGGGCCACAGAGTGTGAACCGATTACAAACGCCCACCAGGTGGCCCTTATTGAATGGGCCACCCGGTGGGCCCCCTTAGTGTGCGTCCCCAAGATCAGGATGCACTGGGGCCCATGGGTGGAGGGCTGGGGGGAGAAAGTTGTTGAGGGCAGCGCATTGGGCCCCCTAGAAGCAGCTGCCCCGTGTTAAAGATGGCCCTGTGTGCACCACAACCATGTGCAGATCCTGTCTAGTGCTCTTACAAACTCCAGCCATTTCTACAATTGTCAGTTTACCACAGCAATGCTCTAATACTATAACAGTTCTGAACCTTGAAAGAGGAATCCACAAGGTCTGCAGACCAGAAGCTCTGACTTTTGGACCACCAGGAATAGGTATGTCCTCCCAGGCCCGGCCTTAGGCCACTAGGCGCCTCGTGTGAAAAATCTTCATGGATTCTCCCCCATCCTCCCCGGTCATACACCTTCATCCATGTATGTATGTGTATATGGTTGTAGTGTATGAATAGGGGATTTATTAAAGCAATAATATTTTAAAAACAAATATTCATCACCTCCTTCCCTGTTGTTACCTTGCCGTGAGGGGTGAATGCTAATCTCTGTGTTTCATTGTGCTGGGAATCTGGTCTGCCCTTTCACCAGGTGCAGACTATGAGTAACTGTCTCGTTGGCTCAGGCATTTACAGTGTCAAATCTTTCATCTGGTAATCAGCATCAACGCACTGATTGGCCAGAGCTCTGAAGACACAGCCAGTTACAGTCACATACAGGAAGACAGTTACACACACAGTTACCTCTTTCCATTGTGGGCTGGAAGGGGGAGTGCAGCTCCTGTAGCCTAGTTGTTCGGGAACTTATTCCTACTTTCCCCTTCCTGTGCAGCAGTTACCAGGGGTGCCTGGGAACTTTTCTTCCCCCCTCCTCCCCTACTTATACAATACATTCCCTTCACACACATGCCAAAATGCATCTTTACCTGTATTGGTACTCTGAAACAGATACACGCACAGACAAACAGATACAGAGACACATGCAGACACAGACACATATGCAGACAAACAGATACACATACAGAACATACAGACACACATGCGGACACACAGACACACACAGAGGCACAAATGCAGATACACACACTCTTAATGACAAACATTCAGATACACAGAATGACACGCATACAGATATAAACTGTGATACACATACAGATATGTAGGGGCACATACTGAGACACATGCAAACAGATACACATACAACCCCACATACAGACAGATACAAAGATACACATACAGACACACACACAGATACAAATATTTACACACATACACATTCTCACACATACAGATACAGACAGACATTCTCACACACACACACATACAGATACACAAACAAACTGTTTAGTAAACATTTTAGTCACCCTCCTGTTTCCTACCTTTAGGTGCAGGAGTGTGACTTCCCTAGGGTCCAGTGGCTGCCTTCGGCTTCCCCGGTGCAATCCACCCACGTGGCTTTCTTAGCTGGGAGGAAGTGATGGCTTCCTTCCACGCCAGCGGGCACTCTGACGTCATCACTGGGGCCCGGTTGCGCTCTTAAAGAGCCCCAGTGCTAACCAGGCCCCAGGTAATTCATTGCCATTGGATAGCCCCAAGAGCATGGGCCACTCGATGGGCCCCTTCAATGTGGAGCGTCCGGGGCTGCTTCACAATCAAGGGGGGCACCATGGTCGAAGGGGGGTGGCCGGGCCCCTTGGAGTGATGGGCAATGAATTACCCGGTCAGTGGTAGTTCCGCCAGTGTCCCTGCAGCCAGGGAAATCACCCTCTCCTGATGATGTCAGGAGAAGGGGGCGTGACTTCCACTGCTCTTCTCCCAGGACCGCTGGGGAGTCTGGGAGAAGAGCAGTGGAAGTCACTTCCCCATCCCCATCATCAGGAAAGACCAGCCGACTTCCCTGGCTGCAGGCTCCAGACTCCATTTCCTGTCCCACCCCTCCCTGGCCCAAGGTAAGCTTCAGGGAGGAGGGGAAAACACTTTATTTTAAAAAAAATATATATATATATATATATATATATATATGTATATATATTTTTTTTATTAATCCACTTGTGACGTATCATTATAACCATGGATTACCATCCCCCTTTTTGTTATGCATTTAACTATATGCTCAGGACATGGCATTCCCCTTTATTTTATTTCTTACTGTGACAAACTGCCCTTTGCCACTGGGCATTGAAGAGGACTGATCGCTAGCCTCCTGCCCTGCGACTATGGCCCTGGGATGTATTGCCCTTTAAGAACTGCATTGGGGCATAATGGATTTGTATAATGCTGTTCCTGGCCCTTTAAATATTTTGGAGCAGTGTTACAACTTTTAAACTGGCACTTCGAATGCAGTCGAAGTGCCGAAGTCGTCGAAGTGGCCGCCATTCGACAAACGAACACGTGGCGGCGGCCATTTTAACTTATTCGAACGCGGTCAGCGGTGTGTGCAGCCAAATCTATGGAACTGTTTTAGGCTACCCAATTGCACGAACACCGCTGACCCGTACCTTCTTCGACACCGCGGCTGGAGACTAAGTCCCGTTCGAAGATTTGAACGCTCGTTCAAATGGGACTTAGTCATTTTCTCGGTGCAAAATAGACCGACCGCACAGCCCAAATCCATGGAACTGTTTTGGGCGTGAAAATGTGCTTGCGGTCGGTCCAAAGAGACTTTTTAATATTTCTGGAACCACTGAATGGATTTTCACGAATTTTGAATATGTTGTTCCACAAGTTGTGTTGTTCATAAAAAAATTATATATAAAATTGTATAAAAATGTATAAGTTTGAGCTTGGAGATAATTGAGGAGATACAGTAAGAAACTCAATTATCTCCCAAGCAGAGGGGAGGGAATCTGTGGGATGTAACCGTTATCTTATTGGTTAATGCCTAATTGCCTGTGGGCGTCTCCCTTGCAGGGGAGCACTGCATAAAAGCAGAGTACCTGCCATTAAACAAGAGATCTTCTTGACCCTCAATACGTAGCCTTGTCTCGTTATTGGAGGGAACTGCTATATCACACTGGGGATTGCTATGCTCTGCATACTCCCTTGAGCTTTAATCACTTAGCTCTTGTTCCTGATACGCTCTCCTGGAGGAGAGGTCTTCCCCACATGGTCCTGGAGGACAGAAGCTGATTCCAGGGTGGACGGAAGACGGCGCGGCTCCAGTAATACTACGGCGGTTGTGGAGTCTGCGGTGGTTGTGGTGTCCAGTGCGGTGCTTGTGGTCCTCGGCGCAAGCTAGGAAGCGTCCATTAAGGGAAGGTGTCCGTTACACTTACCAAACAAGAAGTGGGTCACCTATTAACATTATGTACTCAATACACTTCGAATTCCTGAACAGTCGAAACAGGTCAAAGTGGTCTCCATTCGCCATTCGAACACGTGGCGGGGGCCATCTTAAGCCGCGAGTACTATGAGCGGTGTTTGGTCGTTGAGTTCATGGAATTGAAATCACATACGCGACGGCAAGACACCGCTAAAGTTTCACCTTCCATGGATGTTCGACTATTCGAATGGGAGTCGAACGGTGTTCGGTGAAAATATGCCACAGAACAAGAGACATACATTGACAATTCGAACATTATTTTGAATCCTGAAAGTAGACCGGGCGCACAGCCTGATTCTCTGGAACTGTTTTGGGCATGAAACCATGCGGTCGGTCAAAATGGGGCTTTCAGGAAATTCCTGAACCCCTGAACTGATCTGGGTGATTTTTGGATATGTTGGTCACTCAGATCAGGGCTATCAGGGGCTGTATGGGGATATCATGTGTTTTGGGGGTACTTTCCGGGTTTTGTAAAATGTGTTTTTTCTGCCTGGAGATAATTGGGTTAATACATTACCTGACTCAATTATCTCACAGTCAGAGGGGAGGGATTGTATGTTTGTTATGGGAGTGTCGTACATTTAATTACTGTCCTGATTGGTTTGTAAGATTTGTGTCCCTGTCCCCAACAAGGTCCATCTGCTTGCACCTTGCTTGGGGACTTGCATAAAAGGCCAGTGTGGCACCATTAAAATTCAGTTCCTTCTTAACCCTCAACATAGAGCTGAGCCTCGTGTTTGTAGAGACCTGCTTTACAAGCTTTATCACTAGCTCTTATCAGAGCTTCACAGCTATGACTACTCTTCACTGCTTGGATTGATGGTTGGGAATGCTTCAGCGCTCTCTACTCTAGGGGGAAAGGACATCTCTGGTGGCGGAAACCCCTCCACAAGCAGGCTGGCCGTTACACCACTTGTTTAAGCAGCCCCACCACAGCTCCTTTCACCTTCCCCAGCCCTGTCCCTCTTCCTCAGCCCTTGTCCCCCTCCTCAGCCCATGTGCCCCCCTCTACAGTCCATGTGGCACCCTTAATAGCAGCAGTCCCCTCCTCTTCAGCTCCTGCCCCCCTCTCAGTCCCTGTTCCACCCTCTCTGCCCCTGGGCCTCCCTCTCATCCACCGTGCCCCAGTGGCGGATCCAGAAGCTAATCTCGGGAGGGGCAATGGCAGATAATTTTAAGAAACAATCCAGGCACAATAACCACTACAGCTCTCTGTAGGGATTTTGGTGCCATGATTTGCTGTGGTGCCCTCCCAGAGTAAGTAGTCAAACCGTTTAAAAAAAAAAAAAAAAACGTTTGATAACTTACCCATGGTCTGCTGGGATAGTGGCTGTAGTGTGTGTGTGTGTGTGTGGGGGGGGGGGGGGGGGCTGTGTATGTAAGGGGAGGGCTGTGTATGTAGGGGGGGCTGTGTATGTAAGGGGGGGCTGTGTATGTAAGGGGGGGCTGTGTATGTAAGCGGGGCTGTGTGTGGTGCAGTGTGTGAGGGAATAGGGGGGAAGATTAAAGATAGTTATTATTTAATAATTAAAACAAAAAAATTAACTAAATATAGCTAATGTCCCCCCTCCCTTCTTACCTTTGCTGAGGGAGGGGGAGACACTGCTTTCTCTTCCAGTCCCTGGTGGTTCTAGTGGGGGAGAGAACTCTAATCTGCAGTTCAGGCTAGAGTTCACTCTCGCGAAAACGGAGCGTTGCCGTGGTAACGCTCCGTGCTCGCGAGAGGAGAACCCAGCAGAGCTGCAGGTAAGAGGTCCCCCGGGTTCTCTCTCCCTCGCCCTCCCCTGCTGGCCGCCCAGCAATCTGCCTGTGGGCTGTGGAGGGAGATCACTGATTTCCCCTCCGGTCAGTGAAGGCAATCAGCAGGGCTGGTGCTTGGATAGCACCATCCCTGCATGGGCCGGCAGGGAAGAGCCTCGGGCAGCACTATTTTCTCGGGGGGGAGGGGGGGGCAATTGCCCCATTGCCCCCCCACTGGATCCACCAATGCCGTGCCCCCTTCTCAGCTACTGTTCCCCCCTTTACAGCCCCTGGGTCCAGATCTACAGCCCCTGTGTCCATTTCTATAGCAGCTGTTCACTCCTCTACAGCTCCTGTCCGTCCCTCTGCAGCTCCTGTCCTTCCCTCTGCAGCTCCTGTTCTTCCCTCTGCAGCTCCTGCCCACCCCCTGCAGCTCATGTCTCCCCACCACCCTCAGCTCCTGTCTCCCCCCCCAGACTCCTGTCCCCCCCACTCTTAGCCCCCTGTCCTCCCCACTCTAAGCTACTGTGCTCCCCTCTGCAGCCCCTTGCCCTCCTCTGAAGCCCCATGCCCCCACTCACCAGCCCCTGTCCTTTCCTCTACAGCCCCTTATCCCCTTACTACAGTCCTTGCCTTCCACTACAGTCCCATAACATGTTTTAAAAGACATACAAGAGGGTTAAGACATAGTAAAGGAGGGATAAAATACACTAAAGAGGGTAAAAAAAAAAAAAAAAAAAAAAGGTGAAGACACACAGGTGAAGACACTTTAAAAAAAAAAAATTAGGGGGTGGCGGCAAAATGCATCTTTGCCTGTGTAGCCAAAAATCCTTGCACCGCCTTGTCTGTGGATGGAACTAGGTCTGTTATGCACTCATATACAATGTACATCGCATTAAAGAGATCCACAGCAATAAAACACGCCATGCTATGTTTTGATGAATGTTTATCATTTCAGTGTGGTTAAAGTAACGTTCTATGCTCCTGCTGAGATTGGTCTCTGATTCATATTCATTGTTTGACATATGCTTGACACAGACCTGTCTGTGGGTAGAAATGTTGCTATGTACTTTCTTTCCTAAATAAATTTGCCTGAAGCATTTGTAGTGCCTGGACCTCCTTTCTTGGGTATCTGATTCATATTCACATTTACATTCACTTTCATCTTACTTACATACTTTATAAAAAAAATCTCGTGAGGGATGCCGATTCTTCTTGTTATAATAATTATAGGGTTAGCTGGTGAAAAGTCCCTCTGACCACAATAATATGATATTTTCTTTAAATCAACCTATTACATAATTGTATAATCTAATTTGTACTAGCAATGCCTTAGTCACTTACACAAAGTAAAACAGCTTCATTCTTCATTTTGTAATTATTCTACAAAAAAAACTATACATTCTACCCAACAGCATTGCAAATTAACTTTTAAAACAAACATCATAAACAGGTATATTGATGTATAACATGAGTGTTCTTGTACTTTAATAAATTAATGAGCCCCACTTTTAAAATAAAAGTTAATATAGTCTTTAATCTAGCGCGGTTTTGATGCTGAAGCTCCTCTACCTGCTGTGAAATCAATGCAATAAATGATCTCGAACCAATCCAATGCTTCTGCCATGTTTTAAAAAGGATTTTTAGAAAGGCAACTACTATGGAATTGTATTGTGGTCAATGTAACTAATTTTGATCTAATGCTTCTGGTTAAAGTCTAGGATTAGCTGTCCACTTAAGCCTTGATTTAATAAGTAAACTTTCCAAATGACACCTTTCTAAAAGTTTCCATAGAAATGTTCCCATTGGGGCGGAGCTAGCCACGGACCAGCATGGACGCATCGTGTAAAGCTCTGGGCCAAAACGAGCAATTTAACCGATCTATCGGCGGAGATTGGGCACCTACTCACCCCACACCTCACAGATTGGCGGGGGAAGCAATCATGGGCAAGAAAAACAAAAAACTGAGGCCCGACACGCTATCAGCGAACACCTGAGGAACTCGCAGAAGGCCGCATGGGAGAAAATGGCGCTGGGGAAGCTGAGTACTCTGACTCCTCAGAAGACTTTTATCCAGACCTGGGGGACGGCGCAACAGCAACCCCCAGCAGGGGAACCGGTCACTGCAGCCCTCCTAACAAAAATGTTTACAGACCTCAGACAAGATCTAGCTGCCGACAGGGCAGCCTTCAAAGAGGCTATGGAACGGGCAAACACGCGGCTTACCACTCTGGAGACAAACGCCACTACCCACGGCGGCCGTCTCGCCACTCTGGAACGGAGAATATCAGAACTCCACAAACTGCAACAAGGCACAGCAGACAAAGTGGAGGCCTTAGAAGACCACAGGCGAAGAAATAACTTAAAAATCAGAGGGGTACCTGACACCATTGGGAATGACGAACTCCCACACTACGTACGGCGCCTCATGGCAACGTTGCTGCAACCCAAACAAGCCAAACAGGTGAAACTAGACGGTTGGTTTCACCTGCCCAAGCCGGCAAAAGCACCCCCTAATGCTTCAGCTGACCTCATTGTAAGATTCCAAACCCACCAAGACAAAGCCACTGTCCTGGCAGCCTGCAGGGGGAAAACCCCACTACTGTTTGAGGACTCCCATTTACAGCTGTTCCCGGATCTAACTAAGAGCACACTCAGCTGGCGTAAAGGGCTACAACCGAGCCTGCAACACCTAAGAACAAAAGACATCCAGTACCGCTGAGGTACACCGAGGCTTGTAACGTTCACCTTTCAAGGGACCACATACCGGGCAAGAAGCCTACAGGAATTGGACTCTCACCTGACACAGCTGGGCCTGACAATGCCGCAAACAGAAACTACAACCGCCCTGACCAGATTGGACCCCACTACAGTAAAGGAGTTTGTGCCCAGATCATCCCGGCGTGCCAACCCAGTGGGCGACACAACATGAGGGACAAACACAGGCAGGCAGAGACTCCGATTTACAGGATGCCACAGACCCCGCCGATACACTCAGTGACTATGCATATTATGTTTAACCTTGTTATTTTGCTAGAAGGACATTATGTCTCACAATTTTTCTTTTTATTTCTTTTTCATTCTTTTTATGTTGCTGTTTGTTTGTTGTCCATTACGGTGTGATCACCAGTTCTCAACCAAACCAGAGAAGGGCCCGCACAGAGCGAGTAGCGTCCACGATCACATTGGCGCAAGTACCTCCCCACTTCCCCCCCACAAGATAGTTCCGTTAAACGACTCTGATGAAACCTTGGAGGGGGCCACCCCTGATTCCTGGGACACCTCAACCCATGGGCAGTCTTTTGAGTAAACCACATGTAGGTGCCAAGGGGTCATACTGATGGTTAAATACTTTGTTGACTAACATGCTTCAGTTTAAAAACAAAAACCCACTCAGCGGAACACCATGTCTCAGCCAGTGACAATTCTTTTGTTAATGTATGTGACCGCTATGGGCAACAGCCCACAAATTCTATTGTTTTCTCTTTATTGCCTGCTGAGTGATTAAAATAAAGAATAAAAAAAAAAAAAAAAAAAGAAATGTTCCCATTTATTGGTGACTTCTGTGGATTAATAAATTGGAAGGATTTTCTAACAGTATTTAAAGCGGCACTGTCATGACGAATTTAACTTTCCCCAATAAATTCCTCTTCTCTTCCTCTGTCAGGATCAGTTCTTCATTTCTTCCTGTCTGCTCTAGTTATCTTTAAAACACAAGACAAAGTAGGGACTACTTTGATTGCTGTACTTTTGTATTCCATAAGGAGAGACCGACCGTTGGCCCTAATTCCCTGGAACTGTTTTGGGCATAGATTCAGTCAATTCATTCAAATCTTGGTGTGGCCAAAGCAATTACCGTATTTTTCGCTCCATAAGACGCACCTCACCATAAGACGCACCTAGTTTTTAGAGGAAGAAACCCAGAAAAAAAATATTCTGAACAAACTGTCCCATAGTGTTTCTTACTATGGGACAGTTTGTACAGAATATTTTTTTTCTCCCCTGTCCCATAGTGTCCCCCCCTTCCATAGTCTTCTCCTCTCTCCCATAGACTTCATCTCCCCCCCTCCCCACAGACTTCATCTCCCCCCCTCCCCACAGACTTCATCTCCCCCCCTCCCCACAGACTTCATCTCCCCCCCTCCCCACAGACTTCATCTCCCCCCCTCCCCACAGACTTCATCTCCCCCCCTCCCCACAGACTTCACCTCCCCCCCTCCCCACAGACTTCACCTCCCCCCCTCCCCACAGACTTCACCTCCCCCCCTCCCCACAGACTTCACCTCCCCCCCTCCCCACAGACTTCACCTCCCCCCCTCCCCACAGACTTCACCTCCCCCCCTCCCCACAGACTTCATCTCCCCCCTCCCCACAGACTTCATCTCCCCCCTCCCCATAGACTTCATCTCCCCCCCTCCCCATAGACTTCATCTCCCCCCCTCCCCATAGACTTCATCTCCCCCCCTCCCCATAGACTTCATCTCCCCCCCTCCCCATAGACTTCATCTCCCCCCCTCCCCATAGACTTCATCTCCCCCCCTCCCCATAGACTTCATCTCCCCCCCTCCCCATAGACTTCATCTCCCCCCCTCCCCATAGACTTCATCTCCCCCCCTCCCCATAGACTTCATCTCCCCCCCTCCCCATAGACTTCATCTCCCCCCCTCCCCATAGACTTCATCCCCCTCCCTCCCCACAGACTTCATCTCCCCCCCCTCCCCACAGACTCCCACCCCCTCCCTCCCCATAGACTTCATCCCCCTCCCTCCCCATAGACTTCATCCCCCTCCCTCCCCATAGACTTCATCCCCCTCCCTCCCCATAGACTTCATCCCCCTCCCTCCCCATAGACTTCATCCCCCTCCCTCCCCATAGACTTCATCCCCCTCCCACCCCATAGACTTCATCCCCCTCCCACCCCATAGACTTTATCCCCCTCCCATACTGTCCCCCTCCCCTTGTCCTATAATTACTTACCTGTCTTGCAGCGTTGACCGGCAGCACAGGGCGCACCGCGGTAGTGGAACTTGAATTTCATGTTCCGGTTTCCGGCGGGACTGAAAGGAAGTGCGCACAAGCTGAGTGCGCACTTCCTTTCAGTCCCGCCGGAAACCGGAACATGAAATTCAAGTTCCACTACCGCGGTGCGCCCTGTGCTGCCGGCCAACGCTGCAAGACAGGTAAGTAAAGCTTCATATTCGCTCCATAAGACGCACAGACATTTCCCCTCACTTTTGAGGGGAAAAAAAGTGCGTCTTATGGAGCGAAAAATACGGTAATGTGATGCCGATTCAAAACTGTCTAATAGAAATTAGGAATTACAAAAATATGACAAGATTAACTGATTCTGTTTTGTTTATATTAGATGACTGCCAATCTTTAGGATTTAGGAAACAGTACATATTACATATTTGATTCTAGGCACCATCTCATAATACAGCTGGGGATCTCCTTTTCTAAAAAGGACTTGTAAGCAAATGTTTGCTCACACATTTGGAATTTGCCGTTTATATTTACTAAAAATTAAATTATATAACCTTACACAATTTTAGTTTTTCTTTTATTATAATTTACAAAAAAAGACTTAGAGAAGGCTAAAATGTTCTAGAGATAATACACTGAACAAAATTTTAAATGCAACACTTTTGTTTTTACCCCCATTTTTCATGAACTCAAAGATCTAAGACTTTTTCTATGTACACAAAAGGCCTATTTCTCTCAAATATTGTTCACAAACCTGTCTAAATATTGTTAGTGAGCACTCACCTTTGTCGAGATAATCCATCCACCTCACAGGTGTGGCATATCAAGATGCTGATTAGACAGTATGATTATTGCAAAGGTGTGCCTTAGGCTGGCCACAATAAAAGGCCACTCTAAAATGTGCAGTTTTATCACACAGCACAATGCCACAGATATTGCAAGTTTTGAGGGAGTGTGCAATTGGCATGCTGACAGCAGGAATGCCCACCAGAGCTGTTACATAGTTACATAGTTACATAGCTGAAAAGAGACTTGCATCCATCAAGTTCAGCCTTCCTCACAAATGTTGTTGCTGTTGATCCAAAAGAAGGCAAAAAACCTAGTCTGAAGCACTTCCAATTTTGCCACAAACTAGGAAAAAATTCCTTTTTGACCCCAAAATAGCAGTCAGATGTCTCCTTGGATCAAGCAGCTATTACCCCACTAATTAGAAATTATATCCCTGTATGTTATGTTTTTGTAAGTATTTATCCAATTGCAGTTTAAAAATCTGTAGTGACTCTGACAAAACCACCTCTTCAGCAGAGAGTTCCATATCCTTATTGCTCTTACTGTATGAAAACCTTCATACAGCCTTCCAGCCTAAATGTGTGACTGACCTCGTGTCCTATGTATAGCCGTGTTTATGAATAGATTTCCAGATAAAGGTTTGATTTCCAGAATATATTTGTATAAAGTTATCATATCCCCTCTCAGGTGCCGTTTTTCCAAACTAAACAGATTAAATTTTTTTAACCTTTCTTCATAACTAAAATGCTCCATTCCTTTTATCAATTTTGTAGCTCGTCTCTGGACTTTTTCTAGTGCCATGATGTCTTTCTTTAGAACAGGCGCCCAAAATTGCACAGCATATTCAAGGTGTGGTATTACCAGCAATTTATAAAGAGGCAAAATTATATTTTCATCCCGAGAATGTATGCCCCTATTTATACATGACAAAACTTTAATGGCTTTCGCAACTGCAGATTGACATTGCATATTGCTGCCTAATTTGTTGTTTATAACAATTCCCAAATCCTTCTCGTGTGTGGTTATTCCTAATTCCTACCATTTAGTGTGTAAGTTGCTTGTGCATTCTTAACCCCGAAGTGCATAACTTTGTATTTATCTATGTTAAATTTCATCTGCCATTTTAGTGCCCAGTCCCCCAATCTATCCAAATCCCTCTGCAGCAAAGAAATATCCTGCTCACATTTTATTACTTTACAAAGTTTTGTGTCATCTGCAAACACTGATACATGGCTTTCAATGCCTATTTCAAGATCATTTATAAATACGTTAAATAGAAGTGTTCCCAAAACAGAACCCTGAGGGACACCACTTACCACTTTTGTCCAGCCTGAAAATTTACCATTAATTACAACTCGTTGTACTCTATCCTTAAAGGGAAACTCCAGTGCCAGGAAAACGATCCGTTTTCCTGGCACTGGATGGTCCCTCTCCCTCCCACCCCCCAATCCCCAGTTGCTGAAGGGGTGAAAACCCCTTCAGCGACTTACCAGAGGCAGCGACAGGTCCCACGTCGCTGCTTCCTCCTCCCCCGCCACTCCTCCTTCTGCTTACGTCGGCCGGTGGGCGAGACTGATCTCACCCGCCGGCCGAGGAGACCTAATGCGCATTAGCGCACCCCATAGGAAAGCATTGAAAATTAATTTCAATGCTTCCCTATGGGGAATAGAGCGACGCTGGAGGTCCTCACACAGCGTGAGGACGTCCAGCGACGCTCTAGCACAGAAAACCTGTGCTATAGAGCAGGAAGTGTCCTCTAGTGGCTGTCTAATAGACAGCCACTAGGGGAGGACTTAACCCTGCAAGGTAATTATTTCAGTTTAAAAAAACTGCAATAATTACACTTGCAGGGTTAAGGGTAGTGGGAGTTGGCACCCAGACCACTCCAATGAGCAGAAGTGGTCTGGGTGCCTGGAGTGTCCCTTTAAGCCAATGTTCTACCCAAGAACAAGAATATTCATCTAGACCAATTTCTTTTAGTTTGAAGACTAACCTATAGTGAGGAACCGTATCAAATGCCTTGGCAAAATCCAAGTAGATCACATTCACTGCAACACCCTGATCTATACTTCTACTTACTTCTTCGTAGAATGCAATTAGGTTAGTTTGACATGACCTATGTTTCATAAAACCATGCTGATTATTGCTAATAACAAAGTTCTTCCCAATGAATTCCTGAATATTATCCCTTAATAGCCCTTCAAATATTTTCCCAGTTACAGAAGTAAAGCTCACAGGTCTATAACTTCCAGGCAAGGATTTTGAACCCTTTTTAAATATAGGAACAACATCTGCCTTCCTCCAATCCTCTGGTACAACACCTGAAACAAAGGAATCTTGAAAAATTAAATACAGAGGTTCACTTATTTCCCCACTTAGCTCCTTAAGTACTTGTGGGTGAATACCGTCAGGCCCCGGAGCTTTATTTATATTCATTTTCTTTAATAGCTGTAGCACCTTGTCTTGAGTTATCCAAATCACAAGTTATTTGCAAGTTTTTTGCAGCAATCATTTGCATATCTCTTACCATAGGATCCTCATTAAAATATACTGAAGAAAAATAGTTGTTTAAAATTTCTGCTTTTTCCTGGTCTTCATTAGCTAATAAAGCCAACCCTGTTTCCAGTGTAAATACACTTTCATTTTTTGTTTTTTTAGAATTGATGTACTTGAAGAAAAATGTTGGGGTTGCTTTTGTATTCTTTAGCTATCAATTTCTTATTTTCTAGTTTAGCAACTTTAATTGCCTTTTTGCATGCGTTATTGTCTTCCTTATATCTTAAATAGGATGCCTCTGATTTGTCTGATTTAAATGCTTTAAATGCCCTTTTCTTATTTTTAATCTCTTGTTTTACTTCTCTACTAAGCCACATTGGTTTTAATTTGTTTCTTTTATATTTATTACCCAATGGTACATACTGAGAAATGTACCTTTCTAATATTTGTTTGAATAGTTTTACAACAAGCAACGTATACCCTTAATGGAAGTGAATTAGGGATAACAACACACAAAAGGGACTTGGGAATTGTTATAGACAACAAACTATGCAACAATGTGCAATGTCAATCAGCAGTGGCCAAGGCCAGTAAGGTATTGTCATGCATGAAAAAGGGCATTCATTCTCGGGACGAGAATATCATTTTGCCTCTTTATAAATCACTGGTAAGACCACATATTGAATATGCTGTGCAATTTTGTGCAAACATCTGCCAAAGTCAAGAAGAAGGGTACAAAATGAACTGTCTTTAATTACCACACACCGGCTTTTATGCAAGTCCCATGCAAGAGGACATCCCACAGGGAGGGACAAAATATAACCAATCACATACAGTAAAAGCATAAAACACACCCAGCACAAACATACAATTCCCTCCCCTAGCCCTGGAGATAATCAAGTCTGATAAAGTAATAACTTGATTATTTACAGGCAGAAAAATCACTATTTCCCACAATAGTATACATGGGGTATTCTCACAAATAATATGTCCCCTGATAGCCCCGATCTGGGTGACCAACATATTCAAATTTCACCCAGATCGGTTCAGGGGTTCTAAAAAACCATGGAAGTCCTCTGTGACCAGTTCACCGTGGGTGGGCTGCCCAAAATAGTTCCACAAGTTTGGGTGGTTTTGCCGGTCACTTTAGAAAAGGGAGAAAAACGAATAAAAGTACCAAATGGATTCCCCTGGCTCCTAGCAGCAATTGTTCCCCTCATTCGTATGCACAACCGTACCGAATAGCGCTCTTCTAGCTAATCGGTACATATAGATCCAGCGTTCGTGTGTTTGAGACCGGTTTTAGTTCCAGACACTCGACGACCAAGTCCCGCTGCCTTTGTTCGTATGAAAAAAGATGGCCGCGGTATTCTCAGCCACGTGGCGCTTGGTAGTACGAACGCTGGCCGCACACGTAGAGGGTTTAATTGACGCAGGCTTTGAAGTTAAATGAGCCAGGGGGTGGTCTTTGTTCGGTAGTTCCATCTACCGAAGGGAAAAAACAAAGAAATTCCGAATAAAAGGGTCATTTCTTCACAATGTTGTTGTTAAAGTCTTTTTTTAGTAGCCACGTAGTCACTAGCACCGGTCAAAATTCAATTACGTTTTTTGCATTTTTCACACAGAAACAAATATGAATGCTAACTTTGGCCAGAGTTTGTGACAAGTGGCTACTAAAAAAGTCTGGACATACCCCATTTGTAATACTTTGGGTTGTCTGCTTGTGCAAACGATATGCTATTATGGTGGTAATTTTTCATTCCTGGGCTACCATATGGTCTTAAAGGCAACATAAACAATCTTGCAAATTTTAATATGTACATACTAAAAAAAGTAGCATGCTATATTTGACCCTGTAACTTTCCAAAATACCATATCAAGGGGGGTACTGTCTTACTCGTAAGAAATCGCTGAATACAAATATGTGTACTTTATATGTGTACAGGGCCACACGAAGCCGGTCCTCTTCTAGACAGCCAAGTGCAGGGGGCCTCTTGGGTAGGACTGTAGGAACAGGGGGCTTCTGGGGACCCCACAGGTGGGTTGGGGGTAGCTGGGTTAGGTGGGACCCCCTTCTGTCCTTGTGGGCTCTGGGGGCAGGGGGCAGCGGGTGCCCCCCTTGTCTTGGTGCAGGCTGGGCTTGCTCCCCTTGCTGGGGCGGGGGAGGGTACGGGCAGGGGTACCCACAAGGATGGTCAGCCTCGTGAGGTGGGGGTTCCCATAGTCCGTGGCCAAGGGTGAGCAGAGTCTGGGAGGCAGGCAGGTCAGTCAGACTGCACCTCAAGGCGGGGGGGTTGGGTGGACTGGGTGGGGGGTAGGTAGGCCCTAGGGGGTCTACCTTGGCGGGCAACATCTCCCCCCTAGAACATGGCGACAGGGGGGGGGGGCACCGGCTGCATGGTGAGTCCTCTTCGTGGTCGGGGAGTAGCAGTTCTTGGGAGGCTGGGAGAAAGGGGGACCGGGCCACTCCTGATGCATGGTGGCACCGGTGATTGTCATCACTTGCTGGGTTGCTTTTTTGACGGGGGGTACATTGTAGACTTATGTCTCCCGATGGGCTGCTCAATTTCCTGCTCTAACTTCGAAAAATTCAGTTCCTTCTTGGAATGGGTGGTTCGGATGGAGGCGGGAAGTAGGTCGGTGGAGCACTACCTGGATGATTTCGTCTGCGTCGGGCCGGCAAACTCCTCTGATTGTCTTCACCTGCTGCAGACCATTAAATGGGTAGCGGGCAGTTTGTTGTGCCTCTAACAGCGAGTAAGACGGAGGGCCCGAGTGTGTGTCTCAGTTTCCTGGGCCTGGTGATAGGTTCGGAGCTAGGTGAGTATCGGCTGCCTCAGGATAAGCTGGTGGGGCTGCGTGGTGTGGTGAGGTTTATCAGGCGCAGAAGGTGACACTGCGGCAACTGCAATCGCTAATTGGGAAGCTCAATTTCACTTGCAGGGTGATTCCGATGTGTTGGTTTTCAGCTGGAGCCTGTCTGCAGCTACGGCAGGTGTGCAGTTGCCGCACCATTTAATTAGGGTTTCGTAGTCCATGCGTGCTGACCTAGGAGTGTGGGATGCATTCTTGCGGGTTTTCAATGGGACGGTTTTCTTTCGTCCGGCAGGGGTTTTGCGGATCTAGAACTCTTCACTGACGCGTCGGGTAGCGTGGGCTTCGGGGCTTACTTTTGTGGCCTTTGGTACACGGAGCGGTGGCCGGAGGGATGGGGGGGGCTTGCCCCCTCATTCATAACCAGCCTTTTTTGGAGCTGTTACCTTTGGTGGGGGCGTTGTCTCTTTGGGGCGAAAAGCTTCGGGACCAGGAGGTGGTCTTCTTCTCGGATAACATGTCTGTTGTACACGCAGTCAATAATCTGTGCACCTCATCTAAACCAGTGGTGCGTCTGTTGTGGCGTTTTGTTTTACTCTGCATGTCTCTCAATGTGATGTTCTGTGCGCGGGTATTTGAATGTGGTGGCTGATGCTTTGTCTCGTTTGCAGTGGTCCTGGTTTCGGAAACTAATTTCCACATTTTTCCAAAACTTTTTATGTCAATTTGAAGTGTGGGGAGGAGAGAGGTATGTAAGTTATGTTTAATCGTAGTTAAAGTATTTGTAGTATTTCCCATATTTACATATTACATCATTAATTAAACAGCATGTGTCCTCTCTCTGCCAGAGTATGCTTCTGGATTGTATGCACACAAGGAGGTCCGTACTATAATGTCTAGTGGGACAAATAACACAATTTATTAAAGCTAAATATGATTCTTCCTTTTCACAACTAAAATACCATACCCAAATGTGTTTTGAAAAAAGTACAAAACCTAACCGAGAAAACACCATGTGTCTAGTAGAAGTATCTCTCTTTCAATCCTATATTTTCCCTACATGACGCGTCTCATCAGTGCAAAAGAGAGATTTACAATGATGACAGGGAATAAGAAAATAGATACGATTGAAGCACATCAGAGGACAGTGGGGAGAACTAGCATCAAATAAGTATTACAGTAGGGGACACCTTTTGATGGTGGGCCCTGGGCGAATGCTTCTTTCACCCATTGTAGCAGATTGGCCAAAATTCTGAATACGATTTGACAGATAAATACTTGTCAGTAGTTCAATTTTTTTATTGCAGGTAAATATTATAACTTTTGGGAGATTCATCATGGGTAATTTCACAAAGGAACAATGAGTAAAAATAGTGGAATTTTATTTTCAAAACTGAGACAACTGTTGGACGAGCAATAATTCAAGAAATTCACAGATTAATTGGGCGTCATGTTCGCCTGATCTTTTCCCTCCCAATTACTTCCTGTGGAGATATCGAAAGGAGCGGATGTATGTGAACAAACTGTGTAACTTGAGTGGCTCAAGGAGAATAACCATGCAGAAATTAGAGTGCTAGAGCCTCATTCATTAATGTTATGAACCATACAATCGAAATATCCCGACTTTGTGAGGCGGCAAATTAATTTCAAATATGTCATCTTCTGTATCTTGTCAAATAAATCTCTATACATTAAGCATTCATTGTATGTAATATCATTAATAAAAAAAAATATTGACTCTTCAAACCATATTCTGATTTTCGGCCCACCCTGTATAAGGCTGTGTGAGTGCAATATAAATTAATAAGCCCAATTAAATTCAAATCTCTTCATAAGGAAATAGATAGTTAAACTTATATATTTCACCATATTCCATAAATAATTAATAATCTATGTATTGGGTTTATGTCATTTATTAATAATGTACTAATGTACTAATGTACTATTGCTGCTGTGACACTATAATTTGATTTTCTAGAGTTTAGGTCTGAATTTAGTTATTTTCTGATTTTTACTGACCTCTAGTGGCAAATAACTTGAATAACTTTTTTTTTTTTTTTCAATTCTTTATTTTCCTTTTTTGACAGTGCTTTGAGATTAGGTATGTTCAGGGCCGGATTAAGAGCCCAGTGGGCCTGGTGCTGACAATTATGATGGGCCTAATTACGGAATCTTATCGACCAAAAACACTAAAACAGTCATACCTCCCAAGCGTCATGTATCTGATGTAGATGGTGCTGGAGGGAAACTCATAGGATGCAGCTATAAGAAAACACATACTCTATGCTAATCTCTCTCTAATTCATGCTTTCATCTTTCAAGTAAATCCATACCAACAGCAGTGTCCAGTGAAGCAGGAAGTCAATGGGCGGGGTAAAAGGGTGTGCCACTGGTGCGAATCACGTCACCAGACCTGCCAAAAGGGGTGAATATGCCCAAAAAGGGGCATGTTTGTCCAAAGAATTGGAAGGTCAGTCTGGCATGAATGCATGTCAGGCTGCCTGCCAATCCTGCAGGCTGTCCAACTAAGGGCATACTATGCAGGCAGCACCTTGAGCTTGACATAAATGCGTCTAATGATGCGCTCACTCCATGCTTTCTAAGGACTGTCCCCTAGCACTCGCTGGTCCACTTGTCTCCTTACCTTCTTACTAGCAGGCAGAAGGTCCTGGTATATAGTCTGAGACAGAGAAAAGGTGTATGTAGTGAGTGTAGAAGAAAGGGGACATGCCACAGTGTTAGAGAGACCAACGTCTGCATTACTTAAACTAATTTTAATGTCAGCCAGTCCACACAAGTTTTGTTCCCATACATCCCTCTTAAGTTTCCAAACTTAAAGGGACACTATAGTCACCAGAACAACTACAGCTTATTGGATTTGTTCTGGTGAGTAGAATCATTCCATTCAGGCTTTTTGCAGTAAACACTGTCTTTTCAGAGAAAATAACTCAACTGGCCTCTCCTTAGATGGCTGCTAGAGGTGCTTCATGGGGCAGTACTGCCTAGTGTGCAGCACTGCCATTCAGTGTCTCCACCTTCTGCATGCAGACACTCTGGGCCGGCCTTAGGCATTTGGGCGCCCTGTGCAAAAAATCTTCACAGCGCCCCCCCTTCCCGTCCCCCCTCCCCCACTCCTTACCCCTTCCCACACACCCTGTCACACACACACATGCAGACAGTCCCACACACACACGCGCAGACAGTCACACACACACGCGCAGACAGTCACACACGCGCAGACAGTCTCACACACACACACACAGGCAAACAGACACACACACACAGGCAGACAGCCACACACACACACAGTCAGACACACACACTCACTAACAGACAAACACACTCACAGACACACACTAACAGACACAGACACACACTAACAGACACACACTAACAGACACAGACACACACTAACATACATACACACACACACTAACAGACACAGACACACACTAACATACACAGACACACACTAACATACACACACACACACACACACTAACAGACACAGGCACACACTAACATACACAGACACACACTAACATACACACACACACACACTAACAGACACAGACTAACAGACACACACTAACATACACACACACTAACAGACACACACACTCACCCACATTAACACATTTTTTAAAATTTATTTAGACACCCCTCCCCCCCCAGCCTCCTTACCTTTGGGAATGCTGGGGGGGGGTCATCTTTTTTCCCTGGTGGTCCAGTGGCTGCTGGGCGGTCGGGCGGCGCTGCTAGGCTGTCTGCTGGGCGGGCGGCGAGGGAGCACTTCCCCTGAGCTGACTGCTCAGCTCCCTCGCGCGCCGCACAGTGAGGCTGGGAGGCGGAGCCGGAATATGACGTCATATTCCGGCTCCCAGTCTCACTCTGCGGCGCGCGAGGGAGCTGAGCAGTCAGCTCAGGGGAAGTGCTCCCTCGCCGCCCGCCCGCCAGCGCCGCCCGACCGCCCAGCAGCCCGGCATGTCTGTTAGCCGCAAGGCCAACAAGACATTTGCCTTGGGCATTTGGGGGCGGCTTTTTTTGCCGCCCCCTGGAAAATGCCGCCCAAGGCAAATGTCTTGTTAGCCTTGCGGCTAACAGACATGCCGTGTGAGCTATGCGGCCGCAGGGCGCCCCCTGCACCATGGCGCCCTGTGCGGCCGCACAGCTCGCACACCCCTAAGGCCGGCCCTGCAGACACTGAACTTTCCTCATAGAGATGCATTGATTCAATCTATCTTTATGAGGAGATGCTGATTGGCCAGGGCAATGTTGGACTTGTGCTGGCTCTGCACCTGATCTGCCTAGTTGACAGTCTCAGCCAATCCTATGGGGAAGTATTGTAATTTGCTCAGACCACCACTTCTGAGCCAGCAGCTGCAGACTTGAATACAAGTAATATTTTACTATATTTAGGGAGGCAAGAAGGGGCCAGGGTGGTGGTTTTAACATAATAGGGTCAGAAATACATGATTGTGTTCCTGACCCTAAAGTGCTCCTTTAAGCAAGAGTATGTGAAGAGTAGTTAAGGTTGCCACCTTTCTTGGAAAAAAATACCAGCCTTAATCATTTGTATAATTAATTAGTTATGCGTGACATCACATGATGTAAATCACAAGGAGTGACATCAGAGAAAATTCTGTAAAACCACCAACAAACTACTCACAGTTTGATTCTGCTGTATAGATGGATTGCTCCCAGTGTCTCCCTGTCTCCCAGTGTCTCAGTCTCGCAAGTCACCCAGTGTCTCAGTGTCCCTATGTATCACAGTGTCAGTGTCCCCATGTCGCCCAGTCCCCTAGTCTCCCAGTGTCTGTGTCCCTATTTCTCCCAGTGTCCCAATGTCTCAGTGTGTCCCCATGTCACTAGGATACTGGAGACACTGAGAGACCCGGGGACACAGAGAGACCCGGGGACACAGAGAGACCCGGGGACACAGAGAGACCCGGGGACACAGAGAGACCCAGGGACAATGGGAGACCCGGGGACAATGGGAGACATGGGGACACAGATATTTAGGGAAACTGGGAGAAATGGGGACACTGAGACACTAGGGACACAGACACTGGGAGACATGGGGACACTAAGACATGGGAACACAGACACTGGGAGACTAGGGGACACTGGCTGGGAGACAGACATAGAAACATAGAATGTGACGGCAGAGAAGAACCATTCGGCCCATCTAGTCTGCCCAATTTTCTAAATACTTTCATTAGTCCCTGGCCTTATCTTATAGTTAGGATAGCATTATGCCTATCCCACACATGCTTAAACTCCTTTACTGTGTTAACCTCTACCACTTCAGCTGGAAGACTATTCCATGCATCCACTACCCTCTCAGTAAAGTAATATTTCCTGATAAAGTGTCCCCATGTCACTTTATGGGGACACTGGGAGACATGGGGACAGTTGTGGCCATAGACATGGGGACACTGGGACATATAGGGACACTGGGAGACATGGGGACACCAGGCACACTGAGACACTAGGAACACAGACACTGGGAGACATGGGGACACTGAAACATTTAGGGACACTAAGACACTAGGGACACAGACACTGGGAGACTAGGGGACTCTGGGAGACTTGGGGACACTGGCTGGGAGACAGACACTTGGGGAGACATGGGGACAGTTGTGGACATAGACATGGGGACACTGGGACATATAGGGACACTAGGCACACTGAGAGACATGGGACACAGACACTGGGAGACTTGGGGACACTGAGACACTAGGGACACTGGCTGGGGGACATGGGAACATAGTGTCTCCGTGTCGCAATGTCTCAGTGTCTCCCAATGTCTCTATGTCTCAAAACGTCCCCATGTGTCTCAGCATCCCCATGTGTCTCAGCATCCCCATGTGTCCCAGTGTCCCCTAGTGTCTCAGTGTCCCCTAGTGTCTCAGTGTCCCTATCTTTTCCAGTGTCCTCAAGTGTCTCAGTGTCCCCAGGTGTCTGTGTCCCCTAGTGTCTCAGTGTCCCCTAGTGTCTGTGTCCCCTAGTGTCTCAGTGTCCCCATGTTTTCCAGTGTCCCCATGTTTTCCAGTGTCCCCAAGTGTCTCAGTGTTCCCAGGTCTCCCAGTGTCTGTGTCCTAGTGTCTCAGTGTCCCCTAGAGTCAGTGTCCCCATGTGTCCCCTAGTGTCTGTGTCCCCTAGTGTCTCAGTGTCCCCATATATCCCCTAATGTCTCAGTGTCCCCATGTGTCCCCTAGTGTCTCAGTGTCCCCATGTGTCTCAGCATCCCCATGTGTCCCAGTGTCCCCTAGTGTCTCGGTGTCCCCTAGTGTCTCAGTGTCCCCATCTTTTCCAGTGTCCTCAAGTGTCTCAGTGTCCCCAGGTGTCTATGTCCCCTAGTGTCTCAGTGTCCCCTAGTGTCTGTGTCCCCTAGTGTCTCAGTGTCCCCATGTTTTCCAGTGTCCCCATGTTTTCCAGTGTCCCCAAGTGTCTCAGTGTTCCCAGGTCTCCCAGTGTCTGTGTCCTAGTGTCTCAGTGTCCCCTAGAGTCGGTGTCCACATGTGTCCCCTAGTGTCTGTGTCCCCTAGTGTCTCAGTGTCCCCATATATCCCCTAATGTCTCAGTGTCCCCATGTGCCCCCTAGTGTCTCAGTGTCCCCATGTGTCCCTGCTGCCTTTCCCCCCATCCCTCACTTACCTGAGCTGTATAGCTGCTGTCTGGACTGCCTGGACCACGGATCAGTGAGTAGTAGAGAGAGGCAGGGATATGCTGTAACTTCTTATCCCTGCCTCTCTCCACACACAGTGACCCCTACTGGCCGGTGCTGGTATTGCAGAGTAATCTCCATTTATTCTGAGAAAATTACCTGCATTTGTATTGCCGGTATTACTGCAATACCGGGAAGGCCAGGCAGCCTCAAATACCGGCTGTACCAGTAAAAAAAAACCTGTCAGGTGGCAAACCTAAGAGTAGTGTGTAAAAAAATGGGCCTATTCCATGGGCCTGGGCCTGGAGCTGCAGCTCCATCAGCCCCTATGTTAATCCGGCCTTGGGTATGTTATCAAAGAACCAGAAACAAATGAACAGGTATGTTACAGATCTAGACATGGTTATAACATTTACATCACTGCACATTTATAATTGAGCTAGGCGGTTGTAACAATGCATTTAGTACTAGGGACTGAAATTGTAAGTAGACTCTGGTCATCTCACCCATAGTGAACATTTATGTTTGAAATTAGGCTAGTTGTGTGTAGGACTCTAGATCGGGCGCCTGGTGTCTTGAAGCAGATTAGGTAGGTAGCCGGGAAGAGTCTTCTCCTTATATAAATGTTCTGTGTAGTATTGCCCGTCTTATGTAGTTTGGAGAAATGACCTGTTCTTTAATGTGTTATCGTGGGTCTAGTGTGGTATGACCATGTTTAGTATGGTCATGCTGTGGAGTAGTTGCATGTGGGTCAACTATGTGAAAGCTAGTGAGTGTGGAGCGTAGGGATGGCTATCGGGACCAGCCTATCTTGCCAAGGGTGACTGGTGGTTAGCCCATCTGGCAAGTCAGAGATGTTCAATCATGCTCCAGCGTGAGTAGTATTACGGTACCATGAGGTAGTGGGAGTGTATGATCAGAATTATTATTAAATGCCAAAGCTGGCATAACTTATGTCCGACATTCACAGGGGGACATGCCTTAGTGTCGTATAGTTGAGAACTAAACATGCATAAGCTACACAGAAACAAGCGATAACATATAAAATTAAAAGCTTTAGTGTGCTGGTCCTGAGATTGCAGGCTTTAAGTCGTGGAGCCTCTCTCCATTTTCTGAAGCCAAAGTCTGGGAGCTTTCAGTGTCTCTGGTGTGGGGGCTTGGTAGGCCCCGATCTGGCCATGATGTTGTTAGATAGTCCCAGTGTTGCTAGCAGGGCAGATATCTCGTATGTTTGGGGTCAGAGATCTCATATGTTTTACCCTCTGTCGTAACCCACAACAACCTGGGGGTCGACCATCGATAGGTGAGTCCTGTGGCCTGGAGGTGTTTGGTAATATTTTGCATGCCCTTGCACCAGAGTAATGTGGCTCTACTGAGGTGGGGTTGTCCGGTCAGTTGTTGTGGTGGCTAGACTCTGTGTTGAATCTCCATCGATGGACTGCGTGGGTGAGGTCTGTGATGGGGCCATGTTCAGGATCAGCATGGGAGGCTGAAACATAAGGCCAATGTCGCGCTGCAGTTTTGTTGTAAGTGGTAGCTTTTTTGAGACAACCTTCCCATCTCCGTACGGGTGTGGGTGTCGCTGTGAGTGCTGTAGCTGTGTACCACTCCGGCAATCCTCCGGTTAGGTCTTGGGGTCGATTGCCCACTTGTTAGGCCTCTGCTGGATTGGATTGGGTGCATGTACTACCTGGATGTCAACTGATGTGTAGGTAAATGGTCAGTAATGATTAGATTGTGCTCGTTTCGATCGGATACGATGAAAATGGCGACCGCTCCGGTGTGCTGTTATGCTTCGCCCCCCCAACTTGAATTACTTTTAACCACAATTTGCAATATCATTCAGACTCTTTCCTGTGTGGTGCAAAAAACTGTACCATGGTACTTTTTTAACACCCCAGAATGGCAAGATATTAAATACTCGTAGTCCCTACTAGCCTTAATTATTTCACATTAGGAAAAACCACTGCCATAGATAACTTTAAAATATTTTGAGAATAAAAATATATCAGGGCTTAATGAATAATCTCTTATAGATTCCTTGTGTTCTGGATTCTTCCCTGTGTTTTATTTACTTCTTCACAATACCTGTATGTGAACTGGCTTACAACTGGCTATCCAGATTTTCTGAGTTTTTATTAATAAGTACTATAACAGCATATCTCTGGCTACATAGAGTTTAAAAGAAGTGGACTAAGTGACATGGTTATGGGGTGCTCAACTTGGAAAACACAGTAACTTAGTGAGAAATATGGAATTACCAAGGTTGAGGAAGGGTGCAAGTGATCCAAGGAAGCAGTACATTTTAGATATTGAACATAAAAGAGTGTTTAATCTTAGTTTTCAAATTTACTTGTTTTCTTTTTTAGTATGTCTATCTTAACACTGTTTAAACAGATAACTTGATCAATATATTTGCGGTGAAGAATATGTTTGATTTATTTCTTTCCTATATCTACACAGCGTTGTATAAAATGTTGAATTAAAAACAGGGGTAAAATGCGTTTTTCTGCTTTTTAATAAAGCACACAAATAGCATCTTTATAATGATACATTATTTTATCGGACTACATTTAAAAAGTACACATTTTTAAAGTGACTACTGTTACAATGTGTATGGCCAGGCTGTAGATTCTCGAGTATTTGAGATTGAAGATGGACATATTATTGAGTTAAAGCTTCAATATAGATAGTATGTTATCTCACCAGGGGTGCCCGAGGAGGGGGGTTTTGAGGAAATATATCTAATATATATATATTTAAGACTTATTAGGTAGACCCCAGGAAGACCCCTATTATATTTTTTTATATTTCACTTTATCACATTTTTGAGTTATGTATTACTATAGATTATTTTAGTGTTTCTTTACTAAAACATACTTTTAACTATTGACATCTATAATACCCTTATTTCTGAGTTATTTACTCCATTTCATGGGCAAACCCGTTGATGGTCTTCTGGGAGCCGGACCTGTGCTCTCCCTCCCATTATACCTACCTCTGGGATTCTTTTTCTTCTATAATATTTTGGGTTATGCCCATTCTGTTGCCCGTTTAGTCCACCCTTGACTTCAGAGCCGTTGTCATTTCTTTTTCTGTTTATCAATTTTAAAGGTTTCAATACCAGGACTATTAACTTTACCATTCAATAAAATATATTGTTTTTTATAATATACCTTTGAATCTATGTACACTATGGTGGGTTCCTGTCCAATAAACCAGACAGTAGTATGTGGTGCAGGGATTCGGATAATGTATTCTCAGTAGAACAACTAGACTACTCGAACCTGAAAAATATTATTATGTACTTTAAATGTATTTAATGTGTTGATATAAATATTATAAGTTTTATTCGGATTGCTTCAAGAACACTGAAATTGAGAAGCCATACCTTGGCCTATAGAGTATTACAGACTTTCATTGTATAAGGAATGGAGACCACATCTGGTTCACTTTAAGAGTGATGTTGAAGGGCTTGTTTATAGTAACCTTTGACCTAGCCTTGAAAGCCTGAATTCCTTTGAAGACTCACATTTCTACAGGCAATTATTCATTACATCATGTATATAGAAGTTCTTTGTCTCACATATCTTGCCGCCAAATATAACGTATGACTTTAATCATAGATTTCAAATGATGCTAAGTAACTCCCCTTTTTCTAAGATAGCCACTTATTTTAAAGTAAGGCAATCTTATGTATACTCCCCTCTGTAACTGAATTTTAAACCCATAAAACTGATTGTAGTTTAGAATTCGTGGCCAATACCTTTAACATCAAAAATGGATAACAACTGGAAAATTGCTCTCTGTATTGGACAAAGAATGTTAAAGACATTTGTTATTACCAGATGGATTGTTATGTTTGAATAAACATAAGTTAACTGCAAGATATTTGATTCGATTGTTATGAAAACTGATATGTGACAAACAAAGATTTCACGGAATGCCAATTTCCTACATTTAATGGTGGAGAATGCGGGCACCAACAACAGCAAACTTTTGAATTATGACTGCTACAAGCTACAAGAAGATTACTAGAAGAAGATAAGAAAATCACTGAAGAAAAGTTGAAATTGTTCCCTGAAGAAAAAGCTTTAGTACCCGGCTTGAAACAGGAGAAACACAAGTGACTGATACAGCAGGATGGCATCCCAAAAATCCTTTATTTAAACATTCAGTTTTACTATGCGAAAATAGAGTTGCGCAGGGGGAAAAATCGTTCGAACGTGGAAATGCTCAGTACTGACGGAAGAATATGACGATAATATATTGATAATATATTATAATTTTGACGATAATAATTGAGATGACAATCTGGATCCTTTTATCCATACTTTATTTATGAAGAAATAAATGTTATGACGAATTGCAGATCGAAGATGGCATTTCGGAGGATTCTCAAGAAATAACTACATATTCCAAAAAGTATTCTTCCATCAGATGATGCGCACACCTGTGGAAATCAAATACTTCAAGGGTATGTGTCTTTAACATGTCTGTAGAAGTTGCTCATATGTATATTGAAACAAATTGTATTAACTGTTTAGTTAATTATGGATTGGCAGCAAAAGACTGCTGTCAAATGTAACAGGATCTGTCTGTAAAAGAGTTAATCCTGAAAACGCTATTGTGTATTGAAATGGTTAGACAGATTAACTGGTATTGAGCAAAGCAATGTGGTTAAAAGGGAAAGAAAAAGTTGCATTACTGGCAAAAGGCTTTCTGGAAACTAATGATTCTATAAAGGAATGGTGTCAACTTAAAAAGACCAGTAATTGTTATGTTTGTAATACATCGAAACAAAAAAGAAATGTGTTGTTAAAAACAATTGAAAAATATATGTGTTGTTGCAAGGTCTAGTAAATTTACCTAGCCTCTAGCTAAACTGTAAATCTCTTTAAAAGTGTTAAACGAAGGAAATCGCCCCCCATGGCTCTCTTTTGAGAGTGCATTGGATGCAACATTAGTTGAAACAAAAACTCAGACTCTCGGCAGTTGTTGAAAGGATTAAGTAATGTCAAGGAAATTAAGATTTTAATATAATGAAAGAAATGCTTAAGAATCAGACTGATCTGTTAGACAGAACCCTTAAACAATTTCTTACATGTCCAAGATTAGACTTTGTTACTAATTTTGACAATTTGCAAAAATTGTTAGTCTGGGGAATGTTACAGATATTTTGTGGAAAAATCTGAAAGATTTGGATTCTAGTTTGGAAGTAGAAGTTGTGTGAAAAGGGCAGAAGAGAAGAAAAGATATAGAAAAATTGGGAAATTGTGCAAGGAAAAGGGTCAGATGGACACTCTCAGATTAGCCAGATTGATTAAAAATGTGTCTAAATATGATGAGCAGAGAGGACCTTTTTACAATATGAGGGTTTTTGAAGGTGAAACGAATAAACAAAAATTTAGTGATGTGGTAGCCACCAGATGTCGTTTGATCTGGCTGCCAGTCTCATTGAAGTGAATGGGTTAAAATTAACTCATTGATGTGTTGGAGGATAAGGAATGTGAAAAGCCCAGAGTTTAGTTGCAGGAATTGTTTCCAAATATATTGCTAATGGTTGTACAGTGTGCAACTGGTTTGAATAGTTTAGAATTTTCTATTTTTGATTAATTTAAATGGAGAAAATTATGATATACATGTTTGTGCTAATTTAAGGAATAAGGCATGGAATTGATTAATGATAAAAAAGAAAAAATAGTTTACTATGTCTAAAGAGTAACACAGGCAGAGTGTTAGTGAATATGTCTCTATAATATCAGGGTAACCAAATGAGCTAGATTAAGAGATTTTGCTGCTATGAAAATTATGAAATCCTTGCAATTGTTAAAAAGGAAAAACACAGGAATAACTAAAATGTTGCACAGACACACTTTTGTCTAGGGATACTTCAGCAGGACTGGCCCCTATTAAAAATGTGTCTAGTGAAGAAGGTAGAAGGAGAAATGAGGTTATTAATTGAATATGGTAATTTTAGAGTGAGGTTTAAGGAAAGACCACAAAATTAACAAAATTACCAGGGTACTAAAAACTATTCGGCCACACCCCAAGATAGATATTATAGGGTTTTATTAGAGTAATTCTATGGTATGCTATAATTGCAACCAATAAGGTCATGTTAGGAGATATTGTCCTAAATATGAAGAAAAAAACTTACCCAGTGAAAGGGAAAGAAAATTGAATTTCCCAGACCATAAGAATCTACAGAGAGTGGCAGCTGTAAAAACAGAGCATACATCTTCAACCAACCCCCCCTCACATATCAAATTCATGTGAAGAGTGTATACTGATGTTAAGTGCCATTGAAAGAAAGGTGTCACAAATCGACAAGTAAAATCTGCCTAAACTCACCAATAAATAGGGATGTGAAACCCCTAGCTATTATCAGATCTATCATGCTGATAACGAAGTGAAGATGGGCGACCATATATTTATGGAAGACTAGAGGGAAAAATAACAGAGTTTTATTAGAAACAGGAGCAGGAATGACTCTAATAAAACACGCTTGCCTTTAAAAATTTAAGTTATTAAATTTGGTTTTATGGCAAGCTTTAGGTGAGAGCAAAACAGGTTGAGTGGTTAAACCTAATAATTTAAGATAGTTTAGTCATGATATAACTGTAAAACAGAGTGAAGTGTCACCTTCTATACAACAAGATGATGAGGTTGTACCATATCTTAAAACTAAATACCCCACAGTGTGCTCTAAGTCTAAACAAGAGTGTGGGATAGTGAATTTGCAAGTTGTAATTGTAGTTCTAGACCCCCTGCAGTTAAACAATATAAGATCCCAAAGAATAAGAAGAAGGTGTGAATCAGGTGATAAAAGCATTGGTATCTCAATGAGTGTAGAGAGTGGGTAATTCCAAATGTAAGTCACCATTTGGCCAATAATCAAGCCGATGGCACTTATAGTTTAATTGTGGACACATATGTGGTGAATAAGTAAATCTCATCAGATATCATGGCGCAAATAGATGCTAATGTTAAGTATTTTCTGTATTGGATATAGTCAATGTGTTCTTTTCTATACCATTCAATCCAGATAGCTAGTATCGCTATGCTTTTACCTTTAAAAATCATCAATATCTGTTCCAGGTGTTGCTACAGGGCTTCCACTCCTCGCCAGCTTACTTTCATAAAGCAATGGCTCAAGTATTGGAACCCCTGGGGTATGGGAATAAGATTTTGCAATATATTGATGATCTGTTAAGTTCAAACAGTAACAAGGGAAGAGCGTGAGCAGATACTGTGTGATATTTGTCAAAGCACTGGCAGATAATGGGTTAAAACTGAACACATTCAAAGTGCAGATCTTGAAGGAAAGATTTACTTTCCTAGGAGTTAATATAGATCCAGAATGTAAAACGCCATGTACAGCAAGGGTTAAAGCATTGCAGCAATTGCCAAGGCCAATGACAGTGTATCATCTACAGAAATGTTTAAGCTTGATAAATGTTAGCAGAGAATTTATATATGATATGGCAGGGATAGCAAAACCCTTATGCAATATGCTAAAATATAAAAGATAAGATCATCTGGACAGGGGAATTTGAAAAGAGTTAAATCTGTTAAAAGATGCTCTCACACAAGCGCCTGTGCTAGCTGCTCCCATTGAAACAGTACCATATATTGTTCAATGTTATGCAGGTGTCTCTTCATTAATAGCAGTTTAATGCAAAGGTAGCATGAATCTTTACGAATGCTGGGATATTTTTCTAAAATTATGTATCCAGTGGAAAGAGGAATGTTTTCCTATGTAAAACAGCTCATGGCTGTATGATGGGCTTCAGAAGCAACACAACCCATGGCAGGATTTGGACAGATAAATTTACAAACCCCCCAAATATCTAAAACTGTTACAAAATTGTTCTGAGTTAGGAGTATATAGCCAGTTACAAAATAAACCACCCAGGGTAGAAACCAGTAAAAGCTATGTTATTCCTGATTTGATGTCAGAAGGAAATGGAAATATAATCCAGATCTCCTTTTGAGAAGCAAATAATACAAGGGATTTCTAGTTTGTATGTGGAGTGACGAGATTTTATGTTGATGGATCACATCACACAGGTTATGACATATATGACGATTAAACAAAAGAATTGCAAAGATAGACTGCCAGGCCATATGTCTGCTCAGAAAGCGGAGTTAGAGTCTGTAAAGAAAGTTCTAGAAATAACAATATATGACCCAGTGAATGTAATCAGTGACAGCAGTTATGTAGTTAAAGCTTTAACACTTCACCTCCCAATATGGAGAAATGAGGAATGGTAGATTCTCAGGATAAAGCTTTAAAGCATGCAGGTATTCTGGCAGAACTGTTTAATTATGAAAAAGAAAAAAAGGGTTTAACTTGTTGTTGTGAAACAGACTTGTAGATCAGGAATCAAAGGAAACTTTGTTTGAGGAGTTGTAATACTTGGAAAATGTAATGAGTGCAACTGTTAGTAAAAGACAAATAACAAATACCCTATAAGATCAGATAGAGAATGAAAGGATGTAGCTTTCAGTATAGAAAGAATGGATCTAGATACTGAAACTGGCATGTACAGGGTTAAACACAATGAAACACAAACATTTGTACCTAGTGGCTTATTACAAGGGCTGATTGTATTCAATCATAGTACACAGGGCATTTGGGTACAGGACAACTATTTAAGGTCCTGCAAAATAAATTGTATCATCCTAATTTAAAACAAAAAGTGTATAAATATATTGCAGAAGTGTCTCATATGTGTTCAATTAATCCAAGACCTAAATACAAGAAACCAAAATTGCAGAGAGTTCCTTTGGCAAAAATACCATGGTACTCTATATAAATTAATTTCTAAATTAAAATGAATAAAATAAAATAGAAATAAAAATGCTTTAAGATAAGAGTAATTGGTTAACATATTTACCAGGAGTATTAATGTCTATTCCTGCAAATCCAAACTCCAGTGTCACCTCATGAGTTAGTGACATGTAGAACTATGTAATCACTTTCCCTAATAAACCTTTTGTTCCAAGTACATTCAAAGTTACAGCAGAACAAGCTGAATAGTTGAAAGTATTACAGGAACATCTATTGTTAGATTTGAAGTTTGCTACTTCAAATGTCGTCCCTTATGGTAAACTATGTGTTAAAGTTGTACAGCGCTACGGAATCTGATGACGCTATATAAATAAATTAAATAAATATAAAGAAGTAACACAGGGGAATTATGCAGATATGTTTAAGCCAGGTTACAAGGCAATGGTAAATCATTTAAAACACCAGGTCTATGAAAAGCAAGTTGGGAAGGTCATTATGGTCCTTATGTTGGTCTAAGAATAAAAATTAGAACAAACTGTGTTATAGGTTTAAAAAGCAAACATTGGTACAAAGTGTAATAAATCAATTCTTGTGTCTAGTGATCAATGTAAAAGAAATGTACTAAGGTATAAAATGTACTAAGGTATAAGATATGTACTAAGGTATAAGAAATGTACTAATGTATAAGACATTTACTAATGTATAAGAATAGTAAACTGCCATCTGTTTTTCATTACAGAACTAATACTGTTTTACATGGACAAAAACCTGTATGATTTTAAATAAAAGGACAAATTGTTTGGACTTTCAAAGGACATTATGGACTTTCAAAGAGACTGTGCTTGTGGATTCGATTGGAGAGGACAATATTTCATGGACTAAATCAAACCGATTGTGTTTTCTGGTTAATATAAACTGTATACAATTGCACAGCATAATAACTATGATACCGTTATTATTAATGTTAGGTAAAATCAATGCCCAAGGTAAATTAATGAATTAGTGAAAAATGTAAAGGTAATTGTAACAAGAATTTTGTTCTTAGGAGTTCAGAAATGAAAGGGTTAAAATGACTTGCTTCTCCCTCTTGGAGTGTAAAAAGCAATACAGACAACTGGAAATGGCTGTGTTAAAAGGCCTTTCCTTGTAAACTGATACTTAGATCAATATCAGAAAACAAAATTAAAATCCCATAAATAATTGGTATAAGTTATTATGATGCATTATATTTACATAAAGCATCAAAGAGGGGCTTGAAAAATATTATTATGTACTTTAAATGTATTTAATGTGTTGATATAAATATTATAAGTTTTATTCGGATTGCTTCAAGAACACTGAAATTGAGAAGCCATACCTTGGCCTATAGAGTATTACAGACTTTCATTGTATAAGGAATGGAGACCACATCTGGTTCACTTTAAGAGTGATGTTGAAGGGCTTGTTTATAGTAACCTTTGACCTAGCCTTGAAAGCCTGAATTCCTTTGAAGACTCACATTTCTACAGGCAATTATTCATTACATCATGTATATAGAAGTTCTTTGTCTCACATATCTTGCCGCCAAATATAACGTATGACTTTAATCATAGATTTCAAATGATGCTAAGTAACTCCCCTTTTTCTAAGATAGCCACTTATTTTAAAGTAAGGCAATCTTATGTATACTCCCCTCTGTAACTGAATTTTAAACCCATAAAACTGATTGTAGTTTAGAATTCGTGGCCAATACCTTTAACATCAAAAATGGATAACAACTGGAAAATTGCTCTCTGTATTGGACAAAGAATGTTAAAGACATTTGTTATTACCAGATGGATTGTTATGTTTGAATAAACATAAGTTAACTGCAAGATATTTGATTCGATTGTTATGAAAACTGATATGTGACAAACAAAGATTTCACGGAATGCCAATTTCCTACAGAACCCTGCCCCTTTAGACATTAACCAGTCATTCAATACCCTCCAGAAACTTTAAAGACAAATTTCAAAATAATATTAAAATACGTAAACATCAGAAATTTGTCCGGGACTCTAAAGACTACCAAACCCATAATGTCTATCGACACTTTAATTTGAAAGTAAGAAAAAATTCTGATAACTATTTAACACCAGATTACGAATCGTCTGATACTGACACTGACGAGGCTAATAGATTACAAACTGACCCTCAGCCACAGATTTCCACAGTCTCCACATACACTAACCCCAAGGGAATACTTAAGAAAGGGGTGAATTTTTTAGAGATGGGCCACCAAGAAGGAATGCAAACACGCAGAAACAGATACTCTACATGAAACAGGGAAGGGAGCAGAACAGGGGTAAGAGGAAGAAGAAGATTTTGATTCCAAACTGTGACTTAGAGTCCAACTTAACCCCTTCAGGACGGAGTCAATAGTGCACGTTCTGATCAAAACAAAACGTAAACAAAAACTGGAATTTGCGCTATATGTCTGTTCACCCGTAATTCACCGCTGTCACATTAAGTGCACCCACACTTATTATATATCAGAATTATATTCAGGAGAAACAGGGCTTTAATTTATCAATTACTATTCATATATGGAACATAATTTATTATAAATAAAATTTTAAAAAATGTGAGAAAATAAGATTTTTTTTAAATTTGTATTTCCGTCTTCCATTTTAGCTGTGAATGTCATAATACTGTTAGGTTTTACTGAAAAAAAATGCACATATTTGTAATCAGCAATGTCTCACGAGTACAACAGTATCCCCCATTAACAGGTTTTATGGTGTTTTGGAAAGTTACAGGGTCAAATATAGAACGTTCCATTTTCAAATTGAAATTTGCCAGATTAGTAATGTTACCTTTGAGACGGTGTGGTAGCCCAGGAATGAGAATTACCCCCAAAATGGCATACCATTTGAAAAAGTAGACAAGCCAAGGTATTGAAAGTGGGGTATGTTTAGTCTTTTTTAGAAGCAACTTAGTCACAAACACTACAACATTAATATAGTCCATAAAAGTGCCGTTCATTTGTAGAAAATGCAAAAAACGTCACTGATATTTCAGACAGCCCCCCTGCTGGCAGATCTATAGCCAGCTATAGGGGGCCATGTGATCGCTCTTTGAGAGCGATCACATGGCCCCTGGGGGCCTCATTTGCCGTGGGAGGGCTGCCTGGGCTGTCAGGCAGCCCTCCAGAAAAGGATAGCGGCGGAGGTGAGTACCTCCTGGCTCCTGGGGCAGAAAGCCGTTACGGCGTTCCATGCCGCCGCAACGGCTTTAAAGCCCATTTAAAGCGCGACGGCATGGAACGCCGTAACGGCGTTAAGGGGTTAAGAGTTATTAACCTCTCCAAATTTGTCCTCAATAATGATCATCTTTCACTATTAGAAAAGGGGCTGTCTTTTGTGCCAGTACCCTCTTTTAATAAATTCCTGTAGGTAAAAGACCTTCATTTGTTTGGACGCGAATTGGCACTCTATAAATTTCATGAGATCAATAAGGAAAAGAAAGTAAGATCTCACGGTATGTCAAATACAGAATACGATTGCCTAATGACCCTCATGGATTTATTGGAAGAAAACAATGAGACTGGTTATCCCAAGTATACTAATCTTAAACAAAAAAGTAAATTTTCCCCCTATTTGGGAAACTACCGCAATATCGATCTATTTTTAGAAACAATGAAAAATGAAATCGATAAAATAGATACTAGATCTCTGGATTTTTACCCAAACATGAACCTATGTAGAAAAGAGCAACTGGCCCTGAAGTCCTTTAGAGATAACAATGAAATAATTGTGAAACCTGCGGATAAGGGCGGCAATATTGTAATGATGGATCTTACTAATTACATTGAGATGGTGCTGAAAGTTCTAGAGGATGGTGACACATATAGAGTGCTTAAGTCGGAGCCTACTAATGGTTTCCTCCAGAAATACAAGGAGATCTTGGACAAGGGCCGCAGAGAAGGGTTGCTGTCGGGTAACGAGTATGAATTTGTTCTTAATCGTCACCGTAAGATAGCAACCTTTTACTGCCTGCCAAAAGTACACGGAAGCATGGCCTCCCCCCCAGGTCGCCCTATTGTTTCAGGCATAGAGAATTTAACCCAAAATGGAAGTATCTATGTGGACCAAATCTTGAGACCGTTTGTCGAGTGGCTTCCATCCTACCTCCAAGATACGAAATAGACCCTTGCTCTTCTTGCCAACCTAGAGGTACCTCCCCTAGCTAAACTTTGCAGTCTGGATATCGAGGCACTCTATTCCTCTATTCCCCACCCCAATAGCATGAGGCATACAGGCCACTTCCTGGAACAAAGGGGAGAGCAATCTATTGCACACACTGCATTCTGTCTTGAACTCCTCGAGTATATACTTACACAATTATTTTACCTTTAAAAATAAATACTACCATCAAATCAGAGGCACTGCTATGGGGACAGCTTGTGCCCCATCGTATGCCAATCTCCATCTAGGATGGTGGGAGAAGAAATACCTCTCTCTCATCTACCTATGGCATCGTTATCTAGATGACGTCCTAGTTGTGTGGCTTGGCAACCTCGAGGAGTTCAATGACTTCGTTAGGATTCTCAACATCAACGATGAGAACCTAAGATTTACCAATGAGTTTGGTGGCTCAAGTCTTAACTTTCTGGACTTAACAATTTCCATCACAGATACTAATACAATACATACTATTCTTTACCGAAAGCCATCAGCATCTAATAACCTTCTAAGGTGGGATAGTTTTCATCCAACATCCCTCAAACAGGGCATTCCAACAGGCCAATATCTCAGGGTGAGACGTAATTGCAGCACCACTGATGAGATCAATATTAAAGCTATATTAAGGAGACAATTTAAGGAAAAAGGGTATCCTAATAGATGTCTAAAGCGGGCATACAAGAGAGCTCTTGGATCATAACACCCTGATAAGTGGGACTACCCCGAATAAGTCAACTGAAGATCCCAAGGGGATTATTAGACTAATAGCCATCTATGATGCAGGTTGGGAGATTGTTAAAAGTTCTCTTTTTTTTTTTTGTCCCCTAATAACCAGTGACACACACCTCCAAGAAGTACAGGCCTCAAACGTAACCATCACCACTCGCAGAGGAAAAAACTTGCGAGACTTGCTGGCTCCCAGCCACTTAAAAATTGGACCATCTCCCCCTACAACATGGCTTCAGAATCCCTTGATTGGAACCTTTGGATGCGGTAGATGCGTCACTTGTAAATTCATCAAGAGAGACTCAAAGAAAGTGAGAGACAGTGAAGAGAAGGAGGAATTTAAAATAACCTCCTTCTTTAACTGCAACACGGCAAACATTTCCTATCTGCTGACTTGCCAATGCAACAAAAAATATGTGGGCAAAACATTCTGCCCATTCAAAAAACGTATCCAAGAGCATATAAGATCACAAAAAAATGTAGTTGATAACCCTGTCTCAAGACACCTCAGAGAATACCATGACGGCGACTCTAAGGGTCTATTTTGTGCTTTTGTGGTCTGGAATTAGTAAAGAAAAATGCAAGGAGAGGTGATTACGATACATTTTTGAGACAAAAGGTCTTAATGAGGGATTTTCCTTTTCTCCGTTTCTTTAACATTTTGTTCTATTATGTACATATGTAAATAATGGTTGGTTTCCCCCATGTGTACATAAATGTCTTTCTATTTTTTATGTTATTTTTTTTATTTTCATTTCACTAGTTGGTAAAGTTAATACTTATTAAGGTTGATTCTATACCTACCGTTTGGGATCTCTGAGTTTTATATTACAATCCCATGTAGGTATCTTCTTCTATTGACCCTACGATAAGTTCGTATCTTGCAACACAGGCTTTATGATATTAATCTATTTGAATATGTGTGCCCATTTCCACTTGTGAAATAGTGAGATTTCTGGCAGACTGGCTAAGAAGGCTGTTTCTGTAAATTACCAACTACACCTAGGAATATGCACATTAAATATTATCAGTGGCCTGCTAGGTCAATGGAGGACAATAATGTCATTATATCTTACATTTATATCACTAAGATATGTCTCTAAATGAGCCAAATACCTAAATATGTTATTAATCATTTTATATACTACCCGAGATTTCAGGGGTTAATTTGGTCTCTATGGACATTTTTCATGCAGGGGTATATTGCCTTTAATAAAACCAGGCTACTCCAAGACTCCACCCACACTAACAACATTAGTAGCCTATTGGCTACAATATCATGGTAATGTATGAGCCTTATTTACAAACTCCCCCCTCCAGGAAGACCCCTATTGTGAGTTTTTAGCACTATATTTTGGTATCACTTTATCACATTTTTGGGTTATGTATTACTATTATTTTAGTGTTTCTTTATTAAAGATTACTTTTAACTATTGACATCTATAATACCCTTATTTCTGAGTTATTTACTCCATTTCATGGGCACACCCGTTGTTGGTCTTTTGGGAGCCTGACCTCCGCTCTCCCTTCCATTATACCTACCTCTGGGATTCTTTCTCTTCTGTTGTATACAAAGACCAGCGAATCTAGCGATGGGTATCTAAACACAGCAGTACTACAAATAAATACATGGTAGCACTAACAATAATAAAAGTTAATAATTAAAAGATTATTTATATAATAAAAGAATATAAAAGCAAACCAGCAATTGCATGGTGCCCTTAAAGTGTCTTTGTCACCTCAAAGTTACCGTTGTCCCATTGTTTCCTCTTGTCTTTCAGAATCTGTTCTTCTTTTCTTCATTTCTGCGGGGGTTGCAGGGCTTTCTCAAAAGTGACACACGCATTTACAAATAAGAAACCACAAAATACTAATTGGAGCGGTAGACCTGAAAAATCACATCCACCAAATATGTATATATTGCAGCTGTTACATTAATGGAACACTATAGTCACAAGAACAACAGCTTATTGTATTTGTTCTGGTGAGTATAATCATTCACTTTAGGCATTTTGCAGTAAACAATACAGGCAGGTGAACTAAGTGGTTATACTACCACCAGTGCATTAGTCAAGCACGTGCCCATAAACACTTACCCTTATACAATAAGGGATGAAGTATATAGTAAGAGCTATATTATAAAAGAAAGTACAATGTGGTGCAATAAAGTTTAAAAGTGAATAAATACAAAAACTTAATTGTATCTCACTCACAAGTATAGAGCCAATGGGACAGGTTTAGGTCAAACTGGCAGATGTGTTCTTCTAAGGTGACACTGACCCTCTTCTGTCTTTATTCAGATATACTCAAGAAAGGAAGACAAAACAGATTGAAGCAACATTTTCTGGTACAGTATATCACAATTTAAAGGTGACTTGGTGCTAAATCATATAATTAACCCACTCACCGTTTTAGGAGCCTTAAAACTTGGCTCTAAGTGTAATAGCCTTAGTGTCACTTTATGGGGACACTGCCCTCTCCTTGGAGTGGAAGTAGATTTTGAAGATAGCCCCAAACAGTGTGGTCCAAAAGTATGGTAATTTTACTGTATTATACTGTATTTTTTACTTTGTGTAAAGTGGGGGAGAGACTTACACTAGTGTGGTAGCAGCTTTTTATATTCCTTTGTTAAATTGTATTTAAGCGCAAAACTTGCACGGATTTTCTCTTTTCTGCAGTAAACACTATTTTTTTCAGAGAAAACGCAGGGTTTACATTACAGCCTAGGCATACCTCCAATGTCCACTCCTCGCATGGCTGCTAGAGGTGCTTCATGGGGAAGTGAGTCTGCACTGCTGACATTCAGTGTCTCCACCCTCTGAATGGAGACACTGAACTTTCCTCATAGAGATGCATTGGTTCAATTAAATTCAGGGCTGTGCTTGGCTTGGGCTGGCGTTGCCCCTGATCTGCCTCCTTGACAATATCAGCTAATCCAATGCTTTCCTATGAGAAATACCACTTCTGATTATGTCAGTCAAGCAGGCAGATCAGGGGCAGAGCCAGCAGCAGCAGACTGGAATAAAGGTAAGATTATACTATATTTAGGGGGGCCTAGATGGTGGTTTTAACTATACATGTTTGTGTTCCTGACCCTATAGTGTTCCTTTAATACAAAGTATATATCGGCTCAAATGGAGGCTAATTCTTAGGAGGCCTTATAATCATATACATACACATTCAATAATAATCAAAACACAATATAAATTAGAAATACACACAATGTAACAATAGCTTCTTAAAAAAAATAAAACTTAAAATTACAATGTCTAAGATTAGTGTAAAGTTAACCTAAATTATGTTTATTGTGGCAAATTTCTGTAAAGGTGAAATTGATTCCCTTACCTCTCCAATTTTTATGGAAAATAGCCAAATGTATGACTTTACCTCTGATAATATGTTAATAGACGATCCATGAAAATTTTGTGGCGATTCTTTTCTTTTATTGAGATAGAAACAACTTTAAAATGTTAGTTGACATATCTGTGGCAATACCTTTGCAGTGCAGGATTAAGGAGTTAAAACACTATGTCGATGGCTGTGTGAGATGTGAATGGGTAATTGTTATGGTTGCCTCCAGGCTGGCTGGAAGTTGGACCGTAAAAAGGAAGCTCCTAGCACTCACCAAAGGACCATCAGCACCGTAGACACTATAAGCACTGCAGACTCCACGAACCACCGCTGCTGGGCTAGGATCTCACCATCTTCTATCCACCCTGGACCTACTACCAGGCTCCAGGTTCCAGTAGGTGAACCTTGTCCTTCTGTAGAGCGAAGCAGGATCAGGAACAAGAGCTCTTACAAGAGCTCAGAAGCTAAGGGAGTATGAAGAGCATAGCAATCCCTGTAGTGATTATTGCTGTCCCCTACAAACATGAGTAAAGGCTGCAAGTTAGAGGGTCAAGTCATTCTGCTTTATTTGGCACCAAAGGGCAGTGGTGTATCCCGGTTTTGTGCTGCCCTAGGCAGGACAAAACTCAGGCGCCCCCCACCCCCCACCCAGCCCTTCCCCCCGCCCCGCCTTCTAAATACACACACACATGACAGATACGCATACATTAGCTAACAGACACACACTCACTAACAGACATACACACACACACTCACTAACAGACATACACACACACACTCACAGACATATACACACACTCACACACTAACAGACACACTCACTAACAGACACACTCACACTCACTGACATACATACACACACTCACACACTAACAGACACACTCACACTCACTGATATACATACACACACTCACACACTAACAGACACACTCACTAACAGACATACACACACTAACAGACACACTCACTGACATACATTCACACACTCACACACATACACACACTCACACACTAACAGACACACTCACACTCACTAACAGACACACTCACACTCACTGACATACATACACACACTCACACACTAACAGACACACTCACTAACAGACAGACATACACACACACTAACAGACTGACATTGCCTGTTTTTAGCAAATGTCATGTGGAAGATTAAAAGGCGAGAAACTTTTTAGTTTTTTTGCTTTTTCTCAAAACTATATTAAAACATGATTTATTAATCCAAAATGTTTTGAGGTGTGAATGCAGAGATAAATATTCCTTATTAAAAAGATCAACAAATGACCCCTGTTTGATAGGATAAATGTCAATAAAATCCTATTTGAAAAAAGAACACAGCACTAATATCAAAGAAACATATTACGTCATCTTGAGTTTTCTAAACATGTCACTTTTCAAACCTTATTCCAACTTGTTGTGATTGATATTGCAATTGTGCAACTGCGCAATATTATTACTTTCCTCTTTTCAAAGTAGCATTTAAAACCCACTTATAAAGGCATCATTTTAAATGTATAACCCCCCTCCCCCCCCCCCAGCCTCCTTACCTTTGGGAATGCTGGGGGGGTTCTCTATCTCCCTGGGGTCTAGTGGGGCTGTCGGTCGGGCTGCTGGGCGGGCGGCGAGGGAGCACTTCCTCTGAGCTGTCTGCTCAGCTCCCTCGCGCGCCGCAGAGTGAGGCTGGGAGGCGGAAGATGACGTCATATTCCGGCTCCCAGCCTCACTCTGCGGCGCGCGAGGGAGCTGAGCAGACAGCTCAGAGGAAGTGCTCCCTCGCTAGCCGCCCTCCCGCCAGTGCCGCCCGAACGCCCAGCAGCCTGCCTTGTCAGTTAGCCGCAAGGCTAACAAGGCATTTGCCCTGGGCATTTGGGGGCGGCTTTTTTTGCCGCCCCCTGGAAAATGCCGCCCAAGGCAAATGCCTTGTTTGCCTCGCGGCTAATACGCCCCTGGCAAAGGGCCTTCTTTTATGCAGATTTTCCTTACATAGGACCACCCACTGGGTTTTACAGAAAAACCAATAACACATGTACATCACAGAAAACACTCCCAGCAATTACACACAAAATCCTCCCCTCTGCCTGTGATATAATTATGGTACACAATGGTTAACATAATTATCACAGGCAGGAAAAATACAGTTTTTATACATGTACTATAACTTTAGAACCATACATCCAATCTTCATAAAAACACATATTATTAATCAGCATCCTTTAAATATAAACATACTCAAAAATCATAAAAATCCGTTCAGTAGATCAAAAGTTAGACGGAAGTCCTTTATGACTGACCGCAAGCACATTTTCATGCCCAAAACAGTTCCATAGATTTGGGCTGTGCGGTCGGTCTATTTCAGGCTGAAACAAATGACTAAGTCCATCGCGAATGGGACTTAGTCTCTGCGACTGAAAGTTCAGTATGGGAGAAGGTACAGGTCAGCGGTGTTCGCGAAAATGTGCAGCCGATTTTAGTTCCATGAATTTGGCTGCACACACCGCTGACCGTATTTGAATGAATAAAGATGGCGCTGCCACGTCTTCGTTTGCGCGAACTGCGGCCACCCAGCGTTCGGCAATTTAACTACAGCAGGCTCCCAGCCTGGAAGGTAAATTGCCTGCACACTTCCACTTCTGGGTGGTCCGCCTGTGTGGTACTTGGTTCAGTAAGCCCCATTTACTGAACCAAGTGATAAATAGCCAGGAACAAAGGGTTTTAACCAAGTCTGGGGACACTGGGAACATAGGCTTAAAGGGACAGTGCCCCAAACAAGTCTGGGGACACCGTCTTAAAGGGGCATTGTCCCAATTTTCTCTATGTCCCAAAAATGTGCTTAAAGGGCCAGCACCAGTCCCATAAAAAGTCCACAAGCCCAATATGCTCACAGACCGTTCTTAAAGGGCCATACACACCCGGTCCATAGTCATGAGGGAGGAGGCTGGCAATAAGGCTTCTCCATTATACAAGGAAGCAGGGCAATTTGTCATTTAAAGGAACAGTTACAAAAGGCATTTTGTAACAGTAATTCACATGGTCAGGCTATTTAAAAGGAACTTATCAAGGATGATTTAATGAGAGTGGTAACTGAAGGTGAAGTTAAGAAGTAAACAATTTTTGAGAAGGATTGATGAAGATGGAAGATGCAAGTGAATTGGTAGGTGGTGGGATATTGGGTTCTTCAAATATTGACTAATACAATAGTAGAAACAAATAGATTAAACAGTTTGTTGTTTCTGGATAAGGTTGGATGCTGAAAGGTGTAAGATCATGGTGCCACTTTGTATGTTTGTTGTGTGTTTAATGGAGCTACAATAAAGAGTATGGATTTTTAATAAAGAGGTCCAGTTCAAGCGCTATGTGAAGGAGTGCATCAATTTCTTTTGTATTTTCTGAAGAAACTTTAGATAGTACAAAAAGGAAGAATCTGCATACAAATTCTAAACCAAAAATTGCTGGTCAATAAAAAGATGCAAAGGTGTGCTTAACCCTTTTTATCTTCTGGATACCAATGCTTTAAAGATAAGAAAGATTAGTTGGATTTCCTCAAAAAATTGTTATTCTGACCCCATTGTGAATCAAGGTTGTTATGGTGAGATTTGGAAACATCAATGACACATTCATACTTCAGGTATGCATATTAACCATGGCATCTTTGTGTTACAGGTGTCACAAACTCATATGATGACTTGGCAGCCCAGTTTTACATTCTCTTCCCCTTTCTTCTATTATCTGATTTGTTTTTTCATATGTGTTATCTATTTGTAGCCTGACCATTGCTACCAGACTGTGTATAGTTGTTGAACCTGTCTATGCTAATGGTCATTGTTACTGTGGGCTACAAATCTCCCTTTCGTTGTTGTTCATCACCAACACTCATGATGGATGACCATTAATGATGGAAATTGTAGCCTGGAAAAAACTTTAAGAATACCTCAGACAGACAATATCTTGTCATCTTGTCCCGACCTTTGTTCCCAGATCAGTGGTTCTAACATGCAGTGCTTCCTCTTCTGTCTTCTGTTTTGATTACCCATTTGCAATCTATCTGAGGAGCGCATGCAGATTTTGGCAATCATACCATTACCTTCCTCCGTCTTTGCACAGAGGTCTTTCAGCTTGTCTCTGCCAAACAGGAGTATCCCACTGTCCAGTGCCATATTTCCATGCTGTGTAAATCCAACTGTCCTGACTCTGTCTTCATCTAGATGGCGTATGCATGGCTCTCTGTGCTCTCTTGCTTCTTCTGTGTGCTCCCTTGCACTTTTGTGGCCCCTGTGCTTGTCTTAAGTGTACCTGACTAGGTACCTATCAATCCTATTAGCAAGCATCTTGTTGACTAGAGGTTTTCTGTTTTTTTTTTCTTGAGCATTTCCTATCCTTTACTTCTCCTCTCCCTTATTTGCCATCTTGCAATAACATTTGCTACCCAGAGCTGCCCCCAATCACTCAGGCAAAGGAACATTTATTCAAAGACTTAAAAATGTTTGGAAAAAAATAGTTTGAAAGCATGTGTGCTCAAATGCAAATACATATTTTCTCCTCTTATCTATTTGTCTCTTTAGTTCTCACTCCCTCCTACTATTTTAAAGCCCTCCTGTCCATAGGATGTTACTTGGCCATTAACATCTTTTACTGTAAGATTATTACTTTTGCTTTGTTAATCCAGAGTATACCAGGGGAGGAGTCAATAGGTCCCCCCTTTAGTATAAATATTAGGGACTCACTCATCACTCATGAGTGAGGGGAGTCATAGGGTGAGGCAGGCAACAATTGGCGTCCCCCCTTAGGACTCCCACACATCACCCATGTATGGGGGTCGTGATTTAACTATCAATATTTAAAGTAGCTCCCACCTGATGCCCATCCCCCATTATTTCACAGGCACTTCTCTCGGGACTGGTCAGCAATGACTGTCCAGTTGCTAGATGTTAATGTTCAGGATACATGCCTTTAACTGCCACCTGGCAGTTTACAACCTCCATTGTAGTTATATTGACTCCCATAGGATTATAATTTTTTTTAATGTGGTCGCAGAATCAATCCTCATACCACCTAGTATTGTAAGTGGGCAAATAATTCTTCAAATTATCAATTCACTTTCAAAAAGCAAGTGAATGATAATTTGTGAATGTGCACCCTGCCAGATGCATTTGGTTTATATTCGACCACCATTTGGTCGTTAATAAATCTCAGATTCCTGTGCTGATTACAGAATCATTCGGAGTGAACGAATCCTGACTGTCTTTAGTAAATCTGTGAATTTCCAATACAGTCCGACAGCGTGAATGGCCATGTATTGTGCCTTCAATAAAATGACAGCCTTGATGTCAAAATTGCTTATGATAGTGTTGAATGAGTGGCAATGTGGTGAGGTCCATGAATGATTAATAGATTCACGGATTTTGTTCACTTCTTTAGCATTTTATAAGTTTAGAGCATTTTCACATTATGTGACTCTACTTTCACAGTAAAGAATAAGAGGAGTCAGAGCTTCCAAGCGCTTTTATTATTGGGGCTTCTGACCTTAAAGGATCACTATAGGGTCAGGAACACAAACATGTATTCCTGATCCTATAGTGTTAAAACCACCATCTGGCCCCCCTGGGCCCCTCATGCCTCCATAAATTTAGCAAAATCTTACTATATTCAAGCCTGAAGCGGTAACTCTGAGTGCCGTTTGCCTAAAAAAAACACAAGCAGTCTGCTGACATCATCAGAAGTGGTAGCCTGATCCAATCACAGTGCTTCCCCATAGGATTGGCTGAGACTGACAAAGAGGCAGATCAGAGGCAGAGCCAGCACGATTCAAACACAGCCCTGGCCAATCAGGATTGGCTGAGACTGACAAAGAGGCAGATCAGAGGCAGAGCCAGCACGATTCAAACACAGCCCTGGCCTCATAGAAATGAATTGAATCAATATATCTCTATGAGGAAAGTTCAGTGCCTGCATGCAGAGGGAGGAGATACTGAATGTTTGGATGCATTTTAGGCAGCCATGACACAGGATGGGTCTCTAACAGCCATCTAATGAGTGGCCAGTGAAGTTATCACTAGGCTGCAATGTAAACACTGCTTTTTCTCTGAAAAGACAGTGTTTACAGCAAAAAGCCTAAAGGTAATGATTCTACTCACCAGAACAAATTCAATAAGCTGTAGTTGCTCTGGTGACGATAGTGTCCCTTTAAATACACCAGTAAGTCCCATTCTACCTGATTGAACCCCTGTCTAGTGGTTTTTATAAATGTTCTCCCCCTCTGGTGACATTATTACTCGAGGTTAATGGAGAAGGATAGGTGACAGGTAGAAGAGAAAAATTAAAGCAGACAAATTTAAACCTCTTTTGTTTAGAAAAACATCGCCTCTGAGGGGACATGATAACATTATCCTAATACATCCAGGGATAATGCAAACCATTGTGTGGAAATCTTTTCACAAACAGGACTATACATAGGACACAAGGTCATGTGTTTAGACTTGAAGAAAGAAGATGTAGTCTAAGGCAAAGGAAAGTTGTTTTTTTTTACCATAAGAACAATAAGGATGTGGAATTCCTTGCCTGAAGAAGTGGTTTTATTAGAGTCCGTACAGATGTTTAAACAGCAACTAGATGCATACTTGCAAACACATAATATTCAATGATATAATGTTTTTTTTGTTTTTTTATATTCTTTATTTTTGTTCTGAATATGTTAACAAGGAAGTTTGCATTGCCACAACAGCAAACGCAGGCACTTTGAAATAGAAAGCGAGACATAGGATATGTACATAGATGGTGTAGCTGAGGACATGTATCTATAGAATTACTACCCTGACCATATATGCAAGAAAAATAACGACATTAACTAAAATGCGAGAACAGTGCTTCAAAGAGATAATAATGAGAAATTGCTCATCATATACAGGTAGTATTATCATTTTGGGCCAGTATTCAGCTAATCCCTTTGGGGACTGGGTGCAGTCCAGTGGTTTTACAGACCCTTTTGCGCTTGGGCATTGGGGTGGATGTCCCCTTAATCTCCAGGCCTGAGTGAGGGCCAGCATCTTGGCCCCAAAAACTCGGAACCGCCTGGGTGCTAAAACTTTTCCTCTGCCGTAGTAGTCGGATGATTTTGATAGAGAATGCTTTCAGTGGCTGTAGGTCTTTGGTCAGCGTAGTCGACATTTTCAGGTTTTGCCTCCCTGCCTGGACTGGTGGATCACTGGATTGTGTGTAGGTAAGCCTTTCCCTGCTGGTGACAATCTCCTCCCACATCGCTCCTATACACTGTAATAGGCATCCATGGTTGCTGCTGCATTTGGTCTTGCAGTTTAGCCCAGAAGACATTGACGATTTCCTCCAGGGCTGAACCCCTCGTAACTGCAAGAGGATGACTGTACTAGGCCCCGCATGTTGTAGAGATGGGCTGCCGCCATCTTGGGCAGTCGGAGTTCCAGTGGTGCGCCTCAATGCTGAAGCCAAGTGCACGGGTATTTTGTCAGAAACTGAGTGTGGTCAGCGGGGACCGGGATAACCTCCGCTGGCCCAGAGGGAGGGGAAACAGGGTTTAAACTGCTGCAGTTTCTGCTAGTTTCCCAACAGGGAGGTCGGCCGCCTCTCCCGGTTGGGTACCGATAGGCAGCAAAGATTAGTTGGTGCTTCGTCCTCGCAGGGAGCTCAAATGCTCTGGTTAGCAGCCGGTAGCCTCTCTGCACCCTCAGAACACGATTGGTGCGTGGATTAGTTGGCGGTGAGCAGTTTTTTTTAAGATTTTTGTTATATTATGCGGAGAGGGAGGGATAAGCCAAATGGCAAATGATTTAGGTAACTAGAAAAATGGTCAGAGTTGTGGCAACTGACATTTAATGAGGCCCTGGGGAGTCAGCACAGCTAAACGGACAAGGGCACATGTATGAGTGTGGGGATGGTGCTAGTAATTGGCTATATGTGTTTAGGGGAGTGGTTATGGGTTTGTAGTGGGGCAGGGATCATCTTACCTCAGTGCCTTTTGGGATTCTGGCCAGCAAACACCTCCCCTGCCTCTGCGCTCCTGTTTGTCCTGGGCCTGGTGACTTTTCCTGCTTGAGGGATGGCTGTGGATTCAGCCCTGCTGCCCTCAGAGCTGCTGCTGCCCTGGATGATGGCAGGCACCTTCAGGAGCAATATGCTCACCTCCAACCTGTGGCCACCGGTGTGGGTTCTCCTGGGGCCTCCCACGCGGCTACAGCCCTGATTCCCCCCCCAATTTGGGCCCGGTATGGGAGCTGGAGCCAAGGCCCAAGGCACTACCAGACCCCGTGTTAGCTCCATCTGCTCCATCTGACACGCGGCCCGCATCATCTGCCACCCCCCGCGCATCCCTGGCTGTGGACAGTGGGCCAGGGGGGGCAGAAGACCTGCTGAGCATCCTGGGGGGTCTGGGAGGCCTTCCTAGCCCCCACATGGTCGGCACACCGGCGGATCCAGAGCCGGGCTGGTGGTGGTGAGTGGGCCCCTCAGGGCCTGCCGCTGGGGGGTTGAGGGGGGTCCTCCCCGGGCTCTGATGCCTTTTCTGGGGATGAGGGTCGACCGGGGGTCCCCCTCTCCTCCCCCGGGTTCTGTCCACAATTCCTCCCTCCCTCACCCCCCCAGGGTGCCATCCCTGGTCCCCTCTCCCTCTGGAGTCCCCCCCGCCTTGGTGTTTACCTCCTCCTCCCCCCCTGTTGCTGCTGGTCTGTGTCCCTCTCCTCTCTCTGTGTTCTCTCTCTATCTCCCTCCTCCTCCCCTGTTCCTGCTGTCCTGGGTGTCCCTCCTCTCTCTAAGCCCTCTCCTGGCTCTCTCTGTCTCCCCCTGTCCCTTCTGTCCCTATTCTTGGTCCCTATGTCCCCCCCCCTGGGTACTCACCTCGGCTGCCCTCCTCTGCAGGGTGTGAGCTCCTCTCCACGGCTCTTCACACAGGATCTGGCTGCAGTTCCTGGAACCGTCCAGCAGATGGCGCCTGGTGCTGCTGCAAGGCTGAAAATGAAATTAACTCTGTCCTGCCTGGATCATCTTCATTTCCTTTGCCGCGGGAGGTTCCTCGGGCATCGGCTGGTGAGTTCACTAATGTTTCTTCTTTTCAGTCCGGAGGTTCCTCGCTGGGGGGTTTCTGTCAGGGCTTAGGGGTTTTCTTGATCGGTCAAAAAAATAAATAAATGAAAGAAATTAAAAAAAATAAATAAATAAATAAAGGGAGCAGGGTGCGCAAGCAGGTAGGGTCCCCCCCATTAGATGGTCAGCTTCGGTTAGTGTGGTCCCAGGCGCTGCAGCCACAGGGGGTTTTGACTGTTTCTAGGGTCACGGGGTTACCCTCTCCCGGAGTGGGCAGGCATGCTGGCACCCCTGCTACGGCGTTGGATGCCACAGCACCTGCTGTTGCTGGGGGGTCCCTAGCATTAGGTGACCCCCCGGGTGTTGCTGCCATTTCGTGTGAGTTCACCTATGTTTTGGTCAGGGCCCTTGGGCTTGCACCTTCAACAGGAGATTCGCGAAAAACTTTGGAGGGGAGGCTTTGTTGAGATTTTTCCCTCCTTCCCATGGAGGTGGCTCCTCCTTTAATGGAAAAGGACGGGTAGGAATCCAAAAAAAAAAGAAAACAGACAAGGAGAAATACCAGTACCGAAAGATCCCTAAAACTTGCGCGAATTGGATTTGCGCGTTTGCAATCCTGGCCACTGTAATTGGGGAAAGGGCTCCACAGAAGTGCTCCGCATTATTCGGCTACCAGGGTACCATTTGGAATGCTTGTCGTACCTATGGCGGTCTGGGGTGGTGGAAATATGACGAGCAGTTCCGTCAACGGTTGGCGGTGTGCACCTCAATTTCGTGGGAACAGATTGACATTGGCCTCTGGCTCTCCACTGTGACCTGCCCGGTCACACAGCAGGGTGGGTTCTCGTCCTTTCTCAGGGGGGCAATGGGGAGGGTCCTCCTCCTCACCGGCCGCGAATCAGAGGCCGGGACAGTCACTGCAAATGGGGGGCATCTTACCGTTTCCAGCACGAATGTTCCACTTGTGGGGGAGCCCATCCCGCCTCCCACTGCTTCAAGCGGGGTAAAGTTGGCGAAATAGGGGATTTGGGGTCAGAGGGCGATGGCGCCAGGGGTCATGAGCGCGATACGCCCTTGGCTCACCAGTTTATAGGAATCGTCGGGCGGCTGGCATCCTACTGGATGGGTTGAGCATTGGTTTTGGACAAATACCGTCTGGTTCGCCATTTATCGTACCCCCGGGGTGGGGGGAGGTTTGGTGAATGACGACATCTCTTGGGAACTCTGCCGGGTATCTTATGCATCCTTTGACGTGGCGGTTGACATGTTCAGGGCCATGGGCCCTGGGGCCTTGTTGGCCAAGGCTGATGTGGATTCGGCCTTCCGTGTACTGCCGGTGCACCCGGAATGTCACCATCTTCTGGGCTGTGTTTTGTAGGCATGTATTACATGGATATGTGCCTCCCTGTGGGTAGTTCCATATTCTGTTGTTACTTTGCATGCTTCAGCATGTTCTTGGACTGGGTGGTGAGGGAGGAGACTGGGATAGAATCCTTGCTACACTACCTCGCTGATTTCATTTGTGTGGGTCCTGCCAATTCGACAGCCTGTGCGCTGCTGCGATGGGTTCTGGGTGAGGTGTTCCATTAGTTTGGGATCCCGTTGGCACACAGCGAGACGGTGGGCCCGGTCACTTGTCTCAGCTTTCTGGGCATTGAGATTGACCCTTTGGTGGGGGACTGCCGCTTGCCTTTGAATGTGATTCAAGGCTGGTGGCGCGAGGGGGCCTTGGCCATGGGGCGGCACGAGATTCAGCTGAGCTGCCTGCAGTCGCACCTGGGTGAGCTGAATTTTGCCTGTCGGATCATGCCTGTGGGGCGGGTCTTTAACCGGCATCTGGCTGTGGCGACAGCTGAGGTCTCCGGGCTTCGCCATTTCATTCGACTCAGTCGGCCGCTGCGGGAGATTTTGGTGGTTTGGGACTCCTTCTTAGCTGCATATCATGGCCGGTCCTCCTGACAAAGGCCCGAGGTTTCTAACGCCGTCCTCCACCTATTTACGGACGAGGCTGGCGCGGTGGGGTTTGGGGCCATTCTGGGCTCACAAAGAATGTGGCCTTTTTGGAGCGTTTCCCCATTTTGGGGGTGGGGGAGGTCTGGCGGTCACATTTTAAGGATCTATGGGTAGTGTTTCACTGTGACAATTTGGGGTTTTTTCAAGCCATTACTCAGCTCACCTCCTCGCCTCCTTCCCTCCAGTGGTTCGCTTGCTTAAGGGGCAATCACCTCAAAGGCGGATCTGGAGGGGACGCCTTGCCGGGTGACTCATGGTCGCTCAGTCTGGCAGAGTGACGGAATGGGTCCGTGGATCGGTTTCCACGGCCACCTGGACGTTATGCTCCTGGGAGCCGTGCATGTTGGGGTATTGGTGATTCCTAGTAGGCCATGCGGTGGTGGGGTATTGTTTGCCACCATTCGGCGCCCTGAGGATCATATCACTATAAGTATTTGACAATCCAGGTTGGATGTTTTTCGGGAAGGGTATGGCGGTTCGGCTGTTGCACTTTTCCTTTGTAGAGAACTGTGAGCTGCGCCCAGTATGCACGGGCCCTCTTTTGGGTTATGCGGATGGGATTTTTTCTTTCCCATTCCCAATTTTCTGGGTCTTTCGCTCAAGTCTGATGGTTCTGGGGATTGTCGGCAAGGAGTGCTGCCTTGGAGGCTTTTAGGATGGGTATGTCAGCGCACGTGGCGCAAAAAACCGGGAGGGGGTATGGTGAGATGTCTCGGTTAAGTAATGCTGGTTTTGTGAAATTTGTTCAATCCTTGGGGGGGGTTCGGGTTCAATTCTCAGCGGCGGTGGCTCATCCATTCATTCCTTTGAGGTAGATAATTAAGTACCGCTTCCTTGGGAACAAGTAACAATTCCCAGGGTGCACTTGAAAAACAGATAATATCTGGATGTCCTTTTCCTGGTTATACTCCCAGGTGGGATGCGGGTGTCCGTCCAGGAGGTGAGCTATTGGGTTGTGCGCCTTCTGAAGCGGAGGTTCGTTGGTTTGGTACCAGAGGTATGAATTGTGTTCGGCTCCTCCCGGAGCAGGTTCAGCTGTCCCACCTGTCCCTAATGTTCGGGTTATCCACCTGGCGGGAATTGAGCTTGGGACGATACCAAGGTGGTGTTTGGCGTCTGCCCCTAAAAGGTTATTGGTGCGTGTTTTAGTTGTTTCGCGATGCGTGGTGTTGGGTTCACTGTATGACCCTGTGTGTTAAGTTATATATGTTAAGTTATGGTTATTTATGTTTAACGTTTTGGTTTCAGAAAAGAAGAGAGATTATGGTTATAGAGATTATTATAATAAGTTCTGGATGTGTTATACAGGACTTTTCGTATGTTATAACAACAGCAGTTAAAAAAAAAATAATAATAAATAAAAATAATAAATAAAAATTAGGTCATTTCCTGTATCTTTTGGCAGCGGGTCCATAATCAGTGCATGGTACGCTGCCGTATGAAGCAAAATTGGAGGGCCTTTTGAGGTGTTTGAAGGTAAGGGGATTTTGGTTTGCCACAGGGTGTTTTCGCGCATGTGGCAGCTACTGTGTTTCTGGGTGATGAAGGTCGGGCTAGACCTTTTTTTGTCATGCCATGCAGGAAGTGGTGGAACAGGCCTGGTTGGTTTTGGTGGGGCTCCCCGCTGATTTTAGGTTTAAAACAGCGGGGTTTGTGGCGGGGAGCGTGTCCTTGCCAAAAGGGGACATGGTGGGTCTCAACCTCCCCTGCTCTGTAAGGTAAACTTTTAAGTTACCGAACAGGACGTGCCCACCGAGCAAAATGCCGGCTGGTGGTAGAGCATTTAAGATGATGGGAATTTTTGGTTTGGACGAGGGGGGAGGCGAGACACCAGTGGGTAAAGTTTTGGTGCATAGGCACCTGGTTAAGTTCGTTGGCAAGGACGGTTATTTAAGTTGGAGGCTGTAGGGCAATAAGTGTAATTTATATGTTAATTATGGTATGTATATGTATATACCGTATTTATCGGCGTATAACACGCACCGGCGTATAACACGCACCTCATTTTTAGAAAGAAATTCCAGGAAATTTCCCCCCTCCCATAGTATTCCCCCCCCTCATCCCATAGTATTCCCCCCTCATCCCATAGTGTTCCCCCCTCATCCCATAGTGTTCCCCCCTCATCCCATAGTGTCCCCTCCCTCCCATAGTATTCTCCCCCCCTCCCCTCTCATAGTATTCTCCCCCCTCCCCTCCCATAGTATTCTCCCCCCTCCCATAGTATTCTCCCCCTCCCCTCCCATAGTATTCTCCCCCTCCCCTCCCATAGTATTCTCCCCCTCCCCTCCCATAGTATTCTCCCCCCCTCCCCTCCCATAGTATTCTCCCCCTCCCCTCCCATAGTATCCCCCCTCCCCTAGTATTCTCCCCCCTCCCCTCCCATAGTATTCTCCCCCCCTCCCCTCCCATAGTGTACTTCCCCCCCTCCCCTCCCCCCATAGTGTACTTCCCCTCCCCTCCCCTCCCCTCCCATAGTGTACTTCCCCCTCCCCTCACCTCCCATAGTGTACTTCCCCCCCCCCTCCTCCCATAGTGTACTCCCCCCCCCTCCTCCCATAGTGTACTTCCCCCCCCCTCCTCCCATAGTGTACTTCCCCCCCCTCCCCTCCCATAGTGTACTTCCCCCCCCCTCCCCTCCCATAGTGTACTTCCCCCTCCCATAGTGTACTTCCCCTCCCATAATTACTTACCTGTCCTGAAGCGTGGGCCGGCTTCACAGCTGGCACCGCGGTACAGGAACTTTAATTTCATGTTCCGGTTTCCGGCGGGACTGAAAGGAAGTGTGCACACTATTGTGCACACTTCCTTTCAGTCCCGCCGGAAACCGGAACATGAAATTAAAGTTCCTGTACCGCGGTGCAAGCTGTGAAGCCGGCCCACGCTTCAGGACAGGTAAGTAATTATGGGATATCGGCGTATAACACGCACCCACGATTTTCCCCCTATTTTCAGGGGAAAAAAGTGCGTGTTATACGCCGATAAATACGGTATTTATATGTTTATTTATATTTGAATTCAAGAAAAAGAATAAAGTTCGGATGAGTCCTACAGTTGTAAGTTTAATAAATGCTGTGGCCTGTTTCATCCAATATTCGTTGTTTGTCATTATTGGGGGGAGAATTGGGGTAGTCACCTTACTCTTAGTCGCACCACATTCCCCGCTACGTACATACAAGGCCCTGGGGAGTCAGCACAGCTAAACGGACAAGGGCACATGTATGAGTGTGGGGATGGTGCTAGTAATTGGCTATATGTGTTTAGGGGATTGGTTATGGGTTTGTAGTGGGGCAGGGATCATCTTACCTCAGTGCCTTTTGGGATTCTGGCCAGCAAACATCTTCCCTCCCACCCACCCTTATTTTTTGTTTTTGTTCCGTCACAGCTAGCGGGCAGCATGTCCTTGCCAACAGGGTTGGGGAGCAGATGGAATGTCAGGAGATGGACATGGTGGGTCTCAACCTCCCCTGCTCTGTAAGGTAAACTTTTAAGTTACCGAATAGGACGTGCCCACCGAGCAAAAAGCCGGCTGGTGGTAGAGCATTTAAGATGATGGGAATTTTGGGTTTGGACGAGGCGGGAGGCGAGACACCAGTGGGTAAAGTTTTGGTGCATAGGCACCTGGTTAAGTTCGTTGGCAAGGACGGTTATTTAAGTTGGAGGCTGTAGGGCAATAAGTGTACTTTATATGTTAATTATGGTATGTATACCGTATATACTCGAGTATAAGCCGACCCGAATATAAGCCGAGGCCCCTAATTTTACCCCAAAAAACTGGGAAAACTTATTGACTCGAGTATAAGACTAGGGCGAGAAATGCAGCAGCTACTGGTAAATTTCTAAATAAAATTAGATCCTAAAAAAAATATATTAATTGAATATTTATTTACAGTGTGTGTGTATGAATGCAGTGTGTGTGTATGAGTGCAGTGTGTGTGTATGAGTGCAGTGTGTGTGTATGAGTGCAGTGTGTGTGTATGAGTGCAGTGTGTGTGTATGAGTGCAGTGTGTGTATGAGTGCAGTGTGTGTGTATGAGTGCAGTGTGTGTGTATGAGTGCAGTGTGTGTGTATGAGTGCAGTGTGTGTATGAATGCAGTGTGTGTGTATGAATGCAGTGTGTGTGTATGAGTGGTTGTGTGTGTGTGTGTGTGTGTTGCAGAGCCTTGGTGGGGGGTGGGCAATTTTTTTAAAAAATTTTTTTTATTATTTTACATTTTTTTTATTATTATTTATTATTTTTTATTTAATTTCATTATTATTATGTTTGTATTATTATTTCAGATTTAATTATTATTATTTTTTTTTATTATTAATTATTATTTTTTTCGTCCCCCCTCCCTGCTTGATACATAGCAGGGAGTGGGGCTCTCCTTCCCTGGTGGTCCAGTGGCATTGGCAGTTCAGTGGGGGGGAGAGGGGGGCTGGCAGAGCTGTAACTTACCTCTCCTGCAGCTCCTGTCAGCTCTCTCCTCCTCCGCGCCGTCCGTGCAGCTCCCTCTGTCAGCTCACACTGTAAGTCTCGCGAGAGCCGCGGCTCTCGCGAGACTTGCACTGGGAGCTGACCGAGGTGCTGAACGGACGGCGCGGAGGAGGAGAGAGCTGACAGGAGCTGCAGGAGAGGTAAGTAAGATCTCTGCAGCCCCCACAGCCCCAGTCTGTATTATGGCAATGCAAATTGCCATAATACAGACTATTGACTCGTGTATAAGCCGAGTTGGGGTTTTTTAGCACAAAAAATGTGCTGAAAAACTCGGCTTATACTCGAGTATATACGGTATGTATATATTTATATGTTTATTTATATTTGAATTAAAGAAAAAGAATAAAGTTCGGATGAGTCCTACAGTTGTAAGTTTAATAAATGCTGTGGCCTGTTTCATCCAATATTCGTTGTTTGTCATTATTGGGGGGAGAATTGGGGTAGTCTCCTTACTCTTAGTCGCACCACATTCCCCACTACGTACATAAATGGATAAGTGCAAGATAATGCATCTTAGACGTAAAAACCCAAGGGCAGAGTACAGAATATTTGATAGAGTCCTAACCTCAACATCTGAGGAAAGGGATTTCGTGATTATTTCTGATGACTTAAAGGTAGGCAGACAATGTAATAGAGCAGCAGGAAATGCTAGCAGAATGCTTGGTTGTATAGGAAGAGGGAAGTGATCATGCCATTGTACAGAACACTGCTGAGACCTCACTTGGAGTATTGTACGCAGTACTGGAGACCGTATCTTCAGAAGGATATTGATACTTTAGAGAGAGTTCAGAGAAGGGCTACTAAACTGGTTCATGGATTGCAAGATAAGACTTACCAGGAAAGGTTAAAGGATCTTAACATGTATAGCTTGGAGGAAAGACGAGACAGGCGGGATATGATAGAAACATTTAAATACATAAAGGAAATCAACACAGTAAAGGAGATGACTATATTTAAAAGAAGAAAAACTACCACAACAAGAGGACATAGTCTTAAATTAGAGGGGCAAAGGTTTAAAAATAATATCAGGAAGTATTACTTTACTGAGAGGGTAGTGGATGCATGGAATAGCCTTCCAGCTGAAGTGGTAGAGGTTAAAGGAGTTTAAGCATGCATGGGATAGGCATAAGGCTATCCTAACTATAAAATAAGGCTAGGGACTAATGAAAGTATTTAGAAAATTGGGCAGACTAGATGGGCCGAATGCTTCTTATCTGCCGTCACATTCGATGTTTCTATGTTTCTATGTTGAAAATGCTGGTCCCTTGAGGAGCCTTCAGGTGGGATCTGAGGATGCCAGCTAGCTGGTGAGGGAGGCAGCAAATATTGAAACAAACTCACCAACATGTCTAGGGATTATGCTATCCTGGCCTTTGTACATTTAAGAATTTGTGTATGTATCTGCTTAGTGTTCCCTAACTTGTGTGTGTACCTACCAGCAAACATTGACCTACTGGACACTGAACAACCACCAACCACTAAACTAACGCTAGACTGCTAACTCACAAACTACAGCCACTGCCCCTAACCTGTATCTACTCCGCTAGGAATGATCACAGGTGAACTGCATATGCGTTCTGTGTATCTTATGTACCTCATAGTATGTGTTGCTATGGCAACAGTGTAGTAGCAATTAGTTTTTGAAAAGTGACACAAGAGTCAGTACTTGACTACTGCTACTATGCAAACGTTATCAGTGAACTATTAAGTGAGATATTATTTACAACACGCCAAAAAAATATTCAATGCAAGGTTTTAACCTTACAATTAAATAGTGTACTAAATACTTTTTGTTATTAATAGTAAGAGCTTGTAGCTGCTGTATACTGACATAGATCTTCCATTCCAGACTGCGTTTTGAATGTTGATTCCAGATGTCAATTCCATTATATGGTTGATAAATATTCACTGGCTTCAGTTGATATTTTTATAGAATTTCAACTTGATTTAATACCTGCTGAAATTTTAGCAGCCAAATCCAGGTCAGCTTATTGAGAAATATTGTCTGATAAATGTGATTCAGAAGCACATTTATTGACCTTTTTTACTGATTAACCCTGAAATATACATTATATATTATGTATACATAATAACTTTACCCTACCAGGGCCGGACTGGCCAACCGGGATACCGTGGGGCCTGGTAGACATCTGGAGGCTGCAGAAGGAGCTGGTGGCTGCAGAAGGAGCTGTTCTGGCGGCCTACCAGGGGAATCTGTGCTGTCTCTGCTTCCCAGCACGCTACTTAATGAGACCGGGACCGGAATATGACGTTATATTCCGGCCCCGGTCTCATTAAGTAGCACATGAGGGCGGGGGAGCAGAGACAGCACAGCTTCCCTTGCGGCTGCCAGTAAAGCTCCTCCAGCGGCCGCCATCCCAGCTCCTTCTGCGGCCGCCAGCACACCCATCTCACTGACTTGCATGACGCCCTGGCCGGTTGCCCACAGGTAATGTGGAATTATGTCAGTGTATGTGTGTGTCTGTCTGTCATGGTGTGTGTGTGTGTGTCTGTCATGGTGTGTGTGTGTCTGTCATGGTGTCTGTCTGTCATGGTGTTCGTCTGTCAATGTGTGTGTATGTCTGTGTCATGGTGTGTGTGCGTCTGTCTGTCATGGTGTCTGTCTGTGTCATGGTGTGTGTCTGTCTGTCTGTCATGGTGTCTGTCTGTAATGGTATCTGTCTGTCATGGTGTGGGTGTGTCTGTGTCATGGTCTGTCTGTGTCATGGTGTGTGTGTGACTGTCTGTCATGGTGTTGGTGTGTCTGTGTCATGGTGTGTTTGTGTATGCGTGTGTCTGTCTGTCATGGTGTGGGTGTGTCTGTGTCATGGTCTGTCTGTATCATGTTGTGTGTGTGTCTGTCATGGTGTGTGTGTCTGTGTCATGGTTTGTCTGTGTCATGGTGTGTGTCTGTCTGTGTCATGGTGTGTGTGTCTGTCTGTGTCACGTTGTGTTTGTGTCTGTATCATGGTGTGTGTTTCTGTCTGTGTCATGGTCTCTCTGTGTCATGGTGTATGTGTGTCTGTCGTAGTATGTGTGTGTCTGTCATGGTGTATGTGTGTGTTTAAAAATAGTGTTTTTACTCACCTTTTATTTTTTTTCCTCGACTGGCCCTGCCTCTATGGCCGAGATCATCAAGCTTGCCATAGGATTGGCTGCAAAATGCTACACCAATCAGCATCTCCTCATAGAGATGCATTGAATCAATTTATATCTATGGGGAACCTTCAGCGGCTCCAGAGCGTGGAGGCCCTGAATGTAGGTGTTGCACACTGTGCAGCACTGACACAGGAAGCATCTCTAGTGACCTAGGAAGCAATGTAAACACTGCCTTTTCTCTGAAAAGTCAGAGTTTGCATTGAAAAGCATGCAGGCAGGGCCGCCATCAGGGGGTGACAACCATGATGGTTGTCACGGGCCCGGCGGCCCTGGGGGACCCGGGCTGCTCTGGCAGTCCTGGGCCCCACTTTCCCTCTCTGTACACATAGATAGCGAATATCGCTATCTATGTGTGCAGCCGAGCCCCCACCCCCGCTCCCTGTTACCGCAGAGGGGGCCCAGCACGAGAGTTATTGGAAGAGAGCGGAGAAGAGAAGAAGCTGTGTGCTGGGCCCCCTCTGCGGTAACAGGGAGCCGGGGGGCGCCACCGGACCACCAGGGATGGAATCTCCCCCCTCCCTGGACAAAGGTAAGAAGCAGGGAGGGGGGAGAAACATTTAATTGAATTTAAAAAAAAAGAATTATGTGACACTGCGTCTAATACACACACTACATCCACTACAGACACTGCATCCACTAAACACATTTCATCTAGTACATACAAACACTACATCCACTACACAAACACACACTACATCACTGTACACACACTACATCCACTACTCAAACACACTCTGCGTTCACTATACACACTGCATCCGCTACACAAACACACACTCTGCATTCACTGCACAAACAGTATCTAATACACACAAACACTACATCCATTACACACATTCTAATTCACTTCCACTATACACACCACATTCAATCCTGCATCATTGTCAGCGGACTAGGTAGGGCGTGGGCGGGCCCGGGAGGGAGGGGGCGGGGAGGTGGGGCCCAGACCTTGTGCTTTGTCAGGGGCCCCTAAATTTCTGATGGCAGCCCTGCCTGCAGGGCCAGGCTATAGACACCAGAACCACTACATTAAGCTGTGTGTGTGTGTGTGTGTGTGTGTGTGGGTGGGTGTGTGCGCCTGCTAGTTATTGAGCTTGCTTGCATGTGTGTGTGTGTGTGTGTGTGTGTGTCTGCTAGTGAGTGAGCTTGTGTTTTTATGTCAATGAGCTTATGTATATCGGTGATATTGTTTGTCTATAAGGCTGTGTATCAATGAGCTTGTGTGTGTCAGTGAGATTGCCTGTGTCTGCATGTGAGTATGCTTACTGTATAATTAAAAGTTTTCCTATGAAAAGACTAATATTTTATATTAGCAAAAGCAATATATATTTGCGATATATATATATATTACTCAATCATCTGGGGTGGCAAGACATCAAGACATAGCCTTACATATAACTAGCGACAATATATGGCGTATATTTTTTTTCCAGGGCTGCTTTGTATCCCTACACCCATAGGGTTTTTCCTTACTATGCAAGCTCTGTCTGCAAGGAGCCCTTGATGCGCTAACTTGAATTTTCTTTTTTCTTTTTATGCAGGTTTGGGGTTTTTTGGATCCTGGCCTTTAATTCAAATGTTTGCGATGGGACAAATAATGTGTTTTCTATTCTGCATTTTTAGGGCCAAGAAAATAACTTTTAATACGAAAGGAGACGTTTAATGGTAAGCATAATTTATTTTCTGCAGGTATTAGATTAACACTATTATTAGAGCCAGAGGGGTAGGTGAGTTTTTTTTTTATAGAGGTGTATGGCTAGGGGCTTGGGGACCCTTTTCCACTTGAACGGCTTACATAATTTTAGCATGGTGGACTTTATCTGCCCTGATGCCTGATCACGTGACCGCATCAGCATCATCTTGAAATCCTGATATACTTCACAACAGGCGCCCGATTGTTCTGGCACTGATGCAGAGCGATTGGCTTGATCCCTTCTTTTTTCTATCACCATTGGACCTCTGCCTGTGAAGGATTGTATGCACTTTTGTGTCCCCACAGGAAGCACCTGTTGATGTCGCATTATTTATTATTATTATTTTATTATTTATATAGCACCAGCAATTTCCGGAGCGATGTACAATTTATGTTGCGATACGTAATTTTAACCACAAGTTTTACAAATATTGGATTTTCCACTGTTATTATAATCTTCTTATTACATTTAGCTTGCCATATTCCATAATATAACACCAGTCTCGTGTCAATATGCAATCATCTGAGCGCACCAGCACCATCTTACTACGCCCACATACACCTAATAAATTGTTTGCATGGTGGGTTACCGGGCTATATTGAAACACCTGGGTAATAATAAAAGGATACATAAAATAACATCTTTACTTGTTTTTAATGAAAAAAAGTATTATCACATGGGTAGCTGGATTGATAAATTCTGCTAATTTGGCCTTCCTCTCATTATCTTTCTTTCCCCACATTGCAATAAAAATGTACTGCATACAAAACTGACAATGTGCATTTCTTGGGCAACAGTCTCTAGAATTTTTCTCTGGAGAGAATAGTGCAAAATACAAATATCCAGTGAGTGGCAGTTGCATGGGCGACAAAATACCTTGTTAATGAATGATCAGACTGGTTCAAGCAGACAAGAAGATAACAGTATCTGAAATATAATATCCACTCCTGTCAGCAAAGAGCAGAAAACTGAGGCAACAGTGTGCACAGTTCTTCTAAATCTGCAGTAGAAGACTGGAAAACATTATTGTCCAACAAATCTCAATTTCTGCTGAGGCATGTCAGAATTTGCCATAAAGAGCAAGTATCCATGGGTTCATTTTGCGTTGGGTCAATCGTTCAGGCTGGTGATGAATGTGCAATAATGTTGGAGATATTATCTTGGCCCACATTAGGCTGCTTTAAGAAACAGCATTTAATTTCAATGCCACAGCCTACATAAGTATTGTTGTTGACAATGAGCATCTCTTTATGGATGGAATTTAATATTTTCAATATGCTTTTCCTAACAAAACAACATTTGCCACAAAACCTTTTATTATAATCTGGTTCAACAAGCATGCCATTGATGGTCTCAGCAGCCACATATTCTCAGTCCAATGAAAAACATTTACAATGAGAGAAAAAGAAAAAAGAAAAAAGGGAAAATGAAGTTTAAGTGTTTAAGATTTCCCTAATGAACATGATAGGTATAGCAATCTTGTGTATAATTTAGGTCATTTTAAATTTTAACTTACAACTTATTGTTCTGTCAGTGAAGGGGGTAGAAAAACAAGAAGGAGAAGGAAAATAAATCTGTACATTTCATATTATTCACTATTTGAATTTTCCCTTAACCCTTCTCCCCTGATTTCCCTATAAGGAGTGTGATCCTTCATTGTGAGAAAGAGCTGTAGCAAACATCCATTTGTATCTTATATCGTTGGATCTCAAGATTTGCATTTGATCCGAGAACTTCATCTTGCTGTTCTTGTTGCATAGGATATGTCTTGGAAGAATTGGATGTCTTTATAGTTATCACCAAATATTTTTTTGTTTCTTGCTGCTTGAAGAATTAAATCCTTGGTATAGTAGCTAGAAAAACGTATCAGGATGTGTCTTGGTAGTTTTTTGTCTATAACTCTGGAGTAAGTAAGTTGATGGAATCTCTCAAAGGGATATTCTTCTAATTTTCCTAGAGTAATCACAGATTCCCATAATTCTCATAGGTGTGGATCTAGTTGATCAGAGGTAATATCTTTTTCCTTCTTCCTCTGTCTTCCAAATCTGTGACTTTATTGTCCAAGTATTTAATTATTTTATCCATCTGTGAGTTTTCTGTAATATCTTATAATCTGATTGAATTTTATCCAAAGTACCTGCTTGTATAGATAGCGGTATATATTGGTCTGTTACTGTATGGGAAATCCCAGGTTCATTGGTTTGAGATCTTCTTTTCTTTTCTGTAGCTTTTGGTGAATAATAAATACTTAGTTTGGTAGAATTTGTAGTAATAGCAGTTGGATTTTAATCCTTTTCTTTCTCCCATTTTGGAGCCATAGCGAGAACGTTGGCGCTGTTTCATCAGGGTTGATTAAATATTTAGCTTGGAAGGATTTTATGATATATTTCAAGGAATTAATTACTACAGTAGCAATACAATATAGTCAATGAAGTCTCTAGTTTATTTAAATTCTTTTTTTTTAGTTAGTGAGGGAGTTATAGTCCCTTTTTACGGAGGAATATATCCTAGTCTATTTTTAATAAGTAATGCAGCAGATTTATATTTGTAAATCATACATTTCATATTTGTTATTTACATAATCCTCTTTGCTTTTGCATAAAATTAGGTAGTGGGAGGAGGTTGGTATTTGCTTATTTTATGCGATATTCTGCGATATTCTGCCCTTTGGGCTATTATTTACAATACTTCGCAGTGCGTTATGAAATTATATAGTTTGCGGCAGTTTTATATTTTTGACATTTTTAATATAAACATGAGATATCAGACATGTCTAGGTGGAAGACAGGAGGTAGGAAACTTACGGCAGAGTATGACATGCACTCAATAAAGGATAAGGGTAATACCACTGGCGCAAGACATATTACTGCGCAGCCGTGCCTCGCTTTGGGGGAGCCAAAGCAAATCAAAAGCAAAAGAGAGTGATCCTAGTAACCACGATGAGCTAAGTTAACAACATAAGAGAAACATAAAATAACTGGAGCACATTAAATTTACGACAGTCATGAGGACAGCAGTGATCATAAAATCACATAGTATCGGCAGATGGTTGGTAAGACCCTGTATAGTCACTGTAGCACTGTCTTGGTTGATAGCAGTTGGATTTTAGTCCTCTGTCTTGGGTGACAATTAAACAGAACCAAAAAAATTGTCTTGGGTGACAATTAAACAGTAAGCCTACACCTGAGATTGGGAAATCTTGTGCAAAAGTATGAAGGGTCAGGAAAGCAACTTTACCCTGGCCAAGTTGCGGAGCATCTCACCTGCCCCATGTCGGGTTACAGGCCTGCATCCTTGCACCATGGTCTTGAGATCCCTCAAAGTTCAAGTCCTTTCCCCTTGGGGAGAAACAGAGGACCATACGAACACGGCACCGCTATCCTCCGTCTCTGTGTGTGATGCTTTGGGGTCGTGCCCCTCTTGGCCTTTCTCCCATGTGGGCTAGTAGTAGTGAGTAGATGTGTGCCACAAGAGCGATTGCCATGGGGAGGCTCACTCCGAGACCGAATCTTACTCTTTTGAGTTTCCCCTTGTAGCGAAGGTGCTATGGCCACCTGCCATGCTTCCACAGCATCCCAGAAATAGGTGAAGAGCTTCTCCAGCTGCTCCATGAAGTTTTCTGTAGGGTTTAGATGGCCCGTCCCACACTGTGTGTGTTGGGGATCTATCAGAAAGAGGACAGCCGCCATCTTGTTAAGGTGCATTGCTTCTTGCGGTCAGGAGGCACAGAAGTGAAAGTCAGCTTGATACGTCTGCAGGCCCGGTGAACCGGGTTGCCTCCCACCCGTCCCCAAAGTTCCCAAAGCGGGGGGGTGGGGGGGGCGAACCGATCTGCATGATCCAGTAAGGTCTGCCAGCTAGGGTGCCAGGAAAGCAGCTGTCCCTCCCACGCCAGGTTTGCCGGTAGGTCGCAAAGTTAAGGTTTCGGGTGATCTGGTGAGTAGCACCACAATTGTAATATCTGCGGGTTTGTCCAGGTGTCCCCTTTCATGCAAGTGTTGTTGTGCGGTCAGATCTGCAAACCTGCAGTCTTTTAATGATTTAAATCACTGCTTGGAGCAGGAGCTCACACAGTGTGCATCTGCTCCACATGGATGTCAGGCCCCACCCCCACTTGTTTGCATTTTTTAGATATAGTTGGATGTAATTTGATTTTGTGATCTTCTCATCTGATTCCTTGTTCACATAAAAGGAGTACATGTGTCAACTTTCCTCTAATCAGCAGCTTTTATAAACTTTTGTGAAGGAAATTGTGAACTCTTTTTTTCTCTTATCTCCCTTCACTTTTTCCTCCCCCCACCCCCCCCCAGCTTTTTTCTCTTATCTCCCTTCACTTTTTCCTCCCCCCCACCCCCCCAGCTCTTTACATCCCCTCCTCTCCTAAGTTCTTCTCTTGTTATATTAGGATAGTTGCTTACTTGATATCGGACGTTCGGGTGCCCCCTCTGTGTTTCTCCCCTCTGATTAGCTCACCTCGTCTCTGTCCACTCTTCCATGCAACTAGCACCAACTATCGGCACTTCCCACGCCACTTCTCAGCACTGGCCAACTAACCCCCAGTTCAGATGATAAAGTCTCAGCCCAGGACTTCTTCCTAAAACTTATAAGGATCTTATGAATCCCCCAGGCAGGCCGATTGTGTCGGGTTGTGGCTCATTGCTACAGCCTTTTGCCCAATATGTTGACGCTTATCTATAAGTGTTGGTGGTACAGATGAGGTCATACATACGGGATACCAGTGATTTCTTGGGTTAATCTGATAATTTGGGATCAACCTATAGAGATACACTTCTATGTACCATGGATGTATGCAGTCTGTGTACATCCATCCCACATAGGGGAGGTATGCGAGGACCTCACGATCAAATGGACGGCATAGCCGTCCATAGCAGTGCCAGCAGGGGGAGTGCTTGTAATGACAGGTACTCCCCCTGCTGCCTGAAAAAAAAAAAAACAGTTTAAAACTGTTTAAAATCAAATTATATATACTTAGATCATATATATATACACATACACATATATACACATAAATACAGCTATACTGTATTAGTGTATTTTAATATTAAAGGGACACTATAGTCACCAGAAGAACTACAGCTTATTGAATTTGTTCTGGTGTGTAGAATCATTACCTTCAGGTGTTTTGCTGTAAACACTGTCTTTTCAGAGAAAATGCAGTGTTTACATTACAGCCTAGTGATAACTTCATGGGCCACTCCTCAGATAGCTGTTAGAAATCCTTCCTGGGTCATGGCTGCCTAAAATGCATCCAAACATTTGGTATCTCCGCCCTCTGCATGCAGACACTGAACTTTCCTCATAGAGATTCATTGATTCAATTCATCTCCATGAAGAGATGCTGATTGGCCAGGGCTGTGTTTGAATCATGCTGGCTCTGCCCCTGATCTGCCTCTTTGTCAGTCTCAGCCAATCCTATGGGGAAGCACTGTGATTGGATCAGGCTGCCACTTCTGATGAGAGTTTGCGAGACCTCTATCACATGGTCCGCAGCTCCCAGTGGAGCTGCAGACCAGAGACTCTCTCTCTTCACGTGGGCAGACTGATAAGAGAGGCCCTGCAACCGGCAGGGAAAACGTTCTGGTGTCGGGTCCGCGGTCACGGACCAAGGACCCAATAGGTCAGTTTGCCCAATGGCGATTTAGGCAGCCGTCTCTGGGTTCTATTCTGACAGGGATGGCAAAATGTTGCCGCCTGGAGCCACGTTCCTACTGGTGGGGCTACAGCTGCATAAACAAAGTGGTTTAGCTCTTAAATGGTAGAGCATTGAACAGTAAGACCGCAGGGACATGATCTATACACAAAAAAATACTTTAAGTTGGTTTGGTGCATAGTGCGTTCTTTTAAGGAAAGTAGTGCATCTGCATTAAGGTAGTCTTGGTATTTTTGAATTTCCTGTTTGTGCTGCAAACCCTCATGATTTTCAGCCTCTGCAGCTGGCTCTTACCAAACCAGTCCAATCGTGATGCAATGATTACTGTTAAAGATATCGCTGAGCATATCCCATAAACACCTTTCTAGCAGTGATTTAAAATATGTAGATAAGAAAATACATTAATTGAATGGTTGAGCAAGCTTAAAAAAACTGTAGTGCAGTTTCAAAAATTATAATGTTATATATTTTTAATGAAGAGCTAGTAATAGTTTGTGGTGAGTGTGTGTGCAGATTAGGCAAACCGGGAACCAAAATAACTAAAATGGGGGGGACATAGTGCCCCCCCGCACCCCCACCGTTATTAATATAAACAGGGGGGACCTAGGCCAAAACTCCAGGCCTTAACTAAATAAATAATGTGAAGCGGTGGGTGGGGACCCTAATTAATTAAGCGGTGGGTGGGGACCCTAATTAATTAAGAGGGGGGACCTAATGTCCCCCCCAGGTCCCCACCCATGACCGGTGGGTGGGGACCCTAAACAAATAAATAATGGGAGGGACCTAATGTCCCCCTCTGGTCCCCATCCATGAGCGGCGGGTGCAGACCGTAAATAATTAATTAATGGGGGGGACCTAATCCATGAGCGGCAGGTGGGGAGGCTAATTAATTAAATGAGGGGGGCCTAATGTCCCCCCAGGTCCCCACCCATGAGCGGTGGGTGGGGACCCTAAAAAAAATAATAATTGGGGGGGACCTAATGCCCCCCCCATGACCGGCGGGTGGGGCCCTTGAATAATTAAATAATGGGGAGACCTAATGTCCCCCCAGGACCCCACCCATGAGTGGCAGGTGGGGCCCTTGAATAATTAAATAATGGGGGACCTAATGTCCCTCCCAGGTCCCTATCCATGAGCGGCAGGTGAGGACCACAAATAATAAAGTGACTAGGGGTCCCCAAGCCCCTAGTCACTCCCCACCAGCACTCCCCACCTGCCTATGCCCTTCACCCTAAAAATAGTGAGGGGATGCCAATAAAGTTACCCTGTGTAAAATAACATTTCATACTTAAAATAATATTTCACCCAGCGAGGACACGGCGCAGAATGAGCTCCACAGGGCGAGTAAAGGCTTATTAAGCTTCTTAAAAAGCCTTCTTACGCCCTGCAGTTAGGCTTTGAGCGATCTTATTGGTTGGTTTAACCCCTTAAGGACACATGACATGTGTGACATGTCATGATTCCCTTTAATTCCAGAAGTTTGGTCCTTAAGGGGTTAAATGCATGCTGCAAGTAGGGGCATGCAGGATGATTTAACCTCCCTTATTTTTTTTTTTTTTTTTTATAATATAAATATATTATAATTGCAATGAATCTACACCATCACTGGGTAACAAACATACCGTAATATATAGACACAATCCATTGCCAATTACAACCCTCAAAAAATATGTACTTGTGTTTACAAAGCTTGGGTTCTAAACTTTGATATTCAATTTATCAAGACTTTTAGCTCTGAAACAGGAATCAATGCACTCCTTATGGCAAACGGTCTTAAACAGCTAAGATAGACTTTGCCATGGATGGACCTGTGCCTAGGTCTGCTTAGCCGATGCCCGTTATTGGCAGGCTGCTATCAGTAGGAAACATGAGTCCTCTTTTCAGTGTGTGAGGTCGTCGCCTGCCACGGATACCTGTATGCTTCTGCCTCCCGCCGTTAGACAAGTAGCTGAGTTCCTTAATCCGTCCACTGCCTCTGGGTGTTCTTCGTGCTTGTGGCTGTGGTTGCCAGGAGTGTACCATCCCAGAGAGCGGCTTATGAGCATTGACTCGCCTTCCTCCAGAACGTCGCCCAGGGAAGCGGGGATGAGTTGGTGAGATGGGTTTTTCCACGCTGTGCTTTGTCTCCCATCGTTTGCGTGCTTGGAGCCGTCTGTGTGCCGTGCTTGGTTGCAGTGGTTCCCTCCGCTTTGCCGCCATGTGTGGGGGTGAGAGGTGCTTGTCCCTCCGCCGCCATTTCCCGGGTTCTGCCTCACAGGCTGTCTGCAGCACTTGAGGGGATAGTGTGAGTTGGCGCTTGGCGAGACGATCCCAGAAGGCCTGGCATATTGCCTCAAATCTGGAATCGAAGCTTTCTCTCCATTTCTGGTCTGATATGATCGTTTGATCGTGCTGAGATGTCGTTGCGGCGGCCATCTTGGATGAGCCGCGTGGCTTCAAGATTCTTCTGCTTATCTCCCAGGAGCAGGCTTGCTACCCTAGTAGGGACCGGGATATCCCCCACCGGTCCAAGGGGGGGGTAACGGGGCTCTGAGCGTTTAGTGCTGTGTTGCACGCCCTCTGGTAGGAGATCGGCCGCGTCTCCACACCGTCAGCGCGCCAGATGCGGTAGGCCCCAGACTTTAACACGGGCTATGCCCTTCAAGCTTCTCCGATTTTTTTTTTTTTTTCTCCTAAAGGTATGCTCGGCGTTTGGGGTGTCAGCTTGTAGTTTAGGGTCTCTTTCTGCCGAGATATGTGCCGTTTTCGAGCAATAAAGGCCCAGACCGTGGGGAGCTACAGGCATACACGTCTGGTCATGTTGGAGGTCAAGCCCCGCCCCCCCTCCCTTATTTTTTTTAATTCTTTATTTTTGCAGTGCAGATAATGATTACAAACTGGCTCTAGGTACCCCAACGGCATTCCTTGAGCTGCTTGACATAGATAACAAGTAGGGTTTGCTAGGCATTGCACATTTTTTTTTTATTGGGGTATATTAGATACAGGCTAGTGTTACATGCAGGTATTATTGTGTACTATTTGCTGTATACAGACTTTAGATGTAAAAGAAAAAACATCACCCACTATGCCCCCCCAGCTACATATGACTGAATTTAGGTTAATGCTGTATGGCAGGTAAAATTTCAAGATTACCACGATTTGTTATACTTAGACAAACTAGACCAGGAAGTTCGTTTTCAGAGATTCTCCTCGTGACCGTGCAGCCCATGCCCTCCTCGGGCTCCGCGTTTTCCCGCTGTTGTCAGGCGGTCTGCCTGTGTTGCGACTCCCGCGGGGTTGATTGACAGGTGCTGCACGGCAGTCCGGGAGTGATTTGCGGCAACCGGCTTGCTTGACCTGGACCCCGGTGTGTTCGGAGAGAGGCGTGTCTCGGAGTGCAGGCTGTTGGATCCTGCTGTTGGGTGAACGCTGGCTTGCTGTGCCCCTTTCTCTGCCGCCGGTTCCTGGCCCTTCTTCTTCACGGAGCCGAAAGCTTGTGTTGAGCTTACAGAGGTAGGTATCTCGTTATGGTGCTAGGCTGTGCGTTTGCCGCTATTCTTCATGGGATTCAGCTCGGTTGGTGCTTCTGGTCCGCAGAGGTTGCGGTGGATGTGGCGGGGCGGCGTTCATGCTCTCAGTTCTATGTGCCGTGTCGCGCAGCCACCGCCATCTTACGTTTGGCACTTGGGCTGCAGATCAGTTTGGCAGTGCTGCTAGTCCTCTGTCTTAATCGCTGTCGTAGCGGTCGGGGCACCAGGGTGAGGACCGGGGTCACCCCTGCCGGTCCAGAGGGGGGGAACGGAGCCGGTTCCTCGAGGGTCTGAGCTCCTGGCTGGGCACTGGTAGGCAGGATAGCGGGGCGGCGGCCGTCCGCTCCACTCACCGCCGGAGTAGGCCTCAGCTTGGTAGTGGAGATTTCTCCTCCAGGGGACTAAAGCTCGTTGAGCCAGCCTCACCCTGGATGTAGTGCCCGTCGAGGGTCGCTGTTGCCGGTTGGTATAAGGAGCAAAAGTCGTGTTTTTAGTGGCTTAGTGGTTGAGATTTTGCAGGATCTGGTCTGTCTTGCGATCATCCAGCTTGGCGGTCCGGCCCTGCCCCCCTTAACCTCCCTTTTATTAATATTTGGGTCATAGTTACCCCCACAGGCTAAGGTGAGGGAGGTTGAAGGTTGAATAGTTTATGTTACAAGGAGGGAGCTGGTAGCGCTGCCGGCTTCCTCCTTGCTTTTTTCTTATCTTATTGACAAAAACAAATTCTTTTTTAATGAATTTCGTTCGCAAACGAATGGTTTGCGGACAAAATTCGGGATTGACAAATTAAATTTTTATATAGTACAAAATCATTCATATGAAACGAAAATTTAACTGGTGTCTATGTATCTGCATGTTTCTCTTCTGAGTATGTTATGGCAAACCGTGTGTTATTCTTCTACTCGTTTGTTCTGGAAAGCCCTATTTCCCTAGCACTGGCTCTGTGCTTTTCTTCCTCCATGCTGAACACCCAAAAGCGCCTCTTCCCTGGCAGGTATTTTGTTCCTGAAAGCCGCAATGCTTACCCAATTATCTCCCAGACTCAGAGGCACCAGGGCTGGCTTACTCTGGGATGAATAGGGACCTCATGCTGGGGGTCTGTGTATAAAAGGCTGTGTCTTCTCAATAAAAATCAGTTAGTTGTACTTCCAGAACTATGTGTTGTTTATTTACTGGGAAAAAGGGTTATAATCACTAACCAGTGCTTCTTCCAGCTACGAGGAGAATTCAGTGTAGATACACAGTCGGGGTAGTGGAGCTCCACTACATATGTATTTTTTAGTGTGGGCTTAAAAGGTGCCAAGTAGAACTTCTGTTAGCAGGAATAGTTGTGGTGGTTGAGTTATAATGGAGCTTAAATGCCCCCCACATTGAGCATTAGCTGGGGTAATGATACAAAAAAAGAGAACAAATTCAAGAAGACAACAATTAACATAGCAATCATAATGCGTGTTTGCAACAAAAACTCTCGGAATCAGGCTGCATCAATAAGAGATAAAAGGACAGCAACCAAAGCAGCATTTCGGGTAGAATGAGGGTTTAGCAGTGGCAAGGTGGCAGCAGGAACAAAGTCTGATGGTAGGAAAACTCCACTTTTGTTGAACTTAGACTGGTAAAGAGCCTACTGGAATTAAGGCCTTGCAAAATTTGAGGTGGGTAAGAGTGTGAGACTTTATGTTGACCTTTTGTACATTATCATCCCGAAGGACATCCACCACTGCATTATATGCCTAGAAAATTCCTTGATAAAGTTGAGCACTCTTGAAGGTATAAATTGGGGATCTCTTAACAGAGCCCAGGCCTTATCAGAGTCTCACTGGAAACACAGTCCAAGAGGCCATTTCATCTCCTTCATCTTGGGTATTCCAGGGTTCCAGGGCCCAGATAGGTCTGGCTTTTCTAAGAGCTCATCCCCACGGACTTCACATGCCAGAAAGCGTTGTTGGATTGGGAAATGTCGGGTCGGTATCACCTGGAATGGGCACTTCATGAACAACAGCCAAAGAGCTCTAAGGATACATGTCCTTCCAGTTCAAATGCTGACTGTGCTCCCTACTGGGATGGATATTCTAATCTTTATTTTTTGCAAAGATGTTGCAAATACATGACATATATTGCTATGTTTCTTAATTGCTGGTTGGGCAGCACAGAAATATTCTAGTTTTGGAGGTTTTTAAATGTTGAACCTTTGTTGTTGACATTTAATAAAAATAAATAAATAAAGTTACTTAAAATACATTCTTATGAACAACAATAATGTTTTAAGCTGTTTTTTTTTTTTTTTTTGGTTGGTTTTTGCACAAGACTAATCCAAAATCAAATCACATATTCTGAAACTGAAGGCTTTAACCCCTTAAGGACGAGTGACGGACGAGGTCCGTCACTCAAGAGATTGCCTTGAGTGAAACGGACCTCGTCCGTTTCAGTGTGAAGTGCAGGGAGACGGATCAGTGCTGATCCTGCCCCCTGGTGTAAAAAAAAAAAGTAAAATTAAAATCCCACCCCCCTTTACCCATTTTAATAAAAAAATAACCCCTTCCCTGCCAATTGATCACTGACTACAGTGATCAATTGGCAGGGATTACATTTTACTGTGATCTGATTTTTTTTTTAACCCCTGAGGGTTAATTCTTTTTTTTTTTAACCATCAGGGGTTACATTTATTTTATTAATTAATTTAAATATTTAAAAATTATAAATTTAGCTAGCTGGGGAGGGTGGAAGTTAGTGGGGAATTGGGGGATTTAGTGTTAGGCTAACTAGGGGTTAACGTTAAAAAAAGTTTTAAAATAAGCTTTAAAAAGTTAAAAAATTAAGTTAAAAAAGTTTTAATAACGTTTAAGTAAAAATTTTTTAAAAATAAACCCTTTACCCAGTCCAAATAAAAATTAACCCCTTCCCTGCCAGTCGATCACTGCCTACAGTAATCAAAATACAGATCACAGTATTATACTTAAATAATTTTTTTAAACACCTGACGATTAACTTTTATTTATTTTTTAACCCTCAGGGGTTAAATTTATTTAATTAACTAATTTAAATATTGTATAATTAAATATTTTGCTAGCTGGGGTGGGTGGGAGTTATGGGACAATGGGGAATTTACTGTTAGTGCTGCTTACTGCTAGTTAGGGGTTAACGATAAAAAAAAAAAAAAGCTTAGAAAAATGTTAAATCTGTAAAAAAAAGTTTTACGAAAGTTTAGGAAACTTTAAAAAAATTAATGAGCAAAACAAAAGTTTAAAAAATAGTTTTAAAAAATAAAAAAAAGTTTTAAAAAGTAAAAAAATACATTTAATAACGCTCATTACGGGGGGCGTGGCCGGACATCGAGCGAGATGGACGCACATTAAGTGAGCTCCGCTACCACGGGCTCCAACAAGCGGCTAAAACACATTTTTCCAGGTGAATCACCCGACCCAAAACGCTGGAACGATGTCCCAACACAGGACGAAGAAACACACGGAGGCAAAAGAAAAATCAGCCTTCTTTGCGGCCAGAACGCCACAGCATAAAGCCGTCGATCCACAGGCCCAAAATGGCGCCGACCAGGACCACGATACTGAGTGCGACCATACTGTGAGTAAACAAGATGACTGCCCTCTGACCCAGAATCTCTTACAATCCATGCTGGATGCAGCAGTTACCAAAATGCAAGCTACTGTTACAGAAGCCCTAAATGACATCAGGAAAGGCCTCAGAGATCTGGAAGCTCGAGCTTCCCACCTAGAGAGTAATGTAGAAAACCTCACAGGAGCACAAAACGATACTGACACACGCCTTAGCAAAATTGAGGAACAACTCTATAGACAAGAGACCAAACTAGCTGATGCAGAGGACAGGTCACGACGCAACAATGTACGGTTAAGGGGAGTCCCTGAAGATGTTGCACCGCAAAACTTAACGGCATACGCCGTGGAGTTCTTCCAAGCATTACTTCCAGATATCCCCACAGACATGTTCTTACTGGACCGCATTCACAGACTCCCCAAGCCACAACATCTGCCTCCTACCACTCCGAGAGATGTCCTCATGAGACTACATTACTACCACGTAAAAGATCAAATACTACGAGCACACCGTACCAAACGTGACTTACCCACTCAATTCAAAGATATCCTCATGTTCATGGACTTATCGGCAGAGACACTACGCCGCAGGCGGGCCTTTAAAACCATAGCAGACACGCTGAGACACCATCATGTACCTTACCGCTGGGGTTACCCAACCAAACTACTCATATCGAAAGGGGGAAAATTCATCTCGGCGACCACACCAGCAGAAGGTATGGACCTCCTGCAACAATGGGGTATGACCCGGAATACGCAGCTGAACCCCAAGAACCCCGGAAAACCTCTACCCGAGGAATGGCGACCTCAGAAGACAAGACGCACTTCTCCGAGAGACGAATGAGCACGTACAGCGTGATACAGCAAGTTCTAAACATGTTTAATATGTTACTTACCTGTTATATATTTGGTTATATTACGATAAGAACGCACTAATAATTGCTTACTAACACCCTGATAATGTGCCCCTGAGATCCTCCCTTTGGAGACGGGAGTGGCATTAAGTGCGGAAACTTATAGGGCCTTACCTAATACTCTTCCCTACTCCCCACAGACTACCGACCCCTAAGGTCACATGCCGCTACTGAGCAGACCCTATACTGCCCATAAAGAAACTGATCGTTCCATCCGCAGCATGTTACCCACATACATGGGCGAGGTGCACCCGATTCATGTTGGGCCCGCAGCGACCTCTACTCGCCCCGAACCGATCACAACACCCCCACTTAGGAAGTGCCATAGTCAAGGCACATACCTCTAAATTCACCATTGTATGATACTTTATTTGTTCATTGCTTGATTGTTTGATTTTCTTAAGTTGATTTTTAATGTTGAATGTTATATTGTACACCTGGTTGCAAACACCACCCGCTACACCACGGACACCCTCTGACTGACACACACAGTCCCCCACACCAGACACACCGATAGGCCACCCGACCCTACAGGACAGGACCGCCTCCCCTCCTCCCACTACGACAAACATCCACAACATACAACCAACTGATAGTAGGCACATACACAGCATACAACTCACATGAAAAATGAAGATAATTACCCATAACGTCAGGGGTCTGAATTCGCCCACCAAGCGACATACCCTCCTCAAAAAACTCAACAACACACACGCAGACATTGTCTGCTTGCAAGAGACCCACTTTAAACAGGACTCAAAACCCATCCTAGGTCTCAAAAACTTCCCACACCAGTACCACGCTACTGCTCCGAACAAAAGCAAAGGAGTGACGATTCTGCTGAGCCACACTCTAGCCTTTGACCTAATCTCCATCGACTCTGACCCAAAGGGCAGATATCTCATTTTAATATGCACTTTGAACAACGCCACATATACAATAGTGAACTCTTACTCCCCAAACGCCAACCAGAAGGCATATTTGGCCTTCCTCTTAGATAAGATAGAGAAGCTCCAAACAGGCACAACGGTCATCTGCGGTGATTTTAACCACATCCTAGACCCTAATGCGGATTCTACAGCCCGACACTCAGCGAAACGCAGAAAAACACTACATAAATACTGCAATTCCCTAAACAAGCTTCTGTCAGCGCACGGTCTCTATGATGTATGGAGAACCCTACACCCTAACGAGAGCGAATATACCCATTACTCCCAAGTTCATAATACCTACTCCCGGATAGACGGGTTTCTCCTACGCAACGTGCACCTGCAGCAAATAAAGACATGTGACATAGAAACATCCACGATATCGGACCATAATCCAGTATCATTAATACTCGCAGATTCATATCAATTAAAAAACCATAGCCCATGGAGACTTAACGAGCACCTCCTTAACGATCCCTCCTTCCTAGAAAAACTGAAGACCGAAATGACTCTATACTTCACAACCAATAGCCTTTCTAGCCCGACTCCCACCACTCTGTGGCTAGCCCACAAAGCAGTCATCCGAGGTACCCTGATAAGCAGAGCAGCATATATTAAGAAAACTACCAACACCACATTGCTCACACTCCTCAAAAGAGTTCAAGACCTACATAGAACAAATCAAGCAAACCCCACGAAGACACTCCAACAGCAAAAACACGCAAAATGAAATTAACGACATACATCTCTGCAAAGCAACTACAGCATTAAAGAAACTTAAGGCCACATCCTACTCGATGGGCAACAAGGCTACGAAGCTACTAGCGCTAAGGCTAAGGTATAAACAAGCACAATCAAGAACTCAATTCCTAAATACACAATCCGGACTAAAAGTGATGCAGCCCGCTCAGATATGTAATGAGTTTGCCCACTACTACAGCTCTCTCTATAACCTGAAAAACGACCCTAACTCCCCCCGACCCACACCGGCGTCCATAAGGACTTTCCTCAATAAACTCGCACTTCCCACTATTAACACACACCAGGCAACAAAACTCACTGCCCCAATCACCACAGAGGAAGTGCTTCGCCATATAGATGCAATGCCCAGAGGTAATGCACCAGGCCCGGGTGGGTACACTAACACATATTACAAAGCATTCAAAGAGATGCTAGCCCCTCCTCTCACCCAATTTTTCAATGAAGCTACTAAACAGAGCTCTTTCCCCACTGAATTCTTGTCGGCTCATGTAATCACAATACCCAAACCAGGAAAACCCCCAACCATATGCCAAAACTTCAGGCCAATCTCGCTGCTAAATGCAGACGCTAAGCTTTATGCAAAAATCCATGCCGACCGTCTCAAAACAATACTACCGTCCCTTATCCATACAGACCAGGTGGGCTTTGTGGCAGGCAGACAGGGCCCAGAAAACACCAGAAAGGTCCTTGACATACACCACCTCCTAAAACGGACCAAACAAGAAAGCATTATGCTCTCGCTAGACGCCGAAATGGCGTTTGATCGCCTAAACTGGCACTTCCTGCACGAAGCCCTGACCCAATATGGCTTTCCACCACCCTTTCTGGCTGTCATCCATGCCCTATACAGCAACCCCACAGCGACAGTTCTGACTTCAGGGTTCTGCTCTCAACCCTTCCCGATAACCAACGGAACCCGTCAAGGATGCCCCCTGTCTCCCCTCCTATATGTCCTAGCTTTAGAACCCCTAGCAATAGCCGTCGGCAACAATAACAACATACACGGGGTACCACTTGGTCAAAAGGAGTACAAACTCAATCTATTCGCGGACGACATATTACTCACACTCACCCAACCACTCATTTCTCTCCCATCATTACACAAAGAATTACACACATACAGCCAACAATCCTACTACAGACTTAACATCACCAAGACACAAGCGATGTGCATCAATGTACCCAAAGTCACTGAAGACGGTCTGAAAGCGGCCCACAATTATGATTGGAGAGCTGATCATCTCACATTCCTAGGCATCAGAATAACCAACAAACCCATTGACCTTTTCACAGCGAACTATACAAAACTATTAAAGGAAATTGAAAAGCTACTAAGCAGTTGGAAAAACCTATTTCTATCATGGATCGGTAAGATTGCTGCCATCAAAATGACAATACTTCCCAAAATACTGTATCTTTTCCGGTCCCTGCAAATCAAGATCCCGCAGAGCTACTTGATGAGTCTGCAAGCAATCCTCCTGCGTTTCTGTTGGGGTGGGAAACACCCCAGGGTTCCTAAAGCCCTGCTCTTCAGACACATAAAACAAGGTGGAATGGGATTTCCTAACCTAAAACTATACTACTCCGCAGCTCTACTCACGAATGTCATCACCGCACATTCATCGATTCCACCTCCACAATGGGTAGAAATAGAAAACCAATTCTGTACCAACAAAAACCTATCCTCCACCCTATGGACTCCCAAACATGCCAGAATGAGAGCCATGGATATGTTGCCCCCCACCAAACTCTTACTATCCACATGGGACAATTGCAGGGGAAAGTTATGCTCGGCTCACCCATGGGCACTAGCTGCCCCAATCCAAACTCTACATCACTGTAATGGCACATTTCCGCACCAAAAATGGGAAGAGAAGGGCATCACCCATATATACCACCTCTACACGTCAGACGGCCTGAAACACTTCCCAGACCTTCAATCTGAGTTTACTCTCTCGTCGACCTACACATTTGCTTACTTACAATTAAAAGCCCTGCTGCAAGACAACTTGATCTATGACAGAAGACAGACGCTACGAACCACAGTGACGAGGTTCGAAATGCAATGCATGTCAACATCACCCCCGAAAAAAGCGCTACCCATATGCTATGACAGCCTAACAAACCCCAAAACAGAAGACACTTGGAAATTCATGAACGACTGGCAGGAAGACCTCCAAGAAATAATCTCCCCACGAGAATGGAAGAGAATCTTCACGGCACACGAGGGTCTGTCCTCCTGTGCAACCCACCTCGAAACGGCACGCAAGCTACTATACAGGTGGTACCTGGTGCCCTCCCGTTTACGCACCATGTACCCCGAAACAACAGACGTCTGTTGGCGTTGCAATGCGCATAGAGGCACAATGTTGCATACGTGGTGGACCTGCAACACTGTAAACGAACTTTGGAAAACAACGGAAAACATGATACAAGAAACTACAGAATGTACCCTGCCCCACGACCCGAAAACAATCCTCTTACGATCATTCCCTGATACCATCCCCAAACCAGCGAAAAAAATGATATACCTCATATTGAGTACAGTCTCTACTCTTATAGCCAGAAACTGGAAGACCTCCACTCTTCCCTCAATCCAGGAAATTACGGCTTTGATGTCAACGACAGTGGACTATGAACTCCACATGTGGAACCAACTGAAAATTGGGAAACTGAGCCCCACCATTGCCGAGATGTGGCGCACCTACTTAGCGAACAGGAGCCACTCCACAAGCCACTCAGCCTAATGCGAAAAGTGTCTAACATAAGTCAAGACTCACGCAACCCCCACCACTAAGAGCAGGAGAGCCTGCTCTCCACTAATACGCTACACTATCACACCACACGACTACAATGACCCTAGACAAATCCCAACCCTCAGACGACCCCGACAAAGACGGCATACACCAGAACCGCGACCGATACCCTCACCAGGTTCTCTACCCTTATTCTCCCTTCCCCTTCCCCCTCCTCCCAACCCTCAGCTACGAACATGGAATAGGAGGTGACAGCATGCACCTGACCCATAGACCTTTGCACAACGACATACGTTTGTGAAATGAGAGAGACACCTCAAACAGGTATCTTCCAAGAGCCAGTTCATAAAGACATGGAACATCACGTCTCCCACTGAATTAGAATCAAGCGAGAACACCATATACATGGTTCTGATATATCACTATCAACGGAACCTAGTCGAAGGACATACAACACACTAACACATACTGGAACAAATACTAGTTCAACATCATTCCCCTAAGTGGAACTTACCATACACACCTTCGTTCAAATCGAACAGTTAAAACACACTACAGGTTATAGTGTGTATTGGACCGACACCCTACGTATGTAAACTATGCAGTGCAATGAAGTTAACTATGTCATGTCAAACAAACCCTTTTGACCCCCCTCCCCGCTTCCTTTCTGTATCCCTATACTATTTGAAAACAATAAAGAATACGTTATAAAATAATAACGCTCATTACCACTACACCTGGTACAAGCTAGCGGAAAAATGATCCCACGCTAAGGTTCAAAATATGCCTTTTGAAATACCCTGGGATGTCTTCTTTAAGAAATGGTATGGCTTTATGGGGTATTTGGATTATATAGCCTGGTAAAATACTCTAAAATGTGACATGGGCACAGCGTAAAAATTTAAAGTTTGAAAAAAAATGGAATGTCTGTGTCCCAAATGTGCCCCTCCGATGTCCACATATACCTGGCAAAGGTACATACGGGGGTATTTTTGTACTCATCAGACATAGCTGAGCAACATATGAAGTATTATACAGTCGTAGCACACATAAGGTTTGCAAAATATACTGTGCAAACTCACTTTGTGTGTCAAAAAGGCAGAAAAAACGCTTATTACCACTACACCTGGTACAAGCTAGCGGAAAAATTATCCCACGCTAAGGTTCAAAATATGCCTTTTGAAATACCCTGGGGTGTCTACTTTAAGAAATGGTAGGCCTTTGTGGGGTAGTTTGAATTTAAAACCTGTGAAGATGCTTGGAAATTGCACATAGGCCCAGCGTCAAAATTCGAAGTTCTGTAAAAACTGATATGGCTTGGTCTCCTATATGGCACTGTAGCTTCACGAAATAGTGCCATAGACATAAAATGGGGGTGTCCTTTTACTCAGAAGACTTAGCTGAGCATAATTTGGGGGGTTTGAACTTAGTGGCACATATGAAATATACAAAATGCCCAGCAAAAATGCAATCCGTATGTAAAAAATGCACAAAATTATTTTTTACCACATACTTTGACATGTAATGGTAAAAAAATGGGGGCATGTTAAGGCACAATATGCACCTTATGAGATACCCTGGAGTGTCTACTTTTACAAATGGTAGGCCTTTGTGGGGGGTGTTTGAACAGTCAAACTTTTATAATACCCCAAATGGAAGCATAGGCTCATTAAATCCGTCTCTCAAAATTCTACTGTGAATACTGAAAAGGACAGGTCTCCTATATGGCACTGTAGCTTCACGAAATAGTGCCAAAGACATACAATGGGGGTACCGTTGTACTCAGGGGTCAAGTCCTGGGGAAAAAAGTGTGGGAACTCCCCCCCACCAAAAAAAAACCCCACTTGTATGCATATATAAACGCGTGCACACACATACACTCACATGCACTCAGACACTCACAGACGCACACACATACTCAGACACTCACACAGTGGTGTATTTTAATTTTGTGCTGCCCTAGGCATGACTATACCTGAGAACCCCCTAATCTAAATTTACCACCCCTTCCTGTCAAGGGCGCACCGCTTCCTGATTAAGAACCCACCCCTTCCTCTTTAGACTACACCTTTTCCTGCTCCTTTTAAAGAAATACTATAGCGCCAGGAAAACAAAGCTGTTTTCCTGGCACTATAATTCCCTGTAGTGCCCCCCCTCCCTCATGTCCTCCCCTCCCCCACTCGACACTGATGGGGTTAAAATCCTATGGGTATTTAGCAGATGCTGGATGTCCTCATGCACAGGGTGAGGACGTCCAGCATCAGTTAGATGACTTTTGGTCACCTAACCACCCGAAAGTCCCTCTAGTGGCTGTCTGATAGACAGCCACTAGAGGTGGAGTTACCCCTCAAGGTAATTATTGCAGTTTCTGAGAAACCGCAATAATTACACTTGCAGGTTTAAGGGGACTGGGACACTGCACCCAGACCACTTCAATGAGCTGAAGTTGTCTGGGTGCCTATAGTGTCCCTCTAAGCACACTCTCTGACAGACACCCACACTGGCAGATACACACTGACAGTAACACACACACTCAGTGACAAACACACAGACGTCACTGATTTGACACACACACACATTCATTGACAGAGAGACACACACAAACACACTGACAGACACACACTAATAGTCACACACACACTAAATGACAAACAGACTCTCACTGATTTGACAGACACTTACAAACATACACTAACAGAAGCACATACACGCAAACATGTGCATACACTAAAAGAAGCACATACACTTATACGCACACACACGTGCATACACTAACAGAAGCACATACACGCAAACATGCATACACTAACAGAAGCACATACACTCATACACACACACGTACATACGCTAACAGACGTAAATACACTCATACACACACACACACTGACACAAACACACACATACACCAACAGACATGAACATACACACACATACATAGACTAACAGACACACACACACACACACACATAGACTAACAGACATACACACACACACACATAGACTAACAGACATACACACACACACACTAACAGACATACGCACTCACACATACACTAACAGACATACACACACATACATAGACTAACAGACATACACACACATACATACACATACACTAACAGACATACACACACATACATAGACTTACAGACATCCACTAACAGACATACACACATACACTAACAGACATACACATACATAGACTAACAGACATACACTAACAGACATACACACATACACTAACAGACATACACACACATACATACATAGACTAACATACATAAACACAAACATACATATATACAAATTATTCAAATTAACATTGCCCACCCACCCAGCCTCCCTACTTTTTAGGAAAGCTGGCATGGATTGGTCCCTGGGGTCCAGTGGGGCTGCAGTGAGGCGGGCTGCTCTCTCCCTGTCATGGGGGGGCACCTGATTGCCTGCCCCCCGGCGGGCTGCTCTCTCCCTGTCATGGGGGGGCACCTGATTGCCTGACCCCCGGGCTGCTCTCTCCCTGTCACACGCGGCGAGGGAGCTGTGTCCTCTCTGCTCCCTCTCGCCGCGTGGGTTGTCTGCTGATGCAGGGAGCCGGAATATGAAGTCATATTCCGGCTCCCTGCATCAGAAAACGGCGCGCGGCGAGAGGGAGCAGAGAGGACACAGCTCCCTCGCCGCGTGTGACAGGGAGAGAGCAGCCCGGGGGGGCAGGCAATCAGGTGCCCCCCCCATGACAGGGAGAGAGCAGCCCGCCAGGGGAACAGAGGGCATTTGGGGGCGGCATTTTTTGCCGCCCCCTGAGTGCCTGCAGGGGGAACGGTGTTCCTGCTGTGAAAAAAGTGCAGGAACGCCGTTCCCACGCATTCCTGCAGGACTCGAGCCCTGGTTGTACTCAGCAGAAGTAACTGAACACATAATAAAACTTTGTACAGAAATAGCACACACCAGCTTTACAAAATACACATGAGAAGTTCTTTGTTATAAGTTTGTGTGCAAAAACCCCCAAAAAACACAATTTTACTCCAATATTTAGCAGAGGTTGGCGGTAAAATGGCTACGTAGAAAGTGTCAAAACAACCTTAGGTAAATAGCCTGCGGTGTCTACTTTATATAAATATATACTTTTGTGTGGCAATTTTGTTTTCTTTTATGGCTATTAAGCTTACAAGACAAACATACCAAATACTAAAATCGCTCCACATTAAAAGTTTATTTTACTCCTTGTGCTTTGTGACCTGTAACTACCAAAAAAAAATTAAAATCCCAGACACATTACATATTCTGTAAATCAGAACAACTAAATGAATTTATTTTTAATTACTTTCCTTAACCTGCACTAATTGTGCACACATTATTATTGCAAAAACTGTAAAAAAAACACAAAATGTTTCATTTTTTTGCATTTTTCTGTATTTTTTTAATAATAAATAAGCATTTATATATATATATATATATGTTACATCAAATTAAAGCCCTTTCTGTCCTTTAAAAAACGGTATATAATATGCGTCGGTGCAATAAATTAGTCAAATGCAAATTGCAGTTGAACGCAAACAGCAAAAAATGCAAAAAATGCCGTTGTCATAAAGTGAAAGACAAGCTTCCGAAGCTCTGTCCTTAAGGGGTTAATTAAAAATTATGTAGACATACATGACAGAAAAAAGTACATACATGCTCTATGTTTAGCTGTATAGAGCACAAAGGTTTCAAAAAGAGAAAAAAAAGTATCTTTGTGCCTTTTATTACATTTGTTCATTTATGTGATTAGAAATAAAAAATAAAAGTATAATGTAATGTTTTGGAAAGGTGAGCTAACAGCAAATGTGAAATAAAATATTTAGAAGAAAACTCAAGATTTGTTGGAAAAAAATTAATTAAAAAAAGAAGGAAGAGAATGAAGTCAGGGCAAAAGAGGTTAATCAAATAAATGTGCACACTGTGTGTCACCACTATTAGTAAACCAATAATATGATAGATTAAATTTTAAATCAAAAGTGATTGAAATATTGCTGGTACTACACTTCATGTGATCCCCTCTCCAAAGACACAATATATCTATATAAACTATATAAACAGTGAAGTGGAGTGCTATATAATATATGCAAACCTTAAACAAACACACACATACTCCCTTGCCTGTTTCCCTCCAAGTCAATGGCGCTACCTTCTGCTCTATCTTGCAGGTTTGCTGCATAGGTGTTCTCTTTGATTCCGAACTCTCCTTCACCCCGCATGTCTAATCAGTCACCAAATCCTACCGCTTCCATCTTAAAAACATAGCGTGGAACTGCCCCTATTTAACACCCTTACGTTCTGCCGGAGACCTACGTCTAATCTCTGTATGTACTCCTACCTGATGCTCGTCTTAAAGATTTCTCTAGTGTTGCACCGTTTCTATGGAACGCCCTTCCTATCTCTGTTTAAATTTCACCAGTCTCCACTCCTTTAATAAAATCTTTGAAAACGTACATTCTTCTGGAAAACATATCAATTAAACTGTGAACAGCTTTCTATCCCCACATCCTGATTCCTCTCCTGCGACTGTCGTCAAAACAAAACACTATGCCCTCAATGAACACTATCCTAGCAACTTACTTTTCTACCCTACCCTTGCCTTTTGTGTCACTACACTCCACTCCCTCTGGCATGTAAGCTCATTGAGCAGGGCCCTCAATCCATCTGTTCCTGCGTGTCCAACTTGTCTGGTTACAAATATGTGTCTGTTAGTCTGCCCATTGTACAGCGCTACATAACTGTTGGCGATTCATAAATAATAATAATAATAATAATTCACTTACAAATAAATCTTTAATATTTCAAATTTATATATAAACTATATTATTGTTTGATGTTTATATTGAAGATTAATTTGTAAGATAATTGTTTGTTTGTTTAAGGTTTGTACATAGTACATAGCACTCCACTGTTCCAAAAGAGGTTAATGTCTGTTAAAATCAAAGCTGCTACTTTTGCCACACCCAATAGGAAATTGTTCGCTAATTATTTGGGTGAGTGACTGACTTCTGAGTCGTAGTATGATTACGCCAAAAAGAGAGATACAATGGAATGGTGAAAGACAAGATTGATAAAAAAAAAAACTAGTTTAGAAAAGAGGGGAGTTTACGTAAGTAGGATATTAGAAGAAAGGAGTAGAGAGAAAGGAAGATGAAGGAGTAGAGAGACAGAGGTGAAGAAGGTCAATGACAAAGAAATGCAATGAGAGAAACAGAGAAAATAGTAGATAAAAAATTTACAAGATGAAACATCGTTAGAAAGAATGTTAGATATAAGAAAGCACTGAAAAAAAGAAAGAAGAAGCAAATTAAGGAAACTGCATAGTTTAGATCTAAAATTCAATACGATGAGATGCAATAACACAAAGCAGAAGAGAAATATGAGAGAAATAGTTGAGAGGAGATGCTACATGGGAAATGAGCGATAGGGAGTGCCAGTGCTTCAGAATCAGGAAAGGGAAATACATAGTTGAGTAGATGAAATGGCAGAAGAAAGAAAGGAAAAAGAAAGACTAAGAAATATTTTAATGAAGTAAGGATATGAGTGAATAGCAGAGAATCAAAGGACCATCAGGCCCAATCAGTAGTGGTATAGCAAGAGTGGCCAACTCGGAAATAGCAGTCCCAACAATACTTGAGCGGTTGTACCAGGACACCGATAGATTGCAGGGTAAGAGAGCATTAGAGTAGATGAGAGAGAATTAAGGATGTAAAAGAAAGAGAATGTTGCAGTGAAGACCGATAAGGATTAATTGAGGAACGCTGAATTAAAAATAGCAGCAATCATGTAAAAATAATGGGACACACTACTGTCATAAGGAGATAGATATAAATAGAGATAAAGAGGGGGAGGGGGAGAAGAGAAAGAAAATCTGGAGAAGAAAGAAAGTGCTGAACGAAAAGACCAGAATTCACCCCATACATCAGATCTGATCGCTCTGGCCTTGATTGCGCCTCTGACCTAAAGGTGGGGGTAGCTAAAATAGTTTCTCCATTTACTGATGCAGGGAGTGTGAGTGTAATGAGGAGAATTAATTAATGAGAGCCAGTGAAGCAGGACCTGTCAGAAGGCAGAGACAGAGAGGAAGCTTTTGGGTGATGTACAGTTATCATTTGAGGTCTAGCTTCTTCAATCATTAAAGAGTGCTTTTAATGACTACGAAAGGTGTTAAGTGACTGAGCGCTTTTACTGCATCCTAAATGACAGCACCCCCTTAATGGAAAAAATACAGACAGGGAGAGAGATGGATGATGGGGGGGTTGTAACTGACACAACAAGAGATAAATTATAGTGTAGGCTGAGTTAAACAGAAAAGGAGACAGGGAGATATGTAATGTGATAAGAAGAGAGAAATAAAATAAAAAATAATACGAAAGATTGATGGAAACATGGGGAGAGACAGTGAGAATTAGGTATCCCTTATTAAAAGGATGAAAAGAATGTGAGACCAATTAAAAGAATAGACAATTACGCATTGGGGTGGGGGCACACTAGAGCAGGCATTGGACACTGTGGGTGGAAAAGATTGCTTTTGAGAGAGTGAAATAGAATGAATGAATATCTAAGAATGAGAAACCAAGCGATGGGTAGAGAAGAATATTCAAAGAACTTGAAGAGAGAAAGTGAAAGTCAAAATAGAAAGACAGAACGACTTAGGATTTATGATTTTTTGCAGAGGAAATATGAGAGGTTGAAAGATCAAATCATTGGGACCTGGATTTGAAGACAAAATGATGCAAACATAGAAATAGGATGGATTGACAGTTAAATTCACGAGAGCCAGGGAAAAATAGAGAACTTGGAACTCAAAGAGAGAGAGAGCTTAAGCTAAAGCTTCAGAAGGAGAGAAAAATGTAGAATATGACAGAAATCATGCAGCATAGCTGTGTTTAGAGCATGTTGTGTAGAAAAAGATAGAAGCAGAGATGAGGAAAAATGCTTAGTTTTGTAAAGAGATACTAGGTATAGAAAAAGAGTGAACGGTAAAGAGATTATATTGATAAACTATGGAAGAATAAAAGAAAATTTGAATCAAAATGGGACAAGAAGGTCAGCAGAGACAGAGAAAATGTATTTGAGGGGAATAGAAGGAGCCTATTATACAGAAATAAAGGGGGATAGGAACCATATGAAGGCGATGGAAGAATTTAGGAAACATGAAAGTGAGTAGTAGAGGGAGGGAGTGAGAGAAGGCGGTGAAGGAATGATTCAGAGAAGAAAAAAAGACTTGAAACAAATCCTGGAGAGCAGCGAGACATGAGAGATGAGAAGGAGGAGTGCAGGAGATTTGGCGCGGGGGGAGTAGGAGGGTTGATGAGAGTGCCGGGATGGGGGGAGGGGGGTGCAGACTGCTGATTAGAGATTGGCTGCACAGTGCTCTGATTGATTCCTTGAAGCAAAGGCTGAGAGATGCTGTAGCATTCAACTTTCATGTACAGAGATTTATCTGTTCACATGAGACCCCCAGCACAGGGGGGAGTAGAAACCTCAAGCAAATGCACTCCTTCATCTGAAAAATATGAAACTACTACTCGCATCTTTATCATCATATATTAACATGTATCTATCCATACTGTTGTAGCATGTATATTGCAAAATTCAGACTAAAATAGCCACACTGTTACTCTATATGAGTTGGAGAATATTTGCCTAAAATGTACAGTTCTGTCTTAAATTCACTACAACTTGCTCTTTAGCACATATATGTTAGAGTTAGTCTTAAGCATCTTTATAATCCACCCTCAGAATGTTGATATAATTAGTGGCTGTATCAACATTTATAATGATCACTTAGGGGGGGGTCAACCTAAATAACCGTAACTAACCTAACATAATCCATTTACCAGTTTCAAATCAAGTTAATTATTCAGAGTCGTCTATGCCTATCATTACAATCAGCAAGAAGGGGTCAGCCCCTACAACCAAGTCATTTAAGGGTTAAGCAGACTGTGATGAGTGCTTGAAGTGATAAAATATTTAGGATGAATATTAATGCTCTGCGATTCTGACCTTCACCGCTCCCAGACCTTGCTTACAGCTAGAGTTTGCAGTCTGCATCCTAATGAGAATGCCAAGAGAGGGTGGGGGTAACTTACATGTACACACAAGATGACCCTAAATAATAAAAATAAAGACCTTGTGTCATCTGTCCATGGCATGCTAACATGCTTTGGGACACATGCATGTCACAAAGATTATTCTTTTTTCTCTTTCTGTACCCATGTCTACTTGGTAAGGAATACATTTTTTTCTATTACTCCAATAATAAGTAAGCTTTATTTTGCTTTAAATATTCATGCAAATCCCACCTGTACACTCATTTTCAAAGCAAAGTCAGTTGACAGAAGTGTGTTCAAGTCAGTTTAGGTTGGCCTTTTCAAGTTTACCAGTACTTGCATTCATAAATAATAGCCATATAAAAATAAAATACTGACTTAAGCTGACCGGTGGTTGGCATTTAAGAAGTACTCATGAAGAGCCATCTTGTCAAAATACTCTCCTCCAAGTCAGTCACTACCATGGACCAGTCATGGTAACGATGAAACCTAAATAAATTGCTTGTGGGCAGCTCAGTACTGGCAGTGGTCAAACAATTTAAAAAACAAGGAAGCACCACTCTAAACAATGAGCAGACATAGATTAACTGGGAGAGACCAAACACAACTCACCCTGTTCTAGCACTCTACTGGTGTTGGGTAAAAAGGAAGTAACTATGCCGAGGTGGAGGAGCACAAATCCATTTCTATGCTTGAAATCTTAGATTTAAACTGTACTGTCCCAGAATGATGTAAGCCTAGACAAGCATTGAAATTTGATTGCAATAGGCCCCTTGCAACCAACTTGTCTCTAATTAAGAGAATACTTGAAAATTTTCCCCCATTTTTTTTTGCCTGACCTTGTGCTAATTTTACTCTGCATCTTCACTTGACCTGAACAGACAACCTTTTTTTATCTTTTAGTCTAAAAGTAAAGCTCCATATTCTCTCTTCAAAACTGGTTTCTCCTTACTGAGGAGTGTCCAGTTTTGCTCTTCAGACAAGGTTATTTACTAAACAAAAAATTGTGGAAAATTTGAATTAAATTTCATAGGCCAAAACTGTAGACCATGATAACCAAATTCAAAGTAAAATATGGTTTCAGTTATATTATTCATCTAGGCTTCAAAGAGAACGTTTATAAATAATTACCACAGCATGTAATACTCCATAAAATTATAGCCCACATCAAGTTTCTATATATCCATCTGTCTGGATATGCCTGTATGTTTTTGAGAGAATGAAATGCAGTGTGTTTAGTAAATGTCCGACTGTAAGGTTAGATTGTCATTGCTGCTTATAAAACACAGTCCGTTTCAATAGCCATTGTGCCTGGAGTCTGTATATACAGAATTTTACTTTGAGGGGCTCCACATACAGAGTTTAACCCATTTGCTGCCTAAGGTGTAGCTCCACATCCAGCTGTGTCATTGGGATGTCATCAGCCTTCCGGAAGTAGAGTTCTGTGCTGGCTGATGTCAATTTTGTGCACATTTGAATGCACTAAGTAAGTCAGCTAATGTTCTTCAATAAATGAGTGGCAGGATTGGCATCAGCCTGCTTCAGAGGAACCTTGGTGCCGGCAGGACCAGGTAAGTGGGCAAATGTTGTAAAATGGTTTACCACATTACTGGTGATTGGCACCTGTGTGTTCCTAAAATCATGACCACTACAGCGGACTCTGGTGGTTATGATGATTAAAGGAACCTTTTAAATGCAAGGAGCAATAAACCCCATTTATTTTTAAGGCTCCGCTGTGTAAATCCTGATTTTGTTTGCAGGCTTATGGAGGTTGCATGCAGAATTTCTCATTACTAAAGATGGGAGGAAAATATATGCAGAAACTGTTTATCAACTTGTTAACCCGTTGCAAACCATGCTCCTCTTTGTCGTTATTGTCTTCTAACGACATACAGGCTGAGTTTTCATCATATTGAGTGTTCACCTATCTCAGTGCTCACCCTGCAGCATATTGTTTAAGAATTAACATGCTTTTTTCCTACTCACTGTACAAAGTGTCCACACTGTCCACTCCCAAAGCAATTGACAATCGCTGTCATCTGTCTTCTGCATAGCTCCTATTGACACCTGTCACTGTTCCCTCTCTGTGGCTGCCTCCTCTAAATCTGCACCATGTTCATAATGTACATCAGCTCTTGTGTCTCCCTCCCTTTCTGTCTCTCCTCATTCCATTAATTCACAGTGTCACCACAGTGTCACCACAGTGTCACTCCCGCTTGTCCCCGGGACATGCAGCAGAGTAGATTAATCAATTCCTAGATAGCTATTGATCTTTGCTGCTCTCTCTCATCAAGATTTGACCCCCGTATAAAAAATGGAACCCTTCTGCTCCAAAGATTCATCTCCTCTAATATAATGAAAAAGGAGACATTTTATAGGAAAGGCTATGGTGATTAGAACATTTTGGTAGGAGGTATTTTATGTTATCTACCAAAAAGCTGACGTGTATGTTCCAAATACTTGTCTGTATTGTATCCAACTGCAGATTGCAGTGTCATGTCTTCAGGTTGATAATAGTGCTTAATACTTATTTTTTATTTAAAGTCTGGATTAGATTGATACTGTATTGTATGTAACAGCTTAAACTCCGATAGAAAGGATTACATACTATCTGCTGTCTATAATATAACGTAAGCGCTGATAGTGAATATTGGACTCTCTCTGTACTATAGATATTAAGGAGTAAGCTCCAGGATTAGTCTCTCTGTATTACAGTGTAAAAGCATATTTATAAAAATAATTATACCCTCAGTTTAAAAGCAGAAGGACTTAGATGCCTTATACATTGTGGATTGCCCTTCACCATCAACTTAGAGAGAAAAAAAATGAAATTGTGCAATATATTCATAAACTCCCTTTGTATTGTGTAATTGGTTTGTAAATGATGGACATATGGAAAGTTTACACAGAATCAGTAGTTCTTAATAGACTTGGAGATTTGTTTCATTCGAAACTGCAATTCGCCTGATTGGGTGATTGTCTGAATTCTCAAACTCCAAGCCCAAATGTAGATGAGTCATGAACCAAACGAAACAAATGAGGAGCAGTAAAATAAAAAAAAATAATCTATATTTATATATTATACATGTGTAGCGGAGCTCATGTACTCTGACTGTTTTGCTCTGCCAGATTAGCTTCCTCTCTGCTACCTTGGACTCTGTAGCATTTTGACCCAGTAGCTGAAGCTTTACTGGGGTCTCAGACTTCCTCTTCCATCTGACCAGGCTGCAGCTCTCTCCTTCAAGGCAGGGATCATCTCCTGTGCCTTTTCCTCTTGTATTCCTCTTCCAGGAAAGTATCGACATCTCCCCTAACAAACCAGACTGGACACACAACTCCTAATGGAACTAACACACAATTGTTTTGTTTTCACTCAGGACCAGCCCCTTTCATCATTGCATTCAACTTATAGAGACATAGTCAACTTAGTGCATATGACAAAATGATATGAAGAATCATACAGGCACTGATAATAATACAATACAATGTTTATAAAGGAGAGGGGAAGTTAAAGACTAACAAGAAATAGGTCCCCTGCTGCATAAACCATAATATGGAAATAGTACCTGAATATGCAAATTAACCACCCTTGCCATTCATGTAGACACATAATTGTTGCAGCCAACAGGTGGCGATGAAAAGGCTTGCAAGATCTTTCACAACCAGCAGGTGGCATTGCACAGACTCCACAGCTTAATCTGCCTAGTTGGTAAAGAATACCAGCAGAAAAGGAAAGCAGATAAGACATTTAACAAACATTACAATAATACACACCCTGCATCTATAATGGGCACAAGGTGACTTAAACATAAGAGTCATCCGGGAACCTACATGAAGTATCAGTCTTATGCTTTTTCCTCTGTTGATTACTTTATCTCACATGCTCTGGGAACCAAAAAGCAGGAAAATATATTTATATTATGTATATATTATGCAGTATACTGACTTGCCCATTTTCACGCATTTATGGTTCTTCTGATTAATGTTCCCAAATCTTTTTACGTTCAAAGTTTGCATGAGCCAAAAAGCCACATATTCAAAATTCGTATATCTTGCAGTGCACAAGTTTTTGCTGTGTACAAGTCTAGTTCTTAACCCCTTAAGGACCAAACTTCTGGAATAAAAGGGAATCATGACATGTCTCACATGTCATGTGTCCTTAAGGGGTTAAAGGGGCGCTCCACTGCCCAAATGTTTAGTAGAAATACCCTAAATGAATACATGCGTGCATTTTTCTTGCTTTATTAGCCAAGCTTAACTAGCTTTAAGGAGCAAACTGAAGTAGAAAGCAAACCTCCCTGGCTGTCTGATTGATAGCCTAAAGGGGATGGAAGGGGTATTAATTATTTATTAAAGTGCAGGTTTTTCATTTAAATTTTTACTTTTTATAATGGGATACTCCTCACCCATAAAGTACTTCAGCATGCTAAAGTACTTTGTGGGTGTAAGTTGCTCAAATGGGACCAAAGACCCATTCTGTACAATTAACTGGTTTGTTCCTTCTTTTCAAATATTATGTAACCAGCATTAAAGTCACCCTGTCTTTTTTATTTTTATTTTGCTTTTCCTTTTCTTATGCCCCCTGCAATAATCTGAAGTATAGTTCTATTCACATTTATATAGTACACAATTAAGTTAGTCTGACACGATCTCTCTCATAAAACCATGCTGACTCCTGCTAATAATTACTATTCATATTCATGTTTTTGTTTGTTATTTATTAATATTATATTTTATTATCAATTCTATTCATATATTTTAGCATTAAACAAAATAGCACAACTGTTCTGATTTTATTAATGTGAAGTCAGAAACCATTACACAGTCTGCATAAAAATATACATTCTAACACTAAACACATAATTTTTTTTCACATATTGCACACAAATGTGGATCATTTACATATTCACACATTGCACAAACATATATTCACACATATCTGTAAAGGTCTTGTTAAGTAAGGGATCAATAAAGTGTGCTTTGGGAAAAGAGTAGAGTACATATCAAAAGACTCATGATAATATTAAATGTATGCTTACTCATGCAAGGAGCCTAAGTAACAAAATGGGGGAACTGTAGGCAATAGCATACACTAAACTATATGGAATAATAGGCATAACAGAAACATAGTGGGATGAGCTACATGACTGGGCAGTTAACTTAAATGGGTACAAACTATTTAGGAAGGATAGAAAAAACAGGAAAGGTCATGGGGTATGTTTGTATGTCAACCATAAGTTAATGCCAAATCTTAAGTAAGTGGAAAGTGATGAGGAAAATGTGGAAGCTTTATGGGTAAATATCTGATTGGGGAAAAAGAAGGGAAATCAGTTATTGGATGGGATATGTTATAAACCACCTAATGTTAATATTGATGAGGAACAACAGCTGTTTGAGAAAAAATTTGAGAAAATTGAGAAAGCTGCAAATCTGAGTAACACATCAATTGTGTGCAGTTGGTTATGAGTGGGTCCGGTGAGGATCAGCAAGGCTGTGTCTAGGGTTAGTGTGGGGTCCATTCCAGTGGGATGATAATTGATTATGGTATTCCGGGAGTGGGGAGGCAGGAAGTGGGTCTACCCGGGGTTCGTCTCCGGGTCCTTCTGGATCTGGGCCTTGTTCGCTCAGGGGAAGGGATAGGAAGAGGGTATGGAAAAGGAGAGGGGGGGTTGAGGTTCAGGAGAGCATTGGTGGGAAGGGTGGGGTGTCTAGAGTAGGTCTGATCTCTGTATCGGGAGTTGTAGCGAGAGTGTCAGCGCCTCAGATTACAAAGGCAATGCTGTATCGCCTTCGAGCCATGGGTCCCATGTTTTGTGGAATGGTGGAGGCATCTCGTGTTTGTGATGTGAGCCTATCCATTAGGATTCCAACTTGTATCTTCTTATCTATGATTTGAGGGTGTGGAATATGTGGGGTGGCTCACAGTTCAGCTATTGCTCTTTGAGTTGCCAGGACAATTTTCGCTACCAGTTTGTTTTCGTGGCGTGTGAAGGGGTTTTGATAGCAATAGTGCCCAGGGGTCTCTGGGGAAGGGCCTTTGTAAGAGTCGGGTGAGGAGTGATATGACACTGGGCCAGGTGGGTAGCAGTTTGGGGCATGTCAACCAACAGTGCAGGAAAGTGCCTACCTCTCTGCATTGTTTCCTGCAGAGGTTGGAGCTGGTTCTTTGCATGACTGCTAGTCGTTGTGGCGTATAGTACAATTGGAACAGCTTTTTGTATGCTTGTTCCTGGTGTGTGATGCATATAGTGAGTGAGGTAAGTGAGGTCCATATATAAAAATGATGTGTTCTATGTCGACCCATCTTTTTTTCCTTTGGGGGGACGTGCCATTGTTGTACTTGCGCCAGGTGGAATGCTTGTTGGTGGAGTGTGACGTTTGGCAGACCCAGCTCACTTGATCGTTTGGGGATATATATGGTGGCCCTATGTGTTCTAGTTTTGCGGTTTTGTGTTTTGCCGCGTATAATGTGGAGACAAATGCCTAGATAAGTGAGCTCTGTGTGGCAGATTTTAAGTGGGATTGATGTTTTTAGGGAAGTAAGGTCTTGGGGGGAATGTTTATTGGAGCAGTTCAGATTTGGAAGCATTGAGTTGGTAATTTGAGATTTGCGAGTAGTTGAGGCTAACATCAAGGAAGGTTTTGAGTGAAGCTTTGGGTGACATTAGTATGAGTAGAATGTTGTCAGCATATGCCGAGGCCTTGTACCCCTCTCTCCGAATCGTCAGTCTCGTGATTTGTCAGTTGTGTCTTAGCGTTTGTAGGAAGGGTTCCAAGGAGAGAGTGAACAAGAGTGGAGATAGAAGGCATCCTTGTTACATATTACATAGCTACATAGTTACATAGCTGAAAAGAGACTTGCATCCATCAAGTTCAGCCTTCCTTACATATGTTTTTGCTGTTGATCCAAAAGAAGGCAAAAAACCTAGTCTGAAGTGCTTCCAATTTTGCAACAAACTGGGAAAAAAATACTTATTGACCCCAAAATAGCAGTCAGATGTCTCCTTGGATCAAGCAGCTATTACCCCACTAATTAGAAATTATATCCCTGTATGTTATGTTTTTGCGAGTATTTATCCAATTGTAGTTTAAACATCTGTATAGACTCTGACAAAACCACCTCTTCAGGCAGAGAATCCCATATCCGTATTGCTCTTACTGTAAAAAAAACTTTTATTTGCCTTAGATAGTGAAAAAAAGAAATAGTGATCACAATATAATTCAAAAAAACAAAAGCACATAGGGTATACTAAAATATATCATTTTAAAAAGGCCTATTTCAATAAGTTAAGGGAAACTTCACAATATATTGATTGGCATAAATTCTTTATGCAAAAAGAACACTGAGGATAAATTGAATATCTTCCAAGAAATATTAGAAGGGTACGTTTCTCAGTATGTACCATTGGGTAATAAATACAAAAGAAACAAATTAAAACCAATGTGGCTTAGTGGGAAAGTAAATCAATAAATTAAAAATAAGAAAAGGGCATTCAAAGCCTTTAAATCGGACAAATCAGAGGCATCCTATAAAAGATATAAGGAAGCCAATAATGTTTGCAAAAGGCAATTAGATTCTCTAAACTTCAAAATGAAAAATATGATAGCCAAAGAAAGCAAAACCAACCAAAGCATGTTTTAAGTACATAAATTCTAAAAAAAAAAATGAAAGTGTAGGTACACTAAAAAACAGGATGGGGGTGTTAGTTAATGAAGACCAGGAAAAGGCAGAAATTTTAAATAACTATTTCTCCTCTGTATATATTAAGGAAGAACCCATGGCAATAGATATGCAAATGATTGCTGCAAAAAAAAAATGAAGAAACATTGTATTTGGCTAACTCAAGACAAGGTGCTGCAGCAACTAAAGAAAGTTAATATAAACAAAGCTCCAGGGCCTGACGGTACCCATCCATGAGTACTTAAGGAACTAAGTGTGGAAATAATGAACCTCTGTTTTTTATATTTCCATATTCTTTTCTTTCAGGAAGTGTTCCGGAGAATTGGAGGAAGGATGAAAATCCTTGTTCTTGGGTAGAACATTAGCTTTAAAATAGAATACATAGAGTTGGCATTAATGGTACATTTTCAAGCTGGACAGAGGTGGCAAGTGGTGTCCCTCAGTGTTCTGTTTTGGGACTCCTTCTATTTAAATGTTCTTGAAAAAAAATTGAAAGTCATGTATCAGTGTTTGCAGATGACACAAAACTCTGTAAAGTAATACAATGTGAGCAAGATATTACTTTGCTGCACAGGGATTTGGATAGACTGGGGGACTGGGCACTCAAATGGCAGATGAAATTTAATGTAGTAAAATGCAAAGTTATGCACTTCAGCGTCAAGAATGCACAAATAACGTATACCCTTAATGGAAGCAAATTAGAGATAATCACACACAAGAAGGACTTGGGAATTGTTATAGACAACAAACTATGCAACAATGTGCAATGTCAATCAGCAGTGGCTAAAACCAGTAAGGTATTGTCATGCATGAAAAGGGCATTAAAGGGACACTATAGTCACCTGAACACCTTTAGCTTAATTAAGCAGTTTTGGTGTATAGAACATGCCCCTGCAGCCTCACTGCTCAATCCTCTGTCATTTAGGAGTTAAATCCCTTTGTTTATGAACCCTAGTCACACTTCCCTGCATGTGACTTGCACAGCCTTCCATAAACACTTCCTGTAAAGAGAGCCCTATTTAGGCTTTCTTTATTGCAAGTTCTGTTTATCTAAGATTTTCTTATCCACTGCTATGTTAAAAGCTTGCTAGACCCTGCAAGAGCCTCCTGTATATGATTAAAATTCAATTTAGAGATTGAGATACAATTATTTAAGCTAAATTACATCTGTTTGAAAGTGAAACCAGTTTTATATTTCATGCAGGCTCTGTCAATCATAGCCAGGGGAGGTGTGGTTAGGGCTGCATAAACAGAAACAAAGTGATTTAACTCCTAAATGACAGTGAATTGAGCAGTGAAATTGCAGGGGAATAATCTATACACTAAAACTGCTTTATTTAGCGAAAGTAATTTAGGTGACTATAGTGTTCCTTTAAGTCTCGGTATGAAACTATAATTTTGACCCTTTATTAATCGCTGGTAAGACCGCATCTTAAATATGCTGTGCAATTTTGGTCACCTGTTCTAAAGAAGGATATTATGGCACTAGAAAGAGTGCAGAGGCGGGCTACAAAATTAATAAAATGAATGGAACATTTTAGCTATGAAGAAAGGTTAACACAGTTAAACCTCTTTAGTTTAGAAAAACATTGCCTCAGAGGAGATATAATAATATTACACAAATATATTCATGGCCAATACAAACCATTGTGTGGAAATCTATTCACAAAGAGTACTTTAAATAGGACACAAGGGCATGTGCTTAAACTGGAAGACACAAGATTTAGTCTAAGGCAAAGGAAAGGTTTTTACCGTAAGAACAATAAGGATATGGAATTCTCTGCCTGAAGAAGTGGTTTTATCAGAGTCTGTACAGATGTTTAAACAGCAACTAGATGCATACTTGCAAAAACACATTATTGAAGGATATAATTTTTCAGTGTAGGGTAAATGCTTCTTGATCCAGGGATTAATCTGACTGCCATTCTGGGATCAAGATGGAATTTTTTCCTAGTTTGTTGCAAAATTGGAAGTGTGTCATTTTTATTTTTTTTATTTTTTGCCTTCTTTTGGATCAACAGCAAAAAACAAATGTGAGGAAGGCTGAACTTGATGGACACATGTCTCTTTTCAGCCTATGTAACTATGTAACTAGGTTAGGAATCAACTAGCAAAAGTCTAGAGATATCACTGACTGTATCTTAAATTTTAGATTCTTCCTCCATTTTTAGCTAATCTGATTCCATATTGAATTTTTCTATATGTAGCATATACAAGTGTGCAGTGTAATTTTCAGACCTCTCTATTGTTTTTGGGACCTTGAGCAAAATGTAGTGTATTTGACAGAGCCTAAATAACATAAGCATGTCTTGTTCTAGTATGCAATTGGCTATTAAATAAGTTATAAAATATAATTACTACACAAGATTAATATAGATAATAAATAGTCCAGCAATTTAATTATATACTGTTTACGATGACAGCACTTGTCTTTGTTAGTTATCTTTTTTTTTTACAATGTGCTTAATTATATTGTTGTTAAATGTCAAACACATTGCTCATTTTGGCAGTAATATGTGTAAAAACTTTTGTATTATTGCATTAATAGTATTAAAAAACAAAAATAAGACAAACATAAAACAAAAAAAAAACTCCATGAAGTATCAGAAGCTCTATCTAGCCAAAGAGATCCCTTTAACCATCTTGAAAGAAGATCATCTCCCTAACAGGTAGACACATACCTGTTTTAGGAAATGTTCTACATTAGCTGTTCCCATGGCAACTCAACAAGCTGCTGTGAGGATGCCATGAGAAAATGCATGGCAGTGGTAACAGACCATTAGCAGTCTTCTCTTGGACTTTAATTTAACCCTTTGCCTATCCCTCTATTGCATTAAAATGGTAAATACATAAAACAAAAATAACAATCATCTAGTAAGAAATGGGCAATATCTTGGTGTAATGATCTTAACATACATTCCCAGATTTTAGAGGGTTTAGGGATAGTTTGCCCTTTCAAAATCGTTCACTTTCTTTGCCTTGAGATGGTTAAAGCATATTAGACCTGCTCTAAAAATATTTACTGGCTAAACCCTAGCACCTTTTTACTTCTTACAACAGCGAGAAACACAAAAGATTTATGTACAAAATGGTTAATGAAGAAATGCAATTTTTACAAATTTTAAAATAAAAATTCCAGTTCAGCCAAAATTATAAATTGGTTGTTGTAGCGAGAATTCTGTTCAGATTTAAATTCACCACCATTTACTGTTTATTGAATAAACCCCATACATCCATGATTAGTATGTATACGACACAGGCTTCTTGCAATACAGCAATTTTCTTTGCATGTTAGCCATTTTTAACATACTTGCTCAGTATACTATGGAAACATTTAATTTACCCAGAATTCCTTGGGAAACATGCAATGTAATACAACAGACGAAAAAAATAATAGGGTGCTTTTTTTTCTCTTCTGAAAAAAAAAGCTTTCTTTTCCATTCCAGTAGTTATCATTGCAGCTTGTACAGGACTATATTTTCTCTTGCTTTATCTAACAGCACTATGGGCTTTATTTACTAAACACCCATTTACACTGGACTAAAACACAAATGGCAGAATTAAAGCTAAAATACCCAAGCTGTAACAATAGTTGAGTTGTAGATTTTTTTCCCCCCTAGATCAGCACTTTTTTGTCTATATTTTGTCGTTCCGTTTTCAATTCTCTGCTATTCAGTGTTTTTCAAAGAATAATCTCCTATGTGCTGTTTAGTTCAGGGATTCACAGCATCCCCTAAATATACTGAGTATGTATCCACTGACAAATTATATTGTAATTTAATTTCTCTCTGATTGATATTACTGTGAGGGTGTTGTGCTGAGATGTAACCACCAGGGGACAATGTTCAAAAAGCCATTTATTTGTTACAGTTGAGGATTCAAGGGAGGCCCTTAACCTATGCGATGCCATGGCAATCAAAACCACTTTAAGACTGCATAAAATAGGAGTCTGACCATTAAATGTCTCTAAAACAATACCCAACCACCTGAGCATATCAGAATTAGCAGTCTGTGCATCGCACAATAAGCCGAGAAATATATGTAACATGGATTTATGCTAACCATGTGATTTACATCATCTGCAGGGAGATTAACAGGGTTATTCTCTAGTCCACACTACCGTTTACACTATTAAACAATGTCCAGATTTTACAGATAAGGCTCCAAATCAGCCTAAATTTGATACAGCTTTCAGCAGGACAAACCACTACGAGACAGCAGACATCAGTACCCTGATTGTTAAAATCTGTGCCCAGATATAAACCACCCAAGCCTGAATTTAAAAAATCTGGGTCCCGATTGTAGCAATTTGTACTAAATCAACTAAACTTAAACTCATTCAGAGCCCTATCTGCAAAATCTCGACATTGTTATATAGCGTGAACAATGTTTGGAATTAGCATTCTGAATGGTTTTGCACTGGATGGTTTTGCCCTGTTTGGCAATTTAAAAATCACAACTATTTGCACCCTGGAAAATAGTTCAATCTAGTTGGCCCAAGGAGTAACTATGTTGTGGCTGCCTAGCCGCCACATTAAATAAGTAAAAACATACACCCAGATTTAGACATCCCTTAGTCCCCAAATGCCATGCAGCCTGCAAAAACAAAAGGTACGTAGGTGAAATCTAGTCCCCCACCTATGGGCATTGTATGAGGAACTGTAAACAAAATAACAGAATAATGGGGGGGATGAAAAATCACTAACCATCACCTTCCCCAATCTCTAGCCATGGATCTAGCGAATGGATGCAAATTAAATAACGGCGGGTGGGACATCCTAATATTCGCTTATATCCAATCCTTGGGTCAAAGTATGTGGGCTATTACATTTTATTTTATAGAAACAGGGGTGGCCATCACAGTTAGGTATTAGCACAATTAGTAACAATTGAATTATGATTTATAAAATAAATGGGAAAGTGCTTCATAATTTAGATAATATCCTGGAAGAACTTATTGGTTTCATCCAACAGCTACGATTGATCTGAATCTTGATCTACTGACTGGACTTGCATATATTGATGGACAGATCATTTATCTGAGTAATAACATTCGTAAAACCTGCTATTTAAAATGGTTATCAAAATTGTACATAAAGAGGATCTAAAGCAAAAAAACATACATCTTTCAGCCACGTACTTTCTCTCCAGGACTGAATCAACTTGCATCACTCAATGCAACTCCCATTCTCCTTTTGTACTTCAGGGTCCATGCTCTATATATTGGGCATGTGCATGGGGAAAATTTTCGGTTCGGTTCGGCATTCCGAAATTCGGAATTTTCGCAATTCGGGACTTCGGCAATTCGGCACTTCAACACTTCGGAACTTCGGCACTTCGGCACTTCAGCACTTCAGCACTTCGGAACTTCGGCACTTTGGTAGTTCGACACTTCTGAAATTCGGCAACTTCGGCACTTCAGCACTTCAGAACTTCGGCACTTCGGAACTTCGGAAACTTCGGCATTTCGGAACTTCGGCAACTTCGGCACTTCGACACTTCGATTGCAGCCACTTAGTAGATAACTCCCTAATTCCCACGGTATTAGGGAGTTATCTACCAAAAGGCTGAAAGACCTAAATTGGTCTTTCAGACAAATTTACTACTACTAAGTAAAAATGACTTAGTATTAGTACATTTTGCCCCTACTCGCTATACCGCGAGTAGGGGCATGTCTAGTAAACAGTGAGCAGCCTAGGTGGGGCCCTAAATACTAATAAGGGGGGACATAATGTCCTCCCCCCTGGCCCCCACCCCTGAGCGGCAGGTGGGGGCCCTAAATTGGTATAAGGGGGGACCTAATGTCCTCCCCCCTGGCCCCCACCCCTGAGCGGCGGGTGGGGGCCCTAAATACTAATAAGGGGGGACCTAATGTCCTCTTCCTGGCCCCCACCCCTGAGCGGTGGGTGGGGGCCCTAAATAGTAAAAGGGGGGACCTAATGTCCTCCCCCTGGCCCCAACCCTGAGCAGTGGGTGGGGGCCCTACAGTAAAATAAGGGGTGGGGGCCGGGGGGGAGGACAGTAGGTCCCCCATTGGTATTTAGGGCCCCCACCCACCGCTCAGGGGTGGGGGCCATGGGGGAGGTCATTAGGTCCCCCCTTTATTAGTATATAGGGCCCCCACCCACCGCTCAGGGGTGGGGGCCAGGGGGGAGGACATTAGGTCCCCCCCTTATTTTACTGTAGGGCCCCCACCCACTGCTCTGGGGTGGGAACCAGGGGGAGGACATTAGGTCCCCCCTATTACTATTTAGGGCCCCCACCCACCGCTCAGGGGTGGGGGCCAGGGGGGAGGACATTAGGTCCCCCCCTTTATTAGTATTTAGGGCCCCCACCCGCCGCTCAGTGGTGGGGGCCAGGCAGGACCTTAGGTCCCCCCATTTTTAGGATTTAGGGCCCCCACCCACCGCTCAGGGGTGGGGGCCAGGGGGGAGGACATTAGGTCCCCCCTATTACTATTTAGGGCCCCCACCCACCGCTCAGGGGTGGGGGCCAGGGGGAGGACCTTAGGTCCCCCCCTTTTTAGTATTTAGGGCCCCCACCTGCCGCTCAGGGGTGGGGGCCAGGGGGGAAGACCTTAGGTCCCCAACCCATTAGTATTTAGGACACCCACACACCGCTCAGGGGTGGGGGCCAGGGGGGAGGACATTAGCCCCCCCCTTATTATAATTTAGGGCCCCCACCCGCCGCTCAGGGGTGGGGGCTCGGGTTGCTCACTGTTTAATAGGCATGCCCCTACTCGCGGTATAGCAAATAGGGGCATAATTTACTAATACTAAGTAATCTTTACTTAGTATTAATAAATTTGTCTGAAAGACCAATTTAGGTCTTTCAGCCTTTTAGTAGATAACTCCCTAATGCCGTGGGAATTAGGGAGTTATCTACTTATTCATTCCTGTCATTACATTGACTGGCCAAGTAACTTACATTTTATATGAATGTATGTTACTTGATTGTTTTAAGTGTTGCAAATGCTTACAGGTGAATCCTGGCTATGTTTGTATACTTTTTATTTAAAATTGTATACAATGTAACATTTTTCTTCTTTCACTGGGTAAGTATATTAGTACTTAGGCAATACTGTGCTTCGGAATTTCGGCACTTCAGCACTTCGGAACTTCGGCACTTCGGCACTTCGACACTTCGACACTTCAACACTTCGTAATTTCGGTAATTTCGGAACTTCGGGACCTCGGCAATTCGGCACTTCGGCAATTCGGCACTTCAGCAATTCAGAAATTCGGAAGTACCCGAATGTCCGAATTGCCCGAAATTCGTCCGAATACATATTTGGACCGAAACAAATTGCACATGTCTACTATATATTTCTCTGATTCTACTTTCTAAGCTTCCCATCCAACAACATCTCTTTTACTCTGGAATTTAAACAGTATATGGTCTATAATAATACATTATATGGTCTATAATAAAACGTAAATAATTTTTAACTCTTATTCAAATCCCAAGATCTAGAGTTTGCTGTTGACCTTTACCCTGTATCCAAATTGATATTGCTCCAGATTCCATCAAGCCACAACTTGCTATTGGGTCACTCTCCTGTGTTTTTGTGTTCTTGTTAATAGCCATGTGATGTCAACAGCATGAGATGCATTATTTCTGCATAAACTGGGACTCCAGATGTATTGTCATGAACTTGCTGAGCTTTTTTATAAGGAACAAACTGACATAAGCCTCCCATAAACATAAGTTACGCAACTGACCTTCTACCAGATGCATAAAACACAACATGCTCCTTATTCAACAGAAATAAAGGCCATGAGAGATTATATTAATGACAGTATAACACCTTAACAAGTGACACCTGTTTATAAAAATTTAAATAAATAACATTAACCTTTATCTATAGTAGCAAAATCATTCTTGCATAGCTTTGCGAAAAATGACAAATGAAGGCTAAAATAGATTTTCTACCTATGTTGCTAAAATTCCATTTTGTAAAAACCATACACACACACACAAAATAATTCAAATTGGTTCTAATAACAAGAGCCAAAATTACTCTCCTAGAGGTCCTCATTCTCGTCATCAATTATTATCCAACTCAGTCCACTGCTAATATTTGTTGGTCCATGTACACTGCTCTCATTTCCATGCAAAATAAATTTAGCAGTCTTTCATAGTCTTTCACAGTCTTCTCGCATTGTACAATTTCTCTGGCCTTCAAGTCACAGTAAATCTTAGCAAATTCATGTAAACCTTTTTCTTTGTGGTCTTGTAGAAGATGTTTTTAATTTCTTGTGCAGGACACAGCCCTAAAACCTTCTGTAGTTGGGCCTGTCTCCTTTCCATTTTTAACCAATATTTGTAAATATAAATATATATGTTGTAGTGAGAATATATATATATATATATATATATATATATATATATATTAGTAACAAGATAACAAGATAGCACTCCTAGGACTTCATTTAAAAATAAAATATAACTTTTATTTGCTCAAAAAGTAAAATGTCAACATTTAGAGTCTGTGTCCACAGACTTTCATTAGGATAAGCATATCATAAATACATTCAATCATTTTATAACATTAAAACAATCATAAACTCACCCCATCAGTTGGTAGGAACCACTCAGGGTGCTACCCGGTCCATCCGACCACCCGACTCCTTCCCCGAATAATTTATTGCATCGCGAAAATGCGTTGTGTTTATTATCTCCTGTATGTTGCCGTTTGTGGCTGCATGATGCAATAAATAGTTTTTTGCCTAAAGACATCATCTCTTGCCTGATTCCTGAGAATGGTGACCAGACTGCCTTAATACCATAGGAGAAGAGCCTGTCCAGCTCCTCTATCCCTGTATTGAAACATAGGGAAAATCTTCAAAAAAAATAGATATAGAAAATGTTTCATTCAATCGTCTTGAGAAGGTAGTGTCTAAATACACAATCCAGCACACTCGCTTATTCACTAAGCAATGATTTCAAATCCTAGAGATTGTAATAGTTCCAGGAACCTATTTTGCCTTTACCTGCAGAGAGTCCCAGTAAGGAAGTATTTCCCAAGTAAGTGGATTCATCTCATAAGAGCAAGCATTAGGCTGCTAGAGTTGGACCTGCCAAGAATGGGGTACATTGACGTTGTGGCAGGCTTATGCAATATATGATCATATAATGTAACTAAACCCCCATTATTCTTTTGCCTAGATGAGGTGTTTTTAAATAAAACTATTACTATCTCTAAGATTTGAAATCATTGCTTAGTCAATAAGCAAGTGCGCTGGATTGTGTATTTTGTATATTTTGTATATATATAGTGTGGATCTGTGGTTAGTTTTGATGTACCCCTTTTCATTTCCATGAAATATATTAAAGCTTAAAATTGTACCATGTATAGTGATGTCGCGAACATAACATTTTCTGTTCGCAAATGGCGAACGCGAACTTCCGCAAATGTTCGCGAACCGGCGAACCGGGCGAACCGCCATAGACTTCAATAGGCAGGCGAATTTTAAAACCCACAGGGACTCTTTCTGGCCACAATAGTGATGGAAAAGTTGTTTCAAGGGGACTAACACCTGGACTGTGGCATGCCGGAGGGGGATCCATGGCAAAACTCCCAAAGAAAATTACATAGTTGATGCAGAGTCTAGTTTTAATCCATAATGGGCATAAATCCCCTAACATTCCTAAATTGTTTGGAATAACGTGCTTTAAAACATCAGGTATGATGTTGTACTGATCAGGTAGTGTAAGGGTTACGCCCGCTTCACAGTGACAGACCAAACTCCCCGTTTAACGCACCGCAAACAACCGCAAACAGTCCATTTGCACAACCGCAAACTCCCCATTTGCACAAGGTTGGATACCGATTGATGGTCTGATATCCTGAGCCCTCTCTGATTTACTGTACACGACTATTCGATATTCCCACAAATTTTATATAGCATTTTATGTTTGTTTGAGACCACCTTAAAAATATTGGATATCGCTAAAAATCATGATCACTATAAACTTTCTCTACAAACCTCTAAAACGAACCAAACTACTTATCCATCCGCTATACCACTTTATCCCACCTAGAACTAGTGCCCAGTTAAAATACTTGACTCTTACTTACCCACACTCAGTCATGCCACACACATTTCACCACTACTCTCACTGAATCCCTCTGACTACGGCTAAATTCATCTTCTACATCAGAACACTACTCCTAAGATTGGGTTGTATCCATGTCTCGGGTCTTTCATTTAGAATAGGGGCAGCTTCGGTCTCCTTCAACACTGACACTCCAGTGCATATTATTAGAAGATTGGGCAGATGGAAATCCTCAGTCTACAACCGATATATTCCTCATCCTGAGAAAGAAATGAGGAAAGCTTTTAAAAGCTTTTAAAAGTTTGGCTTTGTAAATTTGATGCAATAAGTGTGTTTTTCTTTAAAACCTTTTCACCCTCTTTGCATGAACCTGATTTACATATATTACTGATATGTTTCTGAACATATATATTATATTATTCACTCACTCACTCACTCTCTGGGCCGGCCTAAGACATCATGCTGCCTAGGTCCAACGATAACTTACTATGGGGGATAATGTATAATAAACACAGGTTACTGGCTATGGGGGAGGAGGGGGGGTAATGTATAATAAACACAGGTTACTGGCTATGGAGGGATAATGTATAATAAACACAGGTTACTGGCTATGGGGGGATAATGTATAATAAACACAGGTTACTGGTTGTGGGGGGATAATGTATAATAAACACAGGTTACTGGTTGTGGGGGGATAATGTATAATAAACACAGGTTACTGGCTATGGGGGAGATAATGAATAATAAGCACAGGTTACTGGCTATGGGAGGATAATGTATAATAAACACAGGTTACTGGCTATGGGAGGATAATGTATAATAAACACAGGTTACTGGCTATGGGGGGATAATGTATAATAAACACAGGTTACTGGCTATGGGGAGGATAATGTATAATAAACACAGGTTACTGGCTATGGGGAGGATAATGTATAATAAACACAGGTTACTGGCTATGGGGGGATAATGTATAATAAACACAGGTTACTGGTTGTGGGGGATAATGTATAATAAACACAGGTTAATGGTTGTGGGGGGATAATGTATAATAAACACAGGTTACTGGCTATGGGGGAGATAATGTATAATAAACACAGGTTGCTGGCCATGGGGGGATAATGTATAATAAACACAGGTTACTGGCTATGGAGGATAATGTATAATAAACACAAAAAAAAATAATAATAAAAAAATAAATAAATAAAGAATGCAGCTTCAGAATTAATCTAAATTGTATGCTGTCAAGGAGGTGGGAGGGTCTGGGAGGGAGGGTCTGCTCCTGATTGTCTGGAATTTGTCTGCTGACTGTGAGGTACAGGGTCAAAGTTTACTCAATGATGACGAATAGGGGGCGGACAAAACATCGCATATGTACGCCATCCGTGGCGAACGCGAACATGCGATGTTCGCCAGGAACTATTCGCCAGCGAACCGCTCGGGACATCACTAACCATGTATCCAAGGTGCAGTTGCACCAATCATTTCCATAGAGAAAACTTCTTCTCATCATATGAATTAATAACCTTTTCATAAAAGACTACCATGCATTCCTTTGGAGATACTGACTGATGCTATACATGTGATGTGTATAAATATGCCCAAATGTTATGATTTTGTTTACTCAATCCCATTTAGAGTATATGTCACATATTACTTCTGCATCCCAAAAAGCATAATTTAGCATGCAACTATTTAGAATCTCATCTGCCCTTTCCCTGTCCTGTCCCTTAGTTTCTCCAGCCCATCCAGAAAAAACTGTAATACCCTGCATAATTTTGTACTATCCGCAAATTCATTCATATCAATATTGACAAACTCTGGACGGGGGTATTGTCATGATAAAACCTATAAGATCCTTCCTCAAACTGTGGCCATAAGATAAGGAGGCACATAATTATTATACAGTATAGTTTTAAGATACCTCGAACAGTAACTAAGGAAAACAAATTATTATACCTAATTCACCAAATGTATCAGTTACCACATGTATTGTTCTCTAGGTGGCTGCAAAACACACTGTCATCATTCTGACTGCTAGATAGCGAAGCACAATTTATCATTCCAAAGGACATGTTTCCTGTGACCATTTAAGTCATCATAGCTCACAGGGCCGGACTGGCCCACCGGGATACCGGGAAATTTGGGGCCGGGCAGGCAGCTGGGTCTGCTGGCCGGCGGCCGCTGGCTGAGGGAGGTCTGCTGGCCGGCGGCCGCTGGCTGAGGGAGGTCTGCTGGCCGGCGGCCGCTGGCTTAGGGAGGTCTGCTGGCGGCCGCAGGGGGAGCATGCTCTTCTGTCTCTGCTCCCCCGCCCTCGCGCGCAGCTTAATGAGACCGGGGCCGGAATATGACGTCATATTCCGGCGCCGGTCTCTTGCTAGAGCGCGAGGGCGGGGGAGCAGAGACAGAAGAGCCTGCTCCCCCTGCGGCCGCCAGCAGACCTCCCCAGCCAGCGGCCGCCGGCCAGCAGACCTCCCTCAGCCAGCGGCCGCCAGCCAGCAGACCTCCCTCAGCCAGCGGCCGCCGGCCAGCAGACCTTCCTTCAGCCAGCGGCCGCCGGCCAGCAGACCTCCGTCAGCCAGCGGTCGCCGGCCAGCAGACCTCCCCCAGCCAGCGGCCAGCAGAAGACCTCCCCCTGCGTCCACTAGCCCACCCAGCCGGTCACCAACAGGTAAAATATGTAATTCTGTCAGTGTCAGTGTGAGTGTATGGGTGTGTGTGTGTGTCTGTGTCATGGTGTGTGTGTGTGGGGGTGTGTGTGTGTGTGTGTATGTGTCATGGTGTCTGTGTGTCTGTCATTATGTGTGTGTCTGTGTCATTGTGTGTGTGTCTGTGTCATTGTGTGTGTCTGTGTCATTGTGTGTGTGTCTGTGTCATTGTGTGTGTGTCTGTGTCATTGTGTGTTTCTGTGTCAATTTGTGTGTGTCTCTGTGCAGTGTGTGTGTGTCATTATGTGTGTGTCTGTGTCATTATGTGTGTGTGTCATTATGTGTGTGTCTGTGTCATTATGTGTGTGTCTGTGTCATTGTGTGTGTGTGTGTGTGTGCCATGGTGTGTGTGTGTGTCTGTGTCATGGTGTGTGTGTCTGTGTCATGGTGTGTGTGTCTGTGGCATGGTGTGTGTGTGTCTGTGTCATTGTGTGTCTGTGTCATTGTGTGTGTGTCTGTGTGTGTGTCATGGTGTGTGTGTGTGTGTGTGTGTGTGTGTGTGTCTGTGTCATGGTGTGTGTGTCATGGTGTGTGTGTCTGTGTCATGGTGTGTGTGTGTCTGTGTCATTGTGTGTCTGTGTCATGGTGTGTGTGTATGTGTGTTTGTGTCATGGTGTGTGTGTCTGTATCGTGTGTGTGTGTCTGTGTCATTGTGTGTGTCTGTGTCATTGTGTGTCTGTGTCATTGTGTGTCTGTGTGTATTTAAAAAGTGTTTTTACTCACCTTTTTTTTTGTCCCCACGCCGTGCTGGTCTCCCCTCGACTGGCCCTGCCTCTATGGCTGAGATCATCAAGCATGATGATCTGAACCAATCCAATGCTCTGCTATAGGATTGGCTGCAAAGGTGCTGCACACTGTGCAATCACGCTGTGCACCACTGACACAGGAAGCACCTCTAGTGACTGTCTGAGTGACTGTCACTAGAGGTGTCACTAGGAAGCAATGTAAACACTGCATGTGAGTATGCGTAATGTATTATTAAATTAAAAGGACCAATATTATATATTAGAAAAAGAAATATATATATATATATATATATATATATATATATATATATATATATAGTACTCAACCATCTGGGGTGGCAAGACATTGCCTTACATATTACATACGGCAATATATGGGGCAATGACTTATGGGGCTGGCATAGATTTTTTTTTTCCAGGGCTGCTTTGTATCCCCAGTCCGGCCCTGATAGCTCATAGTGAACACACTATTTTGAGTAACTGTTTATCTGTAGAATCTATTTCATGAAGCTTTTAACAAATAGTTCTAATACTGCTTCTGGGTGCTTGGTGCTCAGAGGTGTTGCTAGGTAGCAAAATGGCCAGTGGTGTTAGCCTAAGGGTACATTGTATGGTCCCTCCCACATATATTGGCTTAAGCCTCTCCTAAAACTTGCCCAATACCAAGCTCCATCCAACCCTAAATTCTAAGGTGTTCTATAAATCCCTGTTATCTTATTGAATACAGAGTATTACAGTACTAACATAAAGACATGCTGTATTAATCAGTCACCAAACTGCATTAGAATCCTGCACAAACAGCAATACTCCCGCACAGTGCTCTATAATTAATGCCATATATGGTAATAATAAAGTGGCAGTGTCACACAATATATGAGTGGATGTGTTTATTCATCTCTCAGTACTACACAGGACTTATTTCTGACTCAAATTGTGTACATGTTATTAGATTGGTGACCCATTTCTCAACTGTAAATAAAATGTGTACTAAAAAAAACTATACATAACCAATAAGATCCCACTGGAAAAGCATGCATCACATTTTTAATTAATTTATTTGTTTCGTCTTTTTGCAAATTAGGCCTTTTTTTAATAGTAACATAAGAATTATAGTTTTTTTATTTGACCTTTTGTGAAGAAAGACAACATCTGTTGATAAGCTTAATTCAATTTTTACAGTTATTAGTTGTATTGTTGTTGTTCCCTCCCACACAAACACACACAGACACATACTTTTTAGAGAGAGTGTTAGAGGGAAGTTTTATTTAACTAAAGGGTTAGTTAAGAACTTGGGGACCCTCTGCCAGCCAGGGGTGGACTTATGGAAAATTTAGGGATGTGCACAATGGTGTGTCCAACCCCATATTTAATTACCGTAGGAACTGCTGGTGGGCCCAAGCCCAATACAAGACAGGGCTCAGGGGTACCAAGGAAGATTCTATGAGTTTACTCTTGTATGGAAATAAAAACACCTTTATTATAGGGTACACATTCCCCAAAAAGATAAAGGAAACTTATAAATAATGCTAACACATCTAAAAAAATAAATCGAGAGAGGTAGTAATATATACAAATGAGACAGGAGTGAGCAATAGGGTACCTAAGACCCTTTGACCAGGGTTAACTTATGTATCTGAGAGGTCTGTGTAAAATACAGACACGGCTTGTTGAGGGCTAAAAAAGCCCCTAAAAGAAATAGTATATGTAGAACTATAACTTTGTCAACAATGCGATAGATACAGTTAGGTAATAAAGCTTAGAACATTGTGTCAAATGTATCCAGGACTGAAAAAGTCTTATTGGATCTATTACTCAATGCTTCTAGTTGCTGGGCTTCAACATATGGCTACTTGATTAGGCTGTCCATAAAAAGAGTTGAGGACGTTCCCAGTGCTTGGTGTACTGCTTAAGCACTAGGATAGAAAAAATATCTATTTAGTATCTAGCTCGAGTAGCGCGAAACCACACTGTTGTGCCTATTAGAAATAATTTGCCTTTACACGAGTGCCAAGAATACACTATTCGTATAGGCTTAAATTGCGGGACGGTATTGTGCCTATTGGAAAGTAGTTTAACCTTCATTTGAGTTCCAAACAGTACATTATTCGTATAAGGGGTTTGGATACCCCAAAACCATATATGAGTTGCTCAGCCCAGAAGTGAAGGGCTATTGCTGTGGTATGCAACAGCATAGGCAGCAGATAAAACACGCTATTACTCTTAACGGAGGGTTATTAGACCTATATCTCTGAGTCTGCGTGGAATTATCTACATACGGGGTAAAATGCCCCAAGTGCTAACCACTGGAAATCTTATGCAGGCATCATTAAACTAAAGTCTCTCCAAAAAATTGCAGTACACCCTAGGCATAATAGTGATCACACTGGTACTCTTAATATGGTGTTGTCTAGCCACTGGAAATCTTATACAGGCATCATTAAATTATAGTCTCTCCAGGAAATTGCAGCACACCCTAGGCATAATAGTGATCACACTAGTACTCCTGTAACAGAGGTGCTAAACTGAAGTTCTAAACCTGAGAAAACACGGCCACAAAACTCGAAGAAGCCCAGAATCACTCTAAACTGATATGTCCATCAGACTCCTATATACTCATCTACCTCCCCCCACCTAGTGAACACACACAAAGTGCTCGGTGATAGTTTAAAAAAGCATTAACCTAACGCACGTTTCGGCGCTATGCAAGCGCCTTTCTCAAAGGTAAAGAAGACACTGCCGTCGGCTCGTTTTTATAACACCTTCCTTTCGTCAAGTAGCCAATCAGAGGGCGCCCCTATTGGGATACTCTCGCGCCAGAATTATAGTGGGCGGTCTATGTATCGTAGCTCCGCCCATCCACGTCATTGGGGGCGTGTGTGAGACTGCCGCCCATGTGATCCTGAATTAGCATGACCGAAAAAGGTTATGTGGGGACGAGATAATTGTGTTGCACATTATATCGATCCTGAAGATCGATCCTAGACACAGTTTACTCCCCTAACGGATTGTAGAGAGGGAGTATACATATATTACTGTCCTATTACCCTACTGTACCATAATTTATGTCTTCAAGTTATCCCATATTCCAGGGAAACAAATTGCTTTGACGAATGCAAGTATGATCAGAGGGCAATTTCCTCTATTAGGAGTATATAGAAATCCTAAAAGAGATGCTACTAGGGCAATATAGTGTGATGTGCCTAACCCGATTATGAAGGCTAATAGATGCTCACTTAAGGAGGATGTGTTTTTTATTAAGCAGGGTCTAGGTGTGTAGCGGTAACAGAGGTTATCACCACTTATGGTTTGAATAATTCTGTTATCCTCATCTCAGACTCTTATTGCTTAAATAACATATCGCCATTTTCTGTGGTCTGTATCTATGTTATCCCTGGTGATCCTGTATGCTCAATATGAGTCACCATTGGGTTCATGTGCCTTCTTATTAAGTGATGGGAAGTAGATGTGCTGGGCTAGTGTCACTTTTATGAGTTAGCTTATGTTAAATAATAAAACCCTGTTGTATCTTAGGTGCTAAATGGGTCACGAGTAGACAAATTCTTATATACATATATACATATTTACAATAATGGATTTCTTAGGGTCACTAACTAATGAAGGGCGTAAATGTGAAGCCCTCATTGAGTCCTTTAGGAGACAGGGTGTCCAATTTATGGATCCAGTAGCACTCCCTTCTTTTGAGTGCCTGGTCCAGATTTCCCCCTCTCCTACCCATAAGAACCTTTTCAATGCCTGCAAATTTGATGCAGCGGGGTGTATCAATGTGGTGAGATCTCACATGTCTGGCTACTGGAGTGTCTCTATTTGTCGTCACTGAATGCACGTGTTCCATTATTCTTTTCTTGAATGGGCGTATGGTTTTGCCAACGTATTTCATCCCGCATTTGCATGTTAGCAGGTACACCATTCCTGACGTATTACAGTTAAAAAACTGTTTTATGGGGATAGTGGTGGTGTCAGTTGAGTCCATAATTGTTTTGGACCCCTTGGCAATAAAGCTGCACGCGACACATCTCCCACACTGATATGTGCCCTGCACCGTCAGCCAATTTTTTGATGTGTGTCTGGATGTGGATAGATGGCTGGGTACCAGTATATCTTTTATATTTCTCCCCCTTCTGGCCGTGACCGATACTCTAGAGGGGATAATGTCCCTTAGGTGTGGGTCTTGTGTCAAGAGCGGCCAAAATCTGCTTAGGATCTTTTTCGCTTCCTCCCAGCCGGCATCATACGTGGCTATGCACCTAATTTGTTTGTCCGTATCCTTCTTATTTTTCTGTAGAAGGGTTTCTCGGTCACTTTCCAGTGCCTTTTGGTAGGCTTGTTTGAGGCATCTTATGGGGTACCCTCGTTCCCTGAATCTTTCCCTCAATACCCTGGCTTTCGTCTTGAAATCATCTGTTGATGAGCAATTTCTCCTCAGCCTCAGGTATTGTCCCACTGGGATACCTCTTTTCAGAGGGATCGGATGATAGCTCTCCCATCTGAGCATGTTATTTGTTGAAGTGAGTTTACGGAAGAGGGTGGTATTAATCTTCAAAGATTCAGTTATCGTGAAAGTGCAGTCGAGGAAATTGAGGACTTTATCACCGAATTCCATAGTGAATTTCAAGTTTATTTTGTTTACATTTAGTGTTGTCACAAAATCCTCAAAGCATTGCTTGGTGCCTGTCCATATCACTAGGATATCATCTATGTACCGTTTCCATGCATAGATGAAGTCTGTGTATTGTGAGTTTTGTGCAGAGAATACCACCTCCTTTTCCCACCAACCCAGGTGCAGGTTGGCATATGCGGGGGCACAAGATGTCCCCATAGCAGTCCCCTGCACCTGGTGGTAGTATTTATCCTTGAATATGAAAAAATTGTGAGTCAATATGAATTTCAAAAGGTTAAGTACAAACTTGGTATGGGTGTCATGTTCCGGACCCCTTTTTTTCAGGAAATAGCCTACATGGTCTAGCCCACTTGAGTGTGGGATAGATGAGTATAGGCTCTCTACGTCCAGACTGCAGAGTATAGATCCACTTGGTACCGTCAATGATTGCAGGTATTTCAAGGTATCCTTTGTGTCCTTGAGATAGGAGGGTAAGGTTTCTACATATGGTCGTAAGATTTTATCTACGTATATGCTTCCCTTACTGGTCAGATTGTTGGAGCCTGAAACGATAGGTCTAGCCGTAAGTGTTACATATTGTTTGTGAATTTTGGGAAGACCATAAAAGGTTGAAGTTGTTGGATACTTTATAAAGATACTACAGTGTTCCTCTTTCGTCAGGATACCATCATCATATGCTTGATCAAGGAGTTTCTTGTACTCCATTTGATATTTGGTTGATGGGTCATTGGCAAGCACTCTGTAGGTCTTATTGTCCAGGAGAATGTTTTCTATTGTCTGTATGTAATGTGGTTTGTTCATTACCACAATATTGCCGCCTTTATCCGCTGGCTTGATGATATTATCATTCTCTTTTAAGCTGCAGAGTGCCCTCCATTCTGTCCTGGGTAGGTTTCCTTTGGGTTGCATCGTGAGCATATCTGTATTGATTGTTTTTATCAAATTGGTAGTGGATTCTACAAACATATCAATATTTTTATACTCCCTTAGGTTGGGGGTAAATTTGCTCCTGGGTCGCAGGTTTGTATAGGGGGTAGATATGGTGGTATCGTCATTTTCCTCTAAAAGAGTAACCAGTTCCTGTAGGCATTGGTACTCTCTTAGGTTGAAACCCAATTCTTTGGCCTTTTTTTCATCTTTGATTTTAAAGAATTTGTGTAGGGCTAGTCTTCTGCCAAACAGATTGACATCTGCACAAAACTGCAGAGTATAGATCCACTTGGTACCGTCAATGATTGCAGGTATTTCAAGGTATCCTTTGTGTCCTTGAGATAGGAGGGTAAGGTTTCTACATATGGTCGTAAGATTTTATCTACGTATCCAGACCACACCGAATATAGAAATGGATGACCCGGCCCTATTAAAAGAATGGGAGGAAGCGGCCGATACCTGTTCAAAAAAATTTATGGATATCCTGCAAAGATTTGAGGCAGCTAGATTAAAAACGGTCAATGAAAAAGTAAAGACCGCAATAGAGGATATACAAAGCTGCAAGGATGATCCCTCTTTCAGCACACAGGAACAGAGATTAGAACAAAATCTGAAGAAATATCAGGGCAATATAAAAAGCCGTAAACACGGGAAATTCATCCGTGATAATGATGATTACAAAAAAGGTAATGTGTATAGACGCTTCAAAAAAACTATGAGGATGGACTCTGACAACTATGAGACATCTGAGTATGAAACGTCTGACACAGACAGCGAACCAACCCCCACTACCAGTAGCAATAGGAGACAACAGGGCAATAAAGGAATTCTTAAAAAAGGTGTGACTTTTTTAGGACAGCCCCCCCGAGAGGGGGAAACACAAAACTACAGACTAACAAGGAACAGGGGAAGGGCACGCAGGAGATATTAAAAGAAGATATGAGAATAGTTAACCTGTCAGATATCGTTCTCACCTCTACCCAAACAGAAGTATTGATGAGAGGACTGTCTTTTGTCCCGATCCCCCCATTCAATCATTTTGAATGGATCAAAGATGTCAATCTGTTTGGCAGAAGACTAGCCCTACACAAATTCTTTAAAATCAAAGATGAAAAAAAGGCCAAAGAATTGGGTTTCAACCTAAGAGAGTACCAATGCCTACAGGAACTGGTTACTCTTTTAGAGGAAAATGACGATACCACCATATCTACCCCCTATACAAACCTGCGACCCAGGAGCAAATTTACCCCCAACCTAAGGGAGTATAAAAATATTGATATGTTTGTAGAATCCACTACCAATTTGATAAAAACAATCAATACAGATATGCTCACGATGCAACCCAAAGGAAACCTACCAAGGACAGAATGGAGGGCACTCTGCAGCTTAAAAGAGAATGATAATATCATCATCAAGCCAGCGGATAAAGGCGGCAATATTGTGGTAATGAACAAACCACATTACATACAGACAATAGAAAACATTCTCCTGGACAATAAGACCTACAGAGTGCTTGCCAATGACCCATCAACCAAATATCAAATGGAGTACAAGAAACTCCTTGATCAAGCATATGATGATGGTATCCTGACGAAAGAGGAACACTGTAGTATCTTTATAAAGTATCCAACAACTTCAACCTTTTATGGTCTTCCCAAAATTCACAAACAATATGTAACACTTACGGCTAGACCTATCGTTTCAGGCTCCAACAATCTGACCAGTAAGGGAAGCATATACGTAGATAAAATCTTACGACCATATGTAGAAACCTTACCCTCCTATCTCAAGGACACAAAGGATACCTTGAAATACCTGCAATCATTGACGGTACCAAGTGGATCTATACTCTGCAGTCTGGACGTAGAGAGCCTATACTCATCTATCCCACACTCAAGTGGGCTAGACCATGTAGGCTATTTCCTGAAAAAAAGGGGTCCGGAACATGACACCCATACCAAGTTTGTACTTAACCTTTTGAAATTCATATTGACTCACAATTTTTTCATATTCAAGGATAAATACTACCACCAGGTGCAGGGGACTGCTATGGGGACATCTTGTGCCCCCGCATATGCCAACCTGCACCTGGGTTGGTGGGAAAAGGAGGTGGTATTCTCTGCACAAAACTCACAATACACAGACTTCATCTATGCATGGAAACGGTACATAGATGATATCCTAGTGATATGGACAGGCACCAAGCAATGCTTTGAGGATTTTGTGACAACACTAAATGTAAACAAAATAAACTTGAAATTCACTATGGAATTCGGTGATCAAGTCCTCAATTTCCTCGACTGCACTTTCACGATAACTGAATCTTTGAAGATTAATACCACCCTCTTCCGTAAACCCACTTCAACAAATAACATGCTCAGATGGGAGAGCTATCATCCGATCCCTCTGAAAAGAGGTATCCCAGTGGGACAATACCTGAGGCTGAGGAGAAATTGCTCATCAACAGATGATTTCAAGACGAAAGCCAGGGTATTGAGGGAAAGATTCAGGGAACGAGGGTACCCCATAAGATGCCTCAAACAAGCCTACCAAAAGGCACTGGAAAGTGACCGAGAAACCCTTCTACAGAAAAATAAGAAGGATACGGACAAACAAATTAGGTGCATAGCCACGTATGATGCCGGCTGGGAGGAAGCGAAAAAGATCCTAAGCAGATTTTGGCCGCTCTTGACACAAGACCCACACCTAAGGGACATTATCCCCTCTAGAGTATCGGTCACGGCCAGAAGGGGGAGAAATATAAAAGATATACTGGTACCCAGCCATCTATCCACATCCAGACACACATCAAAAAATTGGCTGACGGTGCAGGGCACATATCAGTGTGGGAGATGTGTCGCGTGCAGCTTTATTGCCAAGGGGTCCAAAACAATTATGGACTCAACTGACACCACCACTATCCCCATAAAACAGTTTTTTAACTGTAATACGTCAGGAATGGTGTACCTGCTAACATGCAAATGCGGGATGAAATACGTTGGCAAAACCATACGCCCATTCAAGAAAAGAATAATGGAACACGTGCATTCAGTGACGACAAATAGAGACACTCCAGTAGCCAGACATGTGAGATCTCACCACATTGATACACCCCGCTGCATCAAATTTGCAGGCATTGAAAAGGTTCTTATGGGTAGGAGAGGGGGAGATCTGGACCAGGCACTCAAAAGAAGGGAGTGCTACTGGATCCATAAATTGGACACCCTGTCTCCTAAAGGACTCAATGAGGGCTTCACATTTACGCCCTTCATTAGTTAGTGACCCTAAGAAATCCATTATTGTAAATATGTATATATGTATATAAGAATTTGTCTACTCGTGACCCATTTAGCACCTAAGATACAACAGGGTTTTATTATTTAACATAAGCTAACTCATAAAAGTGACACTAGCCCAGCACATCTACTTCCCATCACTTAATAAGAAGGCACATGAACCCAATGGTGACTCATATTGAGCATACAGGATCACCAGGGATAACATAGATACAGACCACAGAAAATGGCGATATGTTATTTAAGCAATAAGAGTCTGAGATGAGGATAACAGAATTATTCAAACCATAAGTGGTGATAACCTCTGTTACCGCTACACACCTAGACCCTGCTTAATAAAAAACACATCCTCCTTAAGTGAGCATCTATTAGCCTTCATAATCGGGTTAGGCACATCACACTATATTGCCCTAGTAGCATCTCTTTTAGGATTTCTATATACTCCTAATAGAGGAAATTGCCCTCTGATCCTACTTGCATTCGTCAAAGCAATTTGTTTCCCTGGAATATGGGATAACTTGAAGACATAAATTATGGTACAGTAGGGTAATAGGACAGTAATATATGTATACTCCCTCTCTACAATCCGTTAGGGGAGTAAACTGTGTCTAGGATCGATCTTCAGGATCGATATAATGTGCAACACAATTATCTCGTCCCCACATAACCTTTTTCGGTCATGCTAATTCAGGATCACATGGGCGGCAGTCTCACACACGCCCCCAATGACGTGGATGGGCGGAGCTACGATACATAGACCGCCCACTATAATTCTGGCGCGAGAGTATCCCAATAGGGGCGCCCTCTGATTGGCTACTTGACGAAAGGAAGGTGTTATAAAAACGAGCCGACGGCAGTGTCTTCTTTACCTTTGAGAAAGGCGCTTGCATAGTGCCGAAACGTGCGTTAGGTTAATGCTTTTTTAAACTATCACCGAGCACTTTGTGTGTGTTCACTAGGTGGGGGGAGGTAGATGAGTATATAGGAGTCTGATGGACATATCAGTTTAGAGTGATTCTGGGCTTCTTCGAGTTTTGTGGCCGTGTTTTCTCAGGTTTAGAACTTCAGTTTAGCACCTCTGTTACAGGAGTACTAGTGTGATCACTATTATGCCTAGGGTGTGCTGCAATTTCCTGGAGAGACTATAATTTAATGATGCCTGTATAAGATTTCCAGTGGCTAGACAACACCATATTAAGAGTACCAGTGTGATCACTATTATGCCTAGGGTGTACTGCAATTTTTTGGAGAGACTTTAGTTTAATGATGCCTGCATAAGATTTCCAGTGGTTAGCACTTGGGGCATTTTACCCCGTATGTAGATAATTCCACGCAGACTCAGAGATATAGGTCTAATAACCCTCCGTTAAGAGTAATAGCATGTTTTATCTGCTGCCTATGCTGTTGCATACCACAGCAATAGCCCTTCACTTCTGGGCTGAGCAACTCATATATGGTTTTGGGGTATCCAAACCCCTTATACGAATAATGTACTGTTTGGAACTCAAATGAAGGTTAAACTACTTTCCAATAGGCACAATACCGTCCCGCAATTTAAGCCTATACGAATAGTGTATTCTTGGCACTCGTGTAAAGGCAAATTATTTCTAATAGGCACAACAGTGTGGTTTCGCGCTACTCGAGCTAGATACTAAATAGATATTTTTTCTATCCTAGTGCTTAAGCAGTACACCAAGCACTGGGAACGTCCTCAACTCTTTTTATGGACAGCCTAATCAAGTAGCCATATGTTGAAGCCCAGCAACTAGAAGCATTGAGTAATAGATCCAATAAGACTTTTTCAGTCCTGGATACATTTGACACAATGTTCTAAGCTTTATTACCTAACTGTATCTATCGCATTGTTGACAAAGTTATAGTTCTACATATACTATTTCTTTTAGGGGCTTTTTTAGCCCTCAACAAGCCGTGTCTGTATTTTACACAGACCTCTCAGATACATAAGTTAACCCTGGTCAAAGGGTCTTAGGTACCCTATTGCTCACTCCTGTCTCATTTGTATATATTACTACCTCTCTCGATTTATTTTTTTAGATGTGTTAGCATTATTTATAAGTTTCCTTTATCTTTTTGGGGAATGTGTACCCTATAATAAAGGTGTTTTTATTTCCATACAAGAGTAAACTCATAGAATCTTCCTTGGTACCCCTGAGCCCTGTCTTGTATTGGGCTTGGGCCCACCTGCAGTTCCTACATTCATTTTGACATTAAGGGTTATCCCCTATCTAAGATTCTATGGACACACCATAAGACCCTGTTCTATCAGGGATCTTATTTCTTTATAACTATAATCATATTTAATTACCTACTACTTTTGGGTGCTGACTGGGGGGAAACTAGGTTCCCCCCTTAATGATAATTATACCCCCCCACATGCCACTCATGGGTGGGGACTTGAGAGGGAACATTAGGTTCCCACCATTATTAAACTAATTGGCTCCACCCGCTGCCCATGGGTGGGAGTTGGAGCGGACACTATGCTCCTTCTCATTTAATAAGTTGCCACTATCCCTACCATTGGTGGGGTGAAGGTGGACATTAGGACATCCTCCCCATTATTTAATTTAATTTAAAGTCCATCACCTGTTGCCAACAGGGCAAGGTCACATGGGAACTAGGTTATCCACCTTTGTTTTACAGGGACCCTCCATATTTTTCATAGATTTTTCTAGATTTTAATATGGCATCATGGTTTACCGTCATGCCACTGAGCGTTATCTGTTTTGCCACTAGTCCCTAGAGTTCATAGTGGGCAAACAGCAAGTGAAGAATATTTTGCAAATGTGCATCCTACCTATTTTAATCCGGACACCGAATGCATCCAACTGATTGGTGAGGATTAAGTCAGGCTGGCCAAATTCCAACTACTATTAGCTTTAGTAAATATAAGAATTGCCATTGTGGTCGGAATTTCACAATTTTAACCTCAAAATCTGGTGATTATTATATTATCCTGCAATTCTTAGTTAGTGAACAATTTCTGTTCTCATAAATAAACAGCTGTGTGACACATTGGACTATATTTATCAAGGAAAATGAGTATTATTTGGAGCAAAATGCCAAATGATGACCTATCACCATGGAAACCAATAGAATGTCTCTACATTTAGTACTTTACCCCAAAAATGCATCTGTTTTGACTTCATATCTTATGTTACCTTGGGTATAGTGTGTTTTGTGGGCATCATTAAGATGACAGATGAAGATGAAGAACATACAGGAATATATATATATATATATATATATATATATATATATATATATATTACACAACACAAAGCTCATTAGCTATTACACATCTGTCCCTTCTTTTAAATTTTAAGTATATACAGTATGTCACAAAAGTGAGTACACCCCTTACATTTTTGTAAATATTTTATTATATCTTTTCATGTGACAACACTGAAGAAATTGCACTAAAGTAGTAAGTGCACACCCTGTATAACAGTGTAAATTTGCTGTACCCTCAAAATAACTCAACACACGGCCATTAATGTCTAAGCCGTTGGCAACTACTACAGTGGCTGTAGTAGTTTTGATAATTGGATAAGCCTTTTAACCCTTATCCAAATCCCAATTATATAATTAGCTCTGCAACTCATTCTTCCATTTTTTCAAATTATATACTGATGTGAATTCTTAAAAATATTTTCATTAGACATTTCCATATGTGGGGGTTATGTAGTGTACTGGTGAAGGAAGTTTTGCTGTAATGAACTATGTGGCAGGCTGTTTATGTCCAGATAGATAATAATGTATCTGCTCAAACCAAGGGGGATCCATTAGTCTCCACAGACACACACATTTTGGCACAACATAAACAACTATGCATTTAGCGTGTCGAAAAAAAAATGAAGTGAACCATAATTTCATTATTAGGTCATCAGCAACTGAACATAGCAATGTGAATTACACCTGTCACGTTATTTTCTCTTTATGCATTTTCTTCTAGTCTTGTTTTTTAATCATCAGCAAAAAGTCAGCTTGTGTGACAATACACTTCTCTCCTCCACTGAAGGAGTTAAGACAGGTTGGTGGCAGAGGCTACATTTACTCGTTACGATAGGTAATTGGCAGTGACTCTTAATCATTAACGTCACGCTGCCCTGGTCTATAATTAACTTAGAGCGTTATAATGACAAGAGGGTCATTCTTCCACTTATAGTCCCTCACCTGCCCCTTTATTCTCACCACTTTTTTTTTATAACTGATTACTAATAGTACAGGGACATGATCTCAGCTTTTTATTTTTCATTCAAATATAATATAGGACTTTACATATAAACGTTATTAATGCAGGGTCTTCTGAATTGATTTGTTGCAGTTTCCAAAGTTAACATAAAAAATGTCATGTAAAATAACAAGATGGGTATATTTGTTAGAAGGGGTACACATTCAACAAATCATAAGTCACATTGTGGAAAACACATTACCCTAAATTTGTTACTCTGCCCAAACAATACAAACATTACAAACACCATTGGAAAAAAAGAACACCCAAGTGGTTACTATAGGAAGTTATAGGTGAAGAAGGGCAAACAAGAGTTGTAACACCAATATGAAAACAAGGAAATGTAAAAATTTAAGGGAGAGTGGGGTGTGTAGAACTAGAAAACGAGACAGATTGACATTGAGATATATCATGAGACAGTTATGGGCAGAATATGGTAATAGTAATATGGTTTACCAACTGGTAGACATGCAAACAATCTATGTAATATGAAATTACAATCTTGTGAAGAAGTGATCCTAGTGAAACAGGAACACAAAGTCTCATAGAGTCTAGTGTGAGCATAAATTAGTTCAAAGTGCCTGTGCAAAAAGAGAATAATTTAAAAGTAACTGTGCTAACAACTTTGGGAAGAGATAAGACACACATTGCAGTAGGCAGTTGATAATATATAATTTATTAATTTCCTTAAGGTAATAATCAATAGGCATACAGTAATAGTAATGCATACTGGTGAGGGAAAAATACAGTAGTCGGTTGCTTTCCTAAAAAAATGTTTTTTAAAATGAACCCTACACAATTTAGATGCACAAGGTCCAGGGACATGTGAAGTGTGGCACTAAGCAGTGCAAATAAGTGGGACTTCCTTATCAGAATTGATGTTTCAAAAGGCAATTTTACTCAAAGCTATCTGTAAGTCCACTTCTGAATGTGATATCAAAGGATATCTAGGGTGCCACTGGTTAATGTGCCTATAAAGCCAAAATAACATATGAGATCAGACAAAGATGTTGGACAAGATTGTCTTGCTCGCAATGGATGCTCCATTCATCCCAAAGGTTTTCAGTGGAATTGAGGTCAGAGCTCTGTCCTGGTTGCCTGAGATCCTCCACACCAAACATGTTTAATCACGTCTTCATGGACCTCGCTTTGTGCACAAGGGAGCAGTCATACTGGAAGAGAAATGGACCTTCCCCAAACTGTTGCCACAAAGTGGACTCGTCTTGGCAGGGATTCTGGCATGAAAGGAGCAGAAGAGATGTGGAATGTGGACATAGGTATATATACATATGTATAGAGAGAGATAACACAAAGTTCTAGGTAGTTAAGAGTTTGTCTGTCTCTTTATATTTATTTGTAATAAACATATAACACAGTATCTGCATGTGTATCAGTATGTGTGTCTGTGTATTTGTACTTGTGTAACTGTGTGTCTGTGCCTGTGTGTATCTGTGTGTGTTTCAGTGTGTGTATCTGTGTATATGTAAGTGTGTCTGTGTGTGCGTATATTATTATGATTTATTTATTAATTTATTTATTTTTTGGCATTTATATAGCACCATCCACAGGAAGCAGGAAGAAAGAAAAGGGGAAAATGACATAAAATCAGAGTAGGAGCAGCAAATTTGATCATAATAAGGATGAAAACAAGTACTTCTAAAGCTTACATATACACTTTTTAGGGGGGGGGAATCATTCAGTGACACTATTGTGGGGATGGAGGGGATGCATTTTTTTTTTACCTATGCAGTTCCTTTAAACAAGGAGACATGAAAAACATTTTTGGTTTACACAAAGAAGGAGGGAGAGCCAGTGCATAGGAAACTTGATTAAGTATCCTATAAGGACCAATAATGAGGACCAGTTTGTGTGCAGTTACCCAGAAACAGGTGTCCTTGGTAGGCAACCAAACTCTGTCTCCAACGTGATACACTGGAGCTGTGCTGCAGCATCTGTCCACTTGCATTTTGTGCAGTGAGAGACCATGCCTTCTTTTAAAAAGAAAGCCGACAGAAAAACAGTGTCAGGGCTCCGCGGGCGGCTGTAAGGGGAGGCTGCAATCCACTTGCAGCACTCACCCTCAGTCCTTTGCCGCCCGCGGTCTCCCCTTCCACTACCTGTCGGCGAGTGGCGTCCTCACAGCCGCTTGCTTCCTCCTCGCCTCCCAGCGGCAGCATGGATAACGCTGCACGCTGGGAGCCCGCACAGTTATACGAATGCCGGGGTCAGTCACGTGACCCGGCGTTAAAGCCACAGTATCATAATCACAGTGGGAGGTGTAAATATCTCCCACGTGTGATTGTTAATTCTGATTAGAAGTTATCCAATCAAAATTAACCACATGATTTATATACTTACCTTTCCTGTCTCTCAGTGCCCTGTTGTGGTCTTGTGATACCTGTATTGCAGTCTGTTTGTGCGTCTCTCTGGTTACCGATTATTTGGCTTGTTATTCCGATTCTCCTGTATTCTCCATTCCTTTGACCTCGGCTTGTTTCTCGTTCTCCTGTTTTCTGGCTCCCTTTACTTGGCTTGTCTCCTGACTATTCTTATTGTGCTTAACCTGGCCATTCTAAGGACCGGTATTGCACCCTTTACTTTCTGTGACCTGTAAGCGTGTTAGGTTCCCGAATCGTGACATTACAACAGGGCCACCATGGAACCTGCTGACATTCCACAGTTGTTAGTAAATCAGGAGGCTAGAATGGATGGTTTAGACCCCAGTATGGATCAGTTTGCCCAGGCCCTACAAACCATACTGGCTTGTACTGCCCACTTGCAACCTGCCGTTCAAGAAGCTGTTGCTGCTGTGCCAGAACCCATTCCCGATCCAGTACCCGTTCCGGCTCACGTGGTTCACATGACGCCACCACAGCGCTATAGCGGTGATCCAGCATTATGTTGTGGTTTCCTCAACCAAATTGATATTCATTTGGTGATGAATCCTCATTCCCACCCCACTGATAGAACCAAAATTGCTTTTTTGATTAACCACTTGTCCGAGAGAGCTTTAGCATGGGCTAATCCCATGTGGGAAAATGCTTCCCCAATGTCCTTTGCAGACTTTTTGACCGCTTTCAAACGCACATTTGATCAACCCAGTAGGGTTGCTTCTGCTGGCAAAGCTCTGCTTAGGGTCCGACAGGGTAATAGATCAGTAGCGGATTATTCTATTGAATTCCGCACTCTAGCAGCTAAAGTGGTTTGGAATAACGACGCCCTTGTAACAGCCTTTCAGGAGGGTTTGGCCGCTTACATATTAGATGAGATAGCATCCAGGGAATTGCCTGTTCTTCTGGATGATGTAATAGATGATATAATTCTTATCGACAACCGTATTAGAGAGAGGCGTAGTCAAAGACGGATGAATACATCGGTGCTACCTGCTTTACCCAGTACTGCATTACTAGCATTACCTCCTCCTAGACAACCATCTCCCGAACCCATGCAATTGGGTGCTGTAGGGTTAACTGAAGCTGAAAGGGCATATCGCAGAAGGGAGGGGTTATGCCTTTATTGTGGAAAAAGGGGGCATCTCCGAAGAACCTGCCCTAATCTGCAGGGAAACTTCAGCACCTAAGGCCTAAAGAGGGGTCGGACTCGGGTGTTATGACCTTTTCCCCTCAAGTGTCCATCTCTAGACCATTTATTACGGTTACGTTTGTGGTCAATCAAACCACTATAACAACCAAAGCCTTGATCGATTCAGGTGCTGCAGACAACCTTATGGATGAGAACTTTACTAAAACCGCAGCCTTGAATCTGATCCAAAAGGCCACACCCTTGGCCGTTGAGGCCATAGATGGAAGATCACTTAAAAGACCCCTGGTGACCCATGAAACCCAAGAAATGGTTATGACCGTGGGTGCCTTGCATATGGAAAGGTTAACCTTCCAAATAATTGACTCCCCTACTGCTTCCATTGTTCTGGGATTTCCCTGGTTAGTTAAACACAACCCAGTACTTGATTGGGGTTGTCTAGATATACTCTCCTGGGGGGAATCTTGTCAACGAGACTGTATGGCCCATGTACGTCCTGTTTGTTTACTCAATGTGCCCACGGCTAAACCACTTTCTGTTTCTGTCCCTTCTGTGTATGCAGACCTTGCATTGGTTTTTGAAAAGAGGGAGGCAGATAAGCTACCCCCACACCGTGACTATGACTGTGCCATAAACCTGTTACCGGGCACTATGCCACCTAGGGGTAAGGTCTACCCACTTTCGGAGAAAGAAAACCAGGTCATGGAGGAGTACATACAGGAATCCTTAAGTAAAGGTTTTATCAGAAGGTCCTCCTTTCCTGCTGGTGCTGGTTTCTTTTTTGTTGCCAAGAAAGAGGGCGATTTGAGGCCATGTATAGACTACAGGGGTCTGAACAATATAACGGTTAAAAACGTTTATCCTATCCCTCTCATCACTGAGTTGTTTGATCGTGTTAAAGGTTCTAGATATTATACTAAACTAGACCTCAGGGGGTAACCTGGTTCGTATAAAAGAGAATGATGAATGGAAAACAGCATTCAATACACGCAGCGGACATTACGAGTATCTAGTCATGCCGTTTGGACTGTGTAATGCTCCTGCTGTGTTTCAGGACCTCATAAATGATGTCCTTAGAGATCTACTGCATATCTGTGCCGTAGTCTATCTTGATGACATACTCGTATATTCTCCTGATTTGAACTCACACCATACTCATCTGAGGTTGGTGCTTAAGAGATTGTTGCAGAACGGTCTTTATTGCAAGTTAGAAAAATGTTTATTCAACCAAAAATCTGTACAATTCCTAGGGTATGTCATTTCTGAACAGGGATTCAGCATGGATCCTTCTAAATTAGAAGCCATACTGTCTTGGCCTCTTCCCCAAGGACTTAAGGCTATACAACGGTTTATAGGGTTTGCCAATTATTATCGGAGATTTATTAAAAACTTTTCATCAATAATTTCTCCGATCACAAAACTGACTAAAAAAGATTTGCACCGCAGGGTTTGGACTTCTGAAGCCGTTGAGGCCTTTGAGACTCTCAAAAAGGCATTTGCCACTGCCCCTGTGCTACACCATCCTGATCCTTCCCTTCCCTTTGTTATGGAAGTAGACGCTTCTGAATCAGGTGTAGGAGCGGTGTTATCACAAAGACGATCGCATGCCGAACTCCTCCATCCCTGTTGTTACTTTTCTAAAAGACTCCCAAGCACCCTCTGAGACACCTGTTGGTAGATTATAAAAAGAAAAAGAAAGATAGAAAAAAGTTGTTAGCTTTATTTCACACCGCCAAAACTGCTGGTCATCCAGGGGTTACCAAAACATACAAGGGTCTCCTTCAACAGTTTTGGTGGCCCTCACTTAAACAAGACGTGGTGGATTATGTGCAGGCTTGTCGTGTTTGCACACAGTGTAAGTCCCCTAATGTTAAACCCCCGGGACTCCTAATGCCCCTATCTGTACCCGAGAAACCATGGACCCACTTATCAATGGACTTTATTGTGGATCTTACTTCATCTGATGGACAGACAGTAATTTTTACTGTAACTGATAGGGTCTCTAAAATGGCACACTTTATTCCACTTAAAAAACTACCTTCTGCGGTTCAGTTGGCTCGGGTGTTTGCCAAAGAGGTGTTCCGCTTGCATGGTATACCACAGGATATCGTATCCGACAGGGGTCCTCAATTTGTCTCTCAGTTTTGGAGCGGCTTTTGTGCTGAGATGGGGGTCTCCTTGTCGTTCACTTCCTCATATCATCCACAATCTAATGGGGCTGCCGAACGAGCAAATCAGTCTGTGGAGTTACATCTCCGCTGCTTCACAAATGCACACCAGGACAACTGGTCTCATCTCCTTCTCTGGGCTGAATTTGCCAGGAATACCGTGACTCATTCGTCCACTGGCTTAAGTCCTTTTATAGTAGCTTATGGGTTCCAGCCCTCTGTCCTTCCCGGTGTGTTCTCCGACAAGGGAATGCCGCTTTGGACGAGCACCTCACCTCCTTACGGAGGATGTGGGATCAGGTCCATGCTGCTCTCTCTCGTGCGGCTACTGCGCAGAAGAAATTTGCTGATCGTCATAGGTGTACGGCTCCTTCTTATGCCCCGGGTGATAGGGTTTGGTTGTCCTCTAAGAATCTCCGCCTCAGGGTTCCCTCGATGAAGTTCGCGCCCAGGTTCCTTGGCCCCTATAAGGTATAGCGTAAGGTTAATCCCGTGTCCTACTCCTTGGCCTTGCCTCCTTCCATGCGTATACCTAACACCTTTCACACCTCCCATTTGAAGCCCTTGCTCTGTAATCGGTTCTCTGGCCCTCTCAGGCATCCCGCTTCCCTCCACGCGGTCTCCAGTGACGTGTATGAGGTAGCTGCTCTCCTTGATTCTTGTTTCCCTCGAGGTCGGTTGCAGTATCTGGTGGATTGGAAGGGTTACGGCTCTGAGGAGCAGTCTTGGGTTTCTGTCTCTGATTTAAACACGCCCTCTTTGATCCGCTCCTTTCGTGCGCGGTTTCCCTTGTCGCCTTCGGCTTCCCGCCCTCCGGGGGGTCCTCGAGGGGGGGGTTATGTCAGGGCTCCGCGGGCGGTCTCCCCTTCCCCTACCTGTCGGCGAATGGCATCCTCACAGCCGCTCGCGTCCTCCTCGCTACACGCTGGGAGCCCGCACAGTTATACGAATGCCGGGCTCAGTCACGTGACTGGCTCCCTTTACTTGGCTTGTCTCCTGACTATTCTTATTGTACTTAACCCGGCCATTCTAAGGACCGGTATTGCACCCTTTACTTTCTGTGACCTGTTAGCGTGTTGGGTTCCCGAATCGTGACACAGAGGAGTGCTGACCATAGATGACAAGGAAATAGCTATCCCCAGAGGAGTCATGAGTAGAGTTAAGAAGGGCAAACTCAGCATAAGGAATCAGGCCATCCCATTCATCCTGGCAAAGGAACACAAAACAACGTAGGTATGGTTTTAAGGACTGTTTGTCTCACATGGCAGCTCCATTAGACTAATGGTGATATGCTGAAGAGAAGGTCAGATTGCTACCAACCTCCAAGCAGAAAAATTCTCCACACACTGGCTATAAACTGTCTCCCTCTGTCAGAAACTATCTTTTGGTGAAATGCTATGAACACCTCTCTATCAAAGATTTTAGCTAACTCAGCTGAAGAAGGGAGCTGGGACAAACAGACAAAATGGGCCATGTTAGAGTACCAGTCTATAGAGGCTCTTTAATTAGGCAATTTAGGTGTCAGCCTAAGGCCTCGCGCTGGGAGGGGCCTCGCGGCTGCCTAAATCGCCTTTGGGCTGATGGGGGGCCAGCGGTTTGCCCATAATGCTGCCGGGTGCGAGGCCCCTCCCGTCTGCCCAGAGAGCCACGACAACACCCTGACTTCTGGAGATTCTGCGAGACTCCTATCATGTGGTCTGCAGCCACCAGGGAGCAAGGACACTAGACCACCAGGGTAAAAGGTTTTTCTCTCACCAAAAATCACCCCTCCTTCCCTAACTACCACCTGTCACCCCCTACTACCCTCACTGCCATTTGTCACCCCCTCACTGCCAACTGTCACCCCCTACTACCCTCACTGCCACCTGTCACCAGCTCACTGCCACCTGTCACTACCATCTCCCCGCACTGCCACCTGTCACCCCCTGATCCCTGTGACGGACCCTCTGTCAAACGATGCTCCTAGTGCATAACAAGGACCATCAGCACTGCACCAGACACCATCAGCAAGGCAGTCCCCACGTCCAGCATTGCAGCTTGGCTGGGAACTAGCCGTCCTCTACCCACCCTGGACCTACAACAAGGCTCCAGGTTCCAGTGGGTGAACCTCTCCTCCAAGATAGTTTAGCAGGAACAAGCTCTTAAAGGAGCTTATTGATTATAATCCCTGGGGAGTATAGTGATATAGCAATCCCCAGGGTAGATGCAGCCTTTCCCCACACACAAGAGACGAGGCTCTATGTTGAGGGTAAAACAAGAACTCAGCAGATCTGAGAGTTTATTGAACAGCTTGCTATTTTATACAGTTTTCCCCACAAGGTTACCACCCACGTGGACCTTGTGGGGCACAGGACACAAAGTCACAAAAGCCAATCAAAACAGTATTGTACAGTTAGACACTCCCAGATAATGTACACAAACCCTCCCCTCTGCTTGGGAGATAACTGAGTAAGATACTGTAATTAACTCAATTATCCCCAAACAGAAAAAACAAATGTTTCCCAAAACACCTCCAAACACCATATATATATATATATATATATACCCCATAAATTATACATCACTGGATAGCCCTGATCTGGGTGACCAACATTTCCAAAAATCACCCAGATCAGAGGAGGGGTTCAGGAAATTCAGGAAAGTCACATTTGACTGACCACACACACATTTTCATGCCCAAAACAGTTCCAGAGAATCAGGCTGTGTTCTACTACACGAACGGCGACCACCCAGCCGTTCGTCAATTAGGCTGCAGTTTAGCTCCCAGCCTGGGAGGTAAATTGGCTGCACACTCCACTTGTGTGTGGTCCGGCTGTTCGGTAGTTCGAAGTTCCACTTTAACTACTTTGAAAGTTTAAAGGGGCATTGTGCTAAGTCCCAATATGCACATATAGTGTTTTTAAAGGGCCATAGTCATAGCCATCTGTCACCCCCTACTATCCTCACTGCCACCTGTCACCCCTTGCTCCCCTCACTGCCACCTGTCACCCCCTACTACCCTCACTGCCACCCCCTCCTTCACTAACTGCCACCTTTAACCCCCTACTCCCCTCACTGCCATCTGTCACCCCCTACTCCACTCACTGCCACCTGTCACCCCCTCCTTCACTAACTGCCAGCTAGGTTACCCCTACTCCCCCCACTGCCACCTGTCACCCTTACTCCCCTCACTGCCATCTGTCAACCCCTACTACCATCACTGCCACCTGTTACTCCCTCCTTCCCTAATTGCCACCTGTCATCCCCTCACTGCCATCTGTCACTCCTTACTCCCCTCAATGCCACCTGTAACCCCCACCCCTAGTGGCTTACGCTAATGGGCAGGGGCGTATTAGCCGCGAGGAAAACAAGGCATTTGCCTTGGGCGGCATTTTCCAGGGGGCGGCAAAAAAAGCCGCCCCCAAATGCCCAAGGCAAATGTCTTGTTAGCCTTGCGGCTAACAGACATGCCGGCGGTCGGGCGGCACGGGCAGCGCTGGCGGGCAGGCGGCCGGCGAGGGATCACTTCCCCTGAGCTGTCTGCTCAGCTCCCTCGCCAGCCGCAGAGTGAGGCTGGGAGGCGGAGCCGGAATATGACATCATATTCCGGCTCCCAGCCTCACTCTGAGGCGCGCGAGGGAGCTGAGCAGACAGCTCAGGGGAAGTGCTCCCTCGCCGGCCGCCCGCCCGCCCGCCAGGCAGTGCCGCCCGATCGCCCAGCAGCCATTGGACCACCAGGGAGGAAGAAACCCCCCCCCCCAGCATTACCAAAGGTAAGGAGGCGGGGGGGGGGGGGGGCTGGGGTGTTACATTAAAAAAAAAAGTGTTAAAAATAAATAAATAAAAAAAACGTGTTAATAATAAATTAAAAAAAATGTGTTCAAAATAAATAAAAAAAAATGTGTTCAAAATAAATAAAAAAAAAAACGTGTTAATAATAAATTTAAAAAAAATGTGTTCAAAATAAATGTAAAAAAAATGTGTTCAAAATAAATTTAAAAAAATGTGTTAATGTGGGTGGGTGAGTGTGTGTCTGTTAGTGTGTGTGTGTGTGTGTGTGTGTGCCTGTTAGTGTCTGTGTCTGTTAGTGTGTGTCTGTTAGTGTTTGTGTGTGTCTGTTAGTGTGTGTGTCTGTTAGTGTGTGTGTTTGCCTGTGAGTGTGTGTGTATGTTAGTGAGTGTGTGTGTATGTTAGTGAGTGTGTGTGTCTGCTAGTTTGTGTCTGCTAGTGAGTGTGTGTCTGTGAGTGTGTGTCTGTTAGTGTGTGTGTGTTTCTGTTAGCGAGTGTGTGTTTCTGTTAGCTAGTGTATGCGTATCTGTCAGTGAATGTGTGTGTGTGTATTTAGAATGCGGGGCGGGGGGAAAGCTTGGGTGGGGGTGGCGCGGGGGGGAAAGGGGGGGGCGCCTGAGTTTTGTCCTGCCTAGGGCAGCACAAAACCAGGATACACCACTGCTAATGGGTCAGGGATTAAATATTATGAATAATGTGTGTTGTTCAACAACAGCTAAATAACACAAGTAACATTTTCTGTTAAGAAGGAACAAGCCATGGGTTAAAAGGGTTGTAAAATGGAAAAGATTTTAAGAGCATATAGCCCACTTTAGAGAAATTGCCCCAAACATCAGTGAAACTATTTCTCCTAGAAGGAATTGGCAATCAGAACATAGTAGCTCTGCTAGGCAATCTGACATTATTGTTGCTAGCAATACTACATACTCTACCGATATCTAGAGTCTACTTCAAAACCACTTTACTGACAATAAGTATCAGACACCGAAATTTTGGATACCCTCTTTTAAAACTGAAGCACTCAGCGAATCACAGTTTGAGAAGCATTTGTTTTTTATGAAAGATTTTAATAGATGATGGACCACATCTATCAAGGCAAGCAGATATTATTCTCAGTCAAAGTGCTAATTGTTGTAAAACATTACATTGGTTTCCATAGTAATTGCTCCTGGTTTAGCATTTTGCCCAGCACAGCACCTCTTTTGAATTAACAAATGATGACTTTTGGGGTTATTTTGTATCACCTGGCACCCCAGCTGTTGTTGACAAAATTTTTCATGAAACTCAGGTTCACAAATAAAGGGCATCACGGGCACTAGAACCTAATGACTCCATATCAGCGGGAGAACTAAATTTAGCATTTGCTGTTTTGTGCTAAGTAGGTGACAAATTTACTCCAGCACCTGAGCCAGGTAATTTTCAAAATGAAGGTTGGAGGCATACTACTTGTTGGAGGCATACAACACCAGACCCTCCACGTGTCTCATCCCCCCCTCCATGTGTCTCATTCTTCCCCCTTAGGCCCTCTATGAGTCTCTCCCACCCCCCAGCCCCTCCTTGTGATTCTCTACCCTCTGCCCAGCCCATCCATGATGCTCTCCCCCCTCCTCTGCCCCTCCATGATTCTCTCCCCCTCCTCTGCCCCTCCATGATTCTCTCCCCAGCCCCCCCCCCCCCATGATGCTCTCCCCACTCCATGATGGCAAAACAAGACAGCAACATAAAAAACAAATAAAATAAAATAAGAAACTCACTCTACTTGTTTCGTCGAATACATATAGACTTCATCAGGAGTATTAAAAAGTGCTGGTTAGTGCATGAGTAAAGTGCTGTAATGTGTAGAAACCAAAACTTTTCTTTTAAATGTCCCTCCTTCAGCTGTCAGCCAATCCCTTCTTTCCTTCACATGTGTTGTAACTTTTTCAGATGGCCACAATCCATTTATGGTGTAACGGATCCTCCGTCAATCGATGCTCCTAGTGCTTACCAAAGACCATCAGCACCTCACCAGACACCATAAGCACTGCAGACCCACGAACCGACGCAGCTTGGTTGGGGTCTCGCCGTCTCCTACCCACCCAGGACCTACGACAAGGCTCCAGGCTCCAGTGGGTGAACCTCTCTTCCTTCAGAGAGCGAAGCAGGAATAGCTCTTAGAAGAGCTAGTGATTAGCATCCAGAGTATAGCAATCCCCAGTGTGATATAGCAGTACCCTACAACACGAAACAAGGCTTTGAGTTGAGGGTAAGAAGGTCTGAAGGTTTATTGAACAGCTTGAGTTTTTATACAGTTTTTCCCCACAAGGTTGATGCCCAGGTGAACCTTGTGGGGCACAGGACACAGAATTAACAAACCTATAAAAACAGAGTATTACATGCAGACACTCCCCTACAGTGTACACAAGCCCTCCCCTCTGCCTGTGATACAATTAACAAAGACAATGGGCTAACTCAATTAACTCTAAGCAGAAAAAACATAAATTTTTACAAAACCTAAAAAGTACCCCAAAATACAACAGTCACATCCCCTGATAGCCCCGATCTGTGTGAAAAACATATCCAAAAATCCCAGATCGGTTCTCCTGGAAGTTTTATTTTTGCCCTACCGTGCACATGGTCCCGTGCCCAAACAGTTCCATACACTGGACAACAAAACACTGCTGGACAATTTAAGATGGCCACCGCCAAAAGTTTGAATCTGTTCCAGTTAAAAGTCCAAGGGGCAGAAACAGTACTTTTGAACATGGGTTATCACAGGGCCCAAAGTCCCAGGGTAGGAGGCTGGCAAACAGGCTCCTCCAAAAACCAGTGGCGAAGTTGCTTTCGTCACATATGGAATTCCGATAGTTCACCCTGGAACGCAAATGCGCTCCACACACCCGAAAGTTGTAATAATGGGTGATTGATGACGTGGGTGTGCCTGGAATGCAAAATGCGTTCCAAATCGTCCATGTATACACGGGGAATCATCAGCCATACTTCATAGAAAACCAAAAAATGATTAGCGATCAAACTGAGAAAACGTGTTGTTACAATGTATAGTATCTTATACATTATATATTCTCTAGAAACAAGAGCAATTGGTAATCCACTATAAGTGGATCGGACACAGAGAAAAAAGTCTGCAAACACAAATCAATAACATATGATAATACATAGTGAAGGGACTAATAAAATAATTTCACCAAGTGTGTAATAGATGTACCAAGTGAGATCTTGTTCCACATACAATGTATCTGACATTAGAGAGAGAGTCTGGAGACACTACCAATCCCAAAAAAGGGGGGTGGCTTAAAGATATATAATGATCAAAAAATAAATATAAATAAAATAAGGAAAAATTAAAAATTAAAAATTAAAAATGAAAATCAATCATAAAAAAACAAACTGAATCAAAATCCACATTCAGCCCACATGGCTGAAGTGTGAGGTGGGAATATTATATTGAAATTAAGACAATGAGAGGGATTTTGGATACACATGCTTAAAACACTTCAGCCATGTGGGCTGAATGTGGATTTTGATTGTTTTTCATTTTTTTCGATGTTTCTGTAATAGTGATATATTTTTTTTATTTTCATATTTTTATTTTTTTGTTTTTTATTTATATTTTTTATTTTATTTTTATTTTATTATATTTTTATCTTTTATTTTTCATTTTTTATTTTTTATATTTTTATTTTTATCATTATTTATTTTATTATTATTTATTTGATCATTATTTATCTTAAGATACATTATAACAACACGTTTTCTCCATTTGATCGCTATTAATTTTTTTGCTTTCCATGTGGTTACGTATGGCTGATGATCCGTGTATACTTGGATGATTTGGAACACATTTTGCATTCCAGACTAATGATGCCGTGAACACGAAATTTTCGGTTCGCGAACGGGAACTTCCGCAAACGTTCGCGAACCAGCGAACCAGGTGAACCGCCATTGACTGCAATGGGCAGGCGCATTTTAAAACCCATAGGGACTCTTTCTGGCCACAAAAATGATGGAAAAGTTGTTTCAAGGGGACTAACACCAGGACTGTGGCATGCCGGAGGGGGATCCATGGCACAACTCCCATGGAAAATTACACAGTTGATGCAGAGTCTGGTTTTAATCCATAAAGGGCAGAAATCACCTAACATTCCTAAATCACAATTGATATGGATTGACACCTGACATATGACATATTGACACCTTGACATATGGATTGACACCTGTCCTCAGAGACCCTGATACACACTGACACAGAGAAGAATAGGGACTATTCCCCTACATAGGGTCACTTAGCAGATATGGATTGACACCTATCCTAAGGATCCCTGATACACACAGACACAGAGCAGAATAGGGACTGTTCCCCCTACATAGGGTCATTTGGCAGATATGGATTGACACCTATCCTAAGGATCCCTGATACACACTGACACAGATTGAATAGGGACTGTTCCTCCTACATAGGGTCACTTGGCAGATATGGATTGACACCTATCCTAAGGATCCCTGATACACACTGACACAGAGCAGAATAGAGACTGTTCCCCCTACATAGGGTCACTTGGTAGATATGGATTGACACCTGTCCTCAGAGACCATGATACATATTGACACAGAGCAGAATAGAGACTGTTCCCCCTACATAGGGTCACTTGGCAGATATGGATTGACACCTGTCCTCAGAGACCATGATACACACTGACACAGAACAGAATAGAGACTGTTCCCCCTACATAGGGTCACTTGGCAGATATGGATTGACACCTGTCCTCAGAGACCATGATACACACTGACACAGAGCAGAATAGAGTCTGTTCCCCCTACATTGGGTCACTTGGCAGATATGGATTGACACTTGTCCTCAGAGCCCCTGATACACACTGACACAGAGCAGAATAGGGACTGTTCCCTCTACATATGGTCACTTGGCAGATATGGATTGACACCTGTCCTCAGAGACCTAATTGTGTAATAATGGTAATACTATTACCTATTATATAATATTGGCGGGGCAAGGAAATTCCCTCTAAATAGATGGGTATAGGCAGAGAGTATGGAGACCAGAGTGATAAAGTGTCAATAAGGTGATATAAAGTTAAATGTATCACAGACACACAGTCACCCTTTCTCTTAGCTAGTTTCCAGAAATGCTGGATAGGTAGAAGGGCTATAAAGACTCAGAGAGGTCTAAGAAGAATCCTCTAAACTAGCCCTAATCTCCTTAAACACCTTCAAGGGTGTTCTAAGCTAAAGCTCCATCTAAACATTTAGATGACTGCCTGATTTCCCATCACAGATGCTGGCTAGGAATAACAGTGTGCAAGACAAAGAGTGGGTCTAAGTGCCCATAGTGCAGTAAAGTGTTCCTAGTGAAGTGAAAAAGAGAATAACGAGCTGGCGCCCAAGAGAATAACGAGCTGGCGCCCTATCAGGGGATGTGTATATGGCATCGATTTTAGGAACCGGGAGATGGAAAAACAAATTTGGGGCACTGCGCGTGCAATCTAATGTGCCACCAGATAGGAGTGGTGTGTTAAGTAGTACTATTCCTATCAGTTTAATCCCTGTTATGTGCCTTTTTTTTGGTTTGGTTTTTGAAGCCACAGTGCAGCACCAGAGGGCCGAAAAATTAGGCATCTACACATGCCTGAAGAATTAGGTATTGTTGCAGCCGCTGCTGTAGCAGCGGCCATAAAAATTGATGTTTGTTTCCCAGGCAGAAAGTGCCCTAAAACATTGCGGCTTGAACCCTAGTTGGTGGCGGATAAGTCACGCAAGTCAACCGGCATTCAGAGCTAAAATACAGCAGCGTGTGGAACATTTTAAGCCCAAGGCAGCTCATCTCATCAGGCCTTTTTTAGTCGAATGTATCGCCCACTGTCAGTCCCTTCGGGATCCATCCCTCATTCATCTTAATAAAGGTGAGGTGATCTAGACTTTTTTGACCTAGGCGACTTCTCTTCTCAGTGACAATACCTCCTGCTGCACTGAAGGTCCTTTCTGACAGGACACTTGAAGCGGGGCAGGCCAGAAGTTCTATCGCAAATTGGGATAGCTCAGGCCACAGGTCAAGCCTGCACACCCAGTAGTCAAGGGGTTCATAGCTCCTCAGTGTGTCGATATCTGCAGTTAAGGCGAGGTAGTCTGCTACCTGTCGGTCGAGTCGTTCTCTGAGGGTGGACCCCGAAGGGCTGTGGCTCTGCATATCCTCCATCAACAAAACATCTGTAAAGCGTCCTATCCTTGCCGGCATGGTCGTGGGAGGAGGAGGATTACTTTCACCTCTTCCCCTGTTAGATTCCCGTTGTGCTGTGACATCACCCTTATACGCTGCGTAAAGCATACTTTTTAAATGATTTTGGAACTGCGGCATCCTTTCCGACTTGCCGTAATTCGGTAACATTTCAGGCACTTTCTGCTTATACCGGGGATCTAGTAGCGTGGACACCCAGTACAGGTCGTTCTCCTTCAGTCTTTTTATACGAGGGTCCCTCAACAGGCACGACAGCATGAAAGACCCCATTTGCACAAGGTTGGATGCCGAGCTACTCATGTCCTGTTCCTCGTCCTCAGTGATCTCTCTGAAGGTATGTTCTTCCCCCCAGCCACGTACAACACCACGGGTACCAGATAGGTGACAATGAGCACCCTGGGATGCCTGTTGTGGTTGGTCTTCATCCTCCTCCTCAAAGCCACATTCCTCCTCTGACTCCTCTTTCTCCCAATCCTCTTCCAGGTCCAGCAAGCGATGCTGATAAGGCTGTTTCTGGTGGTGATGGTGACCACAACTCTTCCTCTTCACGCTCATCTATGGCCTGATCCAGCACTCTTCGCAGGGCACGCTCCAGGAAGAAAACAAATAGTATGATGTTGCTGATGGTGCCTTCGGTGCGACTGACTAGGTTTGTCACCTCCTCAAAAGGACGCATGAGCCTACAGGCATTGCGCATGAGCGTCCAGTAACGTGGCAAAAAAATTCCCAGCTCTCCAGAGGCTGTCCTAGCACCCCGGCCATACAAATACTCGTTAACGGCTTTTTCTTGTTGGAGCAGGCGGTCGAACATTAGGAGTGTTGAATTCCAACGTGTCAGGCTGTCGCAAATCAAGCGCCTCACTGGCATGTTGTTTCGCCGCTGGATATCGGAAAAGTGAGCCATGGCCGTGTAGGAACGCCTGAAATGGCCACACACCTTCCTGGCCTGCTTAAGGACGTACTGTAAGCCTGGGTACTTATGCACAAAGCATTGTACGATCAGATTACACACATGTGCCATGCAATGCCACCAGCAAATTTCTTCCGTTGTCACAAACCACTTTGCCGATTTCCAGTTGGTGTGGAGTCAGCCACTGATCCACCTGTGCGTTCAGGGTGGACAGGAGTTCTGGTCCGGTGTGACTCTTTGCTTTCAGGCAAGTCAACCCCAAGATGGCGTGACACTGCCGTATCCGGGATGTGGAACAGTACCTGGGGAGCTGAGGGGTGCCGTTGATGTGGAGCAAGATGCAGCAGCAGAAGAGGACTCAGCCGAGGAGGTTATGGAAGAGGATGGAGTAGGAGGAGTAGAGGAGGTGGCAGCAGGCCTGCCTGCAAGTCGTGGCGGTGTCACCAACTCCTCTGCAGAGCCACGCATTCCATGCTTGGCAGCCGTCAGCAGGTTTACCTAATGCGCAGTGTAGGTGATATACCTGCCCTGACCATGCTTTGCAGACCAGGTATCAGTGGTCAGATGGACCCTTGCCCCAACACTGTGTGCCAGACATGCCATTACTTCCTTTTGCACAATCGAGTACAGGTTGGGGATTGCCTTTTGTGCAAAGAAATTTCGGCCGGGTACCTTCCACTGCGGTATCCCAATAGCTACAAATTTTTTGAACGCCTCAGACTCCACCAGCTTGTATGGTAAAAGCTGGCGGGCTAAGAGTTCAGTCAAGCCAGCTGTCAGACACCGGGCAAGGACATTTGCTTCTTACGCTCAAACATGGCCTTGACAGACACCTGACTGTGGGCAGATGAGCAGGAACTGCTCAAGGCAAGAGACAGAGGGGCGGATGGTTGAGAGGGGTCAAGGAGGACAGCAGTGGTTAATGTGGCTAAAGATGCTGGACCAGGAGGAGGATGGCGGCTTTGAGTTTGTGTGCTGCTTGTACTCATGTGTTGATCCCATAGGCGATTGTGATGTGCGATCATGTGCCTTCGCAAAGCAGTTGTACCTAGGTGGGTGTTGGACTTCCCACGACTCAGTTTCTTTTGGCACAGGTTGCAAATGGCATCGCTGTTGTCAGAGGCAGACACACAAAAAAAATGCCACACTGCTGAGCTCTGCAATGACGGCATTCTGGTGGTGGCAACAGCATGCGTTGATTGGCGTGCTCTCTGGCTGACCCCGGGTGCCGATGCATGCTGTCTGACTGTGCCACTAGCTCCTTGGAACGACCTCCCCCTGCTTCCAACTCGTCTCCTCCTCCTCCTCTCTGTCTCCCCATCTGAACTTTCCCCCTGTTCTTCTTCTCTTCTAGCGGGCACCCACGTGACATCCACGGACGCATCGTCATCATCAACCGCTTCACTTGTATCTGACAACTCAGCAAAGGAAGCAGCAGCGGGTACAACATCATCATCATCACACCGTACGTCAATGTGTGTAATGCTACCTGACTGAGACATATCCCTGTTATCTACATCCTCTGGCAACAATGGTTGCGCATCACTCATTTCTTCCAACTGATGTGTAAATAACTCCTCAGACAGAAGTGAAGCGGCTGTGGTGCTAGTGTTGGTGGTGGCGGCAGGCGGGCGAGTGGTAACTTGAGAGGTGCCCGAAGCTAAGCTGGAGGAGGATGGTGCGTCAAGGTTCCGAGCGGAAGCTGTAGAAGATTGGGTGTCCTGTGTTAGCCAGTCAACTATGTCCTCAGAACTTTTCAAGTTCAGGGTACGTGGCCTCTGAACACTGGGCATTATTCTAGGGCCAAAGGGAATCACAGCACGACGACCACGACGGCCCCTGCGGGGTGGCCTGCCTCTGCCTGTCATTTTTTTTTCGATTAGTATTACTATGCGGGTGTCACGATTCGGGGAACCCAACACGCTAACACACACACACAGACACAGAAAAGGTGCCGTACCGGACCTTAGAGTGGCCGGGCTAAGCACACACAGAATAGTCAGGAGACAAGCCGAGTAAGGGGAGCCAGAAAACGGGAGAACGAGAAACAAGCCGAGGTCAAAGGGATGGAGAATACAGGAGAGTCAGAGAAACAAGCCAAATAATCGGTAACCAGCGAGAACTACAAGCAAACAGCAATACAGGTAACAAAGACCACAACAGGGCACTGAGGGGCAGGGAAGGTAAGTATATAAACCCTGTGGTTAATTCTGATTGGATAACTTCCAATCAGAATTAACAATCACACGTGGGAGATATCTATACCTCCCACTGTGATTGTCATACTGTGACTTTAACGCCGGGTCACGTGGCTGACCCCAGCGTTTGCATAAATGTGCTGTCTCCCAGCGTGCAGCGTTATACACGCTGCCGCCAGGGGACGAGAAGGAGGATGCGAGCGGCGTGCGAGGCAGTGAGGACGCCGCTCGCCGACCTACACAGGAGGAGGAGACCGCGGGCGGCAAAGAACCCAGGGTGAGTGCTGCGAGCGGCTTGCAGCCTCCCCTAAGAGCCGCCCGCGGAACCCTGACAGCGGGCAAGCTACTGTGACAACAGATATGAGTGGCACTATGCAGTGGCAGAAGTTGGCAGAGTAGACGCTGTAGGCCTGACACACACGCTTGCAGACAACTAACTGCTATTCAATCTATTACAGTCAAAATTGTATTTTTTTTTTTTTTTTAAATGTACACTACTGTTACACCAAATATGAGTTGCACTAGTGTGACACCGTGCCCTGGCAGGCCCTGAAACGCACACTCGTGAAGGAAACTGACTGCTATTATATTACAGTCCAAAACCTTTAGTTTTTTTTTAAATGCAAGCTATTGGGACACCAGTGAGTGAGTGGTGGCACTGGGCAGGCCCTGAAAAGCACACACTTGAAGGAAACTGACTGCTATTATATTACAGTCAAAAAAGTTTTTGTTTTTTTTTAAATGCAAGCTATTGGGACACCAGTGAGTGAGTGGTGGCACTGGGCAGGCCCTGAAACACACACTCGTGAAGGAAACTGACTACTATTATATTACAGTCCAAAAAGTTTAGTTTTTTTTTAAATGCAAGCTATTGGGACACCAGTGAGTGAGTGGTGGCACTGGGCAGGCCCTGAAACGCACACTCGTGAAGGAAACTGACTGCTATTATACTACAGTCAAAAAAGTTTCGTTTTTTTTTAAATGCAAGCTATTGGGACACCAGTGAGTGAGTGGTGGCACTAGGCAGGCCCTGAAACGCACACGCTTGAAGGAAACTGACTGCTATTATATTACAGTCAAAAAAGTTTTGTTTTTTTTAAATGCAAGCTATTGTGACACCAGTGACTGAGTGGTAGGACTGGGCAGGCCCTGAAACGCACACTAGTGAAGGAAACTGACTGCCATTATATTACAGTCAAAAAAGTTAGTTTTTTTTTTAAATGCAAGCTATTGTGACACCAGTGAGTGAGTGGTGGCACTAGGCAAGTGGGCACAGTATATGCTGTGAGCCTGACACACAGGCTGGCAGGCAGGCAACTGCAATTACATTACACAGAAAAAAAAAAAAAAGCAGACTGATGTTCTAGCCCTAAAAAGGTCTTTTTGGGGTGCTGTCCTTACAGCAGAGATCAAATGAGTCCTTCAGGACTGTAGTGGACACTGAATACACTAGCCTAGCTATCAATTTCCCTATCAGCAGCAGCTACACTGTCCCTCCTCTCACTAAGAATGCAGCTTCACAATGAATGTAAAATGGATGCTGTCCAGGAGGTGGCAGGGTCTGGGAGGGAGGGTCTGCTGCTGATTGACTGGAATGTGTCTGCTGACTGTGAGGTACAGGGTCAAAGTTTACTCAATGATGAATAGGGGGCGAACCGAACAGCGCATATGTTCGCCATCCTGGCGAACGCGAACAAGCTATGTTCGCCAGGAACTATTCGCCAGCGAACAGTTCGGGACATCACTACATGTTACCATTTTTTTATTTCTAAACTCAGGACAAAATTTAGAAACGATTTAGTACAGGTGTTGTAGATGCGTAACAGATTTTGGAGGTCAATTTTAGAAAAAGTGTTTTTTTTTATTTTTTTATCATATTTTATAAAAAAAATTACAGTAAATGATATGATATGATGAAAATAATGGTATCATTAGAAAGACCATTCAATGGTGAGAAAAACGGTATATAATATGTGTGTGTACAGTAAATGAGTAAGAGGAAAATTACAGTTAAACACAAACACCGCAGAAATGTAAAAACAGCCGTGGTCCTTAAAGGTAAGAAAATTCAAAACGGTCTGGTCACCAAGAGGTTTAAATAATGCATCATGCAGGGCAAAAATGTGACTGCAACCCTGCAGTATACATATTTGATAAGTTATCTCAGTTAATGGAACATTCAGTTACCCCTACCTTAACCACATCTTCCCTAGAACAGCCTCTTGCTTAAAGGTGTTAAGGCATACAATGAAGCTAATATATGTACAGGGGGATTTGAGACCACAAGAGGCTTGTTAAGGGCTATCACTTCATTAGAGGCTGAGTGTATAAACGAGCATAGTTCAACGGGTGCCACTTTCTGTATATTAATGCAATTATACTAACGAGATACAAGACCAGAGCTATCTGCAGAATGTGCTTATTCCATTTCTTGTGTCTGCTTCTAAATTCTCTGAATCTTATAAAAATGTGTTTGATTATTTATTTGGAAAATAAGTCACCCTACCCCACTGCAGTTCTGAATATTGTAGAGTACATTTGTATGTCTAAATTATAGTTACATTTAAATCTAAATTAGACGTGTGTGTGTGTGCGTGCGTGCGTGCGTGTGTGCGTGTGTGTGTGTATTTCGAGTGATCTTTTATCAAGTCTAATTTGGTGTAACATAATACACATATCAAAAGGTTCCCTATTAGACATATCTATACAAATGGATATCACTAGGGATTCCATTCCTATTTTTGTCTGTTTTTGAAAGGGGGAAGGGATTGAACAGCAAGACACAAAGGTGGAGGTTCAAAGGAGTGAAATTATACTAAACAGATTTGTATAATATTTTGGGCATTGGCTGAAAAGTAATTTTAGTAGACCCTTCAACCATATATTTTGTTTTATTGTTATCAACTCTAGCTTTTGCATACCAAATCAATGCAACATGTGTAATTACATACCTGAGAGAATTAATAGAAGGGGTTACTAGAAAAGCAGCATTTGATCTTTTTTAGGTGTAACACTGAGAGAGAAATATCACCTCAAATTGCAATTTTTAAAGATGCTTAAGACTAACAGTGACATGAAGAATGTCAGAAACATTTTTATGTCCGAAAACTTTTTTGTTTTGTCCAAATTGAATTTCAGTTTGTTCATTTGTTTTTGCCCATTATTTTTGTTTCAGATATCATGCAGACAAATGAAATTCTTATCCATGTCACAGTTGCATCTTGCTCCCTTGACTGGTACCCTTGTGGGATTGCCATATATAAGTGTACCATATTAGGGGGCTGTGACCCCTGAGTAGTCGGGGTATTTACCGCCTAGATGTCCTTTTCTCCAATCTGGAAGGGCGCCGTGGAGTCCCAGTACGACATCCTAGTATACTGCTTTAACCCCTTAAGGACACATGACGTGTGTGACATGTCATGATTCCCTTTTATTCCAGAAGTTTGGTCCTTAAGGGGTTAAGCAATTTCCTAAGAGCTCTGAGAAGATCTAGTGATTACAGCAGGTACAGCATTTCCCTACAACACGAGACGAGGCTGCGAGTTGAGGGTAAGAAGGTCTGAGAGTTTAATGGCACAGGCTGGATTTTTATGCAATTCCTCAGGCCAGGGGAACACCCCCTGGACCTGATGGAGCACCGAATTACAAGATGTACAAACCAATAGAAACCATGTACAATGTCTGACACTGCCACATAAAGCACACAATCCCTCCTCTCTATTTGGGAGATAATTGAGCAAGATACTGTAATTAACTCAAGTATCCCCAAGCAGATTTTTTGCACAAAGTACAGAAAACACCCCAAAACATCCCATATCCCATCCCCTGATAGCCCTGATCTGGGTGACCAACATATCCAAAAATCACCCAGATCAGAGCAGTCCCTTTTGACTGACCGCACGCATGGTTTCATGCCCAAAATAGTTCCAGAGAATTAGGCTGTGCGTTCAGTCTATTTCCAATGATTAAAGTGTACTTAAAATAGTCAACCGGGACCATTCATGCACAAAATCAGAGTTGAAGTGTGTTCGGTAGATTACTTTTACCGAACGGCGCTCTGTTCGTCGGGATTTAGTCGAAGTTAGCTGGAGATGGAAGTTCTAGCTGCACCGCGACAAAACACCGCTGGCCGCATTTGACTTAACAAGATGGCTGCCGCCACATGTTCGGCTATACGAACGGTGACCACCCAGCCGTTCGTCAATTAAGCTGTGGTTAACCACAACTTCTGGGAGGTTAACAAGCAGCACACTTCCAATTATGTGTGGTTCGGTGCTTCGGCTGTTCAACGGTTCGAAGTACCACTTCAAATTACTTTGAAAGGTTGAAGTGGTATTGGTAAAAGTCCCAGCAGGCAGAAATAATGTCCTAGAACCAAATAAGTCACAGGGGCCATAGTTCCAAGGTAAAATACTGGAAATGTGTCCTCTCTATAACCCAGGGAGTGAAGTGGCCTTCATTACACAGAAAAGGGGAAACACTATAACCACTGCAGAAAAGGGGGATCACCATCACCACTGGGAAAACAGGTCTCCTGTTACAGGGGCAATTTGGTAGCTGCTTTTTGGTATCCTTATGGCAATCCCACAAGGATAAGGAAGCTATCTACTAAGAGGCTGAAAGACCAAAATTACAAAAAGCCATTTCATATTTCAATTTTGTTCTTTCAGGCAACTTTACTAATACCAAGTAAACAATATTAGCAAATAAGGGAGGTTAAATTATCCCTCCTGCCCCTACTCTCTGTGCCGCAAGTAGGGGCATGTATGCTAAACAGAGTAGGCAGTGGCTGCTCACTGTTATAAAAAAGACAAGTGGCTGGGTAGTCATTGCTGCCCAGTCGCTAATGCAACAGAGGGGGAACTGGCAAAGGTCCCATGGTCAGGTACTTAATAAAAAAAATTAACTATGGAGGAACATAGTATCCCCTATGTGCCCCACCCTTGACCAGTGAGTGAGGGTTACTAAACTAAACAGGAGGCGGGACATTGACCTAATGACCCCACCCGTGGCCCTAATGGTAATGGGAGCCAGTCTAGTGATGTGCTTGCGCTAAGCTTTTGGGTATTGCTCCCTGGTGTCCTCAAAAGTGCTAAAGGCCATGATTTAATATTGTTGGATAGCTTTTTTAAATAATTGTATATTTTTGGATAAACTTTTAGAATTATTTTTGCCAGGGCTAACCTTCAAATGGCTAATTGTGAGTGGGACTTTTGAGACCTGCTATAAACGTCCACAAAAAGGATACATTTTATAGACCGAATACATTGTTGTAATTGGTGAAGCTAGACACACATTTTGTGATCTCTGTAGTAGCCCACATCAGGCTTATGAAATCCATAGCAACAAGGCAATTTGTGGGTATATTAAAAATAATAATTTGGTACTAAAATGTCCACATAAAAGGGTCAAATTAGGGATACTAAGGATCTTGTTGCACACTGCAATAACCTTTATATTACAGATACCTAGTGTTAGCCGTGTGACTCTACATGTTCTATGTATGCATCAAAACAAACTCTACCATCTGATATCCCTATAACAAAATTTTTTACAATTTTTTTGTCATGTTTATTTATGTGATTAACATGTTTGCTTTGATGCTAATATTTCAGAACCTGAATATCTAAGCAAAAAATAACCATGGTTTACTTTATCACATTCAATATCAGTGGCACAGTCAAGCCTGTCATGTTAAGGAATTTACCCAATCCCTGTCCTGAAGGGGATAGACACATACATGAAGCGCAATCCATGGAAAATGTGCTAATTGGAGCTGGAACATTTTTTTAATGCTGATTTGCTGCACATTTATAAGTTGATCTTTCAATATAGAGTTGATTGTGTTTATATACTAAACTAGAAATTTTATAAAAAATGACAAAAATTGTTAAAACTTTTAACAAAAGAAAGCTGCAAAAAACTAAAACTTAGCTCAGCTATTTCCCCCTAAAAATCTACAATTTTCTTGTGAAGTAAAAAAAACCTCCAGCTTTAGAAAAATAAAAAACAGTCGCTGTCACTAATCAGATTGTTTTCTACTTTGCAAAGCCTTTTGTTCCTTATGGGATATCATGATTAATGCTCCTGATGGGAGTTGGCAGATAACTCTGCTATACTTTTCTCTTCAAAAATTGACTTCAATATTTGTTACATTTTCTAGATATTTTAGGACATTAAACTCAAATATCCATCTCTAAATTCTGATAATACTGAAGGCTAACTGTCACTCTGTAGCCTTTATTCTTTCCTTTTCTTTCTTTACATTTCTCAATGTCCTAATCAATTCCTAATAATTTCTTTCTTTGTCTGTTTGGTAGATCTTGCCCGTAATCTTACAAAAATCTGAACACCACAAACATGTTTTGTGCTCCCCCACCACCCTGCTCATACCTTTTTCACTTAAATAATGTTTAATCATATCATCATTCCCAGATTTCCCACCCCCACTCTAAAGTTTCTTCCCCCCATGAAACACATGCATTTTTGCCCTAGAAGCGGCAGTAAGATTTTGACTGCAAGGAGCAATTAAAAATTAAAATTTGTTTCACTGGCGTGCAGAGAAGAGGCAGCTAGTTACCACAGCAACGTGGAGATTCAGGGAAAAGGGGGAGAAATCCAGCAAGAGAGATGGAGAGAAATAGTGAGATTGCATTAGACTTGTAATCTCTTGTATAACTCCTCCTTTTATACCTATATAGTGCATATCTGTGTAACTACCACTTTTTTTTCTTAAAAACACTCTCTACAACAACTCATCCTATATATCTACAACTGACATCTCTCCAAATAAGTTCCCCTTATAACCTATATATCTCCATTTAAACTTCCTTATCTTTTTAATCTCTCCACATAATCTTTATCCATGTCCATGTAGCATACCCTTGTAAGTTTCCAAAACTCTTCACATAAGCCCCCTCATAATATATATCTCTCCATATAACTTCTTCTTTGTCTTGTTTTATTTCTCTATATAACCTCTCCCTATACCCCCTTTTATATCACATATAGCCTCTCTCTATAACTACTTCTATCTCTCTATATATAACCTCTCTCTATAACTCCTATCTCTCTATATAACCTCTCCCTATAACTCCTCCTATCTCTCTATATAACCTCTTCCTATAACTCCTCTAATCTCTCTATTTAACCTCTCCATATGTCACCCTTTTATATCACCATATAGCCACTCCCTAGAACTCCTCCTGTATCTATATAGCCTCTCACTATAACTCCAATGTCTTCATATATCATCTCTGTATCTCATCTGATCTCTCCATATAACCTCTCACTATAACTCATCCTATCTCTCTATATAACCTCTCCCTATAACTCCTCCTATCTGACCATATTACCTCACCTTATAACTCTTCCTATCTCTCCATATATCCTCTTCCTAAGTAACTATAATTATCTCTCTATATAGGCTCTCCCTATAACTCTTCCTATCTCCACATAAAGTAGGGGAACTAATATAAAGAGGGCCCTGGTGCACGAAAGTATTTTTGGAACCCTTCAAGTTCTAGTTCAAAAGTGGGCACCCCTCTATTTCTAGTTCAAGAGCTGATGCTATGCCAGTTGGGGATCTACCATTTGCCCATCCTTGCAGGGTTGTATTATGTCTTGTATAAAGTATGTGTGTGCATGTGGGGGTGCATTTGTATGTACTGTTGCCATTGGAATGCAGTGGTGTACGTGTGTGCAATGTTTGTGTTTGAATACAGGGGTGTGTTTGTGTATTATTTTGAAGTTTGAATGCAGGGGTGTGTTTGTAAGTAATATATGTGTTAGATTGCAGAAGTATGTTAGTGTGTTGTGTTGGTGTTTGATTGCTTGGATGTATGCACAAATACACATACACTGCCAGATATATACATATTTACACAGATATACATACACTTTAACACACAGTTACACACATATAAACACACCGACACATATACACAAATTCATGTAGACACAAAAACACATATGCACACACTGACAGAGATACACACACTGACACATGTGCACAGCCTGATGCACAGATACACACACTGATATATATGCACACACAAATGAACACCCACACCCAGATGCACGCCCTGGTATATAACATCGGGGTGAGGCGGACATAGTGACTGCTCCGGGAAAGCGCCGAGAGGAGTGGGACGATGGTGGCCGGTCCTAGAGGGCCTAAGAGGTGGCTGGGGGGGGGGGGGAAGAAGGCAGGATGTGGTGGCGACTGTTCATCCAGTTCTTCACACTGCTCCCTCATGCACCCTCCGTGGTGGTGCTGGGAGCCAAAATATGATGTCACTCCGACCCCGGTATCACTAAACAGCACGAAAGGGAGCAGTTTGAGGACCTGGGAGATTGCAGAAGCCCCCTGGATCCCAGGGAGAGGACCCACACCAATGTTACATAGTACATAGTTACATAGCTTGAAAGAGACTTGCGTCCATCAAGTTCAGCCTTTCTCACATTTGTTTTTTGCTGTTGATCCAAAAGAAGGCACAAAAAAACAGTTGAAGCACTAGCAACAAACTAGGAATAAAATTCCTTCTTGACCCCAGAATGGCAGTCAGATTAATCCTTAGATCAAGCAGCTATTACCCTACATTGAAAAATTATATCCTTGAATATTCTGTTTTTGCAAGTATGCATCTAGTTGCTGTTTGAATATCTGTACAGACTCTGATAAAACCACTTCTTAAGGCAGAGAATTCCACATCCTTGTTGTTCTTACAGTAAAAAAACATTTTCTTTGCCTTAGAAGAAATCTTCTTTCTTCCAGTCTAAACGCATGACCTCGTGTCCTATGTAAAGTTCGGTTTGTGAATAGATTTTCACATAATGGTTTGTATTGGCCCCTAAATAAATTTTATAATGTTATCATATCCCCTCTCAGGTGACGTTTTTCTAAACTAAAGAGGTTTAAATTTGTTAACCTTTCTTCATAGCTGACATGTTCCATTCCTTTTATTAATTTTGTAGCCCGCCTCTGCACTTTTTCTGGTGCCATAATATCCTTCTTTAGAACAGGTGCATATTCAATTTGTGGTCTTACCAACAATTTATAAAGAGGCAAAATGATATTCTCATCCCGACAATGAATGTCCTTTTTCATGCATGACAATACCTCACTGGCCTTAGCCACTGCTGATTGACATTGCACATTGTTGCATAGTTTGTTATCTATAACAATTCCCAAGTCCTTTTCGTGTGTATGTATTACTTTACAGAGTTTTGTGTCATCTGCAAACACTGAAACATGACTTTCAATGCTTCTTTCAAGATCATTTAATGTGTGTCTGTGTGTGTGTGTGTGTATATGTCTGTCTGTCACTGTATGAGTGTGTCAGTGAGTGTGTCTGTCAGTGGTGTGTTTCACATTAGTGAGTATGTGTCTGTCAGTGAGAATGTGTGTCAGTGTGTATGTCTGTCAGTGAGTGTTTTAAATCAGTGAGAGTGTGTGTCTGCTACTGAGAGTGTGTCTGTCAGTGAGTGTACGTCTGTCAGTGTGCATTTGTGTATGAGTATGACTCAGTGTCTGTATGTGTCTGTGTATGTGTATGAGTATGTGTATAGGTCAGTGTCTCTATCTTCGTGTGTTTTAATGTGTATGTGCACCCAGCAATCAAACATCAACTGTACAAAATGTTGATCTGCCACTGGCAACCATAACTCTGGTTATGCCACTGTCCTGACACACAGATACACACACACACACACACATTGACATATTTACAGACCTTGACACATGAACACACCCTGACACATGCACTCACCCTGGCACACAGATACAAACTGACATATAAGGACCCTGACAGACCGATATACACACACATACGCAGATGCACATACAGATGCCACATACACACACACTGCCCCCCTCCCCCATAATTGTTAAATTAATAGAAGTCCATGGCAAACAAGCACTTTTAAGGAATTCCTCACCAACCTAACACGCCCCAAGTCAAAACATTTTTCTAGGTTGTATATATGTACAGCGCAGCAGCGTATATTGGGCCCCTGTTCAACATAAATGCTTGCCGTTCAGATGCACACACATGCACACATACACACCCTGACATATATACCCCTTGACACACAGATGTACATACACATTTCTTGACACATACACACACACAATCTGACATACATAGACACATACACACATACATGTCATCATTTTTAGATTTTCTGATGGTAGCAAGTGTGAGGGTCTGCAGCAGTTCACTCTTCCCCCTGCTACCTGTACCTCAGCCTCTTCCCATTCAGGTGCTCTCTGTTTGCAGGAAGTAACTTCATCCCAGTCGACCAATACTACAGGGGTACGTCCCAGCGGCACCTGACCAAGACCTTGTTCTGCAGTAATACCCCGTGGGAGGCCCCAGGGCTTGAGTCCTGCAGGAACTCGTGGGAACTTTTTTTATAGCAGGAACGTCGTTGCTCAGGGGGCTTGAAAAAAATGCTGCTCCCAAATGATCCCCCCCCCCCCCTCCCGTGTCCCCCCTGTCAAACGCAGATCATCAGTGGCTCTTGTAAGTTCTCTACCTCCGGGATTGAGTCACCATTTTCTCTGCATACTTTACTATTGTGTGATTTTTTTATCCTCTAGATCCCTCCAAGATCACTCCCTGTTATATACAAGTTGTATTTTCTTTATATCTGTATGCTACCCCTTTTTAATCTATACTCCTACCTCTTTGGCGTTGTATAGATTTGTTTGTTTTTTTGTATATTGTATATGTGTAAGTGAGGTACACTTTGGGTGTTAGCATTATCTTCTGGTTTTTGGGGGTACTATACAGTAAATTTTTTTGGTATATTCTGTGAGTGTATGTGTGTGTGTCTGTGAGTGTATCTGTGTGTGTGTGTATGAGTGTATGTGTGTGTCTGTGAGTGTGTGCACCTGTCAGTGTGTGTGTGCATGTGTTTATATATGCATATGAGTGTATATTATTTATTATTTTTGGGGGGGAGAGGGATGGATCTTGGGTGAGTTCCCACACTTTATTCCCCAGGACTTGACCCCTGGGCAGCCCTAAATGCATGGCTAGCTGGTGGGCTCCTAAAGCGTCTAGTTCCACCACTGACCACATATAATATCTCAGTATAACTCTTCCTATCTCTCTTTACAACCTCTTCATGTAACATTATGTGTCTCTCTGTGTAATCTGTATATTCCTATCTCTCCACATAAACTCTGCCCATAACTTGCATGACTCTGCATAACCTTATTCCCCTGTGTTAGAAATTAAGGGGGTGGGGCGGGGCTTAACTGCAGAGCAGAGCGGTCGCATGGAAAGAGAGCTCTGCGGCAAAAACGAGGAAAATCGAGAAAAATATTCAAACTGCAGGCCCCCAAACTACAAAAACGACATTATATACCCCCCCGCATGCCATGGGGCGAAAAACGCGAAAAATACCCAAGGAAAAAGCCACTCCAGGACTCACAATTGGGGATATGTGGAGACAGGCCCGCGAGGCAAATGAGACCAATATGGCGGCGCTTCACGGCGGCTGCTCCGATTTTTCGGATGATCTATCCGGGGAGGAATATCTGCCAGCCCCCACACAGCCGACTAACAGCGATCCAGACACCGCCCCAGTAACTACTGCGGTCCTCACGAGGCTACTGGCAGGCCACCACAAAGATTTGCGTGAAGATATCACGGCCTTAAGGGGTGACCTGAAGGGTCTGACAACCTGCCTAAATGCACTCGAATGCACAACTGGCACCAACACGCAGGACCTTGGGGAACTTAAACAGGCTGTCCGAGATCTCCAACGACAGCAAAAATTACACGAACATAGGATGGCGGAACAGGAGGACGCCGGGAGGCGTGATAATTTAAAAATCAGGGGGATCTCTGAATCGATCCCCGACTCAGATTTACCACAGATGGTCCAGCGTTTACTTGCCACTATTCTACCATCTGCAAAGGCTACCAAAATGGCCCTCACCAGCATTTTTAGAATCCCGAAACCATCAGCGCCAACCGAAGCCACACGAGACGTAATACTCACGTTCCAGGCCAGGAAGGACAAAATGGCGGTCCAAGCTGCCTTGCGGGGCAAGACACCACACCGATTTGAAGGGATGGCAGTGAGCTTCTTTGCCGACCTCTCGAGAGACAGCCTGGCCTGGCGGCGTTCCCTCCAGCCACTCACTACACTTCTCCGCCAACTGGAACTTAAATACAGATGGCAGGCCACACACCTACTCACTGTACAACTAGGACCAGATTCCCACAGGATACGGGAATTGGACAACGCAGCCCCGCTCCTGCAAGCGCTAGGTCTACCACCTGACTCCCTAAACCTGACAGACCCTGCGAGGGTAACTCCCCAACAGCTCTCGTGGGACCCGGAGAGATCCATCCCTTTCGTACCAACGGGAGGCACACCTGACCCGTATGTAGCGATCACCACTTGAGGGAACACACAGTCCCGTCCGGGAAAGAAAAACCGAACTGACACTCAGCATACCTCGGCGAAACCGCCACCTGGCGAGGGACTTTACAAAAGAGACTCTAATTTTAAGGACTCTAATGAACACTCCGAAGGGGCCACAACTACGACTCCAAACCACCACCTTCATAAACATACTCCAGCTGACACATGCACCTTATCAGGGCCTTCAGCCCCCCCAACACTACCATTAGGACACGAGACCCCCCTCCCACCTTATCCACCGAAGATGCACAGCAGCGCTTTCCCTCTAAGTAAGCAGCCTCTCCGGCGTTGCCTAATACCCACACTACCATCATTAGAGAAATCCACCTTCCCACAAGGTATGATGTCTCCATACAGGCCCCGCGATTATTTCGATTGACTATTCCAACATATTCCCTTACATGTTCAGGGTTCTCTTAACCAGATGTTTTCCCGCTTTAACATGACATTTTTGTAATCTAGGCAGGGGCGGACTGACAGGTCGGGCAGATCGGTCATGGACCGAGGGCCCGAGGCAGTCAGGGGCCCGGCAGCACAGTCATGTTCTGGCTGAGGAGATCAGAGATCTCCTCAGCCAGAAAACATGATTCCTCCGTTATTCCAGTGATATGCTGCAGGGCCCCTGCAGCATATCACTCTGTAGTTAACCCCCTTCCTCCCTCACCCGTTTACTCTCTCTCAGGGAGACCTGGCAGTGAGTATTCAGTTCTTGCTGCCAGGTCTGTGTGTGAGGAGGAAGAGGCGGGGCCAGGAAGTGACATCACTTCCTGCCCTGCCTGAAGAGCACTGGACGATAAGTAGCTGGAGCAGCCTGGCAAACAGCACAGGTAAGCTTCTTATAATTTTAATTCAGGTCAGCACCCCCCTGTCTCCCTGTACCCATATCAGCCCCCCCCCCAGTACCCACATCAGCCCCCCCAGTACCCAAATCAGCCCCCCTGTACCCACCTCAGCCCCCCTGTACCCAAATCAGCCCCCCCTGTACTCAAATCAGCCCCCCCTGTACTCAAATCAGCCCCCCAGTACCCAAAATCAGCCCCCCCAGTACCAAAATCAGCCCCCCCAGTACCCAAAATCAGCCCCCCCAGTACCCCAAATCAGCCCCGCCAGTACCCAAAATCAGCCCCCCAGTACCCAAATCAGCCCCCCCAGTACCCACCTCAGCCCCCAGTACCCACCTCAGCCCCCCAGTACCCACCTCAGCCCCCCTGTACCCACCTCAGCCCCCCTGTTCCCACCTCTGCACCCCTCTACCCACCTCTGCACCCCTCTACCCACCTTAGCCCCCAGTACCCACCTCTGCACCCACCTCAGCCCCCAGTACCCACATCATCCCCCCTGTACCCACCTCTGCCCCCAGTACCCACCTCTGCTCCCACCTCAGCCCCCCTGTACCCACCTCTGCTCCCACCTCAGCCCCCAGTACCCATCTCAGCCCCCCTGTACCCACCTCTGCCCCAATATCCACCTCTGCTCCCACCTTAGCCCCCTGTACCCACCTCAGCCCCCAATATCCACCTCTGCTCCCACCTCAGCCCCCCAGTACCCACCTCGGCCCCACTGTACCCACCTCGGCTACCACCTAAGCCCCCTGTACCCACCTCTGCTCCCACCTCAGGGCCCACATCAGCCCCCTGTACCCACCTCTGCCCAACCTCAGCCCCCCTGTACCCACATCAGCCCCCCTGTACCCACCTCAGTGCCCACATCAGCCCCCCTGTACCCACCTCAGCCCCAGTACCCACCTCAGCCCCCACCTCAGCTCCCCAGTACCCACCTCAGCCCCTAGTACCCACATCAGCCCCCCTGTACTCACATCAGCCCCCCTGTACCAACCTCTGCTCCCACCTCAGCCCCCCTGTACCCACCTCAGCCCCCAGTACCCACCTCAGCCCCCCTGCTCCCACCTCAGCCCCAGTACCCATCTCTGCTCCCACCTCTACCCGTCATTACCCACCTCAACCTCCTTTACCCATCTCACCCCAGTACCCACTTCTGTTCCCACCTCAGCCCCCAGTACCCATCTCTGCTCCTACCTCAGCCCCCCTGTACCCACCTCCGCCCCCAGTAACCACCTCAGCCCCCAATACCCACCTAAGCTCCTCCTCCACACACCACATCTCCCCTTGCACCCACCTCAGCCCCCTTTCTCCCTGTACCCACCTCAACCCCCCTGTACTAACCACAGCTCCACCTGCACCCACCTCAGCCCCCCTGTACTAACCACAGCTCCCCCTGCACTTGCCTCAGTTCCCGTGCACCTACCTCAGCCACCATTCCTCCTTGCACTTACCCCAGGATCTACCTATCCCTGTACCCACCACAGCCCCTATGCCACCTCCACCTACCATAGCTCCTATGCCTTCCAGTACCTACTACAGCCACTATGTCCCTCCCTGTGCCCACTACAGCCTCTATGTCCCATCCTGTGCCCACAACAGCCCCTTGTCTATCCGCACCCACCACAGCTCCTTCTGCACACACCACAGTTTCCCCTGCACCCACCTCAGCCCCGTCTGCATCCACCACAGCTGCTCCTGCACCCACCTCACCCCCCTGCACTTACCTCAGCCACCATTCCTCCCAACACTCACCCCAGGATCTACCTATCCATGTTTCCACCCAAACCCCTATGCTCCCACCACATCCCTTATGCCACCTCCAACTACCATAGCTCCTATCCCTTTCAGTTCCCACCACAGCCCCTATGTCCCTTCCTGAGCTCACCACAACATCTATGTCCCATCTCATACTCTGTCCAGCCCCACCCCCCACTTCAGTCCCCGTGCCTCCCTGCGCCCACCTCAGTCCCCGTGCCTCACAGTGCCCACCACAGCCTCTGTGCCTCCCTGCACCTATTTCAGCATTTATCCCCCTACACACACACACACACTACAGCCACTATCCAACTTATACACAGTAGAACCTCTATTATCCAAACACGCACACACTACAGCCCCAGTAACCACCAGATGCCTACTACAGATTCTATCCCACACACACTGCAACACAGCCAGCCCTCTCTACTCACATAATGCACTGCAAATAGCCCCATTCACACACGCAAAAACCCACAAGGAGCCTCACTGTATAGACACACCACAAGCAGCATCCCCACACATACAAAATGACATGCAGCCTCCCTTCACATACACATCACAAACAGCATACCCACCATTGCAATACTGCACACAGCCTTCACACACACAACTTTTACAATCTCTTATAAAGCGCCAACATATTCTGCAGCGCTGTACAATAGGTAAAACAAGAGAAAGGATTAATCTAACACAACACTTTGACATACAGGAACACATCACTAACCACATCCCCCACACACGCAACCCCACAAGTAGACTCCAAACACATGTGGCTAGTTTTAAGGTTGTACATGTGGGGGATGCTGCTTGTGATGTCCAAAGCAAAATTAGTGGAAGTGTGTAATTAAATTTGCTTTATTTTAATTGCTGGGAGGCACGCCAGCAAGGGTTACTCCATCTAAAAACAGTGTTTATTAAAACACTGGTTTTGGTTGGATTAACCCCTTAAAAGTAAATCTGGCCATTTTGGGGGGCACTCGGGGATGTGGGAGTCAGGGATTTGTGGCTCACACATCAATTCTGTGTGCTGGGCAGCCTACACATAATATATGTGTAAAAGCACCAGAAAGAAGGGGTAGAAGAATAGCAGGGAACCAGAAAACCTTGGACCAGGACCAGGAGGGCGGGCCCTTGATCACCCACTGCCCGAGGGCCCTGTGAGGTGTCAGTCCGCCCCTGAATCTAGGGTTATACAAAAGTGACACATAGCACCACTAGTTCAACATACTGCACACTACCCTAGAATCATGCTCGGTTTAGCTAAAATGTACCTATGACCAAGCAGCGTAAACAATACCGACCTGCTCAACAGCGTGTTCTTTGCTTTTTGTTTTTTAACTAGGGCACCGAAGGTATGTCATCCTATGTTTTTAGGTTCCACCTCACCACACACCATGCCTTGCTACTGTAATGCTAACTCATACGACAAATGTTTAATGATCCAAGATTGTTGACCTACCCATGCCACACTGCATTAGACAGAACTTTGTTAATTTCACGTAAAAGTTAGCTCAACCTAACCTGTACTAATTTGCCCATATGTTATAAAACTGAGGCAATCTCTCAGGGGAGTTTACTCCCAACAATGCTGATACCTTCCTTTGTTTTAACAGTGTGTAGCATGCTTATTTTACTATGATTTTCATGTGAGAAGCAGTTCACGTTTTTTTTTTTTTTTTTTTTTTTTCACCTCTACTTTGTTAATTTCACGTAAAAGTTGGTTCAAAGGGGAGTTTACCTTCCTTTGTTTTAACCGTGTATTAACGCTCTTTGTAACTTTGCTCTTTTATACATTGTGACGCAAATGCCATCACGAAGAATATACTCCAGCAACATAAGCTAGATATAATAACAGTTTATTTTTCCATGTAATGTCAAATCTGACTGAATACTCTCCATGTATACAATCTATAGACTTCTAACGTTGAACCTATTATACCTGTTAAAAATGTGCAAGGAAATTATGCCACTACCTAATATGTGAACTCAAGCATATATGTACGCTGTTGTGGCGTCCCGACAAAGATATTGTACTCACCTGCACGAAAAATTCAAAAATAAAGAATTTAAAAAAAAGAAAAAGAAATGAAGGGGTTAAAATTATTTAAATATCAAAGTAACACTCTCTCTCTATCTCTTGTTAAAAATTCTTCATGTATTATTACATATAACAATTTGTATATCTCTGTGACATGTGGTATAACTGTAGGATTCTCATGCAGAGCCAGGTTCCTTTTTCTGCCACTGATCGCCTTATAAAATGTTTTATTTCTCAGTATAAATCTCCCTATAGACCTACCTATCCCTCTATGTAACATCTCTGTCTTACCATTACATCAATCCACATAGCCAGACGCTGTCATTTCACTAATCCTAACCTTCCATTTAACCTCACTTTGTATCACCTAGAGACATTTATGTGAGATTTCTGGGTCTCTGGAGCAGAGACATACTCTTTATTGCATGCTCTCTGGTACTCCGAGGATTAAAGGATCCATTTATATTCTTAATCATAGAAGACAACCTCTCAAAGATAAATAGCTTGCTTACAATATATGCATACAGCAAGCACAAATTATTCAGTGATGCATCCATATATAGAATAGGCAGCAAAAGAAGTTTAGCAAACTTGGGAGGGGGCATTTTAACTGTGTCAATCATGGTAATGTTCATCTGTCTTTGTGCCGCCCCTCCCCTTCTTTACTAAACCTTCACCTATATATTCTTTAGGATTTATTCACTAAATAATGATACCGGAGAAACTGACGGAAGTCAAGCACAGAGAGATGGACACAGGTTTCTTCAGGAAGGAAGAGATTCTTTATTCGATTCACCGATCGGGACTCAGAGGGACTAATGTCACCAAAATACAACAAGATCTGAGCCCCGGACAATAGTGTAGGCTCCTTATATAGGCATGTAACTCCTCCCATAATAAGCTCCACCCACACATACTCTTACCCAATCAATCGAACAAGAACTAACTTCTTGTTTGACCGCATGGCTTGCCCAGCACAATGGAGAAGGGGAATACTACATCCGGTATTCTCGCACATGCTCGGTACACTACTGATCGTATCTTTGCCACGTGCAACCAACCGACCGATACACCAGTATATGCACGTACACATGCCACGTGGTAATGCCTACTAAATTTATTTTTACCGAGATTCCACCACATTCCCCCCTTTGATGCCTCTGATATTTCACAATTCCGGAGGCATCACTTAACCATAGTTTTGCATATACCTCAGGTTGCCATGAACCAGACCAGACTTTGCGATTGTCAGGGTACCTGTAGTCTCTACCTCAGAGGAGGTGAGAGACTTAGACGTTTATCCTCCCAGAGGGGTTGTTTCTTTCGTTCCTCGCGGTTCTCTCGGCCATTTACAAGCCGACCGCGAGGGATCCACTTCCTTATATGACGCGACGCTCAGTAGTCGACGTCATGACGCCAACCCGGGTCGACCTGTCAGTCAAGTCCCGAGCACTAATCAGGACTCGTCGGGGGCGTGATTACCCTCTAGAATCAAGGTATAAAGTAAGGCTTTCGGCATCTGCTCATTGCCCTGTCGTGGTTCTAGCCTGTCTAGTCACTCAGTGCTCTTGTATTCTAGTTGTCTCTTTGGTTCTGACCCGGCTTGTTTGTACTACCCTGTTTATCTCTGTTACCCTTTGACTCGGCTTGTCTCTCGCTTACCTGTCCTCTCGTTCCCTCGACCTCGGCTTGTTCCTAGACCATTCTCTACTTACTCCTTACGTTAAGTCCGGCCATTCTAAGGTCCGGTATACGTACCTACCACCTGTTTGTACTCTGCGTGTTGGATCCCTGTCCCGATCCTGACATTATGACAGGGCCAATGGATCCTGCAGGTACAAACACTCAGGTTGGTCCTTCTGACTCTAGGTTCGACGCCATGGATCACAGAATGGACCAGATGGCTCTAGCACTACAGGCGTTACTATCTCGTTCTGGTAATCAACCAGAGGAGATGCGTAATACTTCTATCTCTCCTGTGAGTTCAGGTCTAGAGGTAGCCACTGTAGGTGCTTCTTCCCGTATCACTCCACCTGTACGTTATGGTGGTTCTCCAGAGAAGTGTCGTGGTTTCTTAAACCAAATAGGTATCCATTTCGAATTACAACCCCGCTCCTATCCTACAGATAGGGCGAAGGTTGGATTTATTATCACATTACTTGTTGAGAAAGCTTTGAGATGGGCCAATCCATTGTGGGAAAATGATAATCCGTTAGTATATAATTATAATGCCTTTGTAGCTGCTTTCAGAAGAACTTTTGACCCTCCAGGTAGAAAGGTCAATGCAGCTAGATTACTGTTGCGCCTTAGACAAGAAAACCGAACACTTGTGGATTATGCACTAGAGTTCAGGTCCTTGGCGGCAGAGGTTAAGTGGAATGAACAGGCTTATATAGATGTATTTTTAAACGGGTTATCAGACATAATCCTTGACAAGGTTGCTACTAGAGAGCTTCCTGAAAATTTGGAGGATTTAATTTCTTTTGTTTCTCGCATTGACGAACGTTTAAGAGAGAGGCAGAACACTCGAGAGAGAAACCGTAGACCTTCCTTTAAACTAGCTCCTTCATTTCAAAGTTCTGAATCCACAACCTCACTTTTTCCAGAACCTATGCAGATAGGCAATACTCGCCTCTCAGAAGAGGAGAGACAGTACAGGAGAAGGGAGGGGTTGTGTATGTACTGTGGAGTCAGAGGTCATTTACGCCTAAATTGTCCTAATCGCTCGGGAAACGCTCGCACCTAAGTTTCTCTAGAGGACAGGCCTTGGGTGTTTCTATTTTGTCCTCTAATCTTAATTATAAAGATCACAGGCTTCTGCTACCCGTTTCTTTAACTTGGGAGAAGGGAGTACTAGAAACTATGGCATTGATAGATTCCGGAGCTGCTGAGAGCTTTATCGAACAAGTTTTTGTTACCAAACACGCTATCCCATCCCAGTTAAGGGAGACACCCTTGGCCATTGAGGCCATAGACGGTAGACCTTTAGTTGAGCCTGTTATTTTCCGTGAAACCATACCCGTTAAATTAACTGTTGGTATCTTACACGAGGAAGACATATCTTTATTGCTTATTTCTTCTCCTTCTGTTCCCATAGTCCTGGGGTACCCTTGGTTAAAAAAACATAACCCTATTATTGATTGGGAATTAGGGGAGATAATCTCATGGGGTCAGGGTTGTCAGGACAGGTGCTTACGGACAGTGTCACCGCTTTGCGCAGTTAACACACCGATTAATTCTACCTACTCTACAGAGGTACAAATACCGCCCCTGTACCTGGATTTAAAGGCAGTATTTGACAAAAAGAATGCTGATACTTTACCTCCACACAGGTCTTTTGATTGTAAGATTAATCATCTACTTGGTACTATGCCCCCCAGGGGTAATGTATATCCTTTGTCCACTAAAGAGAACTTAGTCTTAGAGGAGTATATTCGTGAGAACCTTGAAAAAGGATTCATTAGGAGATCCTCCTCTCCTGCCGGGGCTGGGTTTTTTTTTGTTAAAAAGAAGGATGGTACACTAAGACCTTGCATTGATTATCGAGGTTTGAACAAAATAACCATTAGAAATGCCTACCCAATTCCTTTGATTACCGAGCTCTTTGATCGTCTAAAAGGCTCCAAGATTTTCACCAAGTTAGATCTCAGAGGGGCGTATAACTTGGTGAGAATTCAGCAGGGACACGAGTGGATGACGGTGTTCAATACCCGTTATGGGCACTATGAATACACAGTAATGCCTTTTGGCCTCTGTAATGCACCGGCAGTATTTCAGGACCTGATCAATGAAGTTCTTAGGGAATTTCAACATGACTGCGTTATTGTATATCTGGATGATATACTTATACACTCTAGAGAGATTGAGACTCACCACAGACAAGTCAGAAGGGTATTGCGCAAGTTTCTTCAACATGGCCTGTACTGCAAATTGGAGAAATGCAGCTTTGACCAATCCCAGATAAACTTTCTTGGTTATGTGATTTCTGGGGAAGGGTTTAAGATGGACCCGGATAAGCTCCAGTCCATTTTGGATTGGCCTTTACCCAGGGGCCTCAAGGCCATTCAGAGGTTTATTGGATTCTCCAACTATTATAGGCGCTTCATTAAGGGTTACTCTTCAATTATAGCTCCTATTACCAATATGACCAGACAGGGGGCTGACACTAAGAACTGGTGTACTGAAGCCCTTCTTGCCTTCAAAACACTCAAGGAACTGTTTGCTTCTGCACCAATTTTAGTTCACCCTGATACGACTCTGCCTTTCCTACTCGAGGTAGACGCCTCAGAGACAGGTATAGGTGCTATCCTGTCCCAAAGGTTAGGTGTGGATAAGCCCTTACATCCATGTGTTTTTTTTTCCAAGAAACTATCAGGCCCTGAGAGCAGTTATGACATTGGTGACAGGGAACTACTAGCAGTTATCATGGCTTTAAAGGAGTGGAGACATTTATTGGAGGGCACCTTACATCCTGTTACTATTTTGACAGACCACAAGAACCTGTCCTATATTGGGGAGGCCAAGCGCTTGTCCTCCATGCAAGCTCGTTGGTCTTTATTCCTCACGCATTTCAATTACGTGCTCACTTATAGACCTGGTTCTAAGAATTCTAAAGCCGATGCTTTGTCTCGACAATATGAACCTTCTGCGATATCTGAGCCGGTTTTGTCTTCTATAGTACCCAGGTGCAATATTATCGCCAACACGAGTCTTAAGATTCACTCTCCGTTGCTTGGTCAGATCATGAAGTTGCAGCATCTGGCGCCTAGACAGACTCCTGGGGCAAGGCATTTCGTTCCTCCTGAACTCCAACTGGAACTCTTACAGTGTTTTCACAACAGTAAGGCGGCTGGGCATCCGGGTATTCGCAAGACATGTTCCTTGATCTCTAAAGATTTCTGGTGGCCTTCTTTACGGAAGGATATTAGGGATTTCATCGGAGCATGTGAGGTCTGTATGAAGACTAAGCAACCTCATACGCTTCCATGTGGGTTGTTACATCCCTTGAACATTCCAGAGAGACCATGGTCCTGTTTGGCTATGGACTTCATTGTAGATTTGCCTGTTTCTAAAAAACAGACTGTGATCCTCACGGTGGTTGATAGGTTTACTAAGATGGCTCATTTCGTGCCCTTAACTAAACTCCCGACTTCTCCTGAATTGGCGGAGATATTCGCGAGAGAGATTTTTCGCTTACATGGGATACCTTCCGAAATTGTTTCCGATAGAGGTTCCCAATTTGTTTCACGTTTTTGGAGATCCTTCTGTTCTCAACTAGGCATCAAATTGAATTTTTCTTCTGCCTATCACCCTCAGTCTAACGGAGCTGCTGAACGTACCAATCAAAAGATTGAACAATATTTGCGTTGTTTTGTTTCTGAACACCAGGACGATTGGGTCGGTTTGATTCCTTGGGCGGAGTTTGCACACAATAATCTCGTTTGTGATTCTACTCGTTCCACTCCCTTCTTCATGAATTATGGCTTTCATCCTTCCATTCTTCCCTCGGTTTCTCCTTCCCAAGGGGTACCGTCGGTTGATGTTCATGTTGCCAATTTGAGGAAGTTGTGGGATCAGACTCGACAAATTCTCCTACATAATTCCATGTTGTTCAAGAAACACGCTGATAAGCACAGAAGGGCGGCTCCGGTTTTTGCTCCAGGTGATAGGGTATGGTTGAGTACTAGAAACATTCGTTTGAAGGTTCCTTCTATGAAATTTGCTCCTCGTTACATTGGCCCTTACAGGGTTCTGACTCGAATTAACCCAGTTGCGTATCGCCTAGCTCTTCCAGCTGCCTTACGCATTCCTAACTCCTTTCATGTTTCTTTACTGAAACCGCTAGTCTGTAACAGATTTTCCTCTACTATATCCTCTCCTCGCTCTGTTCAGGTTGAGGGTCAGGAGGAGTATGAAATCAACTCCATCATCGATTCTCGAATCTCCCGGGGGAAGTTACAATATCTTATTGACTGGAAGGGATATGGTCCTGAGGAGAGGACTTGGGTACCTCAGGAGGATGTACATGCTCCTCGCCTCCGCAGGGCTTTTCACTCCCGTTTTCCATCTCGTCCCGGTTCCTTCCGCCCGGTGGGCGTTTCTGAGATGGGGGGTACTGTCAGGGTACCTGTAGTCTCTACCTCAGAGGAGGTGAGAGACTTAGACTTTATCCTCCCAGAGGGGTTGTTTCTTCCGTTCCTCGCGGTTCTCTCGGCCATTTACAAGCCGACCGCGAGGGATCCACTTCCTTATATGACGCGACGCTCAGTAGTCGACGTCATGACGCCAACCCGGGTCGACCTGTCAGTCAAGTCCCGAGCACTAATCAGGACTCGTCGGGGGCGTGATTACCCTCTAGAATCAAGGTATAAAGTAAGGCTTTCGGCATCTGCTCATTGCCCTGTCGTGGTTCTAGCCTGTCTAGTCACTCAGTGCTCTTGTATTCTAGTTGTCTCTTTGGTTCTGACCCGGCTTGTTTGTACTACCCTGTTTATCTCTGTTACCCTTTGACTCGGCTTGTCTCTCGCTTACCTGTCCTCTCGTTCCCTCGACCTCGGCTTGTTCCTAGACCATTCTCTACTTACTCCTTACGTTAAGTCCGGCCATTCTAAGGTCCGGTATACGTACCTACCACCTGTTTGTACTCTGCGTGTTGGATCCCTGTCCCGATCCTGACAGCGATTAATGATATGAATCCCTCAACATTCCTCTTCCTGCACTGGTTCTCCCTGATTTAGAGCCTCATATCTATATATGGCCGTTATCTGTGCAGCAGCCTTTCTCTCTGCTATATTTTCTATAATGCCCTGCACAGACCTAACTACCAAAGGAACAAGACATGGTAGGAGAAGACACAGCATTAAGATTAGCATGACTCCACCTACCAATGCCTTAAGTCCTCCAAACTGCTCATACCAATTACCAAACCAACTACTTGGATTATACCATTTCCATACCTGAGTAGGCACATGTGCTAGTTTAACCATATGGCTAGTAAGCTCAGCTATTGCTTGCCCTTCATCATCTATTTGAAGACAGCAATTGCTTAGGTTAAACTTCCCACATACACCTCCCTCTACTGCCAATAGTTAATCCAAAGCTAATCTATTTTGGTAAACGGCTGTCCTCATCCTAGTATTATGCTTCGCTAGGAGATTGAGCGCTTGTGATGTCTCATTGGTAATTATCTCAACCACTGCCTGTAACCTTATAATACGGTTGAGCATATATATTGGGGTTCTATAACCAAAAGTACCATCCTCTGCCCATGTAGCTGGCCCATAATAATCTATAATACGCTGGGCAGGCCATTCATTATCTTCCCAGGTACCTATCTCTAGGGGGCCCCTTTTCTTCCTATGATTCACATCATATACTTTAACTCCCAAAGTCTCTCCTGTTTCAATAGGCAACAAGAAGAAGGATGGTTTGAGCATACCTAACACACATGCCCCTTCCCAGTCCTGTGGTAACTCCTAATAGGCTTTCTTACCACAGATCCAGTACAAATTTGCTGTGGCTTTCCAACTAGATGTGATAGATAGATCAAACCACACGTCCTTTAAATTGGTATAACTTGCAAACGGGTTAGGTGGTTCTGAGACATTTGAAGCCGACCACCAGGTTGTATTCTTTGTATTATCATCATAAGCTTTTTGCCCTAGACAAGTCAGTTCTCCTACAGATGTATTAAACATTATTCCTTTCCTTGCTATGCAAACATAACCTATAATGGAGGTCTTTAATCGCCACTCAGATTAACCTCTAACACTCATTTGATAATCGGCTTGAGAAGATATTATTTGTTCAATTGTCTCAGAACCAGAATACATTACCTCCTTTGCTTCCCAGGGCCATTGGTCTCCCATGTTAGTACCTCCACACACATAGCAGTTGGTCACATTAAGACTACCAGCAATACTCTCAGCTAGATCAATAAACAGGTTTTTAGCATTATGGGGGATCTTATTTTCTACACTCATCTCTTCATAAAAAGAATGGAAAACCTGATGAGTTTGGGATGCTACGGTATCGGTCTCTATCCCTATAAATAATATTGTCCCAGGATCCAAACCCGTCCCATATATCTGAAACCCAAATAAGTTTCCAAACCTATCTCTAAATTGTTCAGGATTATTAATAAGTATATGGACTGGGTTACACTCCATAGACTTACAATATGGTTTGGTAGGCAACTTAGTAACAATCATATCCCTATCTACTGTCTGTCCCCAAGTTGCCCACCCCACACAAGACCAATATGGACAATAATTATAATCCCTATCTGGGCATTTTGGATTTACGTACTTGTTTTTACTACTGGGACAAATATACTTATCATTAGACCCATACGTTCTCTCCCACTTACGATCCCCGCATACATTCCACGGTTTTCTACCACTTGATATCGCCTTACATGCATCAAATAGCAGAACACCCGAAGAATGTACGGTTTCTAATACTGTATTATTTATTAGGGTCCCCTGTGGGTCTCCATTCCGGAGGGTCAACCAAATTGTAGGGGGTTGATACTCTGGATTGAAGCACTTAGGTTCTCCTACTCCTAAATGGCATACACCATACTCTATACCTAAGTATCTACACCTAGATACATATCCTTTACACTCATATTGTGAATGCCAAATAAGGGTCTGGGAAATATGATTACCTGTTATAGTAGTCTTAATGCAAACCTCACAGCTAGGTGTGTCGGTACCTCTACCTTCCTGAATAATTAAAATCACAAAAATATACATTATCAAAAGCATTTCTTTCGACACTCTCATCCTCAGTCTTCGTCCGTGCGATGGCACCTCAGCTTCCAGGTGTAAGGGCTGCAAGGAATGGAGTTCTGCAGGTCCTCTCTTCCCTTCACAGAGGTCCCTTCAAGACACCCTGGCTATGACACGTGGGTAAGTGGTCAGGCTTTATTATGGCCGTCAAAACACTCACTTGCTGATCTCTTTAAACACACTTGAAATCCCAATATCTCCTCGTCACTCCGACTGAGTCGTGCGCTTTAACCGGATCTTGCAGGGATTCTCTGGATCTGTTGTAGCTTGCCAAGAATCTACTGCTGCTGGTTTAACCCTGGAGTGATGAATCCACGGAGTCACTTCGGCCACCTTTATAGCTGTAGGGGTAGACAAAAGAACAACATAAGGACCCCTCCACTTCGGCCCCAACGGTACACTGTTACACTCTTTAATCCATACTTGATCTCCTGGATGATAACTATGAACAGGGGGATAAATATTCACAGGTAATCTATCTTGTACCCATTTCTGTACCTCCTCCATAGTTTTACCCAACTCTACAACCTGCTGCCGAGTAATTCCTTTTCCCAACTGACTCAAATCCCCCCTTAAGTTACCAAGTACGGGAGGTGGACGCCCATACATGATTTCAAAAGGTGAGAGACCCATCCTTCTGGTAGGTGTACTACGAATACGCAACAGAGCTATGGGCAAAAGAACATTCCACTTAAGCTGAGTCTCTTGACACATCTTTGCCAATTGGTTCTTAATAGTTCTGTTCATCCTTTCTACTTTACCAGAGCTCTGAGGTCTATATGCCGTATGAAGCTTCCACTTAATACCAAGCATATGAGTCAGTTGTTGTAGGCACTGGTGAACAAAGGCTGGACCATTATCCGATCCTGGCTATGATTGACAGAGCCTGCATTGAAAAAAAAAACTCGTTTCACGTTCAAACAGATGTAATTTATTTCAAATAATTGTATCTCAATCTCTAAATTGAACTTTAATCACATACAGGAGGCTCTTGCAGGGTCTAGCAAGCTATTAACATAGCAGGGGATAAGAAAACCTTAATTAAACAGAACTTGCAATAAAGAAAGCCTAAATAGGGCTCTCTTTACAGGAATTGTTTATGGAAGGCTGTACAAGTCACATGCAGGGAGGTGTGACTAGGGTTCATAAACAAAGGGATTTAACTCCTAAATGGCAGAGGATTGAGCAGTGAGGCTGCAGGGGCATGTTCTATAAACCAAAACTGCTTCATTAAGCTAATGTTGTTTGGCTTTATTGCTCATGGTAGCTCTGTTTGGAATGGAAATAAACTGTACAAAAAAGATGGTTTGCATCTTTCTCAAAAGGGAACAAATGTTCTCAGTGAGCAGTTCAGAGGTTTTGCTAAGATGTATTTAAACTAGGAGGGGGGCAAAAGGGTGATAAAACATCAATCCAATTGTCCCCCAAAACAAGGACAGAAGGTGCCTGTAGCAAGTGTGTTAAAAAAGGATAAGCTTAGAGTCATGTCTACAAATGCTCGCAGTTTAGGGAATAAGATCCATGAACTTGTGGCAATAATGGCAACTGATAGTGTAGATTTAGTCGCTGTTACTGAGACATGGTATAATGAAAAAAATGACTGGGACATAGAAATACCAGGGTACTCTTTATATAGAAAAGACAGGGAAGGCAAGAAAGGGGGAGGGGTGGCCCTGTATGTGAAGGATAGCATAAAATCTAGCTTAATAAAGGTTAGTGAGACGAACATAGAGTCCATTTGGGTTACGTTAGAATTTGGTAATCATAATCACACAGTAGTTCGTGTAGGTGTGATTTATAGGCCCCCAGGACAAATTGAAGAGTTAGATAATCTACTAGTTGAAGAAATAGCTAAAATGACAATGAAGGGGGAAGTTATCACCATGGGTGACTTTAATCTTCCTGATGTGAATTGGAAAACAAAAATAGCTACTTGTGCCAGAAGCACACATATTCTAAACTCCCTACTGGGATTGTCTCTAAAACAAGTCGTTGAGGAGCCAACTCGTAAAGAGGCCATACTAGATTTAGTGTTAACAAATGGAGATTTGGTATCAGATATAACTGTAGGTGAAAGTTTAGGATCCAGTGATCATCAGTCAGTGTGGTTTAATATAAGAACAGTGACTGAGTCACACCACACAAAAATAAAAGTTTTAGACTTTAGAAAAACAGACTTTTCTAAAATTAGAATATGTGTAAAGGAGTCATTATCAGACTGGAGCAACTTAAATGGAGTCCAAAATAAATGGGATTATTTAAAAGCTGCACTACTGAAGGCAACAGAAAATTGCATTAGGCTTGTCAGTAAAAGCAAAAAATTCAAGAAACCACTGTGGTACTCCGCAGATGTGGCCAAAATAGTAAAAAACAAAAAGTTAGCATTTAGTAATTATAAAAAAAACCAGAGTGAGGAAGACAGAATGACCTATAAGATTAGGCAGAAAGAGGCTAAGCAAGTTATAAGAGCTTCCAAATCACACACAGAAGAGAAAATAGCACAGTCAGTAAAAAAGGGGGACAAAACTTTTTTTAGATACATAAATGAGAAAAGAAAAGTAAAACAAGGATTAGTTAGATTAAAAACAAAAGAAGGAAGGTATGTAGATGAGGATAAAGGTCTAGCTGACTGCCTCAATGAATATTTTTGTTCGGTATTTACAGCTGAAAATGAAGGAAAGGGACCTCTGTTAAAAAAAAGGATAAATGAGTCATTTATTACATGTGAGTTTACAGAGGAAGAGGTTCTATTTCAACTGTCAAAAGTAAAGACAAATAAGTCAATGGGACCTGATGGAATACACCCAAAGCTATTAAAAGAGCTTAGTGGTGTACTAGCAAAACCATTAACAGATTTATTTAACCAATCATTGTTAACAGGAGTAGTCCCAGAAGATTGGAAGTTAGCGAATGTTGTGCCCATTCACAAGAAAGGTAATAAGGAGGAGTCGGGCAACTATAGGCCAGTAAGCCTTACTTCAGTAGTGGGGAAAGTGATGGAAACCATGTTAAAGGATAGGATTGTTGAACATCTAAAAACACATGGATTTCAAGATCAGAGACAACATGGGTTTACTTCAGGGAGATCATGCCAAACTAATCTTATTGATTTTTTTGATTGGGTAACTAAAATTATAGATCAGGGTGGTGCAGTAGACATTGCTTACCTAGATTTCAGTAAGGCTTTTGACACTGTTGCACATAGAAGGCTTATCAATAAACTGCAATCTTTGAGTTTGGATTCCAATATTGTTGAATGGGTAAGGCAGTGGCTGAGTGACAGGCAACAGAGGGTTGTAGTCAATGGAGTATATTCGAAGCTTGGGCTTGTCACCAGTGGGGTACCTCAGGGATCTGTACTTGGACCCATTCTCTTTAATATTTTTATTAGTGATATTGCAGAAGGTCTTGATGGTAAGGTGTGTCTTTTTGCGGATGATACTAAGATATGTAACAGGGTTGATGTTCCAGGAGGGATAAGCCAAATGGCAAATGATTTAGGTAAACTAGAAAAATGGTCAGAGTTGTGGCAACTGACATTTAATGTGGATAAGTGCAAGATAATGCATCTTGGACGTAAAAACCCAAGGGCAGAGTACAGAATATTTGATAGAGTCCTAACCTCAACATCTGAGGAAAGGGATTTAGGGGTGATTATTTCTGAGGACTTAAAGGTAGGCAGACAATGTAATAGAGCAGCAGGAAATGCTAGCAGAATGCTTGGTTGTATAGGGAGAGGTATTAGCAGTAGAAAGAGGGAAGTGCTCATGCCATTGTACAGAACACTGGTGAGACCTCACTTGGAGTACTGTACACAGTACTGGAGACCATATCTTCAGAAGGATATTGATACCTTAGAGAGAGTTCAAAGAAGGGCTACTAAACTGGTTCATGGATTGCAGGATAAAACTTACCAGGAAAGGTTAAAGGATCTTAACATGTATAGCTTGGAGGAAAGACGAGACAGGGGGGATATTATAGAAACATTTAAATACATAAAGGGAATCAACACAGTAAAGGAGGAGACTATATTTAAAAGAAGAAAAACTACCACAACCAGAGGACATAGTCTTAAATTAGAGGGACAAAGGTTTAAAAATAATATCAGGAAGTATTACTTTACTGAGAGGGTAGTGGATGCATGGAATAGCCTTCCAGCTGAAGTGGTAGAGGTTAACACAGTAAAGGAGTTTAAGCATGCGTGGGATAGGCATAAGGCTATCCTAACTATAAGATAAGGCCAGGGACTAATGAAAGTATTTAGAAAACTGGGCAGACTAGATGGGCCGAATGGTTCTTATCTGCCGTCACATTCTATGTTTCTATGTTGTTCAGGTGACTATAGTGTCCCTTTAATAAATATTTGAAAAGGTCTAGAAATCTACAAAAGTTACATTTTAGGACTTCCTGAATACACAAAAGTGCTGTGTTTTCATAATTTCATATGCTAGCTATACATCCCATGTTTCAAATACTACTATTCTAATTTTTTTTTTTTTTTAAATAAACAAAAAAAAACTTATATAAATATCAAAAAAACTCTTTCTCTCTCAATATATATATGGAAAAATATATATATGTATATATATATATATATACATATATGTATTTTTTTAAGTGAAAAGTATGCCAGGCAAATTGGTTCAGAACTAACTTGTTCAGGTCTGAGGGTTTTTGTAATCCCCATTTACTGCAATTACCCATCCTGGTGAATAGCTTGTATGTTTATTGTTCAGGCCCCATGGCACAGAAGGGAGGTGTTAAGGGAGAAACTATTTGAAACGCCCTTCAGAGCCACAGATTGCATCAGACATGAGATGACATATGCTGTCTGTTTATAGCAGGACTCCGTTACTGACAGGTGTAGCTCTGGAAAGGTGTCACATTAGCTGTATTATAGATAAGAGCTGGAAGGTGGGAATATAAAGACATGGTTATCTATATAGCCATGGGTACTAGAAATATTCATTAATCATGAGACAATATCAAGTTATACAGTGCTACTGTGAGAGAAAGGTATTGATAGAAGTGAACCTTATAAGGATATATAAATATTGGTTATAAATGGTAGGGGCACACATATGAAAGGATGATAATCACTACCAGACTTAAATCCAATTGCTCATCTGTGAGATAAGATGGAGAAATGTATTTGAATGAATAAATAAATAAATAACATACTGCCACTTGAGGTGAAAGGAGCAATTTGGTGTAAGACTTGGGAAATGGTTTACCCCGTTGCTGCGTCACCAATGTGTTTAATGCTTTTATCTCTGTGGTATTGCATGGGTTAATATTTTGAGCCTGTCTGTCAGGTCTTAGGGTCCAGGCCTCTCTCTGAACCTTATCTTTTAAGCTGTCCACATAGTGACGGCTGTTTACTGGAGGTGTTGCGTTGCCATGGCAACTGGGCCCGGTGACAAGATGGTGGCAGCCAGGACAGAGACTGTGATACGAGTGTGACAGACAGTCTGCAGCAGGGGGGCATTCATGTGCCAGTTGTCCTTATATCGCTGTGCTCTTTTAACCATTTCTAGATTATAAAATTAAATTGTAACAATTTCCTGAATCAGATCAGGGGAAATAAAAAAAAAAATTTAAATGAGCCAACATTACCAGTTTTGCAGTTCTGAGCATTTCTGAGTCCCTAATCACAAACACAGGGAGTATAAATAAATATTCAAGCAGGTGCTAAATGTGTAAAGGGTATGTAGGATAGGCTTTGGTTAAAACTAATTATACTGGTATCCTCATCTCCATTTCCTCCTAAACAACACAAGACAAATCAAGAAAGTGTTATATACCTATAAGGAAATGTTAACTTTTTATGTTAGGATTTTTTGACACACATAGCAATTTAAGAATACATGTACTGAGAACTTTAAGGGTTACTGCCAAAGAACACCCCAATATGTGTTCAGCAACATCTCCTGAGTACAGTGATGCCCCCTAGCCCCCCATATATAGGTGTGTCGGGTTCTCTGAGGGCAAAAATACCTTATTGAACATTCCAGTTTTCCAACTTTCAATTTTCACAGTTGGTCATCATGCACCCATGTACTATTTGAGAAATTTTTGAAGCCGGCCAATGTAATTTACCCCTATGAAACCATATATTTTTTAAAAGAAGACAACCCAGGGTATTCAATATGAGGTATGTCCAGTCTTTTTTAGTAGCCACTTAGTCACAAACACTGTCCAAAGTTAGCATTTACATTTGGCAAATTTCAATGTGAAAAAACACTATAAAACCTGTACATGAGGGGGAACTGTTATACTCGGGAGACTTCGCTGAACACAACTATTAGTGTTTTAGAACAGTAAAACATATCAAAACAATAATATCATCAGTGAAAGTGCCGTTTGTGTGTGAAAAAAAGCAAAAAAGTCACTATCACTGACAATGTCATTGCTGTGATATGTTTTACTGTTTCAAAACACTAATATTTCTATTCAGCAAAGTCTACCGAGTAAAACAGTACTCCCCCCCCCCCCCCCAGGAGACAGGTCCCCCAAATTGCAATCAATAAAATTACTTAATTATTAAAAAATATTACATAAATATGCACGTAGAATTTAAAGGAACACTATAGGGTCAGGAACACAAACATGTATTCCTGACCCAATAGTGTTAAAACCACCATCTAGCTCCCCTGGGCCCCTTATGCCTCCCTAAATATAGCAAAATCTTACTTGTATTCAAGCCTGAAGCTGTAGCTATGCATTCTGTTTGCCTCAGAATAGCAAGCTGTCTGCTGGCATCATCAGAAGTGGTGGCCTGGTCCAATCACAGTGCTTCCCTATAGGATTGACTGAGACTGATAAGGAGGCAGATCACTGGCAGAGCCAGCACAGTTCAAACACAGCCCTGGACAATCAGCATCTCCTCATAGGGATGAATTAAATCAATGAATCTCTATAAGGAAAGTTCAGAGTCTGCATGCAGAGGGAGGAGACACTGAATGTTTTGATGTTTTTTTAGGCAGCAAGACCCAGGAAGGATCTCTAACAGCCATCCAAGGAGTGGCCAATGAAGGTATCATTAGGCTGTAATGTAAACACTGCATTTTCTCTGAAAAGGTAATGATTCTACTCAACAGAACAAATTCAATAAGCTGCAGTTGTTCTGGTGACTATAGTGTCCCTTTTCATATATATATATACATATTTGAGGTCTACGTGTATATTTATGAAATTATATATGTAATTATGCATATGGACATCTGTATAGTTCATATTATTTTTATTTATTTATAAATACATAGATATATATGTAAATATAATTTCATTCTAAGTGTATTTATATATATATATATATATATATATATATATTAATATCAAAATACAGTTATAATAGAATTACATATATATATATATATATATATTTTTTTTAAATAATTTTTCATTTTTTATTAATTATTATTTATTTTTATAATAATATATATACAATATATATAGTTATTATACATATTATGTATATACGTGTGTAATTTTACTCTAAGTGTACTTTTATATTAATATATGCATATATTAATAAAAAAAATACACTTAGTATGATGTTATATAACTACACATGTAGTATATCGCATCACCTGCCCATGTGGACTCATGTATATCGGCAAAACGTCTAATGACCTCAGGGAGCGCATGAGGGGACACAGATCCACTATCAGAACTGCGTTATCTAGCGGCATAGCAACCACCCCCATAGCCAAACATTTCCTGGAAATAGGGCACACACTGCCCACATTGAAATTTATGGGCATTGAACATGTTCCGGCCCCGAACAGGGGGGGTGACAGAGATGTCCTACTTCTTCAAAGAGAAGCCTTCTGGATCTTTACATTAGGAACTTTGTCCCCGGGGGGACTTAATGAAATCAACCCACTCAGCTGCTTCATCCCGAAAAGATAAAGAAGATAATAGTAATTGATATATCTGCACTAAAGGTCATAGAAAAATCATAACTGGTGATTAACTCATGAGACTTTTTTCCACTACATATTATTCATAGAGTATTCATATATTATTATTATTTTTATTTAGCTAGAATATGTTGGCTGATGGTTGCTCCTGTTATACTCTATAGACTGTATGGCCGTTAATTTGTAATATAATACATACATAGTACCCCGGCGGGGTATTCAAATATACTTTGAAGTTTTGTTACAATGTATCTATTGACACTGGGAAGTCCAATCTATAGGCAGCCACCTTATGTTAGTGTTTAAAAATGTAGCAAATGTAAAATACTGTTTAATTCAGTTTAACAAATTTGTTAAAATATTCAAATAGAATCTCAAACTCTTAGTCATTCTAAGGTGGCTTCGATATTTCTTATTTCTTATCCTTGAATTTTAATATATGTCTGCGAGCGCAGATTATTAGATATTTGGCCGTAACCACACTCACCGTCAGGCCTTTTTTTATTTAGGCACTCAAGGGGTTAATCCCTATTTTCAAAGTTGAATAACCACTTTCACGTTTGCACAGCCTCTCTTTCATATAACCTACTCTCCAATCAAATCACCTGCAATGCATATTTAAATCACTGTTTTTCCGCCTTTCATTGTCTTGAAAAAAGTCCCACGAGGACTGAAACGTCGACTTGTATGTCTTTTGAAATTTGGCAAAATAAATTGTTTATATCCTTAAGAAGACCTTCGAGTGCACTCTTTCCATTTGAATATATATATATATATATATATATATATATATATATTGTGACAAAAGTACTCCTTTCCCTTGGTACCTTGTCCTGGGATTGGGGTGTTACACACAGTCTTTTCAGGCTTTAGAGACACTTCACACGCTGGATGATGTAAAAGGACTTGCTCTTTTATTGTGGCTCCAAAATAAATGCACAGTAAGGTATAAAGGTAACAAAAATATACAAAACAAAAGCCTTGCTCTTCTGAGCCCTAACTAAACAAAATAATCAGCTAACTGGGTTGGATGGCTTGTCCATTTCCCAACATAAACAACCTTACTGTTTCAGGTTTTCAGCTCTCTGTTTCCACTCACAGAAACCAAACACAATCTCCCTCCTTCCTTGGCAGGGGAGTACTTAATAGCACTGGTAATTGACAATCCTTTTCAGGTGAGTTAAATTAGGATTCAAACTCTGGAACTGGACTTCTCACCTGTAGGTTACAAGCAACTTCCAAAATGTGGAGTGGAGCACTGGCCCACCCTACTCTCCAAGTACTCCACCCCAGGGCCCAAATATACACATATTTAAAGTGCAACATTCATTATAACATAACACATTTCCCTGGGGCTAATTACACAAAGTAGGATCCTTGCAAAATCTGGGGAGGTATATGGATTCCCTCCAGCACAATTCCTTGCTTTCGGTCACACATCCTCCCCCCCAGCTCAGACCTATTGGGTCGAGCGACCATGGACATTAGCGATTGCATCCGCGAAAGACCATCTGCATTTCCCTGTTTACTCCCAGCCCTATGCTCTATGGAGAAATTATAGGGTTGCAAGCTAAGGAACCAGCGGGTTACTCTACTATTTTTCTCCCTGTTTTGGCTCATCCAAGTAAGGGGTGCATGGTCTGTCACTAGTCTGAATTTTCGTCCCAAGAGATAGTATTTAAGTGTGTCTACTGCCCACTTTATAGCCAGACACTCCTTCTCAACAATGGAATAGTTTCTTTCTTGGGGATTAAGCTTCCTGCTTAAATATAATATGGGGTGCTCCTCACCCTGAATTTCCTGAGAGAGAACAGCACCTAGTCCTACATCAGAGGCATCTGTCTGTAAAATAAATTCTTTAGAAAAATCAGGTGTTACCAACACTGGTTGGGCACAAATGGCTTAAGTTTTCTGAATGCTTGTTCAGTCTCTGGGGACCATTTTACCACTACTGGAGCATTAGCTTTAGTAAGGTCAGTTAATGGGCTTCCAATTGTAGCAAAATTGGATATAAATCTCCTGTAATAGCCAATGAGGCCAAGAAATGTTCTCACCTGTTTCTTAGTCAGTGGTCTCGGCCAATTTCGTATGGCTTCAATTTTAGCAACTTGGGGTTTCACTAGTCCCCTACCAATAGAGTAGCCCAAATATTTTGCTTCCTCTAGGCCAATTGTACACTTATTGGGGTTAGCAGTTAAGCCAGCATTTTGTATTGAGTTAAGGACAGCCTGTACTTTTGGAAGGTGAGATTCCCAATCCTCACTGTGTACTACAACATCATCCAAGTATGCAGCTGCATAGCGCACATGCGGCTTTAGTATTCTGTCCATCATTCTTTGGAGGGGGTGGGGGCCGTGGTGAGGACAATAGGTGCCCCCCTCCTTTTTTACTTTAACCCCTTAAGGACCAAACTTCTGGAATAAAATGGAATCATGACGTGTCACACATGTCGTGTGTCCTTAAGGGGTTAAGGCCCCTAGCCACCGCTCAGGGGTGGAGGCCAGGGGTGGGAGGACAATAGGTCCCCTCCCCTTATTCTAATTTAGGGCCCCTCACCCACCGCTCGGGAGGGGAAGGACAATAAGTTCCCCCCTTATTCTAATTTAGGGCCCCCACCCACCGCTTTTTAAAGGGAAAAAGGCTTTTTTTGATACCCTACATGTATTATATATAAAGAGTAATAAAATATTAAAAATGGGATGAGGGGGGTGGACAATTTTTTTTCCCAGTTTTACATTTAAGAATTTCTACACACCAAGAGCAAATAAAGAAAACTAAATCAAAAGAGATTCACTAATTAATCGGGATGTCCAAATTAATTAATTTTTAGAAGTTATAAGACAAATGCTGCAAGAAGTGAATTAAAGCTAAACATTTGCAAAATTTGGCATAATAAAATTACAACTTTAATTGTCACAGAATCCAAACCCGCTTCACATAAATATATATTTGTAGAAAGTACATCCCCCAGGCTAAGTAACTAAGAACATTTTTACACTTTTTATTTAACCATTTCATCACAAACCTAGGTCAAATTATTTTTATTTTATTTGTTTCCACATGTATGTATGTAATGGGGAATCGTGATGCAGCATACCAACATAAAACCAACCCAATTACCACCCAATAATGACAGACAGCTCGGTTGGAATGTCATAACAGGTAACCTAAGGTTAACCCTTTAGAGCAGGGTAGGTTGAGACCTGAAACATGACCACCTCATTCCACATATTGACATAACCGCCTAAAACTTAATTGGCAAGGACATACAACCGGCCACAACCCTGCTGTTTTATGCCTAAAATCAGTGGGGGACACCACCAAAACCAATCACGGCCTGTTCCACCCCGTTCAGCAGGGCGAGATTTAAGAGGTCAAGCCCGACCTCCGTCAAGTGCACCCCATCCCCAAAAGAGATTGGCAGCATCCTGCTCCAAAAAAAACTTCTGGCGAATAGGAATCCCCCGATCACCCAAAACAAAGCTAGAAACCCTCCTGTTCAGATTCTGATGGCAGCGGCAGCGCTCCATGGCACACTGCAAGAAATTACAGGGGATAACCTCGGATTAGACCAGGCGTACATCCGGGAATAAAACAAGAATGTGTGCCATGTCCCATGTAACGGCCGACACTAAATCCTATATAGTCAACAAACCCAGGTCATTCCCACCCCAGATGGATGACAAACAGTTGGAACCCCTAGGAGGCGGGACAGCTGAACCAGGTTGGGGAGGAGCCTCACCCACCTCATGCCTCTTGTGCCAAACCACCGATCCTCCGCACAAGACGGCGTAAGATCCAACCACTCGCCCCCCAGGCCGGACTGCCGCACACCTCCTGGCCCAATCGACATAGGAGCGTACCGTGATCCATATTCCGGGGGGGGGGGGCCGCAACTGCAGAGAGAAACCAACTCTGGAGACCGGCAGGCCGAACATAAGGAACCTAACGCCCTGACTCCCACCTCCGGATTCTCAAAATCTCAGCTGGCATGTCAAGCCTAGTGGCCTCTGTAGCCACCCCTATACGGAAGGAATGCCCCCCTGAACTCCCTGCTATCAATACCCAGGAATTCGAGCCCCAAGTGGAACACCCTAATGAAATGGAAGTGGGAGAGAAAACTTCCGTCCTCGAGAACCAAAGAGGGGGGGAGAGGAGGCCTGAGAAGCCGGGCGGAAGGAATAGAACTCACCGAAGGAAAACACAGGACAAATGTCGGAACCCGGCACTGCCCCCAATCAGAAAAGTATATTTCAGAGTACTCTGGTTTCCTATTTGCCTAACTATTACACTACCCATTTTATCTACCTCAGAGGAATGATGTAGGGCTACGGCTAAGCCAACCCTACTGGGATTTGAACCTGCAATGTCCAAGAGTTGAACAGATTCTATTGATAAATTAGCCCACTGAGCTATCTGGTCCAAGGACAAAGAGGGTCGCACCACCAGCCACTGAAAAAAATAGCAAGACGTACCTCCATAGGTACGACACGCGTTCCAGATAGTGTCCTGACAGCAGAACAATGCGGAGCATTCCGCCCCAACAGTGCTAGCCAGAATAGAAAAATGCGCAAACATGTTATTAAATTTGCTTGCGCTGCACAGAACAAATTCAGGGCCTTTTTCTAATGCCAGAGCTCTTCAGCGGGGCTCTGCGCATTGAACCAACATGCTCACTTTGAGAGGGGGCGTGCTTGTCATTAGAGATGACAAAACACACCCTCTCTGGCCCCGCCCCCTTCTTAGGGGGCCGCTCTGATTGAAAAATGCCCGGGCCTAATTTTTTTCCCAGTCCGGCCCTGGTCCCGAGGTTGCCAACCACTACCAACTACCGCCACAGACACAGAGGGGCAGGGCCCCGAAGACTGTGGGGGGGGGGGGGGCAATTGAGCTGGGGTCCAAACCATCCTGAGCTGACTAACCAGAGTGGACTCCCTGCTCCCACTGCTCAAATTTTTTTTTTCAAAACCTGAAAGGATCCCCCTCCACAACGCAGGACCCGACTGGATAAAAAAAGAAGGAACATCATACTCACCAGCCAATGCCCGGGGAACAGACCGCGGCATAACAAGCGTAGAAGGTCCAGGCAGATTACTCTGATTTCCAGCTTCCACTGTGTTCCTCAAAGGTGTTCCAGGCGCCACCTGCTGGGAATTTCTAGGAACTGCAGCCAGGTCCTGTGAGAAGAGCAACGGAGAGGAAGTGAGCCCACACTCCACACCAGGAGGCAGCCAAGGTAAGTGACCAGCAGAGTGAAGAGGGGACCCAGAGGGAGCAGAACAGAGGGCAGAGAGGACCTAGAAGGGACAGGAACAGAGTAAAGAGCAGGGGAGGAAAGGGAATGGGGGAGGGGGGAGGAGGGAGGACACAGAGGAGGAGAGGGGAGGAACAGAGAGGGGGGAGAAGGAACAGAGGTGGGTGAGGGGGGAGAAAGAACAGAGGGACCGGCAGAGACAGAAGGAAAACCAGGGGGACAGAGGGGGGCCCAGGGGCAAGACCAGGGGCACAGGGTCAAGACCAGGGAAAGGAGGGGGAGGGGAGAAACTGATGGTGGACAGGGGAGCGAGACCCAGGTGAGCCATCCTTACTGGCAGAGGAGGCCCCCCACCCATGAGAGGTCCCCCCCCATCCCCCAACGGCAGTACCTCGGTACCCCGCGTGACCCTGGAGGGCCTACTCACCGCCTGGACCCCAGACACAACACCGCCGATGCGCCTGCCATGAGGCGATCGGGAAGGCCTTTGGACAGCCACACACCCCGCGGGACGTGCCGCCCATCTTCTACTGCCTCTGGCCCGATCCCCAATGCTGCAGGCCGCAGACTGCGATGTGGCTGCAGGAGGGGGAGGCCGCAAGTCCCACACAGCGGAAGTAGACAGCATATCCTACGCGGTAGTAGAAGGCCACGTGTCTGGAGGCCCAGACACGTGGGCCTGGCGATGCCTCAGTTCCAGCCTCCACCTCCTCAACCGGGCTCCAGGTGCAGCATCTGGGGAGAGCCCCAACAGCGGGCAGGAACGAAGGTGCCTGGCCGTGGGGGGGGGGGGGGACTACGCCAGCAGCCATACCCTGATTCAGGCAAGCATAGTGCTTCCATCGCAGCAGTAGCTCTGAGGGAAGCCAGCATAGCCTCAACCTCCATCCCTCAAGCTGATAAACCTACAGGCCCAGGACCAGGGGCGTATTAGCCGCGAGGCAAACAAGGCATTTGCCTTGGGCGGCATTTTCCAGGGGGCGGCAAAAAAAGCCGCCCCCAAATGCCCAAGGCAAATGTCTTGTTAGCCTTGCGGCTAACAGACATGCCGGCGGTTTGCACTGCCTGGCGATCGGGCGGGCGGGCGGGCGGCCGGCCGGCCGGCCGGCGAGGGAGCACTCCCCCTGAGCTGTCTGCTCAGCTCCCTCGCCGGCCGCAGAGTGAGGCTGGGAGGCGGAGCCGGAATATGACGTCATATTCCGACTCCCAGCCTCACTGTGCGGCCGACGAGGGAGCTGAGCAGACAGCTCAGGGGAAGTGCTCCCTCGCCAGCCGCCCGCCCGCCCGGCAGTGCCGCCCGATCGCCCAGCAGCCACTGGACCACCAGGGAGGAAGAGACACCCCCCTCCCCAGCATTCCCAAAGGTAAGGAGGCTGGGGGGGGGAGGGGGGAGTTAAATTAAAAAAAAATGTGTTAAAAAAAATGTGTTAAACATAAATTAAAAATAAATGTGTTAAAAATAAATTTAAAAAAAATGTGTTAAAAAAAATTAAAAAAAAAAATGTGTTAAAAAATGTGTTAAAAATAAATTTTCAAAAAATGTGTTAATGTGGGTGGGTGAGTGTGTGTCTGTGTCTGTTAGTGTGTGTGTCTGTTAGTGTGTGTCTGTGTCTGTTAGTGTGTGTGTGTCAGTGTGTGTGTCTGTTAGTGTTTGTGTCTGTTAGACACACACACACACACTAACAGACACACACACACTAACAGACACAAACACTAACAGACACACACACTAACAGACAGACACACACTAACAGACAGACACACACACACACACTGTTAGTGTGTGTCTGTCTGTTAGTGTGTGTGTCAGTGTGTGTGTCTGTTAGTGTTTGTGTCTGTTAGTGTGTGTGTCTGTTAGTGTGTGTGTCTGTGTCTGTTAGTGTGTGTGTCTGTTAGTGTGTGTTTGCCTGTGAGTGTGTGTGTATGTTAGTGAGTGTGTGTGTCTGCTAGTTTGTGTCTGCTAGTGAGTGAGTGTGTGTCTGTTAGTGTGTGTCTGTTAGTGAGTGTGTTTGTCTGTTACTGAGTGTGAGTGTGTCTGTTAGTGTGTGTGTATTTCTGTTAGCGAGTGTGTGTTTCTGTTAGCTAGTGTATGCATATCTGTCAGTGAATGTGTGTGTGTGTATTTAGAATGCGGGGCGGGGGGAAAGGTTGGGTGGGGGTGGCGCGGGGGGAGGGGGGGGCACCTGAGTTTTGTCCTGCCTAGGGCAGCACAAAACCAGGATACACCACTGCCCAGGACAAACAGGAGCAGGAGAATAGGAAGCTGTTTGCTGGCCCGAATCCCAAGTGGCACTGAGGTAAGATTACCCCCACCAAACTCACACACCACATAATCCCACCCACACATTCCTACACAATCAATCACACACATCTATCCCCACACTAATACATGTGCCCTTATCCGCTTTGCTGCACTATCTCCCCAGGACCTTATGTTGTCATTTAGGAAATTTACAGACCACATGTGGCCCACTCGGGCTAACAACCCATATTTGTATTCTCCTACTGTTCTTGAGTACAGTGATAATCTACATGTATACATTTTATCTTAATAATTAATTAACCATTAACCAGAATAATTAAGCATTAATTAATTCAACCATTAATCAAACCCCTTATTTAAACCCTTAATCCAACTCCTATTCAAACCTATAATCCTACCCATAATCCAAATGTATCCTACCTATAATCCAACTCTAATCCTACCCTAATACAACCCATAATCTACCTCATAATCCTACCAATAACCCAAGTCCTATTTCCAGCCTATAATCCTATCCCCTAATACCTCGACTCTTTTGATGTCAGTACTGATACAGAGATCAATGCTGGGCAGCTCAGTTGGGAGAGAACAGCACCCATCCTGCAGCAGTGGGCAAGCTGGAAGACTTCACCAAGGTCTTTTCAGACCTTGGGGGTCTCCCTGATGCTGGGGTGACTGTGCCAGGCTGTGGGGGGTGCATTAATTTTTAAACTTACCACAGAAGCGTAATCATGCTGCCACTACATTTAAATAACTATGAGCAGTGCTCACTTTGAACATTGCTCATAGTTCTCCTGTCAGTCTGCGGCCCATTCTGCAGGCTGGGGGTAGTGATAGAAATACAGCAGCTGAGCAAGATCGCTCAGCCTCAATATTTAAAAGTCTATGAGCCTTTACTGGTACATTTATTACATGATAATCTATGCCATTACTGGGCACTGCACTGCTTGATGGCATAGACTGTTATGTGGTCCTTAAGGGGTTCAACACACCACTTGAGGCTGTTGTCCACCATTGGATTCCATAAGAACCTAAACCTAATCTGCAACTAGGAAACAATAGCTTTATTAATACAAGATGGTATTCTTAACGCTATAGTGTTCCTTTAAAGACACGTTACTGTGACTATTATTGCTATGGAGCTGGTATAAATTCAGATGCACCATGAATACTGAGCTCCTATAAAATGGGGGCATTGGCATAAAAAAAAAAGAGAGGCAAAAGAATTTTGGTCCAAAATATGGACTGTCTCTCCTAAATAGGGACACTTGGGAGCTATGATAAAGCATTCATGAAATTCCTTGTTTAGGATCTAAACCTGACAAAAATAAAACCATGAGAGTATCTTGAGCTTAGAGTTTAAAACATTTTACACCTTTTATGACTCACACAACAAAGTAACCCTCATCAAATGAACAAACCCTTTTAGCTTTTTAAATAAACTGAACTTGAAATCCTCAAATTATGAAGACATGCAGTGCCGTACAACATACTTTGTACATGATCAGTCACCTCTTATTTTAACCTAATGGTCTGAAATCAGTCTTCAATAGACTCCTACCAAGCCCACACTTATAGATAGTCCTAATTAGGCTCCCTGTGTTCATCTATGGATTTCCTTCAGTGCTTATCAGTAGGAAAAGCATTGCAGTGATAAAGGCAGCAGTAGACAGATAGACACTGGAGGGCTTATTCACTAAAAACTCCTTGATACTAAACAGAGGCTCACTAAGGTCAAAAACTATTTTATTTTATTTTTTGCGAATTTGATGCAAATATTTTCCACCCTAGATTACACCCTAGAAACATTTTATTAAAAAAATTAAATTAAAAAAAATGACTTATGGGCATATTTTTACTTTACATTTGTTAACTGCAGTAAACTGAATTGTAAAAAATAGAGATAAAAGTCATTGGCATTGAATTATCCCAAATAATAGGAAAATGTATTCCCAGCCAATGTTTACGTGAACTTGCTAGTTATGTTACTGTTGAAATAGTCAAATATACAAGGCAAAGTAATAAAAATGCAAGCATTTATGTACCCCTACATCGCACATTGTGCCAATCCGTGGAAAGTCAAAAACATGGCACAAGGAGATGGCAAGACAATATGATGGATCTGACACAATTCTTAGACAGAGATTAGCAGGAATCTAAGATTTGCAAACTTTCTTTGTCTTACAGATGAGTGAAACCACCTAGCAAAGCTGCAGTCTCCCGGAGATAAATGAAAGAGCTGGGGAAAAAACCGCTTGTGCTGTACTTGTGCACGGCAACAGTGTTTCAGCCAATCAGGTAATAAGGACAGCCGTACTGAGCACGGGAGCCCTGATTGCCTCAGCTTTTTTTAAATGGGAAACTGCAGATGATTAGCCCATCCCACCATAGGACCGAGTATATATAACCCTTTAACATGGCTAAAAATGTACCAAAAAGTAAAACAACCAGTAACAGCGTACAAGGTTAGACAAACTGAAGTAAACCTAAAGATACGTAAGAAAATTCAAGAACCCAATATTACACATAGGAAAGGGAAAACGGGAATATATTTAATAACTTATAAAGAAAACATATGCAAGGAACATAAAGATGTATGGATACTACACACAACTAAACAGATAACAAGGAAACATTGTTTAGGCCTGAGAACATGTCACAAATTCATTAAAGCTGCTACACAATAAATTGCAACAGAAGAAACTTTTGTAAAATTAAAGAAATACTATAGGGTTAGAAAGACAAACATATATTCATGATGTTAAAATCACTATCTGGGGGGCGGGGCCTGACCGCGGAGCTGAATGGATGTGGGGCACCTCAGCTCCGCGATGAAACACCAACATTCAGCCCAAAACTACCTTATCCCCCCCCTAACAGACACCCAACGGCTGTTGGAAGGCAGAGGGGAGCCGAGCTGCGACTCTCGGAGGAACTATCGGCCCCGTCCTGCCGGCGATGCTAACTGTTGGGAGGACAGGATTGCGGCCTGCCGCGAGGCTCTGGCGGGAGAAGCGGCCGATCTCCCGCGCTCAGTCCGGCGGGTCGTCCCACACGCCTACAGAGGGCCCCGATCTCCCCCCCCCTGTGGGCCGGGGGGGTTATCCCGGACCCCACCGGGGAAGCAGTGACCTACTGGAGCAATCCGGGCGGTGAAACAAGGGCGGAAAAACAACAGGGACTGCGTGGAAACATCAAAGATGGCCGCCGCTCCCATTAAAAGCCGGAGAACGTATTTGAAGGGCTCGGCACATACCTGCAATATTTGAGGCTCCATCCTCCACTATTACCAGCGGATCCGCGGGACACTGACCCTGCCTGAACTGGAGGCTTTATTCACACCCCTGGCTGGCACATACTGAAGCACCCAAGCAACCAGCGGGAGGCGCCAGGGACTTGCTGATGGCCAGGATGCCAGCCGACCCAGCGCAGCTGCAGGAGTAGCTAAGATATATATAACTATGTGTGTGACTATTCCTCTAGCAGAGCACTGTATATTGTTTAGTATAGCATACTCCTCTTATTACTCTCCTTGACTCTAAAACAATTGATAATAGTACTGCTAACTTGCTAAAATTACCTAAGCTTACATAAAAGCTCAAACTGGCTAGCTCAGTGACTCGCTGCCCCCCTGGTGGTCAATATTAAGCAGTGCAGAGAAATCTGCACATGACACTCTTTCACATAAGCCTGAAACTTAAAAATCGTAACATACCTACTCAGATAAGCATGTATAGCTCAGCTATAAAGTTTTGTCAACATGTATCTAACCTGTTATACCTAAAACTTTAGAGGCACTGTTTACCCTTCCATGACTTTGTATAACACTATTGTTCAACCTCTTTTACAAAAAATGTATGCATACCCAACTTGCCACAATACTGCTATCATATGTCTATGAAACTCAAGCCTGTCAATGCTGTTGTGGCGAGAAGGCACTGTTGTAACTACCTGCATACCAAAAATAAAGAATTAAAAAAAAAAAAAAAAATCACTATCTAGCCCCCCTAAAATCGCTATCTAGACCCCTTGCCCTCTACAGATAGTGACATCATACCTTTATTAGAGTGTGCTGGTATGGCTCTGTCCCTGATTTGCCTCCTTGGCTGAGATCATCAGAATTGAGGAGGTGGACACAAACACCACCCTGGCCAAACAGCAGCTCCACATAGAGATGCATTGAATCAATGCATATCTATGAGCAGGATGACCAGATCCATTATGTTTTCTGGGACACGTATCATATATCGATTTTGATGGGTAGCACATCAAAAGGGTAGCCCTGTAATATGTGCTTGCATCCAATCTTCCTACTTAGATAGGTCCTTGGTTTGTTGGTCTTGTCTGGAAGTACTGATTACTGGAATCTGTAAAAAAAAACAAAAAAAAAAAAAAACAGAAACTGTTAGAAATGGACCAAATAAAAGCACAAGATAAACTTAACAAAAAGTACATCTATCACCAACAGGAAAGAAATCTTATACTAGGGGAGGGTGGGACGGAGCTATTGCTAGGTGGTTATGTTCATCACTAAGACAAAGAAAGTTTGCAGCTCATAGATTTCTGCAAACTCTGTTTTGTTCTCCATGAGGCATAAAACCTAGCAAAGCTCAGTGGCGGAACTATGTATGTATGCATGTATGTATGTGGCTGTGTGTTTGTATGTATGTGTGTGTCTGTTTGTATGTATGTGTGTGTGTATACATGTCTTTGTGTATGTATGTGTGTGTCTGTTTGTATGTTTGTGTGTGTCTACATGTCTGTGTGTATGTATGTGTGTGTATGTATGTGTGTGTGTCTGTATGTATGTCTGTATGTATGCATTAATCTCTGTGTGTTTGCATGTGTGTGTATGTGTGTCCATATGAATGTGTGTGTGTGTGTATGTGTGTGTATCTACATGTATGTGTGTGTCTGTGTCTGCATGTGTATCTGTTTGTCTGAATGTGTGGGGGCGGGGACGTGTGGTGGGGCGAGGACATGTGGGGGGGGGCGAGGACGTGTGGGCAGGTATGTATAGGGGAGGGCCAGGGCAATTTTCACACCGGGGCCCCGTGGTTTCTAGTTACGCCTCTGGCAAAGGTCATGTGTAGAACAGCACGCACCTGGAGGTGGTCCTGAGAAAACTGAAGTCTTTCAATGTCTTATGGTCTCCAGTAAAATCTAGGTTTCATTTAGCGATCACCATGTAGCTTTCAAAATAAAAGGAAGACCCTTTTTTTCTGCTTTAGTAGCTGATGCATTCCTGATAGAGTGACAATTTAAAAACAGAAAAGACAACACCAGCCAAAGACATAGTGGAAAGGAATTAGGAACCTCTAATTGTATTAAAGGATCACTATAGGGTCAGGAACACAAACATGTTAAAACCACCATCTAGCCCCCCTGGGCCCCTCATGCCTCCATAAATATAGCAAAATCTTACTGTATTCAATCTTGAAGCTGTAACTCTGCATGCTGTTTGCCTTCAGAAAAAAAGCTCTCTGCTGACATCATCAGAAGTAGTGGTCTGGTCCACTCACAATGTTTCCCCATAGGATTGACTGAGGCTGACAAGGAGGCAGATCAGGGGCAGAGCCAGCATGATTCAAACACAGCCCTGGCCAATCAGCATCTCCTCATAGAGATGAATAGAATCAATGAATCTCTGTGAGGAAAGTTCAGTGTCTGCATGCAGAGGGAGGAGATACTTAGATAGGTCCTTGGTTTGTTGGTCTTGTCTGGAAGTACTGATTACTGGAATCTGTAAAAAAAAAAAAAAAAAAAAAAAAACAGAAACTGTTAGAAATGGACCAAATAAAAGCACAAGATAAACTTAACAAAAAGTACATCTATCACCAACAGGAAAGAAATCTTATACTAGGGGAGGGTGGGACGGAGCTATTGCTAGGTGGTTATGTTCATCACTAAGACAAAGAAAGTTTGCAGCTCATAGATTTCTGCAAACTCTGTTTTGTTCTCCATGAGGCATAAAACCTAGCAAAGCTCAGTGGCGGAACTATGTATGTATGCATGTATGTATGTGGCTGTGTGTTTGTATGTATGTGTGTGTCTGTTTGTATGTATGTGTGTGTGTATACATGTCTTTGTGTATGTATGTGTGTGTCTGTTTGTATGTTTGTGTGTGTCTACATGTCTGTGTGTATGTATGTGTGTGTATGTATGTGTGTGTGTCTGTATGTATGTCTGTATGTATGCATTAATCTCTGTGTGTTTGCATGTGTGTGTATGTGTGTCCATATGAATGTGTGTGTGTGTGTGTGTATGTGTGTGTATCTACATGTATGTGTGTGTCTGTGTCTGCATGTGTATCTGTTTGTCTGAATGTGTGGGGGCGGGGACGTGTGGTGGGGCGAGGACATGTGGGGGGGGGCGAGGACGTGTGGGCAGGTATGTATAGGGGAGGGCCAGGGCAATTTTCGCACCGGGGCCCCGTGGTTTCTAGTTACGCCTCTGGCAAAGGTCATGTGTAGAACAGCACGCACCTGGAGGTGGTCCTGAGAAAACTGAAGTCTTTCAATGTCTTATGGTCTCCAGTAAAATCTAGGTTTCATTTAGCGATCACCATGTAGCTTTCAAAATAAAAGGAAGACCCTTTTTTTCTGCTTTAGTAGCTGATGCATTCCTGATAGAGTGACAATTTAAAAACAGAAAAGACAACACCAGCCAAAGACATAGTGGAAAGGAATTAGGAACCTCTAATTGTATTAAAGGATCACTATAGGGTCAGGAACACAAACATGTTAAAACCACCATCTAGCCCCCCTGGGCCCCTCATGCCTCCATAAATATAGCAAAATCTTACTGTATTCAATCTTGAAGCTGTAACTCTGCATGCTGTTTGCCTTCAGAAAAAAAGCTCTCTGCTGACATCATCAGAAGTAGTGGTCTGGTCCACTCACAATGTTTCCCCATAGGATTGACTGAGGCTGACAAGGAGGCAGATCAGGGGCAGAGCCAGCATGATTCAAACACAGCCCTGGCCAATCAGCATCTCCTCATAGAGATGAATAGAATCAATGAATCTCTGTGAGGAAAGTTCAGTGTCTGCATGCAGAGGGAGGAGATACTGAATGTTTGGATGCATTTTAGGCAGCCATGACCCAGGAAGGATCTCTAACAGCTATCTGAGGAGTGGCCAGTGGAGTTATCACTAGGCTGTAATGTAAACAATGCATTTTCTCTGAAAAGACAGTGTTTACAGCAAAAAGCCTGAATGTAATGATTCTACTCACCAGAACAAATTCAATAAGCTGTAGTTGTTCTGATGACTATAGTGTCCCTTTAACTTTGGCTGGATGAAAGGGTTTCCTTCATTTAATAAATAAGTGACTAACTTGTGGCTTGGTGAATGGTGTCGGGAGCAAGGATTTGGCTTTGTTTCTCATGGTAGCTCTACAGGGAGTGCAGAATTATTAGGCAAATGAGTATTTTGACCACATCATCCTCTTTATGCATGTTGTCTTACTCCAAGCTGTATAGGCTAGAAAGGTGATGTGCATCTCTGTAATGAGAAGGGGTGTGGTCTAATGACATCAACACCCTATATCAGGTGTGCATAATTATTAGGCAACTTCCTTTCCTTTGGCAAAATGGGTCAAAAGAAGGACTTGACAGGCTCAGAAAAGTCAAAAATAGTGAGATATCTTGCAGAGGGATGCAGCACTCTTCTGAAGCGTGATCATCGAACAATCAAGCGTTTCATTCAAAATAGTCAAATGGGTTGCAAGAAGCGTGTGGAGAAACCAATATATTGGTCACTGATTTGTTTTTGTTATGTTTTTGAATGTCAGAAATGTATATTTGTGAATGTTGAGATGTTATATTGGTTTCACTGGTAAAAATAAATAATTGAAATGGGTATATATTTGTTTTTTGTTAAGTTGCCTAATAATTATGCACAGTAATAGTCACCTGCACACACAGATATCCCCCTAAAATAGCTATAACTAAAAACAAACTAAAAACTACTTCCAAAAATATTCAGCTTTGATATTAATGAGTTTTTTGGGTTCATTGAGAACATGGTTGTTGTTCAATAATAAAATTAATCCTCAAAAATACAACTTGCCTAATAATTCTGCACTCCCTGTATTTGGAACAGAAATTAGTTTAAATCTTTCTCAAAAGTGAACAAATGTTCTCAGCGAGCAGTTCAGAGGTTTTGCTAGGACGTATTTAAACTAGGAGGGGGGACAAAAGGCTGATAAAACATCAATCCAATTTCCCCCCAAAACAAGGACAGAGGTGTGATTGGTGCATCGGGTAATTATTGTAAATCCCTCCCCCTCCCTTTATAAGTAAAGAATGTTAATAAACGGAGAGATTCTGCTTAAACCTCAAAACGAAGTGTCGTCTCGTTATTGGGGGAATTGGATTGTATGCTGACTGCCAGGAGTGTAAACCTTTCGTATGGTTTTTCCTGTTCAGCTTTCTCCAGGATTCATGTAATTTGCAGTTCGGGAGATTGGTGCTTACAGTTGCTGCCTGTGCATCTGGAAAGGGGAATATCGCCTAAACGGTTTTTAACCTCTGGTGAGCGAAACGGTCCGTTACACACAGCAACTCATGTAAATGTGATTTATAGGCCCCCATGACAAATAGAAGAGTTAGATAATCTCCTTGTTGAGTAAATAGCTAAAATGATATTAAAGGGGGAAGTTATCATCATGGGTGACTTTAATCTTCTTGATGTGAACTGGAAAAGCAAAACAGCTGCTTGTGCCAGGAGCACACATATTCTAAACTCCCTACTGGGATTGTCTTTAAAACAAGCCATTGAATAGTCAACTTGTAAAGAGGCCATACTATATTTAGTGTTAACCAATTGTGATTTGGTATCAGATATTACTGTAGGTGAAAGTTTAGTATCCAGTGATCATCAGTCAGTGTGGTTTAATATAAGAACAGTGATTGAGTCGCACCACACAAAAACAAAAGTTTTAGATTTTAGTAAAACAGACTTTTCTAAAATTAGAATGTGTGTAAAGGAGTCATTATCAGACTGAAGCAGTTTACATGGAGTCCAGGAGAAATGGGATTATTTAAAAGTTGCACTACTGAAAGCAACACAACATTCTATTAGGCTTGTCAGTAAGAGCAGAAACATTAAGAAACCAATGTGGTACTCTGCAGAAGTGGCTAAAATAGTAAAAACAACAAAAAGGAAGCATTTAGTAATTATAAAAAAAAAAAACACAGAGTGAGAAAGACAGGCAGATTTAAAGGGACACTATAGTCACCTGAACAACTTTAGCTTAATGAAGCAGTTTTGGTGTATAGAACATGCCCCTGCAGCCTCACTGCTCAATCCTCTGCCATTTAGGAGTTAAATCCCTTTGTTTATGAACCCTAGTCACACCTCCCTGCATGTGACTTGCACAGCCTTCCATAAACACTTCCTGTAAAGAGAGCCCTATTTAGGCTTTCTTTATTGCAAGTTCTGTTTAATTAAGATTTTCTTATCCCCTGCTATGTTAATAGCTTGCTAGACCCTGCAAGATCCTCTTGTATGTGATTAAAGTTCAATTTAGAGATTGAGATACAATTATTTAAGGTAAATTACATCTGTTTGAAAGTGAAACCAGTTTTTTTTTTTCATGCAGGCTCTGTCAATCATAGCCAGGGGAGGTGTGGCTAGGGCTGCATAAACAGAAACAAAGTGATTTAACTCCTAAATGACAGTGAATTGAGCAGTGAAATTGCAGGGGAATGATCTATACACTAAAACTGCTTTATTTAGCTAAAGTAATTTAGGTGACTATAGTGTTCCTTTAAAGGATTAGGCAGAAAGAGGCGAAGCAAGTTATAAGAGCCTCCAAAGCACACAGAGAATAGCACAGTCAGTAAAAAATGGGACAAAACATTTTTTTAGATACATAAATGAGAAAAGCAAAGATAAACATGGATTATTTAGATTTAAAACAAAAGAAGAGGGGCAAGGCTTGCCGGCGCATGGAGTGAGACGTGCTTTCCCGGAGCTCCGCAATCTCGACCCACATAGCCCCTATTATTAGCGAAACCACGCAGGTGAAATGGGGAAAACTAGACGCCAGGGCACCCCAGGACCATCGGGCACTAGCCCATCGAGAAAACAGGCAAATGGATGATTTGCTCTCCACACCCGACGCTTACCGAGCCACGAGGCAGGCAGACAAAATGGCGGCGGCATCCCCTGGAGCTGAGAGCGGAGCAGGCTCGGAGCCTAGCTCAGCAAGAGGGGGAACACTAACGCAAATCACGGCAGAACTGACGGCCATATCGGCTAATATGCTCACCAAGCATGATAAAACTGCCATGGTAGCGGAACTGAGAGCGGCGATCCGTGAGGAGATTCTAGAGGTGCGCAGGGACCTCATGGCCTTAGAGGAGCGTGTCACAGAGCTGGAGCATGAAAACGTGCAAGCTATACAACACTCCCAGGCAGCTGACCATGCCACTGCCAGACAGGGCTCAGTGCTCATAGAGCTCCGCAGGCAGGTGGAGGACTTGGACAACAGGGGCAGGCGGAATAATATTAGGATCAGAGACATGCCCGAAGCTGAATCTGAAGACCTAGGTACTGCCCTCATGCAGCTTTTTACTCATATACTGGGCGACAGAGCTCAGGATGACTACCACATCGAACGAGCACACAGGGCCTTGCGGCCCCCGAGAAGAGATGGCCTGCCCCGAGATGTGATCTGTTGCCTCCTCTCCTTTCAGCTTAAAGAAGCCATTATGCAGGCAGCACGCACGCAGACCGTCACCTATCAGGACGCCCCGATTTCCTTATACCAGGACCTCTCGGCCCTCACTTTAGATGCACGGAGAGCCCTACGCCCTTTGACAAGCATCCTCCAGGAAAAACGCATCCCATACAAGTGGGGCTTCCCTTTTAACCTTCAGGCTAAGAAGGGCAACATGTGGTGCTCCCTGCGCTGGCCTAACAATATACCCAGCTTCCTGAGAGCCCTCGATCTACCGCCAGTCAACATCCGCAATTGGATCCTGGACCAGCCTCCACCGCGTCCATCCCACCCCGAGGTCCCCGAGGCTCTCCGCAATCAACCTAGAAGAGACGCGCAACCCGCTCGCTGGGGGGGAAGAATAACTGCTGCCCTCCGGTTAAGTATCCCATCGTCTTGGTCCCGCAGCAGCAGGAGCCGACCTGGGGAGGCCTCCCCAGACGACGTTGATAACAGATAAGTTGCCACGTTCACATTTACACTAGAACACTTAGCTCATAACATGGGTGGGAACCGGGACATTCCGCCGGCAGGGCCTCCCTACATATTTGATGCAGTGTGAACAGTAGCAGCTTTTCCAAGGCTACATCTAGGCCCTTGCCGATTTTGGGTGGGGAACGGGTAAACGCCAACACCATCATTCATGGGACACTTGAGAGACCATACTCCCTAACACCCCCTGCGGCCTGCTCAGTTTGGACGATTGTACTCCTCCGCCTGGGGAACGTCCACCTTAACATACGGCGGCAGTTTAAGGCCCAGCTTAACATGCTGCCCACGGAGGCCTTCCAGTCTGAACTTTTGACACACACTTTGCAAGGGGGCACCCACGGGGAAGATGAGACGTTTTATAATTGTATTTGGGCTGTATATGAATAACGCTCGGGGGCGAGGGCCCGTATTATACTATGGCGTGTCCCCTTAACCGACCTAGATGCGCCAGCTGCCCCACAGCAGGCGGTGGACCGTTAGGTCGGCGCCTGCGGTCTGGCGGCGCTGAATGGCGATCGAGTCCGGCTGTATGTCCATTGCAGCGGGTGCGGCCCGGGGGCCGCACTGTATCGCACGCGCCACGTGCTGTCCTACCAAATACACTGTGAGAGGTGTCCTTATAATGCCGTGGCGGGTGGTTCGGTCCACGGCTCCGGGGTCGCTCCTCCCCACCCCATGAGGCTCCTAAAAGTTAATGTATGTCAACTGTTATGTTTGGTCTTTTGATGTTATATTTCCGTTATGGTTAACTTTGATAGCTGAATTCTAGATCAGCGCTGGCGGGGTGGGACCGGCTGTGTTCAACCTGACCTCTTATTACGGCCTTGGGGTCACCTCGCGGCCTGCGACGTTAAGTCCCTCTACCAAATTGGCCCCCCCACGTCAATTTATCAACTCCCCAGACCCGCGGTTGCAAGTCAGACACCTGTAGACCCTCACATTAGGTGAAGTTATCGCCCCTTATCGGGCCTCCCAGGGCATGGCGCCAACAGTGTGGAGCCGCTATATGAGCCCCCCCACTAACCAAACAAGCAGTCTTATAGGCCTTGACACTGCACAGGGCTCCATGCCTCAAACACCATCCCCAAGCGGAATTTGTAGTTGGGCGGGAAATGGCTCAGCGGAGGGACCCCGGGGCCGACTACCTTAATGAGCACTGTTAAGTTGTATGCAAACTGCCTAATGTTGTCGGGGTACGCTGATGGCGTGAGGTGGCAGCACTCTCACAGCCAAGACTCAAACGCCCCAACCCAGACGGTACCCCTCCTCTGCCCTGCCTATACCATTGCTCTGGCACTCCGCCACGTGAATTCCCATTCCCCAGACGCCTAATAGACGAGATGAACGCCCCACGACGTGGGTCGAGGGAGAGCGGGCACCGTTCTCCTTAGACGAACCTCTCCTACCGGACTTCCTCATCCCCCAGCAACCGACCCACCTGTAGATCAGGTCACCCTCGCACGACCAAGGGTCTTAGTTGCCTAACCCTCTGAAGCCCTTGACGGGCCAGGACCCCTATACAGGGACAGTACCCCTACCTCTCCCCCCCCATCTCCCCTCCTCCACCCCCCCTCCCTTTCCTCTCCCTCTCCCTCTCCCCCCCCCACCCCGGGCAGCCATGGCGACCACTTTCACCCCCACTCCTTTGACCCTATTCTCGCACAATATTCGAGGTCTTAATTCCCCCAAAAAGCGGCAACAACTGCTGAGAACCTTGTGGTCACACAGAGCCTCGATAGCGTTTCTGCAAGAAACGCACCTCAAAGGAAACAAGGCCCCCCAGATATGGGATAGACGGTACCCACTGGGATTTTACGCCAACAACCCGGACTCCAAACGCTCAGGCGTGGCTATTATTTTCGCCAATACAATCCCGATCGAGAACACTGCTTCGCAAGCAGACCCACAGGGGAGGTTTTTATTTGTAAAGGGCGTAATTGCAGCACATAAGTACACCTTCGCAACGATCTATTGCCCCAACAAGGGACAACACCGATTCCTGACAAAAACCTTGACACAATTGGAGAGGTTCCGAGAGGGAACCCTGATACTAACTGGCGATCTTAACATCCCGCTGGATCCCCGGATGGATACATCCGTGGGCACCAGCACCATCCCCGCACATTGTTTAAGGCAAGCCAAACAAGCTCTGGGAAAATCGGGTCTGGTCGACTGCTGGAGAGTGGCGCATCCCGACGCTAAAGACTACACATGCTATTCCGCGGTACACAATAGATATAGCCGGATAGACTACATCTTCCTCGCCCAAGAATACCTCCCCTTCCTCCTCACATCCAACATTGGGATACAACATGACTCGGACCATGCCCCAGTACTCATCACACTTAAATCCCCGCTCTTCAAACCTCGAGAACGTCACTGGAAACTCAATGAAAGCGTAATGGGGGACCCTACTTTCACCACCCAAATCGCACAGACATTGACGCATTATTTTGCTGACAACGACGGCCCTGACGTGGCCCCCCTCACGGTTTGGGAGGCGCATAAATGTGTGATCCGGGGACACTTTATCAAACTTTGCACCCAACACAAGAAAGACCACGCCACGCAGATCCAGACACTGACACGTACAATAACGGACGAGAGCATAAACAGGACCATACAGACGATACCTACCGCCTTCTCACCGACCAGCGTAGACAGCTCAGGGATTTACTTTCACAGAATTTGTTGCACACTATCCGAAAGTCCAATAGACATTTTTATGAATTCTCCAACAAATGTGGGAGAATGTTGGCCCGCACCCTGACACAGAGGCATAGACAACAACATGTGCATCAGATAGAGGGCAGGGATGGGACGGTGAAACGGGCCCCACCGGACATCTTACAAGCTTTCAGGCTCTTTTACGCGGATCTGTACAATATCGACGCGACCTCGCACCGTACGGACCCTTCCCTGCACCAGCATAAGATAGAGGCGTTCCTCTCCGAGTACGTGGGTCGCAAGGTCCCAGACGACGTAGCCGAGGACTTGGACCGCCCGATCACTGAGGAGGAACTTGCCACCGCCCTTAAACAATCTAAGTCCAACAAGGCCCCAGGCACCGATGGCCTGCTGACCTCGTACCTGCGTAAATTCAAAAACATACTGCTGCCACACTTGCTGCAGGGCCTCAACTCCCTGTTGGAAGGTGGCAGGTTCCCTGTAGACACATTACACGCGACAGTGACGGTAATACCCAAGGATGGTAAGGACCCCACTGACTGCGGGAGTTATAGACCAATATCGCTACTCAATGCAGATCTAAAATTATTCGCCAAGACCATGGCCTTGAGACTCTCCCGCATACTCCCCGCGTTGATCCACCCGGACCAGGTGGGCTTTGTCCCCGGCAGAGAGGCCCGGGACAATACTATCCGAGCCCTCAATCTGATCCACTCCGCCCGGTCGACCAACAAAAATCTGGTGCTGGTCTCCACGGACGCAGAAAAGGCCTTCGACCGGGTGGACTGGAAGTACCTAGAAGCCACCCTTCGTCATATGCAATTCGGACCCAACATCCGCTCATGGATCCTGGCTTTATATACTACCCCCACGGCTCGAATCCGGATCAACGGAGCACTCTCGGCCCCGTTCAACATACGCAACGGCACCAGGCAGGGCTGTCCCCTGTCCCCCCTCCTGTTCGCCCTCACCCTGGAGCCCTTCCTGGAGGCAGTCAGGCGGGACGGGGGTATTACGGGGTACAACCTGCACCGTGTGGAGCATAAGGTGGCGGCTTACGCCGACGACATGCTGTTTTTTATTGACAACCCCATAGTGTCGTTCCCCAACCTGCTGCGGGCCTTCAGGGAGTTTGGTGACATCTCCAATCTCAAGCTGAACATGACTAAATCAGAGGCCCTACCGATTTCACTCACAGCGGAGGGGATCGCACACCTACACTCACAATTCCGTTTTTCATGGTGCACCGATAAGCTCAAATACCTCGGGATATGGCTACCCACTAATCTGACCCTACTGTACCAGTTAAACTTCCTCCCCATCCTTTCGGTCCTACAGAATGACCTCCGGCGCTGGAGGGGCCTCTATGTCTCCTGGTTCGGCCGGATAAACGTTGTTAAAATGAATGTGCTACCTCGCCTGCTATTTTTGTTCCAAGCGGTCCCCGTTACACTACCACGAACCTTTTTCCAAACGATCTCTGCGGCGGTTCGAAACTTCGTATGGAACGGGAAAAAGAGCAGGGTGAGCAAGGCGATACTAGAACGCCCCAAAACAAGAGGAGGCGCAGGGCTCCCATCATTCCTGAGATATTACCACGCAGACCACCTACTCAGGCTAGTGGACTGGCACTCTCGCCCAACCACCAAACTGTGGGTCCCCATGGAACTCGCGCAGGCGGGCGGCGTACTGCCCTCACGCCTCTGTTTAAGCACTCTAACGCTAGGATCCCTGCGAACTGGCAACCCACTGATCGACGCCACACTGCAAATCTGGTGCACACTGCGATACTCGCACCAACTTACGACTACGGACAGCCCTCTCACGCCCATAACGCACAACCCGGGGGTGGGAGGGGGACTAACACCCGCAGACCTCAGCACATACACCGACACCGACTGGCTCAGCTTTCATCATCTCACACAAGGGAACTGACTTAAACCTCTGGCGGACATCCTAGGGGACAAGGTACCCACGGGACTAGACACCTTCCATTACGTACAAATTCAATCATACTACAAGACTTTCCCAGCCAAACAGTGCTTACACATGGCCGCCACACAGTTTGAAACTCTTTGCACAGCCAGGTCTCACCCGGATAAGGGGGCCTCCGGGCTATATGCACATCTTCTCGCTAGCGAACACCTGTCACACCCGAGATATGTTCCCAGGTGGGAAAGGGACACGGGGACCACACTCACAGACCAGGAGTGGGAAAAGATCTTCATACTATCCCATAAATGCTCCATCAGCTCCAAATTCCAAGAGACAAACTTTAAGATCCTTACGCATTGGTACAGGACACCGGACACTCTGCACCGTATGGACGCGGAGATACCCGGAGACTGTTGGAGGTGTGGAGCTTCAGACGGCTCCTACCTTCACATCTGGTGGAGCTGCCCCGAGATTACTCCCTTCTGGACATCGGTCAGATGCCGTTCCAACCCCTCTCCATGCTTTTACACCACACAGACATGTCGCTTGCAGCCTATAAAAAGTCCCTGCTAAAACACTTGCTGACGGCAGCCACCTCACTGATCCCCACGATGTGGAAGCGACGGGATGCGCCCACACTCCGGCAGTGGATGGACAGGGTGGGGGAAATCTACACTATGGAATCCCTTACGGCGGCCTTGCAGGATAGACAAGAAAAATTTACCCGTATCTGGACACCCTGGTTGTGGCACATATCGGCTGCCGGGGCGGGGGGCGGGAGACAAGCAACCCTACCCACCCCACCCTCGCCCCCCCTCTCTCCTTCCCCTCCTTCCCTTAGTCCCGATGGACAGACTCTTTAACTCCTCCGTAGAGACGACTCCCCTGACTTCCACACTGTAAACTGGCGTAATGGTTACGGCCAAAAGCCGTTCTCGACCGGTCCGAGCGACGAACCCACAGACCCACCAGAGGGTCGACTCCCTCCCCTCCACCGACAAGACTTTCTACCACTCAGTGTTCCATTCAAGCTCACATGAACCAGTAATGGACACCTCATAAACGATCTACTTAGTAGTGGCCCAGTAACCCTGCGAAGACGACACGTAGTATAACTACTAAAACATAGAAAGACCTCCATGTTACTGGTGGGAATTATAGGGGTGAGACGAGAAGACGAGATGGAGTAAGATAGGATAAAGTTACACGTAGCACCGTAAGAGTATAACTTTGTAACACTAAACAGTGAACAGGAACCTAGATAGCCTGATTTGTCTTACAGTAGTCTTAAACAAGAGTTCAACAACGTCCTACCATCCCAAATGTACTAGGGGTTAACAAACTATGTATGGCAGTTGTGAATATCCCGCGCATTCAGTATCTTAACATCTGAAATTATCTACCCTGGATTATACTATGTATACCTGTTATAAGCTTGGTGAAATGTACTTTTGTCATATTATTGCTTGTTATTGTTATAATACATCTTGCTATGACAACCAAAATAAAGATTGTCTAAAAAAAAAAAAAAAAAAAGAAGGAAGGTATGTAGAAGAGGATGAAGGTTTAGATGACTGCCTCAATGAACATTTTTGTTAAGTATTTACAGCTGAAAATGAAGGAGAGGGACTTCAGTTAGGAAAAAGGACAAATTAGTCATATGTTACATATGAGTTTACAGAGGAAGAGGTTCTATTTCAACTGTCAAATGTAAAGACAAATAAGTTGATGGGGCCTGATGAGATACACCCGAAGTTATTAAAAGAACTTAGTGGTTTACTAGCAAAACCATTTATGGATTTATTAGTCATTGTTGTACCCATTCACAAGAAAGGTAGTAGGGAGGAGTTGGGTAACTATAGGCCAGTAAGTCTTAGTTCAGTAGTGGGTAAAGTGATAGAAACCATGTTAAAGGATAGGATTGTGAAACATCTAAAATCACATGTACTTCAAGATCAAAGACAGCATGGGTTTACTTCAGGAAGATCATGCCAAACTAATCTTTTAATTTTTTTTGATTGGGTAGCTAAAATAATAGGTCAAGTTGGTGCAGTAGACATTGCTTACCTAGATTTCAGTAAGGCTTTTGACATTGTTCCACAAAGAAGGCTCATCAATAAACTGCAATCTTTAAGTTTGGATTTCAATATTGTTGAATGGTTTAGGCAGTGGCTGAGTGACAGGCAACATAACAGTTTTAGTCAATGGAGTATATTCGAAGCAAGGTCTAGTTACACGTGGGGTACCTTAGGGCAGGGGCGTACCTGGAGCATTGACAACCCCCCTCCCCAATTTTAAAATATAAAAAACACCCACAAATTAAAAAAATATATATTTAGCCCTGAGCAGTGTTTGTGTGTACACTGACGCACAGATACAAACACTGAGACACAGATACAGACACACAACTATAAACACAGACACACAAACAGATACACAGACACATAAACAAATACACAGACACACAGGTATAAATGTGTGTGTTTAGTGTATGCGGTGTGTTTGTGTAATGTATGCAATGTATGTGTTTGTGTATTTTATGCAATGTGTGTGTGTAGTGTATGCAGTGTGTGTGTGTGTGTAGTGTATGCAGCGTGTGTATATAGTGTATGCAGTATATGTATATAGTGAATGCAGTGTGTGTGTCTAGTGTATGCAGTGTGTGTCTGTATAGTGTGTATGCAGTGGGTGTATAGTGTGTATGCAGTGTGTGTGTGTGTGCATAGTGTGTCTGCAGTGTGTGTGTGTCTGTATCTAGTGTGTATGCATTGTGTGTGCATAGTGTGTATGCAGTGTGTGTGTGTATAGTGTGTATGCAGTGTATGTGTGTATTGTGTGTATGCAGTGTGTGTGTGTGTATTGTTTGTTTGTGTCCCCTGTCCCCCCCCTTACCTATGTCCAGGGAGAGGGACACACTACATTCCCTGGTGGTCCAGTGAAGAAAGGCCCAGGAGTCTCCACGTTCGCTTCACATTTAGCACCAGCATGTCTTCTGTTCTCACGACCCGTGAGAGTATTGTCGCGGGTTCCCATAGCAACGAGCAGCAACGCTCTCACTGATTGTGAGAACAGAGGACATGCTGCTACTGGACGTGGTGACTCCTGCAAGCAGATGAGTCCCTGTTAAAGGGCTGCTCACTAGGGGGGTACCCGGGGCAGGCCGCAAATCCCCCCCCCCCCACCCCCTCCTTCGTACACCACTGCCTCTGGGATCTGTACTTGGACCCAATCTCTTTAATATTTGTATTAGTGATATTGCAGAAGGTCTTAATGGTAAGGTATGCCTTTTTGCTGATGATACTAAAATATGCAAAAGGGTTGATGTTCCAGGAGGGCAAAGCCAAATGGTAAATTATTTAGGTAAATTAGAAAAATGGTCAGAGCTGTGGCAACTAAGATTTAATGTGGATAAATGCAAGATAATGCATCTTGGGCATAAAAACCCAAGGGCAGAGTATAGATTATTTGATACTCTACTATCATCAATATCTGAGGAAAGGGATTTAGGGGTAATTATTTCAGATTACTTAAAGGTAGGCAGACGATGTAATAGAACAGCAGTAAATTCTAGCAGCATGCTTGGTTGTATAGGGAAAGGTATTAGCAGTAGAAAGAGAGAAGTGCTCATGCCATTGTACAGAACACAGATGAGACCTCACTTGGAGTATTGTACACAGTACTGGAGACCGTATCTTCAGAAAGATATTGATACTTTGGAAAGAGTTCAGAGAAGGGCTACTTAACTGGTTCGTGGATTGCAGGATAAAGCTTACCACGAAAGGTTAAAGGATCTTAACATGTATAGCTTGGAGGTAAGGCGAGACAGGGAGGATATGATAGAAACACATAAAAGAAATCAATACAGTAAAGGAGGAGACTATATATAAAAGAAGAAAAACTACCTCAACAAGAGGACATTTTAAATAAATTGGCCAGACTAGATGGTCCAAATGGTTCTTATCTGCCGTCACATTCTATGTTTCGATGTTTATAATGTCATTTCTGACAGCAGCAGATAGGTCGATGTAAGATTGCAGCACACAGACTAACTAAACATAAGGCTGATTCAGAAGGATCCTATCCAAATCCTTGTGAAGTGAGGAAATATTGGAAGTTTTTGTCTCCCTTTTAGTATAGACTGGAACCCTCCTGGGGTCCAGGACAGCCATGGTTCTGGAATTTGTATTTGGGTTTACTCAGCTCCTCTAGCTGCCAAGGCTAAAGACAGAAGGGAAGCCAACTTAATAGCTGTCTATCGTAAATTGATCTTATCCAAGGAATTAAGTAAATGTATTAAGAGGTCTATATCCCAAATAGATGTGTAACATGGAATATATGGGAAGCAGAATGATAACCTATTCAATAATCTCACATACAGAACATCTTGTGTAAGGTTAGGGATAAGAAAATGTAAAGCAGACCCATGAGAAGTAGTTTGAACCTCCAGAACCTCCAATTCTTTGAATTCCACAATCATGTTTCTCTCCAATGTTTTATGCTTGATTTAATGATGTCCATCATCGGATGAGATGAAAGGTTATGGGTTAACAGCCTCCCAGGGCAACAATCCACATCAGCTGCAGGGGCTTGAGCAAACGAGTGCTGATTCCTTGAAAGTACTCTGCAGTCATGTCCAATGGGATCAGATCAACTGTGATTTAAGACATGGGACATCAGAGTTACTGCAAAATACTCCTCTAACTTAGGAAGAGGAATTCCTAATCCTAGAATAGTTCTCAACTCTTCTATGACCTTCTTGGTGAGAAATTATTTTGATTCCCATTGGCCACCCTGTCTTAATCAATTGCCTAAAAACAGCGGACTTCATATGCAAAGCAAAGGGGAATCATCAGATCCTTGTTTTAAAGTTACTTCTCGATTATCTTTGCCAGATCTGTCAAGGTCCAACTTTAGCGCCTGAGAGATGAGGTCAGATGTACCAATAACCTATTTCTCCTGAGGGATTCTTAGTGACATGGCCCTGAGTTCAGTACAAAATCCAGAAAGAAAACACTCTGAATGGGAACAAGGACTGATTTCTGTAAATTCACTCCAATTTCTAGGTCTTATAAAAAGGAAGAGAGATGGTACCTCTGAGATGCAAGAACTTTCCCATCTGGATTCATCAGCAGAATGTCATCTAGATAGTACGGACACATGAAGCCTCTTAATCTGACATGGGCTATAATAGATTTCATAATTCTAGAAACAACATAACACTACACTGTAAAACATGTCTTTTCCATAGAAACAGAAGAACATGCCTACATTTTTTGCTGTGGGAACTGAATGGAAGGCATCTTTTATGTCTAACTGTATGCATAAAAATAATATTTTGTACTAAGCCTGGAAGATCTGATAAACCTTCCATTGTAAATGTTCGGTCTCTGAATGATTTCATAAAGGGAAAAGGGTTCCCTTCAGAGACCGAACATTTAGAATGGGTCTCCAGGATCTGTCTGATTTTGGGATGGGGAACAACCGCCTGCTCTGCCACTTCCTGAGAGCTTGTATTTTCCACTGTAGTCTAAGGAGACTCATTCTGGCCATCTGTACATTGCTAAGCTTTCCTCGCTCAGTAGAAGATGCTGAACAGACAAACTCCTCAGACTTACAATCTATTTCTGGAGAACCATGTCTAGAACTACACCAGCTTTGGAAGGATGAATGAGCATAGAAGAAGAAGGACAAGAACTGTCTAACCGCCAACAAGATTTGTCCTTTTTCTTCCACTTATGGGATCTTGTGTCTTTAATTTTCCTCAGATGAGGAAATAGCAGAAGAAAGCAGGCTTCTTTCCTTATTCAACCTTTTATGTGGAACTGGGACCATATCCTCCGTAGAAGAAGAAGAGAAGAGATTCAAGGCAAAGAAGCCTCTCTTATGGGGCCTTCTAACATTAATGGGGCTGCCTCTAGAAGAGGCATCCACCCACCATATCTGTGGCAAACATGGATATGGAGTCCTCCACTATGTCAATTTAAAAAATCTGAGGTAATCATCTCTCCCGAGCTCAGCACAGCTGTCCTGATTACCTGTTTGGCTGAAATGCCCCTTTTCCATGTTTTTATTAAGATTGAGGGGGTCCCTGAATCTAAGTAAAGAGGAGAATAGTATATCATTAGTAATACATGATTGTATTCCTAATGCTGTAGTGTTCCTTTAGCAGTGAGCAATGGAGTATAAACAGCTGTGGTGATATGTTTTTCTTTTAAACTTTAGTGCTTTATTTTGAAATAATTTTATTGTAGTTAGGAACATTTAAGACAGCTGTGTGGGCAGTAATTAACAATATAATATACAGAAACTATATAAAGAGTTTTATTAAAGGATTAATATTATTATTCTTTATAAAGCGCAGACAAATTCCGCAGCAATGTACAATGGGTGGACTAAAAGACACATATTTGTAACCAGACGAGTTGGACACACAGGGACAGAGGGACTGAGGGCCCTGCTCTATGAGCTTACATGCTAGAGGGAGTGGGGTATAGTAACAGAAAAAGGTAAGGGTTGGGTAGAAAAGGAGGTTGCTAGGATAGTATTCACTGAGGGCTTACTGTTTTGTTTTGATGGCAATTGCAGGAGAGGAATCAGGGTGCGAGGAGAGAAAGTTGTTCACAGTTTATTAATATGCTTTCTTAAGGAAAGAAGTTTTCAAATATTTTCTGAAGGAGTGGAGACTCTGTGCAAGTCTAACAGAGAGGGGAAGGGTGATCCATAGGAATGGTGCATCCCTAGAGAAGTTAAGGCATCAGAGGTAGGAGTACAAACAGAGGTTAGACGTAGGTCTCCCGCAGTGTATTAGTGAGGATAAGTTGGTTGGAGCAACATTGTGTAGAGATTTGTAAGCAAGTATCAGGATCTTAAACTGAGTCCTATATCTTAAGGAAGCCAATGTAGGGACTGACAGAGGCGGGAGGCGTGAAAAGTGCGGGCGGACAGAAAGATGAGCCTTGCCATTGCATTAATTATAGACTGTAACGGAGCAAATTGGGAACACGTAAGACAACTGAGAGGTGGATTACAGTAGTCAAGGCGAGAGAGGACATCGGCATGGACAAGCACCTTTGGCCGTATTAGCCGATAAATAGGGTCGGATGCGCTCTATGTTTTTGAGATGGAAACGGAAGGATTTGGTGATCAATTGTATTGAGGGGTGAAGGAGAGGTCAGAGTCAAAGAGAACACCTAGGCAGCGTGCCTGCGAGGCAGAGTGGATGGTAACGCCATTAACTTGGAGAGAAACAGATAAGAGAGTAGCAGCACGTATTGGAAGGTAGACCAGATGTTCTGCTTTGGACAGGTTAAGTTTAAGGAAATGTGCAGCCACCCAGCTGGAAATAGCAGAGAGGCAGTCAGAGACACGAGTCAAAAAAAGGTGGTGAGAAATCAGGGGAGGACAGATAAATTTGCGTGTCATCTGCATAGAAATGACACTGGATGCCAAAGGAGCTGATGAGCTTACCAAGGGAGGCAGTGTATATTGAGATCAATAGGACAGACCCTTGGGGAACACCAAGAGGGATTGGGGAGAAGGGGCAGAGCCAGAGAAATAAAAACTGAAAGAGCGCTGGGAGAGGTAGAAAGAGCACGAGGATAGAGCAGTATCTCATAGACCGAGATTACGGAGGATGAGAAAAAGCTGTTGATGATCAACATTGTCACAAGCAGCAGAAAGGTTGAAGAGAATTAGGATAGAGTATTGGCCATGGAATTTTGCCATGATAAGATTATTGTATACTGTGGTCACAGCTGTTTCAATAGAGTGATGAGTGCAGAATCCAGATTGAAGTGGGTCAAGCAGAGAGTTGGATTTGAGGAAGTCTGTCAATCTTGCATACACAACTCTCTCAAGGATCTTGGAGGCAAACGGCAGTAGCAAGATAGGGCGGTAGTTGGACGAGGAATAAGGGTCAAGTTTGGGCTTTTTCAGAATCGTTTGCATGTTTGAAGGGTAAAAGAAACGTGCCAGAGGATAGGGAGAGATTGAAAATTTGAGTGAGAAGCAGAACAAGTGAAGGAGACAAAGTGTGGTTGAAATATGAGGGAATAGGATCGAAGGAACAGGTGGTGGGGCAGGAGGCACGGAGAAGAGCAGAATCCTCTTCTGCTGTAGCACGTGCAAATGATCATAGGACAACTGAGGGAGTGTGGAAAAGGGGAAAATATAACCTTTTTGAGGGGAAGGTGGGGAAGGACTCCCATGGCAGTGTAAATGGCTGGGTAACTGAATTGCTCATTGTAGCATCCAGGAGTGAGTGGAACTCTTCAGAGTTCATTTGCTCCTGGGACGCTTCCTTTTCCCCACCAGGGGTGGTAGGACCAGCACTGGTAGGCAGTGTCTACTGGGCTTAACAGAGGCAGCAGCCTGCTTATCAGAAGGGTTATGCATAATGGCCCTGAAATAGCAAAGGGGAACAGTCACCACAGTGGGTATCAAGGAGTTAATCCTGACAGTAGGGGTTAACTAGGGCTGAGCAAGGGAGGAAACCCAGAGCCAGGTAATGAAGGGCAGAGTACCATAAGGGCAGCCCAAACTCATATGGTAGCTTACAGAGGGTACCCTCAGAATTGGCCCTTGGGGACCACTAAGTCAGCCAATAAGCTTGAATGAACGGCGCGAGCGTAACCGAAGTTCGGCAAAATTTACCCAATCACAATATGGCTGCCGCCATGCGGGAGCGAGCCACGCATGCAGTACTAGTAGTGGTTTAGGCTGTGATCTGGAGGACAGCCAGAGAGGCTCGTCCTGACGTAGAAGGGTGGCATGGGGTGGTAACCGCGTTATAAACAACCCAAAGTTGCAAAGGGTAAGGGTTAGCCCCAGGAGAGGGGGTAAGGAACTCTGTAAGGGAAAACAAAAACCAAGCAAAGAGGGGGAGGGCCTGTGCCAGAGGGCCCACCCCACATATTCAATAAAATAAAACACAGAAAATAAAAAAAAAATTACAGTAGAGTATAATAACAAAATACAACATTAATGTGCAGAGCCAAAATTATGAGGTACTTAGCTGAGGCAGCAGCAAGGAAAGAGGGAGTGGTTTAGGTCACATGGAAGTATATGGAATGAGGACTGCTCCCATTGGTTGAATATGTTATATGGTTAACCCCTTTAGGGTATTTGTTTTGTTTTCCTATTAATATCCTAATATTCTTTCTTTGCTGCTGAGGAATAAAGAAAGAGATAAAACCTAATATGAGCCTACGTGTCCTTTAAAAACAATCCCAAAGCAGCTTTAGCTTAGGAGATGACCACCACATATATGGTATTATAAGGACTAACCCGCAATCCCTCCAGCAGTGGTCCGAGAAGCCTGGATCAATTTGAGCCAATCGGGATGGTACCAGATACCTAATCTAAAAAGATAAATAATCTTTGCCTGATTCTCCATATAGTTTATACACTTAGTGTCCCTAATGTAGTTAGATTATACCAGAATTTTGTTTGATGGAATATTAATTACTTTAATTAATGAATTAGTCAAACTTATACTGTATTGCTATGGTAATATTATTTTCACTTAGCATGCTTGTTTGCCCAGATTATTTTTTAAAACATATATTCTCAAACCAGGAAGTTGAGGAGCACAAAAAGGCCCCAAAAGTAGAGCCCTCTATCAATTTATATCATGACATATATGTGTCAGGATAGTCTGATCACGAACACGCAGAACAAGAGGTTTAACTAGATATCACCGAGACCCAGTACAAAAATGTCCCTCTCCCCCACCCCGTCATGTGTCTCAACCCCCCCAAGCTCCTCCATGTGTCTTATTTCCCCCCAACCCTCCATGTGTTTCATGATCCCACTAGCCCCTCCGTGTGTCTCATTCCTCCTGAGCACCTCGATGTGTATTATCCTCCACACCCATCCATGTATCTTATCCCCCAACCCTCAATGTGTCTCACTTGCCCCAGCATCTCCATGTGTCTCATCCCTCCAAACCCCTGAATGTGTCTCATTCCTCTTCAGCCCTCTCCATGTCTCATTCCCCCCTCCATATGTCCTTCATGTATCTCATTCCCTCTCCCCCCCCAGTATCTCCATGTGTCTTATTGCCTCTCCTTCATCCCCTTCTGCACCTGCTGACAGGAAGTGGTCTCTCAGTGAGGACTTTCTTTCAAACCGCAGTCCACTTGGCCACACTACATACAGAGACCGCCAGGAGGGGAGCAGCACAGTACACCCTTCCTGCTAGTCAACAGGCAACCACACGCCCTGGGCCAGTGCAGCCACTTACCGAGCCTAAAGTTATGGTCACAGGATTGACCTCTGTGACTGGGGGAGTTGTGCCACTGCACAGATCCCAAGTAACCAATTACAGAATATCAGAAAACCATAGAACTTTTAAACAGACCGAAGAGTGACCAAATTTAACTGTATTTAGCCAGAATAAACAGGACAAGCCGAGGTCAGGATAACAGATCGAAGGTAAACAATGTAACAAGATAAGGTCAAGGATAATAGAAGTAAAAAAAAACAAGGTACAAGCCAAATGTTAATAACACAGAGCATGAGTGACGTCAACATGACGACGCATGCACATTCACAAGCATTGATACAAATGGAACCTCAGAGACTTTGAAAGGTACTGGTATGCATCTATAATCCTAGATCAGATGGAATTTGTCCCAGGTAGAAAGGTGAGGGTACCCTATACAATCACTCAATGTGATGCATGCGGCTCGGAACTCTGGCTTTTGGGTCCTTCTACTCTCTACTGTTGCTGAGAACACATTTGACCAGGTGGACTGGCAGTTCATGCTGGCTATACTGTGGGTGATGGACTTCGGGCCACACATACTTGCTTGTATCTCCTCCTTATATACAATTTTGAGTGCTAGGCTGAGAATAAATGGCACCTTGTCGCCCCCTTCCAGATCTGCAGCGACAAGGATATTCCCTGTCCTCCTTTATTTTGCCCTTTCTTTAGAACCATTTCTGGAGGTGGTCAGACAGACATCATGGGGTTCAGGTGTGGAACCAAAGAGCATAAAGACGCTGCTTATGCAGACGAACTGCTATTTTTTGTGGAGGTACCCATAGTGTCCCTGTGGAGTGTTGATCATTATTTAATGTGTAGTTCCAAGACTATGGACACATATTGAACCTGAAACTCAACACAGATAAATCAGAGGCTCTTCGTGCCACCATGACTCATATAGAAGTAGCTCACCTGCACACCCAATTTCCCCTCAGATGGTACAAAAACCTTTTTATATATGGCTGACCAGAGACCCATCCCTCCTGTACAAGGATAATTTTCTGCCCATTCTTCACACCCTACGCTCCGACCTGTTAAAATGGGATGGCCTCTGAATATCTTGGTTCGGCAGATTAAATGCCTTGAAACTATATCTCCTCCTGAGACTTCTGTTCCTTTTTCAGACCATCCTGAAATCTATCCCCAATATCTATCAGCTCAGCACTCACGAAATTTGTTTGGAAATCGGGTGCACCCAGGGTCAGTCGCATGCAGTTGTCTCTACCTAAAAAATCAGGGAGTGTGGGTCTCCCATCCATCTTGATGTATTATTGTGCCATCAATCTTGATGTATTATCAGGGCACACATCCTTTGAGGTTGATCGACTGGCATGTAAAGGGCTTTTGTAAACTCTGGTTCGACATGAAGAAAGTCAAGACCGGCGGACGACATCTCTCACTAGTCTATACTACCAACCCCCAAATCCGAGAACACCCATACATTGGCGCAACACTAAAGGTCTGGATCTTAACAAGAATCATCAACTCTAAGACTATCCCGTCCTTATTAACCTCAATCACTCACAATCCCGAGGTGGCTGGTGGACTTACACTGGGGGATGTATCCAGACTCAGAAGAGCGAATTGGATACCATTCAGAAAACTTTGCTCAAACAATGATTTAAAACAGTTCAGACTAATACCATCTCAGGCTAACTTGGGTATAGGTATCATCAAGCGTGATGACACTACCTTCCTTCCTTGGCAAAAACCTAATACAGAGAGAATTAACCTCATTTGGATTTGTTCAGTCAGAGAGACACTGCACAGAGGGATATCCATCATCTAATCCATGCGGACAACACCAACTCGAGGGACCCACCTAGATATATGTCTCGATGGGAACAGGATACTGACACCATTGTACTAGTCTAATCCTATCCTTACCTTTTTGTGTAATTTTACCCCACTCCCTCTAGCATGTAAGCTCATTGAGCAGGGCCCTCAACCCCTCTGTCCAACTTGTCTGGTTACAACTACATGTCTGTTCGTCCACCCATTGTAAAGCGCTGCGGAACTATATAAATATCTTAATAATAATAATAATAATAACAGATGAACAATAGGAGAATGTCCATATATTGGCCCACCAGGGGACTATCAGCATGAAACTGCTTTGTTAAACTACAAGCTAATCACTGGTTGATACAGGACAACAGCCCGGCTCCATTGCATAAATGATAATGTACCTGTGACCTGTTGGTACTGCAACTCTGCCCTAGGTACAGACAAAATAGCCCCATACTGGCAACAGGTACACAAACTGATCACCGAGATCTTGGATTAATTACAATTGCAACTTCTACTGAGGTTGTTATACCATACGAAGCTCCCAATATCAACATATAGGAGATCTCTGACCAGACATCTCCTGAACGCAGCCAAAGCCCTCATTCCAAGTAGATGGTGCACAGCTGATGTTCCAATGGTTTGGCACTGGATGGACAAGGTACAAGAACTATACGACATGTCATTAACAGCCTCTCTTCATAGAGCATCAGACCAATGTGCACATCTGTTGGACCCCTGGCGGGAATACATTTCACACCACAATGCAGCACCAGTGGCCCTGACTACTTTGTAAATCGAGACGTCCCTGCCTGCACTCAGGCAACAGAGATCTGGGCCTTCTTAATGCACTTGTGCGGTGAGATTAGATGAAGGGACTGTGGAGAGGTTTGGCTGGGGAGGAAAGAGGAGAGTGCCTGGGCATGGGGATGCAGAATTGGCTGGGACAAATCAATATGGCTACAAAGCAAAGGCACAAGTGTGCCTCGGGTGCCCAGGTACCTAAAATTGCCCAGGTACCCTTAGCCTGAGAGGTAACCCAATTATCCGTACAGTTTAAACATACTTTTTACCCAACTTTCATAACTCTAAAACTATACATCCAATATTAATAAGTTACATATTATACATCCAATATTAAATAGTTACATATTAGTAATCAGCACATTCCAAATACAAACATACCCCAAAATCATTCGAATCCGTTCAGCCGTTCTGGAGATAGGTATAAGTCACTTTTGACCGACCGCAAGCACATTGTCATGCCCAAAACAGTTCCATCGATTTGGGCTGTGCGGTCGGTCTATTTTACACCGAGAAAATTAATAAGTCCCATTCAAACGAGCGTTCGAATCTTCGAACAGGACTTAGTCTCCAGCCGCGGTGTCGAAGTAACGTAGAAGGTACGGGCCAGCGGTGTTCGTGCAATTGGGTAGCCGAAAACAGTTCCATAGATTTGGCTGCACACACTGCGGACCGCATTCGAATAAGTTAAAATGGCCGCCGCCACGTGTTTGTTTTGCGAATGGCGGCCACTTCGACGACTTCGGCACTTTGACGACTTCGGCACTTCGACTGCATCCGAAGTGCCAGTTTAAAAGTTATAACACTGCTCCAAAGTAATTAAAGGGCCAGGAACAGCATTATACAAATCCATTATGCCCAAATACAGTTCTTAAAGGGGTAATACATCCCAGAGCCATAGTCGCAGGGCAGGAGGCTAGCAATCAGTCCTCTCCAATGCCCAGTGGCAAATGGCAGTTTGTCACATATATTTTTTCTTCTTCTCTTCTGTTGCCATACCCACCTAATTATCAGTAAGGTGACAAAGGAGCCATGTGCTTAGGTGGCAGGTAATGCAGAGTTTGCATCGACCCTGATGTCATGTTGGCCCCAGAGAACTACTGTTCCTGCTCATGTCTGATGGTTCTCACTGAACTGGCTGGCGACTGAACTCTGAAAAGCAGGAAGCAATATGCTTGTATCATCGCTGCATGTAAACTTCAAAGAACCCCAGGGGATGGTGACTTTCAATTGTCCCCTCCTGGCTCACTAAAGGTTTGGATCTTTAAGACTATCATGTCCCCTTTGGTGTGTTCACTATATTGGCTACATGCCTCCTTAACATGTACTACTATGATATATTTTCTAACAAATGTTTTGTTACCTGTTGTTTAACAATTTGTCTACATGTTGCCATGCATAACTGTTTCTATTCTGTACCACTAACTACTGAAAAACCTAAATAAAAAAGTGGTTTTCTACTCATGCCATTCCTGTATTCTGACTAGATTATAGGCACTTCTGAGGTCAAGTTTAGTGAATACATCGGATCCCTGAAAGCTGTTGAGTAGCTCAGAAATAAGGTATAGGGTATACATTTCTGACTGTGATTTAAATCACTCCTCGGTAATCTATACGATTGTGAAGATCACCCTCTTTCTTAGAAACAAAGAAAAATACTGCACCAGCAGGTGAGCATGATCTTTGTATGAATCCCTTCTCGTGAGCATCTTGGATGTATTCCTACATTATTATGCTCTCTTGAGGAGATAACAGATAAACCCTACTTCTAGAACAAATAGTACCAGGTAACAACTCTCTGGCACAGTCATATGATCTATGTGGAGATAGCTTCTCTGCACTTTTTTTATTAAATACTTTTTTTGACAGACTCATACTGTGTTGGTACAACCATGGATAGATGAGCTCTTATAGTTCTTATAGGTTTCACTATATTCAAACAGTGTTCCTTACACCCAGTTCCTCATGTATATAACTCTACTTGTCTCCAGTTAAGAAAAAAGAGTTATGTTTAGCCAGTCAAGGAAACCCTAGAATAACTGGCCATGAAGGTCAGGGGTAACCTGCAGGATCATACTTTCTTTGTGTAGTGTCCCTATGTTAAAGAACATGTCTCTTAGGTTACTGGGATGTCTGGAGAGGTCTGCCACCTATGGCCTAAACAACCAAAGGTGTGGTATTCTCTCTGAGTAGTATTTGATGTAACAAGTCAAAGGCTTTTCAATATAGTTATCAGCTGCTCCTTAACCCCTTACTTCTGGAATAAAAGGGAATCATGACATGTCAGACATGTCATGTGTCCTTAAGGGGTTAATCAACAAGAGCTTTACACTTTACTTCCTGGGTACCTCAAGAGGTAACAACATAAAAAAAAAACCAATCTATTATGAGGCATGATAGGAGACATATGCATAACACCTAAAGCCAGTCCCCTAACAGTTCTTAGGTTAGCAAATGTAACGGACTTATAGGGCAAGATATACGCAAATGTCCCTTCTTCCCACAATATAAGCATAACTCTTCTACCCAACGTTATTGCTTTTTTGCCTCAGATAACTTCTTAGTACTTAATCGCATTGGCTCAATATTAGTAGTAACAGCAAGAGCATCATGACCAGTGTGTGGTCCACATTAATTGGACAAAAAGATATTAGATATTAAAAAACCTTAATTAGAATAGTCTACCTGAATCAGAATAAATCCTATAACAAATGCATTTAGATTATTAACAACATGTAGAATGTGCTGTTAAAATAAATACATGTATGCAGTAGAAAATAGATAAAAGAAGAACTTTGAGACTTAATCAAAATGGAACATAGTTAATAAAGCTGTGTGAACAGGTGGAAAGCATGGATGCATTCCAAAACCGGAAGGACTGTATAACACAAACTTTTGCCGCGACAGATGACATCATAAGGAAACGATGGAAATTAAAGCGAACAAGACCGGGTGCTCTCAATTTCCAATTACAGACCACATATAAGGAACTACTCACTCTGGAAGAAGACAAGCAACTGAGGAAGCCTATTTCGAAGGCGAAACACGTATTGCTACCCATATGTGGATTTTACTAAAAGGACTTTTACTTGATTTTATTTTTATTTGTTTTAATATACTTTATTTGAAAGAAATATAGGTTTTAACCCTATCACTGCCTGAGTGGTTCTGTCAGACCTTCCGGCATCCGTACTCCGGGGACTTCCGGGTAGACGGAGCGCGGCCACTCCCCCTCCTCTGACGCGGTCACTCCCAGGATACAAAGGGAGACCGCGGCAACACCTCAGTGCTGGATCAATTTGAAAGCCTCCCGCGAAAACTTCAAAGCTAAGTGTATCTGTGTTTACCTCTCCTGTGTATCGGACCCGGACTGTTTATCGTTTACCTGCCTTCTCCTCTCCTCGACCACGGACTTGCCTTTGGATACTCTTTTGTCTGCAGCCAACTTAATCCTCTCTGAGAAACATCTCTCATCAAACCGGATTACCACCCCTACAAAGCTAAGTAGAACTCATCTGCCTAAACAGGAGTATTGTTATCCTGCATCTCTGCTTACCTTCTTTTGCTTCACCCTAACTAATTGTTCTGCTGCCATTTAACAATTCTACATTGGAATCTCATCTCTGTTCAGACTAAAATATTGCCTCACCCTAATCTTCTCTGCAAATCCTGCTGCTGCTTAATTTTCTGACAAGGAATTAAAGAGACAGTTCAACTTGAATTTTACTTTATTTCAATTATAACAATTTAATAAACAATTTCAGTTATCTACAGTTGTGATCCATATTGTCAATAAGTGACCATTACAGATTGATCCAGCCCTCTTAATGGATCCAGTAGATCTCACTTCTGAAATCACAAGATTGAACCAAAGAGTGGATACGCTTACTCAAGGCATGCAAGACCTACAGGTCACCAATGAACGAATCCTTACTTATGTAAGGGACTTACAAACACACACTCCTCATACCGTTACACACTCGGCTAGTGATCCTGCTGTTTCCAACCCCGAAAAGTTTTCTGGAGACAGGTCCCAATACCGAGAATTTATCAATTCTTGCAAATTGTTGATTGCCTTGAAACCTAGATCATATCCCACCGAAAGATCTAAGGTTTGTTCTGTTATTTCATTTTTAAGAGGCGAACCCATGGCCTGGGCTCATTCCTTCCTGGAGAATGATGACCCCATATTGGATTCCCTGGATGAATTCTTCGAAGCCATGTCTCTCCTTTACGAGGACCCTAATAAACAAGCAACTGCAGACTTAACCATTAGAACACTGCAGCAAAGAAACAGGCCTGTCGAAGATTATATTGCTGAATTCAAACGATGGGCACCAGAAACCCAGTGGAATGACATAACTCTACGTAACCAGTTCCGTATTGGGTTATCTGAAGCTGTCAAGGATGAGCTCTCCAGGACAGAACTACCTACTACACTGAATACTCTTATCCAATTGTCAATCAGCATTGACAGACGACTTAGGGAAAGAAAAGCTGAGAAGTCACTCACTAGCTCCCTATGGAAAAAACCCTTCACTTCTTCACGAGCACCAGAGAAACCTGTAACTCCCACAGAACCTATGGAAATAGGGGTTTTGAGAAGTCCTCTTACTCCAGAAGAGAGAACCAGAAGAAGACAAATGAACCTCTGCATGTACTGTGCTTCACAAGAACATGTGGTCCCAGAATGTCCTCTATTGAAACGTCCTAGAGGCGGTAAGCATGGTTCTACTACGAATGTAATGAGTGTACTTCCTCCTAAAACTACCTCTCATCTCTCCTCTGTTTCTCTCATATTACAGTGGGACAAAGAAAGGATTACCACTGATGCCATTATCGATTCCGGTGCTAATGGGGTTTTCCTGGACTCATCCTTTGTTACAAAAAATAAAATTCCTTGTGTTCAAAAACGTAATTCCGTCTCTGTCAGAGTTATTGATGGCTCCTTAATATCCTCGGGGCCCATTCGTTCTGAAACTATCCCTTTAAGAACTACTACCAATCATATCCATTCTGAATTTCTTGTTTTTGATGTTATAAATTCTCCTCTTTATCCAATTATATTAGGAATCGACTGGTTGCGGACTCACAACCCATATATTACATGGGCTCCTTTCTCTCTCACCTTTAACTCTGCATATTGTAAGGGAACATGTCTACAACACATCCCCATTCTACAAGTTACTGAAGAAACCCCCATACCTTCCATCTATTCTGAGTTCGCCGATGTATTCAGTAAAAAGGAAGCGGAGACACTTCCTCCTCATCGACCTTATGATTGTCCGATTGACCTTGTTCCTGGTGCTCCTATCCCCTTTGGACACATTTACCCTCTCTCTGAATCAGAGTTAAAAACCCTCAAAGAATACCTGGATGAGAACCTCCGTAAAGGGTTCATTAGACCTTCCTGTTCACCAGCCGCTTCCAGCATGTTTTTCGTAAGGAACAAGGATCAGACTATACGCCCAATCATCGACTACAGGTCATTAAATAAAATAACTATCAAGAATCGTTACCCTCTTCCCCTGATCAATGAGTTGATCGAAAGATTAAGAACAGCTACCATCTACACTAAACTTGACCTTCGTGGGGCATATAACCTTGTTAGAATCAAGGCCAATGATGAATGGAAAACGGCGTTCAGGACCCGATATGGCCTTTACGAATATCTTGTCATGCCCTTCGGGCTCTGTAACGCCCCTGCAACCTTTCAGCATTTCATAAACGATATCTTCAGAGATCTCCTAGATGTTTGTGTCATCATCTACTTAGATGATATTCTCATCTACTCCAACAACCTTGAGGAACACAGAAAACATGTGAGATGGGTATTATCCAGATTAAGAACACACAAATTATATGCTAAACCTGAAAAATGTATTTTTGAAGTCAATGAAATCACTTTTTTGGGATACGTTATCTCCCCTCATTCCATAAGTATGGATACCTCAAAAATAGATTGTATTGTCAATTGGTCTACTCCTGCTAATATTAAGGACTTACAACGTTTTTTGGGATTTGCCAACTTCTACAGGAAGTTCATTAAAAATTACTCCAATGTAGCTCATCCGCTTAACCTGCTCAATAGCAGTAAACGTTCCTTTGCTTGGAACGAAGAGGCTCAAGCAGCCTTTGATGAATTAAAACGGAGATTTACAAGTGCTCCCATTCTCCAACTCCCTAATCCTGATTTTCTCTACGTCATGGAAACAGATGCTTCTGACGCAGCTATCGGGGCTGTCCTTTCTCAGCAACGATCGCCTCAAGATCCTCTCCATCCAGTGGCTTTTTTCTCACGATCTATGTCTCCTGCTGAACGAAATTATCCTATAGGAGAAAAAGAATTGTTAAGTATTAAAGCAGCATTCGAAAACTGGCGACACATACTTGAAGACTCACGCACTCCTGTAATTGTTTACACTGACCACAGGAACCTTGAATATCTTCATTCGAACAAAACTCTCTCTGCCAGACAAGTAAGATGGAATCTTTTCTTTGCCCGATTCAATTTTCAAATTATTTACAGACCTGGATCCAGAAACAAAAAAGCAGATGCTCTGTCCAGAATTCAACAAGATCTTCCTGTGATTGGAACTCCCCCACCTAAAATCATAGGTATCATTTCGTCATTAATAGATGATATTAAACATCTTAAAGAAGAAGATCTTGAGCTTCCCAAACAAAAGAAACTATCAAAAAAGGACGGTCTCTACTACTTCAAAAACAGGTTATACATTCCTCCCTTGTTTAGGAATAAAATTCTCACCTTAATACATGATTCCCCTCTGGCTGGTCATCCGGGTACAAGGAAAACACTGGAGCTGTCTAAAAGATATTACTGGTGGCCTCGCCAGGACAGAACCATAGAATCTTATGTCAAAACCTGTCCAACCTGTCTGAGATCAAAATCTGACCATCATCCACCATTCGGTCAACTATTAAGCCTACCGATCCCAGAAAGACCTTGGCAGTCCATTTCAATGGATTTCTTGGTGGAACTCCCTCCTTCGCAACATCATAACACCATTCTAGTAGTGGTAGACCGTTTCACCAAAATGTCTCATTTTATTCCTTTAAGGAAATTACCCTCTTCATCTGAGCTTGCAAAAATATTCATCGACAACATAGTGAAACTCCATGGACTTCCTGAAGAAATCATTTCAGACAGGGGAACACAGTTCACCTCCAAGTTCTGGAATGAGATGTGTTCCTCTCTCAGTATTCAACGTAAATTGTCTTCAGCCTATCATCCCCAAACCAACGGACAAACAGAGAGAGTTAACCAGTGTGTTGAACAATACTTGAGGTGTTATTGCTCTCACTTACAAGACGATTGGATCACATGGTTACCTATGGCAGAATTCTCATATAACAACTCTGTACACGCTAGCAGTAAAATGACTCCATTCTTTTCAAATTACGGATTCCATCCCTCTTCGATTCCTGATCAGGGACTCCCTTCTTCTAATCCATACGTCTCCAACCACAACGCTTTCATGTCTGCCCTCTTCCTCAAGTTGCGTGATAACCTCAAAAATGCATCATCTGCTCAGAAAAAGTTTTTCGATACTGGCAGACGACCTTCCCCTGCTTACAACGTTGGTGATCTCGTATGGCTCTCTTCAAAGAACATTGTCACAAACCGTCCCTCAAAGAAACTGAGTTCTCTCTTCCTTGGCCCTTTTCGTATATTGTCTCTTATCAACGAAAACGTGGTCAGATTGAAACTTCCACCTACCATGAAACTTCATCCTGTCTTTCATGTGTCTCTGCTTAAACCACACCGCTCCGACCCTTTTCTAAGGGATGCTCTTACCACTCCTGATCCCCTTCTGGTACAAGGTGAGGAAGAATACGAGGTCCAGAGGATCCTGGATTCGCGAATCCATCGTGGTTCCTTACAGTATCTTATCCGGTGGAAAGGCTACGGAGTTGACGAGGATTCCTGGGTGTCGTCCTCCGCGGTGCATGCTCGTCGACTCATCAACGCGTTCCATGCTCGCTACCCTTCCAGACCTCGTTGACAGCATCCGGTGGCTGCTTCTTATGGGGGGGGTTCTGTCAGACCTTCCGGCATCCGTACTCCGGGGACTTCCGGGTAGACGGAGCGCGGCCACTCCCCCTCCTCTGACGCGGTCACTCCCAGGATACAAAGGGAGACCGCGGCAACACCTCAGTGCTGGATCAATTTGAAAGCCTCCCGCGAAAACTTCAAAGCTAAGTGTATCTGTGTTTACCTCTCCTGTGTATCGGACCCGGACTGTTTATCGTTTACCTGCCTTCTCCTCTCCTCGACCACGGACTTGCCTTTGGATACTCTTTTGTCTGCAGCCAACTTAATCCTCTCTGAGAAACATCTCTCATCAAACCGGATTACCACCCCTACAAAGCTAAGTAGAACTCATCTGCCTAAACAGGAGTATTGTTATCCTGCATCTCTGCTTACCTTCTTTTGCTTCACCCTAACTAATTGTTCTGCTGCCATTTAACAATTCTACATTGGAATCTCATCTCTGTTCAGACTAAAATATTGCCTCACCCTAATCTTCTCTGCAAATCCTGCTGCTGCTTAATTTTCTGACAAGGAATTAAAGAGACAGTTCAACTTGAATTTTACTTTATTTCAATTATAACAATTTAATAAACAATTTCAGTTATCTACAGTTGTGATCCATATTGTCAATAAGTGACCATTACAGGTTCCTTTAGGAAAACTAGAGATGAGACAGAGGCTGTTACACTAATAGGGAGTGGGATCCCTTCTGATTATCCCACAGGCGTTAATATTGAGCCTAATTCCACTAGCTCTCTCCTTGTGAGTACAAGATCACAAGATCATTATTTACCATCTTATTGTACCTTATGATATTGCACTAGGTGCTTGCTATTCCCTTTGTTTCACAGTGTATTATACTCTATATCTCTATACCATCTATTACTGCCTACCCAAGAACCAACTACACTCCGTCTACTGTGTATGTATGTTTAATTTGTTTTCAGTGTGGGTAGAGAGGTTACCACACAGGTGTTTTGAGTGTGTTGGCTATTAATTGGGTTACACACTAGGACTTTGTATTTTTATCTATTATATTGGTCCAATCAACCTCTGCAGCCAAGGTACCGAATTCTATGCCACAATCAGTTGTAGGTCTGTTCCCTGTTTGATAAGCATCAATAACTTAGCATTGTTTTTCTCTCTTCCCAATGGTTCAAGTTATCTTTGAATTCCATCACAAATTCAAAGTAATAAGTCATAAGCGATAGACCTCCTGCTCTCCCACAAAGAGTTAGCTCGAGCAAGAGCCTTTCCAGTCAATTGGTTCATAAGTTAACCAACCTTAGCCCGATCAGATGGAAAAGTTTGGGAAGATGCTTAAAAATGTATTTATTTATTTATAAAATATCTTACCAGGAAGGATACATTGAGATTTCTCTTGTTTTCAAGTATCAAGGGTCCACAAAACATTGCATTAATACAATAGGGTACAATAAAATACAAAACAATATTAATACAGAATATATACAAAATTTAACATAGTACAGGTAGGAAAAATATAATCAACCATGATAGGAGCATTCTGTTTTGAGATATGTGAAGAGAGATCTCTTAAAGGACTTTAGGCCTGGGGAAGCTTTGAAAGTGTGTGGGAGGTTGTTCCTTAATTGTGGTGCTCTGTCAGAAAAGGAGGACCAAGCTGCTTTCCTTTTGTATTGAGGTAGACTAAATAAAGTGCTAGTACTGGATCGGAGGTTATCGGAGGTGGTAACAGCCAGGGAGAGCATTCTGCTCAAGTAGGGTGGGAGCTTTCCAGAAAAGCTCCTAAACACAAGGCTGGAAAGATGAAGGGTGCTTCTGGATTCCAGCGACAGCCAGTTTAGTTATTTTAGCATGTTACAATGGTGGGTCCTGTAATTACATTGTTGCACAAATCGGCAGAACGAGTTATACAATGTATTAAGTTTATTAAGGTAGGTTTGCGGTGCAGGTGTATATACTACATCCCAATAATCAATGATTGTCATCAGCATCTGCTGTACAATCTTTTCCTTTACTGTAGGGCTTGGGCAGGATTTGTTTCTGTACAGGGCACCTAGTTTTGGATAAAGTTTAGATGCAAGTTTTTCCTATGTGGAGGCCAAAAGATAGATTGGGGTCTAACAACATACCCAAGTATTTAAAGAGTGCACTGGGGTCAGTGTGCTATTTGATTTTGTTTTGATGCATAGATGGGAATTTTGTAATTTAAGAGTTTGTTTTTTGCAATCCACTTTTCTACCTCTGTGAACTGGTCTTGGAGCACAGCCTCAAGCTGCGGTAGATCGGATTTGCTTGCATAGATTACTGTGTCGTCTGCGTACATGTGTACATTTGAGGATTTGCAAACAGTAGGCAGATCATTTAAAAATAATGTGAATAGTAGGGGGCTGAGAATGGAACCTTGGGGAACACCACACGTGACTGGGAGAGGGATGGAGTCGCTGTCAGAAATGGACACATATTGTGAGCGATCCAATACATATGAAACCAGGTTAGCGGACGATCACCAATACCTGAGTTTTTACAGTCGTGCAGTAGAATGTCGTGGTCTACTGTGTCAGAGGCCTTTGCAAAATCAAGGAAAATAGCTCTAGTTAGGTCTCCTTGTTCCATGCCAGTTTGGATGTCATTGCAAACTTTTAAGAGGGCAGTTGTAGTGGAGTGATTCTGGCGAAAACGTGATCGGGGGTCAGATAGTTAGATTGTTGGTAATACTCACAAAGTTGTGTATGGACGCATTTTTCAAAGATTTTTGACAATACTGGGAGCAATGATATTGGGCGATAATTAGAAACCAAAGTAAAGTCACTGATTATATGGATAGGCACTACTCTCGCAGTCTTGAAAGTTTGGGTATGTATCCAGACAGCAAGGATTTGTTAATTAGGTGACAGGTTTAGCAATTGCTGGGGCAATGAGCTTCAACAGCATCGCTGGGATTTTATCAGGTCCAGATTGTTTTCTCGAATAATGTGGTGCAACTAAGAGTAAAGAGACTACCCCACTTATCCCCCAATAACGACAGACAACGAATATTGGATGAAACAGGCCACAGCATTTATTAAACTTACAACTGTAGGACTAATCCGAACTTTATTCTTTTTCCTTTAATTCAAATATAAACAAACACATAAATATATATACATACCATAATTGACATATAAATTAACACTTATTGCCCTACAGCCTCCAACTTAAATAACCGTCCTTGCCAACAAACGTAACCAGGTGCCTATGCACCAAAAACTTTACCCACTGGTGTCTCGCCTCCCCCCCTCGTCCAAATCAAAATTTCCATCATCTTAAATGCTCTACCACCAGCCGGCTTTTAGCTCGGTGGGCACGTCCTATTCGATAACTTAAAAGTTTACCTTACAGAGCAGGGGAGGTTGAGACCCACCTTGTCCATCTCCTGACATTCCATCTGCTCCCCAACCCTGTTGGCAAGGACAGGCTCCCCGCTAGCTGTGACATAACAAAACATAAAATTAGGGTGGGAGGAAAGTTGTTTGCTGGCCAGAATCCCAAAAGGCACTGAGGTAAGATGATCACTGCCCCCCTACAAACACATAACCACTCCCCTAAACACATACAGCCCATCACTAGCACCATCCCCACACTCATACATGTGCCCTTGTCCGTTTAGCTGTGCTGACTCCCCAGGGCCTTGTATGTACATAGCGGGGAATGTGGTGCAACTAAGAGTAAAAAGACTACCCCACTTATCCCCCCAATAACGACAGACAACGAATATTGGATGAAACAGGCCACAGCATTTATTAAACTTACAACTGTAGGACTCATCCGAACTTTATTATTTTTCCTTTAATTTAAATATAAACAAACACATAAATATATATACATACCATAATTGACATATAAATTAACACTTATTGCCCTACAACTTAAATAACTGTCCTTGCCAACAAACTTAACCAGGTGCCTATGCACCAAAAACTTTACCCACTGGTGTCTCGCCTCCCCCCCTTGCCCAAACCAAAATTTCCATCATCTTAAATGCTCTACCACCAGCCGGCTTTTAGCTCATTGGGCACGTCCTATTCAGTAACTTAAAAGTTTACCTTACAGAGAAGGGTAGGTTCAGACCCACCTTGTCCATCTCCTGACATTCCATCTGCTCCCCAACCCTGTTGGCAAGGACAAACTCCCCGCCACAAACTGTTTTAAACCTAAAATCAGCGGGGAGCCCCACCAAAACCAACCAAGGCCTGTTCCACCACTTTCTGCATGGCAAGACGAAAAAAGGTCGAGCCCGACCTCCATCACCCAGAAACACATTAGCTGTGCGACAACACTCCGCGGCGAACCAAAATCTCCTTACCCTCAAACACACCTAGAGGCCCTCCAATTTTTGTTTCATACGGCAGCGTACCATGCACCGATTATGGGCCCACTGCCAAAAGATATGACCTCCGACCAATCTTTTTTTTTTTTTTTTTATTATTGGCTTTTTTTTTTTTTTTTTTTTATTGCGGAACTACTTTTATTATAACATGATAAAATACTGTATAACACATCCATAATTTATTTTAATAATCTCTCTTCGTTTCCGTAACCAAAACGTTAAACATAAATAACCATAACTTAACATATATAACTTAACACATAGTGTCATACAGTGAACCAAACACCACGCATCACGAAACAACTAAAACACACACCATTACCCTCTTAAGGGCAGACGCCAAACACCACATTGGTATCGTCCCAAGCTCAATGCCCCCAGGTGGATAACCTGAACATTAGGGACAGCTGAACCTGCTCCGGGAGGAGCCGAACCCATTGCATACCTCCGGCACCAAACCAACGAACCTCCGCTTCAGAAAGCGCACAACACAATAGCTCACCTCCCGGACCGACACCCGCATGCCACCTAGGAGTATAACTAGGAAAAGGACATCCAGATATTTTCTGTTTTCCAAGTGTACCCTGGGAATTGTTACTTTTAACTAAAGTACTGGTACTCATTTTTCTACCTCAAAGGAATGAATGGTTAAGCCACCGCCTCAATGAAGAATTGAACCCGCAATCCCCAAGGATTGAAGAAATTCTACAAAACCAGCATTACTTTACTAAGCCATCTCACCATACCCCCTCCTGGTTCTCTGCACCATACCCTTCCCGAAAAACATCCAACCTTGATTGTCAAATACGTATAGTGATATGATCCGCAGGGCGCCGAGCGGTGGCAAACAATACCACACCACCGCATGGCCTACTAGGAATCACCAATTCCCCAACACGCATGGCCCAAACGAATTCCAGGGAATAGGCCAATGCAAAGAAAACAGAACTCAAAATAGGTACCAGACCAGATCTTGTCAGGAGCATAGCGTAGCCCGACCTTCCCGACATAAAAAAAAAACCTGGAGCGTGCTCCCACCAGAACAAACGCAAAGCTGTTTCCATGTTAGGTGTATGTGACAACCATTACACCACAGAAACCATGTCCACGCCTTACCGTACCGGGTCAATGAGGCCAGAGAGACTGACCCACGGACAAATCCCGCAATCTGCCAGACCAAGCGACCACACCTCCACCGGGCATGGAGTCCTTTCCAGCTCCGCCCGCGGGCCGATGGCCCGAAAATCCCAACCATCGCGAATGAGGGAGAGTATCCACCACAACAACGTGAATGCCAGGAATATGCTCTGCCCCCCAAGACACATTTAGACATAAGCATCAGAGCCCCAAAATTCCACAGCAAGCCACCTACTGGAGGGGAGAAGGCCACCGGACGATTGACAGCTTAAACCCCCCCTCAGAGTGCACAGCGAAAAAACACCCCATTTATCCTGAAACTGGGACCCCCAAACGCCACCAGCATGGGGAAGAGATCCAGGATTCCTGATGCCCATTCCTTGCGAGGCCAGAGACATGCCAACCGTCCGGCCAACAGGCAGCACACCAGCTAGGGCACAGATTCACCCCAAGCCCAACCAAGCCACACCTCAGGAAGAGGTGTAGGACAGAGTTAGAGACCTTAGGTGCCTGCCAGTAGGACCTGCCATCATACGCGGCCTGGACGGAGCCCCAGACCGCCATATGCTCCCGCAGAGCCAGAGACACCTGAACCCCGGCCGTCACGCAGTCGGATCTTATAAAAACCATAGGGCCAGCCACGTTCTGCCGTAAGCCGCGAACCGGATGCAAGGCAAGAGGCCTAAACCCGCCACAGAATCAATCTTGATGCCCCAACATCCCGAAGAGATGCCCTCACGCACCAAAAACCCCCACAAATGCCTGACAAAACGAAGAATCTAACAGTATTTCCCTTGCTCCTCCTTGGCACCATGCCCAAGGGGGAGACTAGCCAGTCCAGCAAAAGGGGGGTTGCTAAAGGTACCGGCCATGTGACCCAGAGACACCTCCCTGACCAGAGTTGTCGACCACATGCGGAAAAACCCGGACTAACCAAAGGTTCTGAACCAGCAACGAAGGGGGAGCGAAAGAGAAAGGAATCCAAAACCCGTGCCCACAACCTTCCAACAGGACGATGGTTGCTCAACGGATCTTAGAACGGACGAGCCCGGGCACGTTGAGCTTACGACAACTGGCGTCATTGAACGTAGTACCCAGATCCCCTGTCTCACTAGCTTGTCCCCGTGGAAACACCGGGAGATGGGATGAGCACCCCCGCAGGCATAGCATTCAGTGTATGAGGCACCCCATGCACAATGATTGTCAGTAAATGTGCAACAACAGCCTGACCTCTGCCGCTCTGCCGGGGAGGCGGATGATCCGCCCCCACCAGCCTCCCCAAGAAAATACGAGAAACCACCCTGCAGCGGCACAGGTCATAATGGGGAGCCAGATACCATGTCCATCTGGTCTCAGAAAATTGAGGGGCACACCGTCAAAGTTGACGAAATTGCTTGTCACACCTCCGCCACAGGTACGACCATCAATCCAAATGGTGTCCTGGTAGCAGTACAACGCGGAGCACTCTGATTAACATGCACAAATCCAAGGCTCAGTCTCTCATACCAGGCCCTAGGTGCTGAATCCAATCCAGGGAGCAGGAGCCACACCAGGCTGGAGGGGAGCACATTGCTCTTGAAGGTGCCTGCCATCATCCAGGGCAGCAGCAGCTCTGAGGGCAGCAGGATTGAATCCACATCCATCCCTCAAGCAGGAAAAGTCACCAGGCCCAGGACAAACAGGAGTGCAGGGGCAGGGAAGGTGTTTGCTGGCCAGAATCCCAAAAGGCACTGAGGTAAGATGATCCCTGCCCCCCTACAAACCCATAACCACTCCCCTAAACACATATAGCCAATCACTAGCACCATCCCCACACTCATACATGTGCCCTTGTCCGTTTAGCTGTGCTGACTCCCCAGGGCCTTAAGGGCAAGAAAAGGGACTCAACATTGAATCCTCCTGATTATCAGAGCTCTGTTTAAAGCATTTTTCTTGCAAATTACCTGTTGATGAATGGTAAATCTGCTGTTTGCATGTTGATGAATGGTGAATTTGCTGCTATGTATTCAAATTCAATCAAACTTTAAGACAATAACTGAATATTTACATAAATGTTGTCTAGTAAACACCATAATCAGTTTTGTTTCATAATTCACTGTTCGATATATATCAATATGTTTTGTAGAAAAGCTTAGGAATTAGCATAGAATAAATCAAGAACATAAAAGGTAGTATAATTTTTCCTGCACCTTGACATTCCATGTCTTCATATAAGGAAATGCATCTTCTTACTGGGCTGCAATGCCCTGCCTCCATTACAGACTAAAGGTGTGCTGGTAGCTCATTGGCTAACAGCAATTAGTTTACAAGTAGATGGAGAGCAGCACATGGGAAACCATTCTAAAACCCGCTGTATTCATTAGAATGTTTGGAGTGTTCCTTTAATTTATACCCTTTGATTTATTAATGGGTGCTGTTAAAAAATGTTAATTAACACTTGGTAAAATATATGCAAACATGGGATTTACTAGTGTTCAAATCTAATTAGTTATGCTGACATAGGAAACTCTCCAAGCGAGTAAAAAAAAAGCCTCAAAGAGAGAAATATAGAAATAGTGATGGGGAATGGTATTAATTACCTAAACTATGCTGGAGTAAGTCAAGAGTACCACCATCTTGGATTATTAGTTTATCCGAGTAACAGACCTTATTCTGCTGCCTTTGGAGTTAGCCCTGTATCTCCCCTTATTTTTTTTCCAAGAGTAACACCATGCCTGCCATTTTTGTTTTTTTATTGCCGTACTTGTCCCTTAACTGCTAATATCATTGTGACTCTCAAGATGAGCCAGACTAGTAAATTTCTTGGATCTTTTAAAACCTAGATCTTTTTCTTGCTTATGCTTATTTTATATGCACTAATTAGCCAATACAGTATGTCTCTCTATATTTCCCCTGCATATAATAACCGAGGCAACGTTGCAATGCATAAAAACCAAAAACATGTAAATAATGCAATCTCAATTTTTAGTGCACACATTTTTAAAGCGTCACTGTGCAAATATTGGCAACAAAAATAATATGCAATATGTGTGCCAAAGTGCATAAAGTGAAATAAAACACTTACAATACAAATTAGTTGTTTGCAGATGTAAAAAACTTGACTTCATCCAAGTAAACTCAAAAGAAAAGAAAACAACTGAAAAAATTGCATATTGTAATTCAGTATATAAATTATTTTAAAATCTATGTGTAAAATAGCACTCACAAGTGAGGAGCAGATGAGTCTGCTCTAACTTTTCAGCATGTTCAAATTCCTTATAGGATCAATAATGCAGGAACAAACAAATGTAAAAGTTGCTTCCAGAACTCACAGCTAGCAAGTCTTGCAGCTCAAAAGCCTTATGCTGAGGTAGCATCTCTGGAGAATCTTCTCAAGAATACCCGCACTATCTATATTTTAGTCCTGTTTATTTAATTTACTTCTGATTTCTTATTTGCCTCCCTCCCATGTAGTTTATCGGCTTAATTGATCATGTAAATTGTTTTTGTTAGTGTTAGTTATTGCACTCATAGTCCTGTCAATTTATGATCAACTTTTATTACTTTATCCTATCTGATCTTTACCAATCTAAAATGTCCTCTCCTCTGCTTTCCTCCCTTAATTGCTCTTTCTCACTTCAATATCTGCATGTCTCTCTCTAACCATAATTGATGTATTTTATCTAAACCCAGACTTTCTATTTCAGTCTGAGCCCCAACAAACAAACTCAAATGTTGCTCTCAGAACTCACAGCTAGCATGTCTTGCAGCTCAAAAGCCTTATGCTGAGGTAGCATCTCTGGAAAATTGAAGATTATGCTAGCATTAGTGTACTAATAATCCTAATTTTAGTAATGACAGGAGGCTTTGTATTTTGCATAATCTCTCTGTACTAGCTCCACACAGCAGCAAAGAAACACATAGAAAAAAATAACCAATCACAAGAGAGTAGGATGTACATGAGGTGTAATGACCTAATCACTTCCTCTTTCAGAAAGCGACATCAAGCAGAAGCAAACATATAACAAGCAATAGTAATAACTCCTAAATCCAACATCCAAAGGAGCAAACTTCCCCGTAAATTCCATACAAACAACCAAAATGTGTTCAGGGACGAATCAAAATCCGAAGGAGCAAACTTCCAGAGAATTTCACACGAACAACCAAATGTCTTCAGTGACGAATCATACTGAAAAGAAAATGTGTGACAGGTTTAGACACATAGTCATGAACGTGGAAATCCAAATAATGTATCATATACATCATTCCATAGTAGTAAATTGTTTATTACAATCTGATAACTGAATAACTATTATGAAAAATGCCAATGACAATTCCTTACCAAATGAAATAAAATCATCAATCTAAACACAAAACATAAAGAGCCCAACCAACCTTAGACCAATGACACATATAAAGAAAATGAACAGAAAGGGTGGGTGTCATGCCTTAATTATGATATCCTCTTACTTCCTGGTTCCACGGAGCTTAGCCACACCTCTTTATGACACGGTCTGCCTATTTAATCTGACCGCACCAGCTGATCGAGGCTGGATTATTGAACTACGTTCCGTACTCACGAACCGGCTGCAACATCGTTGTGAAAGCCCTCTGTTACCGGACCGGACTGGAAGACTTCAAGTTCCCTTCGCCTTTCCTCATCCACGACTAAAGCTGAACTCTCACCATTCAGGATAAACCGCCTCTGAGGAGATCTCGGGAACCAGTGTTCTATGTGCCGGAAGCTAAGTAAAACCTCTGTGATAAGCGTTGCATCTCAAAGCTGTTATTTCCTGTCTCCAAAGTCCTTCGTTAAAACAACCTCGTTACAGCTAACTTCAACTCATACTTTGTCTCAGTTAGCTGCATCTGTCTTACTTCAGTTTAAGTCTATGGAACAGCTATTGTAACTTCTTATCACCTAATTAATTAATACTACTAAAGGACTCTTTCTGCTTCAGTCATCGTTTACTACTTAAAGCTACAGTGCATATAATTGTGGACTTCAGTTATCGTTTACTACTTAAAGCTACAGTGCATATAATTGTGGACTTCAGTTATCGTTTACTACTTAAAGCTACAGTGCATATAATTGTGGACTTCAGTTATCGTTTACTACTTAAAGCTACAGTGCATATAATTGTGGACTTCAGTTATCGTTTACTACTTGAAGCTACAGTACCTGTAAATTGGAATTAAAGTCAATACCTTTTACTTTTTATAATAAATATTCAAACTATAAGAAATCTGCAGTTGTGTTCCTTCATAACAAATGTTTAGACGTGACAGTGGGATAGCAAAGCAGGGAGAGAAAATACGCACCTCCTGTCATTACTAAAATTAAAATTATTAGTACACTAAAGCTAGCATAATCTTCAAGTTTACAACATGAGAGGAGGCTTCGTGTTTTGCATTTTTAACACTGAGAAAGAGACCTAACACAGACCAAGCATAAAAGTCCATCAGTAGATGCCCAGTCCCCGTAGACAACAGAGAAGGACCTCCACATCCCATAAGCCGGAGGTGGATGTCACTGGTTAGTTGGTACACAAGAGGATCCTTGTCCATCGGGAGTCCGTAGACCAGGACACGGGCCGTTGAGCTGTCGATACCACCACATAATGGATCAGGGTTCTGTTACAAACACCAATTAGACCGGGAACGCCTAGATGGAGAGGTAGCATCGTCACATCCCTGGGGCCCAAGAGACTCCTAAGAGGTCCCTAGCAGCCTGCGATGGTCCGCCGATCTGCCAAGAATCCCAAAAAGAGTCCAGGCCACCAGGGTCAGCCGAACCTCCAGGAATAGAAGATGTGGGTTCCCATTCGGGTTTTTGAGAATAGTATTCAAAACTGGGACCTTAGGATGCAACGCCTGTGTCAGAGCCGCCTGAGCTGTGAAAGCAGCTAAGGCTAAGCTGGCAGCACAAGCAAAAGCTACTCCCGAGCACCGAAATCGCGGTGCATGGCTGTAGCAAGATGGCTGCCCTCAATCTCGCAGGATTGCGAGAGTAAATATGGCCGCTGCGACTCAATCGCGGTAAGCGAGTGAAGCAAGATGGTTGCCCTCAATCTCGGGAGACATGAGATTAAAGATGGCAGCCGCAGCTCGATCGTAAAGGGCCGCAAGTCCGGTCGGCCCCAAACTCAAGAGTGCGGAAAAAGGCCTGCGGTCGTGCCGGGATTACTGGAAAAACAGAGAGAAGGAGAGCTATCGCCCGTGAGCCTGCAGAACCAGCAGGAGGGTTGGGAACAAGCCCCAGCAAGGCCCAAAAGTAGTCACTTAGAGAAGAGAAAGTAAGGAGGGGAGAGGGTCAAGCACCTAGAATAAGGTAAAAGTGAAAAAATATGGAAAAAAAAACAGATGTCCATAGAATGGAAGCAAAACAAATAGCAAAGCCCATTGAAATACAATCCCAAAACAGCCCCAATCAGGCAATGTAAATACAAATAATGGAGAAGAGTAATACTCTGACCTGTCTGCCTGATGGAGCAGCAAAGAAAGAGGAAGTGATTAGGTCATTACATCTAATGTACATCCTACTTTCTTGTGATTGGTTCTTTTTTCATGTGTTTGTTTGCTGCTGTGTGGAGCTAGTAAAGAGAGATTATGCAAAATATGAAGCCTCCTGTCATGTTGTCAAATGTTCCCGCCCTCCCCATGGTAGCCACTACATTTATAGATAGTTCAAATTACCTGGTTTTCCAAACACACCAATTATGTCTATCATCTTCTCCTCACCTGTAATACCTCCATTCCCAAGCCACCAGTTCACCCTTCACCTCTCTAAGCTCTTCTATGGTCCTAGCTGCCCTTATAATTTTCTCATGTATAACAAAACACTACTTAGCAATGTTCTCTCTACTGTTTTTCTGTTTCACCCTCACTTCTCTCGTTAGCTGATGAGGTGGCTCAGTTGGTAAATTCATGAGTATAAAGCCTGTTCAAAAATGCAAAGTTACGGGTTCAAATTCTGGGTGGGTCAACTAAGCTCTTCATCTTTCCAAGGTCGATAAAATTAGTACCATCAATTGGGTAATAATAACATCTATTATTATTCAGCTGCTGATTTGGTTACTTTTGAGAGCGTGTGCTGAAAAGCGATTTGAGTCCCACTGGGATAAAGGTGCTATATAAATACTAGTTATTATTATTACTAAAATCACTCTATCTTTCTGCTTACCTGTCCCTACTGACACCATCTTAATTTCTCCTGGTTTACTTCCCTCCGCTCTCTGTTCATCCCATACACTATACTCATGCCTATCCACCCTTTCTCCTCCAACTCCTTGTAAATCCTCAATATAGAAACATCCAACCAAAACATGTAAATCTTACTCCCACCTTCTCTTACTTTCTATGCTTCTGCTCCTGGCAGCTGGCGATGTCTCTTCAAACCCTGGTCCGAACTCTACCTACCTACCTTGTGTCCACCCTAGAAAACTCTCCAATCTTATATCCATCCCATGTAACTCTCCTTTTAAGCCCTCCTTCCGTTCTGCCCTCTAGAATGCACACTCTGTTTGCAACATAACTAAATCTACTTCCATCCATGACTTATTCATCTCACGTTCCCTTCACTTACGTTCTTAACCCCTTAAGGACCAAACTTCTGGAATAAAAGGGAATCATGACATGTCACACATGTCATGTGTCCTTAAGGGGTTAAAGAGAAACTTGTCTCTCTCCTTCTGACACAGCTACCCCTGCCTCATTATCCTATGGTGGTCTACAGTTTACGCACAACCCAAGACAGTCTGACAGTAAAGGTGGCAGTGTAGGGTTTCTGCTTTCACCTCACTGCTCCTTCAAACCTCTACCCACCCTCCCCCCCTCCCTCTCTTTCTCCTCCTTTAAAATTCACTCAATTCGCTTTTTCAAACCCATATCTGCAAACATTGTAGTTATGTATCGCCCCCCTGGTTCTCCTTGTCTCTTCCTTGACCATTTTGCTGCCTGGCTTCCTTACTTCCTTTCAAGCTATATCCCATCCCTAATTCTCTAGGATTTCAACATTCCCATTAACCCACCCTTGTCCTCAGTAGCCTCAAAACTTATTTCAATCCCTCCTCCTTTGGGCTATCACAATGGGCTAATTCTCCCACACCTGTGACCTAGGGCAATACCCTAGATCTTATTTTTTTCAAATGCAGATTCAATCTCTGTAATTCTCCATTTCCTTCCTAGACCATAGAAAGAAAAGGGCATTTAAAGCATTTAAATCGGCCAAATCAGAGGTGTCCTATATAATAGGCATGTGCATGGGGAAAATATTCGGTTCGGTTCGGCATTCCGAAATTCGGGATTTGCGCAATTCGGGACTTCGGAACTTCGGCAACTTCGGAACTTCGGCAACTTCGGAACTTCGGCACTTCGGAACTTCGGCACTTCGACACTTTGGAAATTCAACAACTTCGGAACTTCGACACTTCGGAATTTTGGAATTTCGGGACTTCGGCACCTCGGGACTTCTCTTGCAGGTGCTTGGTAGATAACTCCTTAATTCCCACGGTATTAGGGAGTTATCTACCAAAAGGCTGAAAGACCTAAATTGGTCTTTCAGACAAATTTACTAATACTAAGTAAAAATTACTTAGTATTACTAAATTTTGTCCCTACTCGCTATACCGGGGCCTGTGGCTGCTCACTGTTTTAAAAAAAAAAATAGTGCCCCCCTCGGCCCCCACCCCTGAGCCCCTGATGGGGGGGGACCTATTGTCCTCCCCCCTGGCTCTCACCCCTGAGCAGTGGGTGGGGGCCCTTCAGTAAAATAAGGGGAGGGGGACCTAATGTCCTCCCCTCTGGCCCCACCCCTGAGTGGCGGGTGGGGGCCCTAAATTGTAATAAGGGGGGGACCTAGTGTCCTCCCCCTGGCCCCCACCCCTCAGCGGCAGGTGGGGGCCCTAAATACTAATAAGGGGGGGACCTAATGTCCTCCCCCCTAGCCCCCACCCCTGAGCGGTGGGTGGTGGCCCTAAATACTAATAAGGGGGGACCTAATGTCCTCCCCCCTGGTCCCCACCCCTGAGCGGTGTGTTGGGGCCCTAAATATTAATAAGGGGGGGACCTAATGTCCTCCCCCAGCCCCTACCCCTGAGCAGTGGGTGGGGGCCCTAAATATTAATAAGGGGGGGGACCTAAGGTCCTCCCCCTGGCCCCCACCCCTGAGCGCACGTGGGGGCCCTAAAAAAAATTTCCCCCCCAAGGTGACTAGGGGTCCCCAAACCACTAGTCACCCCCTCCCCCCCAATCACAATTATCCCCCTACCTACCCCCCTCACCCTAAAAACTAATGAGGGGGGGGGCCTTTAACTAAGTACCTGTAAAAAAAAACAAAAAAAACTTTCCATTCGATGTTTTCTTTCTTCTAAAATCTTTTTTTAGCCCTAAAAAGGGCCAAATAAAAAAACATAATAACCGAAGCAATTATAAAAAAAAAAAAAAAAACGAGCGCAAAAAAAAAAATCCTTCTTCACCCATGGAGGGCTCCGCGCAGACTGAGCTCTGAAGGGCGGGGCAAGGCTTATAAAGCGTTGTCCCGCCCTGCAATTAGGCTCAGAGCACTCTGATTGGTGGGTTTAAGCCATCCAATCAGAGTGCTCTGACAGGTAAATGAAGAGACTGACAGGTAAGTCTCTACATTTACCTGTCACAGCACTCTGATTGGTTGGTTTGAAATCCACCAATCAGAGTGCTCTGTGTCATTTTAAAAAGCGTGGGAAGTTCTTTGGAATTTTCCCATGCTGTGTAATTTGACTCATAACTCTCTGATTGGTTACTTAATCCACCAATCAGGTTGATCTTTCTCTCCTGTCGCTCCTCTCACACCTCACCCTTCTGTCGATCCTTACACTGGTTTCCTGTATCCTACAGGTGTCAATTTAAAATACTAACCCTTACCTAAAAAGCTCTAACCAGCTCTAGCCTCTCTTACATTTGTTCACTGACTCATAGGTATGCTCCCTCTCGGTCTCTCCGCTCTACTGGTGACCTTCCTCTCGCTCTCTCCTAAAGGGCCACTCTCCACTCTCACCTCCAGTTCTACTACTTTCCCACCATGTCTATTTACTGTCTTCCTCAATACCCTTCCTATTTTGTTTTTATACTGCATATCCTCTAGACTGCAAGCTCGTTTCAGCAGTGTCCTCAACTACCTATTGTTCCTGTTAAATTTTGTTATTGTCTCATTTGGTAAATAGCTGGCAATATATAAATACCAATAATAGTAATAAAGGATTGCAGCAGTAGATGTAAAAAAAATATTCTTTATTCACAAAATCTTTCAAATCGTTCACACTGTACCTCCATCCACAAGTTACTTGGGCTCTGTGTCCTCAGTCCTCCCAGTTCGCCATCGGCTGCGAACCACCAGGCTATCTGACACCTTTCTCGAGCCCTTCCTGGAGTTGAAGCAGACATCCGATTCAAGTGACGACGTAACGTGACGTATACATGATGACGCATTTCACCAATCGACTTTCTCAGATCACTACCTCCTCTCCTGCTAGTCCATATTTAAAGTCCGCCCAACAGGGTGGCTCCCACTTAGAATCATTAGACATTTTTGCAGCACCATTTTTACACTTTATTTTTATGACAATTTATTATATAGATTTTAGGATATTTTTTAGACATCATTGTAGCGTAATTTTTTACTTGTTATTTTTGTGTATGTTTTTACATTGTGATGCATAACAACCTTCTTTTCTTCCAGGTTTTAGGGTTTAGCAGAAAAAGTGATTTATTTGTTAATTTATTTATTTAAATGTATATATAGAGCAATGGCTTTTAAACATTAATACTGAAGTGACACAATTATAGTACAATTTAAAAGGCAAACAGTTCAAATACATTTAAAAAATGTATTGGCAGTAAATGTCTGAGAAAAAACCTGCGTATACCTTAGCTTATGGATTGTTCATATTTGTATTACTATTTGTCATTCTCTAAGACTCTTAGAAAATAGGCATATATTTGATGACAGATGTATTACCTGTTTTATATATATTTTGTATTTTATTTTTTTAACAGTTTTGCATTACTGTCCCTTAAAGCCTGGTTTGCTTCTGGGATACCTTACCATTACCAACTGATTTTGTGCTCAGAGCAAATTGACTTAATGCAGTTGTTTCCACTACTATCACTGGCTGACATGTGGCACCACAGGTTCCACTATAGAAAAAGGTTACATTAGAGAAATACCTTCCCTCTGCTGTCTTATCAATAGGAAAATGCAGTTGACAGAGTACACAGCTATTGCACTGACTCTCCTATCGAATTCTCTAGTCTAGATAGTGACATATTTCACTGGTGTAGCCTTGGCAACGGTCTACTTGTGGTTCTCAATGGGATCTGGATTCATATTAATAAGACATGTTAGTTTTGGTTAATAATCAATTGCCTTCAAAATTATCCGGTTCCTTGAATTTTGTATTTTGTTGAAGCTATAATCACCAAAACAATGTTAGCTTAATGAGGCAGTTTTGGTATATAGATCATTACCCTGCAGGCTCAGTACTCAATTCTTGGCCATTTAGTGTTAAATCATTTTGTTCATGCAGCCCTAGTTACACCTCCCTGCGTGTAACACTTCCTGTAAAGTGAGATCTAATTTTTAAACTTCTTTTATTGCATATTCTGTTAATTTCAAATGTTATATCTACTGCTCTCTTAATAGCCTTCTAGACCCTGCAGGAATGTGATTAAAGTTCAATCTACTTCTAAAACATGTTAACATCTGATACAAAAAATAAAACCATTTTTTTCATGCAGGCTGTGTGCATCACAGCCGCTGAAGGGGGGTGGAGGTGAGAGGGGAGAATAATTGGCAGACCATTGAACAGTGAAACTTCAGAGGCATGGTCTATACACAAAAACTGCTTCAGTAAGCTAAAGTTGTTTTAGTGATGTAACGGACCGTTTCAGCATAAAAGGGGAAAAATCCGTTTAGGCGATAATCCCCTTTAGATGGACCAGCAGCTACCATAAGCACCAACTTCCCGAACTCCCAAACTGCACGAATTCACCAACTCTCGAACAGCAGACACACTAACCCTGGAAGCTGCCGAACAGGAAAAGCAATAGGAACAGCTTACACTCCTGGCAGTCGGCATACAGTCCCCTTTTCCCCCCAAGAAAGAGACACACTCCAGCTTCAGGGTTAAACAGCAACAACAACTGATTTATTCACACAAGGGTTTATATGAGATTCTCCCATGCAAGGGAGGGGTTTACAGTACACCAATCCAGTTTAAGGTACAACCCACACATCTCCTCCCTCCAACATATCTGTTAACCCAATTAACAGGGACATATTTTTACCCAAGTTTTGGATGTACCCTAAATACTTGGGGTACATCCACAAATCCAATATCTCCAGATAGCCCTAGTCTGGAGGAACAACATACGTTAAAATCAGCCCATTCGGATAAACGGTTCGGGAGTTATGGGACTTTAAAGTATTGACCGACCGCATGGGTAAAGTATCCGAAAACAGTTCCATGCATTTTGGCCCTGCGGTCGGTCACAAACAGGTGAATGAAACATACGAATTACTGGTGTTATAGAGACTAAGGGGAGTTCGTATGAATCCCCTAGTTCGTACGTTTCTTTCTACCGAACGACGGGCCGTTCGGTAGTTTCCCCACGAAATCCTGGAAGTCTGGAGGTCTCAGCGGTGTTTGCCTAGTCGAGTGTCCGATTTCAGTTCCAGACACTCGACGGCAAAACACCGCTGTTCGGCAGTTAAAGATGGCCGCCGCCACGTGGTTGTCTCCTGAATGGCGGCCACCCAGAGGACAAAGACCACACTGCACTGATTGCCATTTACCCGTTTGCAACATTGTTGCAAACGGTAATTGGAGGCACACTTAGTCCTGGGTGGTCTGGGTGTTCGGTAGTTTCCTCAATACAAGGAATGGAGTGATTCTACCGAACAATCAGATGAAGGCTGCATATATATATAACCCAGGTTAACTGCATACATAAATACATATACAATATACAGGCAGTACAATAGAACATGCTTCACAGTCTTAAAGGGACAGTAGTCCCAAAATGTCCATCTGTTCCTAGATGCTTTTAAATGGCCGGTAGCAGCAATACACATTATTACATGCCCAAATATAGTTTGTACAGTACCATATGTCCAGGGCCATAGTCAGCGGGCAGGAGGCTAGCAACCAGGCTTCTCCAGTTCACAGTGGCGAAGTTGGTTTCGCCACAAGTGACTAAAGAGTCCTTTTAACATATAATTGCGTATATTATACATTAACATTTTTCTGATGCATAGCTTCATTTTTGTATCTTATTTTTTGGATAAATAATACCAATCCTGGTAGCATGTTATTTGCTGACTTTTAGCATTAGGTGCTGTACAGTAATCGTAAATTAAACATCTTCAATATAGTGATACTGTTGACACAATAACCATTTCATCTCATTGAATTGGTTATAATGCTTGGAGTCCATCAAATCGGTGTCAAACCACTGTTGAGCAGTTTACGACAGAATGGAGGTCTCTGGCCATCTACAGCCCAGCCCCCACTGGAAGTATGGCTAAGGCATAGAGTACACACTTCCTTCTAGCCTTATCAATTCATACAAGCAATGACAGTTGTGATAGGCTGAAAGCAGTCAGCTGATACTCTGTCAATCACTGCCGCCCATTACTGCTTACTCATTAGTCCAAGCAACCCAGAGGTGATGGGCTGCTAGGGACTTTCACTTAAAAATAAATGTTAAAAACAGTTTAACATTGATCTAACCCAGGACATACTTGAAAACGAGAGAAATCTCAATGTATCTTTCCTGGTAAAATATTTTATAAATAAAAAATATTTTATAAATAAAGCTAACACTGCAATGCAGCTTATTAGCTGTGAGAGATCAGCTGATATTCTCAGTCAATGAGAAACAAAAGGTAAAGGAGGCGAGGTAAGTGGTACTGGGCAGATGAGTACATCCAGCGAGGTATAGCTATTCGCCACTGCGGCTTCTTGCACTATCACTTGTACTGCTTTGGTCTGGGAACACGTGGTGGAGGTATATGAACGTGGTTACAATCAGCAGGACCAGTGGATACCACTGGTTCAAAATTAGGAGAATAGGTAAATTTCCTGCCATAAAGCTTTGCCCAAAATAGATTTCAGATGCGGTCAAAAGTCAAGAGTATGGGTTCCTCAAGGGTAGGTGGTGTACTCATGGCAGCAGGGTCTGGTAAAATGACCAATTTGGGTATAGGCCTTGTATAGGCCAATTTGCAGGTAAGAGGAAGAACACTATGCTCTTTTGTTTTTATTGCTCAAGTGGAAGAACTTGGTGAGGTGGATGCGCCAAAACACCAGCGGAGACCAGGATATCCTGCACCAGTCCAAAGGGGGTAGGGGATACAGGGCTCAGAGCTTGCCGGTTTCATATCAAGGTCGAGGACCAGCTGCCTCCCCATCCTCAGGTGCTCCTGTAGGCCACAAATAGATCAGTCTTGAGCTAGGTCTTCCAGTCACATGTAGGAAAAAGCCAAAAGATGGGCAGAGTATTCTCCAGGGTTTAGACAAGAGTGTTGCCCAGAAAAAAAGAACAATAAAGTCCAATTAAGGCTTAGTATTTTGAATGTAAATATTAACTTATGGACAGATGCACTGGGGTTACTGGAGAATATTTAGATCATTTGGGTTCATGTGAGATCTAGCCTATTTCTATTACTTAATATTGAGACTTCATAGTTACATAGTTACATAGCTGAAAAGAGACTTGCGTCCATCAAGTTCAGCCTTCCTCACATTTGTTTTTTTGCTGTTGATCCAAAAGAAGGCAAAAAAACCCAGTTTGAAGCACAATTTTGCAAAAAGCTAGGAAAAAAATTCCTTCTTGACCCCAGAATGGCAGTCAGATTTATCCTTGGATCAAGCAGTTATTACCCTACATTGAAAGATTATATCCTTGAATATTCTGTTTTTGCAAGTATGCATCTAGTAGCTGTTTGAACATCTGTATGGACTCTGAAGAAAACACTTATTCAGGCAGAGAATTCCACATCCTTATTGTTCTTACAATAAAAAAACCTTTCCTTTGCGAAATCTTCTTTCTTCCAGTCTAAACGCATGGCCTCGTGTCCTATGTAAAGTCCGGTTTGTGAATAGATTTCCACACAATGGTTTGTATTGGCCCCGAATATATTTGTATAATGTTATCATATCCCCTCTCAGACGACGTTTTTCTAAACTAAATAGGTTTAAATTTGTTAACCTTTCTTCATAGCTGATATGTTCCATTCCTTTTATTAATTTTGTAGCCCGCCTCTGCACTTTTTCTAGTGCCATAATATCCTTCTTTAGAACAGGTGCCCAAAATTGCACAGCATATTCAATATGTGGACTTACCAGTGATTTATAAAGAGGCAAAATGATATTCTCGTCCCGAGAATGAATGCCCTTTTTCATGCATGACAATACCTTACTGGCCTTGGCCACTGCTGATTGACATTGCACATTGTTGCATAGTTTGTTGTCTATAACAATTCCCAAGTCCTTTTTGTGTGTTGTTATCCCTAATTTGCTTCCATTAAGGGTATACGTTGCTTGTGTATTCTTTACGCCGAAGTGCATAACTTTGCATTTTTCAACATTAAATTCCATCTGCCATTTTAGTGCCCAGTCCTCCAGTCTATCTAAATCCCTCTGCAGCAAAGTAATATCTTGCTCACATTGTATTATTTTACAAAGTTTTGTGTCATCTGCAAACACTGAAACATGACTTTCAATGCTGTCTTTAAGATCATTTGTAAACATGTTAAATAGAAGGGGTCCCAGAACAGACCCCCGAGGGACACCACTTGCCACCTCTGTCCAGCTTGAAAATTTACCATTAATGACAACTCTTTGTACTCTGTTTTTAAGCCAATGTTCTACCCAAGAACAAGCATTTTCATCTAGACCGATTTCCTTGAGTTTGAACACTAATCTATTGTGTGGAACTGTATCAAATACCTTGGCAAAATCCAAATAGATCACATCCACTGCAACACCCTGATCTATACTTCTACTTACTTCTTCCTAGAACGCAATCAAGTGTAGAACAAAATACAAAACCCTTTCACTGTATAGCTTTGTGATAATACAATTTAACCAATGTGACATAACAACAGGTGTTGTAAATGAATAAAAAGACTTTCCTCTAAATAGTAGATTTTAACCCGAAGATATCCTCAGATCTTCCATATAAACATGAAACTAAAATATGGGTCAATCCAACTATAGGGAAATAAAAAGTAACATAGTGCAACTCTGTCTGTTATATGTGTAATAGTGATATGTGCCAAATGGATCACTCACACTTTTTCTGTAAAAACAGGGCGTATCACAACTCCTTGTTGTTCTCAGGTATTTCTCTGATTTCAAAATTGTTCAATCTCATTAACCCCTTCAGGACGGAGTCAATAGTGCACGTTCTGATCAAAACAAAACGTAAACAAAAACTGGAATTTGCACTATATGTCTGTTCAACCGTAATTCACCTCTTTCATATTAAATGTGCCCACCCTTATTATATATCATTTTGTTCAGGAGAAACAGGGCTTTCATTTCATATAAAATATTTATATATGAAACAATTTATTATGAATAAAATTAAAAAAACTGTGAGAAATTTGATTTTTTTTTTTTATTTGTAGTTCCGCCTCACATTTTAGCTGTAAATGTCATAATACTGTTAGTTTTTACTGCAACAAAATGCACATATTTGTAATCAGCGATGTCTCACGGGTACAACAGTACCCCCCATTAACAGGTTTTATGGTGTTTTGGAAAGTTACAGGGTCAAATATAGAACGTTCCATTTTCAAATTGAAATTTGCCAGATTAGTAATGTTACCTTTGAGACGGTGTGGTAGCCCAGGAATGAGAATTACCCCCATGATGGCATACCATTTGAAAAAGTAGACAACCCAAGGTATTGAACGTGGGGTATGTTTAGTCTTTTTTAGTAGCCACTTAGTCACAAACACTGGCCAAAGTTAGCGTTCATATTTGTTTTTGTGTGAAAAAAGCAAAAAACTAATATTTGGCCAGTGTTTGTGACTAAGTGGCTACTAAAAATGACTGGACATACCCCATTTGCAATACCTTGGGTTGTCTACTTTTGCAAATGGTATGCCATCATGGGGGTAATTCTTATTCCTGGGCTACCATACGGTCTCAAAGGCAACATAACTAATCTGGCAAATTTCAATGTCAAAAAAATGAAATGCAAGCCTTATATGTGACTCTCTAACTTTCCAAAACACCATAAAACCTGTACATGGGGGGTACTGTTATTCTCGGGAGATTTCACTAAACACAAATATTAGTGTTTTAAAACAGTAAAACATATTACAACAATAATATAGTCCATAAAAGTGCCGTTTGTTTGTAAAAAATGCAAAACCCGTCACTTTTACTTAAAATATCATCGTTGTAATACAATTTACCAGTTTTAAACACTAATATTTGAGTTCAGCGAAGTCTCCCGAGTAAAACAGTACCCCCTATTTACAGGTTTTATGGTGTCTTGGAGAGTTACAGGGTCAAATATAGTGCTTGCGAATTAAATTCTCTGCACTTTCTTCCTGTGTTGTCAGGCATGTCAATCAAATTTTAATTAATCAAATGACATAATTATGTTAAAAAATTACTTAAATATACACGTAGAATTTTAATATATATGCATTTATAGGTATTTAAATTCTACGTGTATACTAATGTAATCTTTTATGTAATTATCTATATATATATATTTGCGGTTATTTGTATTTTATATATAGATGGATATATATAGAATGTCATTCTAAGTGTATTCTGTTTCCAATATATATATATATTAATAACAAAATACAGTTAGAATGAAATTACATATGAATATATAATTTATTTTAAATTTTGTTTCAATATTTTATTTATTTAATTATTTATCTTATTTATTTATTATTTTAATTATACGTATATATATATATATAATATATATATGTAGATCTATTATATATATAATATATATACATATTATATATATGTAACGTCATTCCAAGTGTATTTTAATACTAATATATATATATTAATATTAATATTAAAATACACTTTGTATGACGTTACATATATATAATATGTATATATATTATATATATAATATATATACATATATTATATATATATATAAATACTTGTATTTTATTTTAACATGTGTATTCATTTATTTTTTTATACTTTCCTACCAGCAGGGGGACTGTCTAATATTTTAGACACCCCCCTGCTGGCAGATCCATAGCCAGCTATAGGGGGCCATGTGATCGCTCTTTGAGAGCGATCACATGGCCCCCGGGGGCCTCATTTGCCGGAGGGGGGCTGCCTGGGCTGTCAGGCAGCCCCCCAGAAGAGGATCGCGGCGGAGGTGAGTACACAGTACCTCCTGGGGGCTTCAGCCGTTACGGTGTTCTATGCCGCCGCAACGGCTTTAAAGCCCTTTAAAGCCGCGACGGCATAGAACGCCGTAACGGCGTTAAGGGGTTAATGGAGAAAAATACAAGGAGAAAAGACATCCAAAATGAAAAAGTAGAAAGGCTTGTGCAAAGTACAAAAAGCATTTATTACTTACACATAGGTAAGAATCAATCAGTGATAGATTAAAACAACTTCGCCAGAAAGAAACTTATTGGATACATTGTTTACAAACACTGGAGCCGAAGGAGTTAACCCCTTCAGGACCGCTGACGGTTCAGGACCGTCAGCGGTAAAACGTGCGTTTGGACCGCTGACGGTCCTGAACCGTCATAACGGTTTTGGGCTACTTACCTGATCGCCGTCGGTCCCACGGCGGCGATCAGCTCTCCTCCCGGTCCAGGGGGACTGCCTGTCTGCCCGGGCAGTCCCCCCTCGGCAGATCAGGACCCCACGGCCATGTGATCACTCGATCACATGACCGCAATAGGGGTCTTTGTATCTGCCTGCAGGGGGACTGTCTGTGCTGACAGGCAGTCTCCCTGCAAGTGAAAAATCAGAAATAAAGTTAAAAAAAAAAACAATCAGTGTAAAAAAAATTATAATATGTGTATATATATATGATATATATACATGTATTATATCTATATATATAATATATGTATATGTATCATATATATAATGTCACACTAAGTGTATATTTATATTTATATATACGTATATTAATATAAAAATACACTTATATTTAAATTACACACGAATATATACAATATATATAATAACTATATATATGGTATATATATATTATTATAAAATACAAATAATATGTTAATAAAAATAAATAACAAAAAATAAAAATAATTTTTAATAATTAAAAAAAAATTATATATATATATTCAATTTTATTCTAACAGTATTTTGATATTGATATATATATATTTATATCAAAATACACTTAGAATGTAATGATATATATATCTATGTATAAATAAATAAATAAAAATAATACGAAATATACATATGTCCACATACAAAATTACATTAATAATTTCATAAATATACACGTAGAAGTCAAATATATAAATATGTATATATATTAAAATTCTACGTGCATATTTATGTAATATTTTTACCTAATTAAGTAATTTTAATGATTGCAATTTGAGGGACCTGCCTGCCAACCCAGGCCAAAAGTCCAGATAATTTAATTTGCTAGCACTGTGCTTAACCCTGTAACTTTCTATGACACCCTAAATCCTGTACATGGGGGTACTGTTTTACTCGGGAGACTTCGCTGAACACAAATATTAGTGTTTCAAAACAGTAAAACATATCACAGCGATGATATTGTCAGTGAAAGTGAAGTTTTTTGCATTTTTCACACACAAACAGCTCTTTCACTGAGGATATTATTGCTGTGATATATTTTACTGTTCTGATACACTAATATTTGTGTTCAGCGAAGTCTCCTGAGTATAACAGTACCCCACATGTAGAGGTTTTATAGTGTTTGTGAAAGTTACAGGGTCAAATATAAGGCTTGATTTTTTTTATTGAAATTTGTCAGATTGGTTAGGTTGCCTTTGACAGCGTATGGTAGCCAAGGAATGAGAATTAGCCCCATGATGGCATACCATTTACAAAAGAAGACAACCCAAGGTATTGCAAATGGGGTATGTTCAGCCTTTTTTAGTAGCCACTTAGTCACAAACACCGGCCAAAGTTAGCGGTTTTTGCATTTTTAACACACAAACAAATATAAATGCTAACTTTGGCCAGTGTTTGTGACTAGGTGGCTACTAAAAAAGACTGGACATACCCCATTTTAAATACCCTGGGTTGTCTACTTTAAAAAATATGTACATGTTAGGTGTGTTTCGGGGATTTATGACAGATAACGGTGTAACAATGTCACTATTGATACATTTAAAATATATATATATTGAAACAGCAATTTCCTACTTGTATTTATAGGCCTATAACTTGCAAAAAAAAGCAATAAAGCATGTAAACACTGGGTGTTTTTAAACTCGGGACAAAATTTTGAATCTATTTAGCAGTTTTTTTCATTAGCTTTTGTAGATAAGTAAAAGATTTTTCAAGTAAAAGTCCAAAAACATGTTTTTTTTTTTTATTTTTCACCATATTTCATTATTTTTTTTAAATACAATATATGACATAATATAAATACTGGTATGTAAAGAAAGCCCTTCTTGTCTTGAAAAAAACAATATATAACTTGTATGGGAACCGTAAATGAGAGAGCGGAAAATTACAGCTAAACACAAACACCACAAAAGTGTTAAAACTGCTCTGGTCCTTAACGTACAAACATCGCAAAAACAGGCCGGTCCTGAAGGGGTTAAATGTGGATATTGATTTGGTTTGTTTTCTTGAACATTAGAGATTTATTGTATTATTATTGTACAATTGTTTTAGTTATGTGGAGTAATTATGTTGTCTATGTTCATTATATATTATTTATTATTAATGTTTTTTATGTATTATTATTAGTGACTCATTTGAGTTCACGTTAGGATTATTATTATCCTTTATCACTTATGCATTGGACTAGAGTTTTTTATAAATAATTAAATATAGGCATTTAATAAATCAAATGTGAAGTTACTCTAAATTTGGTGTCATTTTGACACGTTTTATGTTTTTATATTGATACTTTTTTCTCTTTCCAATGTTGAGTGTTAGTTGCTATATACTGACACTTTTTTTCCAAGTATAATAATTTGCCAATTGCGCATGTGTACGCAAGATTATGGGGACTCACGGAGGCCAGGGGCGGACTGACAGGTCGGGCAGATCGGTCATGGACCGAGGGCCCGAGGCAGTCAGGGGCCCGGCAGCACAGTCATGCTCTGGCTGAGGAGATCAGAGATCTCCTCAGCCAGAAAACATGATTCCTCCGTTATTCCAGTGATATGCTGCAGGGCCCCTGCAGCATATCACTCTGTAGTTAACCCCCTTCCTCCCTCACCCGTTTACTCTCTCTCAGGGAGACCTGGCAGTGAGTATTCAGCTCTTGCTGCCAGGTCTCCAGCCGTGCGGTGCTGTGTGTGAGGAGGAAGAGGCGGGGCCAGGAAGTGACATCACTTCCTGCCCTGCCTGAAGAGCACTGGACGATAAGTAGCTGGAGCAGCCTGGCAAACAGCACAGGTAAGCTTCTTATAATTTTAATTCAGGTCAGCACCCCCCTGTCTCCCTGTACCCATATCAGCCCCCCCCCCAGTACCCACATCAGCCCCCCCCAGTACCCAAATCAGCCCCCCTGTACCCACCTCAGCCCCCCTGTACCCAAATCAGCCCCCCCTGTACTCAAATCAGCCCCCCCCTGTACTCAAATCAGCCCCCCCTGTACTCAAATCAGCCCCCCAGTACCCAAAATCAGCCCCCAGTACCCAAATCAGCCCCCCCAGTACCCAAAATCAGCCCCCCCAGTACCCAAAATCAGCCCCGCCAGTACCCACCTAAGCCCCCCCAGTACCCAAATCAGCCCCCCCAGTACCCACCTCAGCCCCCCAGTACCCACCTCAGCCCCCCTGTACCCACCTCAGCCCCCCTGTTCCCACCTATGCACCCCTCTACCCACCTCTGCACCCCTCTACCCACCTCTGCACCCTCTACCCACCTTAGCCCCCAGTACCCACCTCTGCACCCACCTCAGCCCCCAGTACCCACATCATCCCCCCAGTACCCACCTCTGCCCCCAGTACCCACCTCTGCTCCCACCTCAGCCCCCCTGTACCCACCTCTGCTCCCACCTCAGCCCCCAGTACCCACCTCAGCCCCCCTGTACCCACCTCTGCCCCAATATCCACCTCTGCTCCCACCTTAGCCCCCCTGTACCCACCTCAGCCCCCAATATCCACCTCTGCTCCCACCTCAGCCCCCCAGTACCCACCTCGGCCCCCCTGTACCCACCTCGGCTACCACCTAAGCCCCCTGTACCCACCTCTGCTCCCACCTCAGGGCCCACATCAGCCCCCTGTACCCACCTCTGCCCAACCTCAGCCCCCCTGTACCCACATCAGCCCCCCTGTACCCACCTCAGTGCCCACATCAGCCCCCCTGTACCCACCTCAGCCCCAGTACCCACCTCAGCCCCCACCTCAGCTCCCCAGTACCCACCTCAGCCCCTAGTACCCACATCAGCCCCCCTGTACTCACATCAGCCCCCCTGTACCAACCTCTGCTCCCACCTCAGCCCCCCTGTACCCACCTCAGCCCCCAGTACCCACCTCAGCCCCCCTGCTCCCACCTCAGCCCCAGTACCCATCTCTGCTCCCACCTCTACCCCTCATTACCCACCTCAACCTCCTTTACCCACCTCAGCCCCCAGTACCCACTTCTGCTCCCACCTCAGCCCCCAGTACCCACCTCTGCTCCTACCTCAGCCCCCCTGTACCCACCTCCGCCCCCAGTAACCACCTCAGCCCCCAATACCCACCTAAGCTCCTCCTCCACACACCACATCTCCCCTTGCACCCACCTCAGCCCCCTTTCTCCCTGTACCCACCTCGACCCCCCTGTACTAACCACAGCTCCACCTGCACCCACCTCAGCCCCCTGTACTAACCACAGCTCCCCCTGCACTTGCCTCAGTTCCCGTGCACCTACCTCAGCCACCATTCCTCCTTGCACTTACCCCAGGATCTACCTATCCCTGTACCCACCACATCCCTTATGCCACCTCCAACTACCATAGCTCCTATCCCTTTCAGTACCCACCACAGCCCCTATGTCCCTTCCTGAGCTCACCACAACATCTATGTCCCATCTCATACTCTGTCCAGCCCCACCCCCCACTTCAGTCCCCGTGCCTCCCTGCGCCCACCTCAGTCCCCGCGCCTCACAGTGCCCACCACAGCCTCTGTGCCTCCCTGCACCTATTTCAGCATTTATCCCCCTACACACACACACTACAGCCACTATCCAACTTATACACAGTAGAACCTCTATTATCCAAACACGCACACACTACAACCCCAGTAACCACCAGATGCCTACTACAGATTCTATCCCACACACACTGCAACACAGCCAGCCCTCTCTACTCACATAATGCACTGCAAATAGCCCCATTCACACACGCAAAAACCCACAAGGAGCCTCACTGTATAGACACACCACAAGCAGCATCCCCACACATACAAAATGACATGCAGCCTCCCTTCACATACACATCACAAACAGCATACCCACCATTGCAATACTGCACACAGCCTTCACACACACAACTTTTACAATCTCTTATAAAGCGCCAACATATTCTGCAGCGCTGTACAATAGGTAAAACAAGAGAAAGGATTAATCTAACACAACACTTTGACATACAGGAACACATCACTAACCACATCCCCCACGCACGCAACCCCACAAGTAGACTCCAAACACATGTGGCTAGTTTTAAGGTTGTACATGTGGGGGATGCTGCTTGTGATGTCCAAAGCAAAATTAGTGGAAGTGTGTAATTAAATTTGCTTTATTTCAATTGCTGGGGAGGCACGCCAGCAAGGGTTACTCCATCTAAAAACAGTGTTTATTAAAACACTGGTTTTGGTTGGATTGACCCCTTAAAAGTAAATCTGGCCATTTTGGGGGGCACTCGGGGATGTGGGAGTCAGGGATTTGTGGCTCACACATCCATTCTGTGTGCTGGGCAGCCTACACATAATATATGTGTAAAAGCACCAGAAAGAAGGGGTAGAAGAATAGCAAGGAACCAGAAAACCTTGGACCAGGACCAGGAGGGCGGGCCCTTGATCAGTCCGCCCCTGACTCTACCACATATGGTACTTGGTTCAAGTACCCTATATCCTTTGTAGGTGCTAATGTGTTAAAATCTCACACTTTTTAATTCACATGGAATACCTGGCAGTCCAGGTCCATGTAACTTAGAATTTACCCATGCACCTGCACAGCATTTCTCAATAGATGCACGAGGCATCATACAGAAGCCAAGTCAATGTGAACGCAGAAGTACAGTATAAGTAAGCATGCTTTGTACTTAAAGGCTTTCCTAGAAGTGGCGGTTATGCACTATGGAGATATTTTACCATTTTGGCAATAAGTACGACATAAATAAAGCCATAAAACTTGAAAAAAAAAACAGAAACTCATCACAGCAAGTAGGACTGGAGAAAGACTTAAGAACCTGCTAGAAGGTTGTCATGATTTATGAAGATCTTCAGCAAGATGCAAGGCAGCAACTCTACCAAAGGTAAAGCATGGAATGAGATATAGGTATTAACCGACCCAAGAGTGTCTGAGCTTAACGCTATGGAGGAAATATGAAATAACAGGACTACACTAAAAAATATATTCAAACCAGAAAGAGACAAAATAAAAAATAAGAATAAGTAAAAAAAATAACCATAAGACACATCCAGGTTGCAATGACCAGATATAAAAGAGATTTAAAAAGAAAAAAGTGAGTTCAAGCACATTTTTAATAAAAAAAAAAAAAAAAAAAGTTAACATATCAAATATATCTATGACAGCCTTACCTGCATACCTCATAAACATTGTGATGTCACGGGCAGACAGCCTTATTTCCTCCTTGCTTTGCACATTGTTTGCACAGTGTATAGGTCATACGCCTTCAGTGCAGTGGTCACCCATCACTTATAGGTTAATATTGACTTTAATTCAAGAAATTCAAGAAAAGTGAGAATATTTGTACATTTACAGGTTAGTATTAAACCTCCTTTGATATTTAATTCTTGTTTAGAAACCTATTTGCCAAATACATATCAACCACAAGCCTTTACAATAACATGTGGACAGAAAAGGACTAGAAGGACAGTCTTTTGAATAAATAATTATATTTACATCAACATTCACTATACTACATTTACTAATATAATTCAAATTGAAGATCTGTGTTGGTTGACTACTGTGTTTTCAGAATTTTAGGCATTGACATAGGAACCAATTATCTGCTATTAAAAACATACTTTAATGAGAAGAAATGATGAAGTATTAAGAATAATTGTCTGTTTAAAGGGACACAAAGCACCATAACCACTACAGTGGATTCCAATATACAGTAGCCAGAGGTGGTATCCGGAGGTATAGGAAGAATTCTTCTATGGGGATGTCACTGGAAGTAATATAATGGGAGGCAATGACATTCCCGTAGAAGAATCCTTCCCATACCTCCGAATACCACCTCTGGCTACTGTATATTTACATCTATATTGGTATACTAATTTTGGACTTTCTCAACCTCTGGACTTTAAAATCTGGACATTTCTGTATTTATTACCATATTTTTCTTATTTAAGCTGTTTTCCACTGTACCTTAAGGATTATTAATCTGTGACCCCTTCTGTTGTTTTTTCTTTGTTTACTGTCCATAAGCGGGGAAGAGGGATCCCCCCTTTTATTATTTCTAGCAGGTGTTGTCAGCGCTGTCCCTTTTTCTATATCTCTTATTATCTCCATATTTGCACTCACACCTTTTTGGAGTAATAGTGACAAAAACATGCTCTTCTGATAATATGAAAATTACACTTCTGAAATCTGAATAAGAAATTGCCAATCTATCTGACCTTGAATGGCAGTGTCAGACTGAGAGAACTGGAAACAAGTTCTCATTGATGCTGCAGAAGTATAAATTCTACATTATCAATGTGGCTGCAAGGGGATTCCTGTTTTATGTTTAACTGCTCCAAAATGGTTTGTCAGCAAACTGGTGGACAACACCCATGGACTTATAGCACCCAGACCACTAAAATAATCTGCAGTGCTTGGAGTGTCCATTTAGCTTTACAGCCATCTTATTTCTGCCCATAGAGATTAGAAAAGCAAAAGAATGTGGCTTCTTCAGAGATAATTTCCTAATACTGTGTAAATGTAACTATTTTTCCCCAATATGTGTATGATGTAATATGGCTTTGTGTCCTCAGGGCGAACATGATTGCTATGAAGAAATTTATGCGCCCCAATGTTTATACAAAGGTGCCTGATGGAGGCTGGGGCTGGGTGATTGCCGTGGCCTTTTTCTTTGTGGAAGCCTTCACATACGGAATCATCAATACTTTTGGAATTTTCTTTGATGAACTAAAAGACTACTTTAATGAAAGTAACGACAAAGTATCATGGATCTTTTCTATCTGTGCATTTGTCTTCACAGTCACAGGTAAGTGGTTTAAAGGAATAGTTCTTTGGAGGTCAGGTAACCTGACTTTATATGAAGGGATAGAAAATGCTTTGATCTACAAGAACTGCATGTTACCTGCAGACATTTATTTGACATTTTAGCCCCACTCTCACGTAGAAAGACACCAGCTCATAGGCTGGAAGTTTATCTGGTTATTTTAGTCAATCCACAATTCAGTGATAAGGGAATCACCAAAGAAATACTCAGCATTAAATTCAGGCTCTCTTCATGAAAGGTTTTATATTCTAGAAAAATTATATTCTAGGAAGGGTGTCAAATTGACAAAGGAATTGCAAGATGAAAAAAGGCTATAATTTTCCTCAAAATGTGCAATTCCCAGTTGAGTGAATAACCCCTAAATGTATTTAGATTTGTTATGGAACACTCTTAATTACAGGAACAAAAGTGTCATCTGTTTAATTTTAGCTCCCATTGCTAGTATCCTGACCAGTCAGTTTGGACATCGTCTTGTAGTCATGGCTGGAGGATTGCTTTGTAGTATTGGCATGCTGGTAACCACATTTGCAAGCAATGTGAACACAATGTACATCTCAATTGGCGTTATGTCAGGTAAGTGCCCCAATCCCAAAATCATACAAAATTGTACCAGAAATGTTAGTAAGTGCCCCTCATTTACACCTCTTAGTAGAAAAGAAAGAGTAAACCCTCCTTGCTCCTATGGCCAGCATTGTGCGACTGAGTGAAAGAACTTTGTAGTGGCAAAACTAATATTTCCCAGTACAATACATTCACACATGGAAAGTGCCATAAGATTTCCGTCTGAGGAAACCTTACCTGAGGGATCCTGATTACTGATGTCGCGAACATAAAATTTTCCGTTCGCGAACGGCGGACGCGAACTTCCGCAAATGTTCGCGACCGGGCGAACTGCCATAGACTTCAATAGGCAGGCGAATTTTAAAACCCACAGGGACTCTTTCTGGCCACAATAGTGATGGAAACGTTGTTTCAAGGGGACTAACACCTGGACTGTGGCATGCCGGAGGGGGATCCATGGCAAAACTCCCATGGAAAATTACATAGTTGATGCAGAGTCTGGTTTTAATCCATAAAGGGCATAAATCACCTAACATTCCTAAATTGTTTGGAATAACGTGCTTTAAAACATCAGGTATGATGTTGTATCGATCAGGTAGTGTAAGGGTTACGCCCGCTTCACAGTGACAGACCAAACTCCCCGTTTAACGCACCGCAAACAACCGCAAACAGTCCATTTGCACAACCGCAAACTCCCCATTTGCACAAGGTTGGATACCAAGCTAGCCATGTCCCGTTCCTTGTCCTCACTGATGTCATTCCTCCACCCAGCCACGTACAACACCAAGGGTCCCCGAAAGGTGACAACAAGCCCCTTGGGACGCCTGCTGTGTTTGGTCTTCCACCTCCTCAAAGCCACCTTCCTCCTCTGACTCCTCTTCTTCAGACTCCTCTCTCTGCGTTGCCTCTCTCTGCGTTATTATAAGGTGTGTTAAGTAGTACTATTGCTATCAGTTTAATCCCTGTTACGTACCCTATCAGAGGACGTGTATATGGCATCGATTTTAGGAACCGGGAGATGGAAAAAGATGCTTGGTCGGTCCTCCTACTTCAAATTTGGGGCACTGCGCGTGTAATCTAATGTGCCACCAAAAAGGAGTGGTGTGTTAAGTAGTCCCCCTCATCAGGCCTTTTTTAGTCGAATGTATCGCCCACTGTCAGTTCTTAATAAAGGTGAGGTAATCTAGACTTTTTTGACCTAGGCGACTTCTCTTCTCAGTGACAATACCTCCTGCTGCACTGAAGGTCCTTTCTGACAGGACACTTGAAGCGGGGCAGGCCAGAAGTTCTATCGCAAATTGGGATAGCTCAGGCCACAGGTCAAGCCTGCACACCCAGTAGTCAAGGGGTTCATCGCTCCGATATCTGCAGTTAAGGCGAGGTAGTCTGCTACCTGTCGGTCGAGTCGTTCTCTGAGGGTGGACCCCGAAGGGCTGTGGCGATGCATAGGACTTAAAAAGCTCCGCATGTCCTCCATCAACAACACGTCTGTAAAGCGTCCTGTCCTTGCCGGCGTGGTCGTGGGAGGAGGAGGATTACTTTCACCTCTTCCCCTGTTAGATTCCCGTTGTGCTTTGACATCACCCTTATACGCTGTGTAAAGCATACTTTTTAATTTATTTTGGAACTGCTGCATCCTTTCCGACTTGCGGTAATTTGGTAACATTTTAAGCACTTTCTGCTTATACCGGGGGTCTAGTAGCGTGGACACCCAGTACAGGTCGTTCTCCTTCAGCCTTTTTATACAAGGTCCCTCAACAGGCACGACAGCATGAAAGACCCCATTTGCACAAGGTTGGATGCCGAGCTACTCATGTCCCGTTCCTCGTCCTCAGTGATCACACTGAAGGTATGTTCTTCCCCCCAGCCACGTACAACACCACGGGTACCAGATAGGTGACAACGAGCACCCTGGGATGCCTGTTGTGGTTGGTCTTCCTCCTCCTCCTCAAAGCCACATTCCTCCTCTGACTCCTCTTCCTCACAATCCTCTTCCAGCGTTGCCGCAGGTCCAGCAAGCGATGCTGATAAGGCTGTTTCTGGTGGTGATGGTGACCACAACTCTTCCTCTTCCTCTTTACGCTCATCTACGGCCTGATCCAGCACTCTTCGCAGGGCATGCTCCAGGAAGAAAACAAATGTTATGATGTCGCTTATGATGCCTTCGGTGCGACTGACTAGGTTTGTCACCTCCTCAAAAGGACGCATGAGACTACAGGCATTGCGCATGAGCGTCCAGTAACGTGGCAAAAAAATTCCCAGCTCCGCAGAGGCTGTCCTAGCACCCCGGTCATACAAATACTCGTTAACGGCTTTTTCTTGTTGGAGCAGGCGGTCAAACATTAGGAGTGTTGAATTCCAACGTGTCGGGCTGTCGCACATCAAGCGCCTCACTGGCATGTTGTTTCGCCGCTGGATATCCGCAAAGTGCGCCATGGCAGTGTAGGAACGCCTGAAATGGCCACACACCTTCCTGGCCTGCTTCAGGACGTCCTGTAAGCCTGGGTACTTATGCACAAAGCGTTGTACGATCAGATTACACACATGTACCATGCACGGCACATGTGTCAACTTGCCCAAATTCAATGCCGCCAACAAATTTCTTCCGTTGTCACAAACCACTTTGCCGATCTCCAGTTGGTGCGGAGTCAGCCACTGATCCACCTGTGTGTTCAGGGCGGACAGGAGTGCTGGTCCAGTGTGACTCTCTGCTTTCAGGCAAATCAACCCCAAGACGGCGTGACACTGCCGTATCCGGGATGTGGAATAATACCTGGGGAGCTGGGGGGGTGCCGTTGATGTGGAGCAAGACGCAGCAGCAGAAGAGGACTCAGCCGAGGAGGTTATGGAAGAGGATGGAGTAGGAGGAGTAGAGGAGGTAGCAGCAGGCCTGCCTGCAAGTCGTGGCGGTGTCACCAACTCCTCTGCAGAGCCACGCATTCCATGCTTGGCAGGCGTCAGCAGGTTTACCCAATGCGCAGTGTAGATGATATACCTGCCCTGACCATGCTTTGCAGACCAGGTATCAGTGGTCAGATGGACCCTTGCCTCAACACTGTGTGCCAGACATGCCATTACTTCCTTTTGCACAATCGAGTACAGGTTGGGGATTGCCTTTTGTGCAAAGAAATTTCGGCCGGGTACCTTCCACTGCGGTGTCCCAATAGCTACAAATTTTTGGAACGCCTCAGACTCCACTAGCTTGTATGGTAAAAGCTGGTGGGCTAAGAGTTCAGACAAGCCAGCTGTCAGATGCCGGGCAAGGGGGTGACTTTGTGACATTGGCTTGTTACGCTCAAACATGTCCTTGACAGACACCTGACTGTGGGCAGATGAGCAGGAACTGCTCAAGGCGAGAGATGGAGTGGCGGATGGTTGAGAGGGGGCAAGGAGGACAGGGCTGAAGATGCTGGACCAGGAGGAGGATGGCGGCTTTGAGTTCGTGTGCTGCTTGTACTCATGTGTTGATCCCATAGGCGTTTGTGATGTGCGATCATGTGCCTTCGCAAAGCAGTTGTACCTAGGTGGGTGTTGGACTTCCCACGACTCAGTTTCTTTTGGCACAGGTTGCAAATGGCATCGCTGTTGTCAGAGGTAGACACACAAAAAAAATGCCACACTGCTGAGCTCTGCAATGACGGCATTCTGGTGGTGGCAACAGCATGCGTTGATTGGCGTGCTGTCTGGCTGACCCCGGGTGCCGATGCATGCTGTCTGACTGTGCCACTAGCTCCTTGCGACGACCTCCCTCTGCTTCCAACTTGTCTCCTCCTCCTCTCTGTGTCCCCATCTGAACTTTCCCCCTGTTCTTCTTCTCTTCTAGCCGGCACCCATGTGACATCCACGGACGCATCGTCATCATCAACCGCTTCACTTGTATCTGACAACTCAGCAAAGGAAGCAGCAGCGGGTACAACATCATCATCACCACACCGTACGTCCATGTGTGTAATGCTGCCTAACTGAGACATATCCCTGTTATCTACATCCTCTGGCAATAATGCTTGCGCATCACTCATTTCTACCAACTGATGTGTAAATAACTCCTCTAACATATCAAGTGAAGCGGCTGTGGTGCTAGTGTTGGTGGTGGCGGCAGGCGGGCGAGTGGTAACTTGAGAGGTACCCGAAGCTAAGCTGGAGGAGTGTGGTGCGTCAAGGTTCTGAGCGGAAGCTGTAGAAGATTGGGTGTCCTGTGTTAGCCAGTCAACTATGTCCTCAGAACTTCGAGTTCAGGGTACGTGGCCTCTGAACACTGGGCATTATTCTAGGGCCAAAGGGAATCACAGCACCACGACCATGACGGCCCCTGAGGGGTGGCCTGCCTCTGCCTGTCATTTTTTTTTCGATTAGTGGTACTATGCGTGCAAGCTACTGTGACAACAGATATGAGTGGCACTGTGCACTGGCAGAAGTTGGCAGAGTAGACGCTGTAGGCCTGACACGCATGCTTGCAGACAACAACTGCTATTCAATCTATCACATTTAAAAAAAAATTTTTTTTTAAATGTACACTGCTGTTACACCAGATATGAGTTGCACTGGTGTGACACGGTGCCCTGGCAGGCCCTGAAACGCACACGTGTGAAGGAAACTGACTGCTATTATTTCACAGTCAAATTTCTAGTTTTGTTTTTAAATGTACACTACTGTTACACCAGATATGAGTTGCACTGGTGTGACACTGTGCCCTGGCAGGCCCTGAAACGCACACGTGTGAAGGAAACTGACTGCTATTATTTCACAGTCAAATTTCTAGTTTTTTATTTAATGTACACTACTGTTACACCAGATATGAGTTGCACTGTTGTGACACTGTGCCCTGGCAGGCCCTGAAATGCACACGTGTGAAGGAAACTGACTGCTATTATTTCACAGTCAAATTTCTAGTTTTTTTTTTAAAATGTACACTACTGTTACACCAGTTATGAGTTGCACTGGTGTGACACTGTGCCCTGGCAGGCCTTGAAAGGCACACGTGTGAAGGAAACTGACTGCTATTATATTACAGTCAAAAAAGTTGTTGTTTTTTTAAATGCAAGCTATTGTGACACCAGATATGAGTGGTGGCACGTGGACACACACGCTGGCTGGCAGGCAGGCAACTGCAATTAGATTACACAGAAAAAAAAAAAAAGCAGACTGATGTTCTAGCCCTAAAAAGGGCTTTTTGGGGTGCTGTCCTTACAGCAGAGATCAGATGAGTCCTTCAGGACTGTAGTGGACACTGAATACACTAGCCTAGCTATCGAATTCCCTATTAAATCATCAGCAGCTACACTGTCCCTCCTCTCACTAAGAATGCAGCTTCAGAATGAATCTAAAATGGATGCTATCCAGGAGGTGGGAGGGTCTGGGAGGGAGGGTCTGCTGCTGATTGGCTGGAATGTGTCTGTTGACTGTGAGGTACAGGGTCAAAGTTTACTCAATGATGACGAATAGGGGGCAGACCGAACATCGCATATGTTCGCCATCCGTGGCGAACAAGAACAAGTTATGTTCGCCAGGAACTATTCGCCAGCGAACCGTTCGGGACATCACTAATCCTGATATTTATGTTGGACTTTTGTTCAGTGTAGGACTGACGACTCGGGCAGATAGGTCATGGACAGAGGGCCTGAGGCAGATAGGGGCCATGCTCTAGTTGAGGAGATCATAGACCTCACCGCCTAGAAAACATAATAAATCACATAATTTGTCACTACTACTTCAAGAGTGTGCCTGACATAGTTGTGGTGGTGAAAGGGTTAAAGATCACTATTTGTCTGCACTAAAACGGAAATAATGATAAATTCCCACTTAACACTACCCAAACTTAACCATAATACCGTATATACTCGAGTATAAGCCGAGTTTTTCAGCCCATTTTTTGGGCTGAAAAACCCCAACTCGGCTTATACTCGAGTCAAGGTCTGTATTATGGCAATTTGCATTGCCATAATACAGACTGGGGGAGAGGGGGGCTGGCAGAGCTGTACTTACCTGTTCTGCAGCTCCTGTCAGCTCTCTCCTCCTCCGCGCCGTCCGTTCAGCACCTCGGTCAGCTCCCAGTGTAAATCTCGCGAGAGCCGCGGCTCTCGCGAGACTTACAGTGTGAGCTGATAGAAGGAGCTGCACGGACGGCGCGGAGGAGGAGAGAGCTGACAGGAGCTGCAGAACAGGTAAGTACAGCTCTGCCAGTCCCCCTCTCCCCCCCACTGAACTGCCACTGGACCACCAGGGAAGGAGAGCCCCCCTCCCTGCCATGTATCAAGCAGGGAGGGGGGACGAAAAATAAATAAAAATATATAAAATAAAAAATAATAATAATAATAAAAAGGGGGTATAAGGACCACTATGGGAGGGAGGGGGTGGGATAAGGACCACTATGGGAGGGAGGGGGGGTATAAGGACCGCTATGGGAGGGAGGGGGGTATAAGGACCACTATGGGAGGGAGGGGGGTATAAGGACCGCTATGGGAGGGAGGGGGGGATAAGGACCACTATGGGAGGGAGGGAGGGGGGGATAAGGACCACTATGGGAGGGAGGGGGGGATAAGGACCACTATGGGAGGGAGGGGGGGATAAGGACCACTATGGGAGGGAGGGGGGGATAAGGACTACTATGGAAGGGAGGGGGGGATAAGGACCACTATCGGAGGGAGGGGGGTGGGATAAGGACCACTATGGGAGGGAGGGGGGGAGAAAAGGAACACTATGGGAGGGAGGGGGGATAAGGACCACTATGGGAGGGAGGGGGGGATAAGGACCACTATGGGAGGGAGGGGGATAAGGACCACTATGGGAGGGAGGGGGGATAAGGACCACTATGGGAGGGAGGGGGGGGATAAGGACCACTAGGGGAAGGGAGGGGGAAGTAAGGACCACTAGGGGAGGGGAGGGGGAAGTAAGGACCACTAGGGGAGGGGAGGGTAAGGACCACTGGGGGAGGGGGGTGAAGGAACACGGGGGTGGGGAGGTAAGGACCACTGAGGGAGGAGGAGGGGAGGTCAGGACATATGGGGGGGGGGGCAAATATCCTTGCACCGGCCCTGCACACACTGCATTCATACACTGCATTCATACACACACTGCACTCATACACACACACTGCACTCACACACACTGCATTCATACACACACACACTGCATTCATACACACACACACTGCACTCATACACACGCTGCACTCATACACACGCTGCACTCATACACACACACGCTGCACTCATACACACACTGCACTCATACACACACTGCACTCATACACACACGCTGCACTCATACACACACACGCTGCACTCATATGCACACACTGCATTCATTATACACACACTGTAAATAAATATTCAATTAATATATTTTTTTTAGGATCTAATTTTATTTAGAAATTTACCAGTAGCTGCTGCATTTCCCACCCTAGTCTTATACTCGAGTCAATAAGTTTTCCCAGTTTTTTGGGGAAAAATTAGGGGCCTCGGCTTATATTCGGGTCGGCTTATACTCGAGTATATACGGTAATATAAATATTAAAATGTTAACACTGCCACCACCAAGACAATTTATAAATGGGGTGCCTTCGTCCCCCACGTAAATTAATAAAAAAAAACACCAAATACAACTTAGCACAATATTTATGTTATTGCATAACACTAATTAGTCTATTCTGGTAACGTGATTCTTTACCAGACAAAGGCAGAACACAATAAAGGAATATTTATTATGAGCATCAAATAGTCACAATGCATACAAAAAATAGATGATAAACAAATTATTTACACCAACAACAGATAAAAAACTAAAAGGAAAAAATAACAGAAGTCCCTGTAGCGGCACCCCGGTGTAGTAGGGGTTTACGCCGCTGAGAAGGTGTCCTTTCCCCCAAGATGAAGTCAGCTAAAGCATAACAGGTTCCCAGTAATTACGAATCCAAGTAATAGCCATCCCCTCCAAGCACGAGACGAGACTCTGTGTTGAGGGTCAAAGTCGGAATAATGTTTATTCTGCAACTCGGGCTTTTATGCCGTACAACAACTCCTCCCCGTATCCGGAGGAGATAATACATTTACAGTGGGAGTCACTCCCACTGTACCGGGCAGAATATTTCACGATTATTACATGTTTAATAACACACACAATATATAACGAAAATGCAATGTGCTACGTGTATTAGGGAGCGGAGATCTAAGGGAACAATATACGGGAAAATCCCCTAGATCGGTTGGGCCGTTCGCTAGATACACGTTTGCACCATTTACTCAGGAACCATATAACATAAACAAAAACTCTCTCTTGGATCCGGTGTCTCTATTTCGGTACTTTGGATCTGTCGACCAGCATGGGCGTACGTTACCGGTAAGGTTGAAATTCGTCGTGTGGAAAGTTCGTGAGTGTTCGGTCATTAGTTCATGCGGTCAAAATGGCCGCGACCCATTGTTCTCTCCACGTGGCGGTGTGTACCGTACGGATCCACAAGTACCCGAAATCCACAATAATCCAAATACAATGGCAATTCTCCGAGATGGTGTCTGTCACTCCAAAAGGGGTCTGTCACACGGCTCCCTCCTAGTGGTACACTCCGGCAGACCTGGCTTGATCCTTTCGGATTAACTTAGGGATGACCGGAATTCACTTGTCCGGAGAATTGTCAAGTTGTCGAGACAGCCCATCGGCGTTGCCATTTAGCTTACCGGGTCGATAGCTGATGGTGAAATTGTACGTTTGCAGGGCCAAGCTCCATCTTAGCAATCGGCCATTGTCTCCTGCGACCCGGTTAAGCCATACCAATGGATTGTGGTCGGTTACCAAGGCTAAATTAATGTCGATGCCGATCATAGGGGATGGCCTCGTGCAAAATTTCCCATTGCTCTTCCCCCAGGGGCTGGGCTTCAATGCAATGGGCCCCTGAGGTAAAGGGCCGGGTGTTCCCTTCAGCGGGCTTCCTCCAAGAAGCTTGTCGAGCTGGATCTAGTGGGCATTTGTCTCTCAGGTGGCCCACCTGTTGGCACCTATGGCACCGCCGGCGGTCCGGGACACTGGACTGGGCGAAGCGGGAGGAAGTGTTGTAGCTAGGTTGATTAGCGGGGGTGGTTGGAGTAGGGCCGACGGGGCGGCTTTCTACTCGGGGAGCTGTCTTTTGGACCGAGGGGTCGGGTTTGCGGGCGTCTGCATACTCGTCGGCCAGCCGGGCGGCTTCGGGTAGGGTAAGGGGTCTCCTATCCCGAATCCACTCTCTGAGCTCCTTGTCCACCTTTTCAAAAAAATGCTCCAACAAAAACAATTGTAATACCTCCTCCGCGGTGGTAGCTTGGCACCCATCCATCCAGTGGCCAGCCGTGCGTTGTAATCGGCAGGCCCATTCGGTGTAGGAGTCACCGGTTTGCTTTCGGGATTCCCGGAAGCGTCTCCGATATGCATCGGGGGTTACCGCATATCGGGACAATAGAGCTTCCTTGACCAATCGATAATTTCCCACCTCATGGTCCGGGATCGCCCGGAAAGCATTACTGGCTCGTCCGGATAATTTGCCAGACAAAATTTTAACCCACTCCTCGGAGGGTACTTTATGTAAGGCACATTGACGCTCAAAATCCGCTAAGTATTGGTCAATCTCCCCCTCTGTTTCCACAAAATTTTTAAAAGCGGCAAAGTGTACTTTCCTCTTTTCCTCGGGAGTTTGAAAAGTCCCAGCAATTGGACTGGCGCTGGTTGAAGTCTGGCGCCGGTTGGCATCGACCGCCGCAATTACTTGAGTCACGATCCTAGGTGAGGGGTTTGGTCCGTAGTGAGCCAGCCTTACCCTCACCTCGTGGTCGAATCGTTCGTCTTCCGGGGTTCGGACCAATGCGATCTCCGGTTCTGGGTTTGGTTCGACACCCAGTTCGCCATTCTGTTCAGCTAAGTCCAATGCGACCAATTCTGCCAAAATGTCTCTTTTCTTTTTGTTGCTAGCCGAACGACCACGGCTCTCCAACAAGTCTTTTAGGGTAGATCGTTTCAACCTTCCGTAGTAGGCCTCCATCCTGATTGCTCTCGGTAGCTGTCCCTCTGGGGTGAAAGAACGATCCCGCCGCTGCCACCAATTGTAGCGGCACCCTGGTGTAGTAGGGGTTTACGCCGCTGAGAAGGTGTCCTTTCCCCCAAGATGAAGTCAGCTAAAGCATAACAGGTTCCCAGTAATTACGAATCCAAGTAATAGCCATCCCCTACAAGCACGAGACGAGACTCTGTGTTGAGGGTCAAAGTCGGAATAATGTTTATTCTGCAACTCGGGCTTTTATGCCGTACAACAACTCCTCCCCGTATCCGGAGGAGATAATACATTTACAGTGGGAGTCACTCCCACTGTACCGGGCAGAATATTTCACGATTATTACATGTTTAATAACACACACAATATATAACGAAAATGCAATGTGCTACGTGTATTAGGGAGCGGAGATCTAAGGGAACAATATACGGGAAAATCCCCTAGATCGGTTGGGCCGTTCGCTAGATACACGTTTGCACCATTTACTCAGGAACCATATAACATAAACAAAAACCCTCTCTTGGATCCGGTGTCTCTATTTCGGTACTTTGGATCTGTCGACCAGCATGGGCGTACGTTACCGGTAAGGTTGAAATTCGTCGTGTGGAAAGTTCGTGAGTGTTCGGTCATTAGTTCATGCGGTCAAAATGGGCGCGACCCATTGTTCTCTCCACGTGGCGGTGTGTACCGTACGGATCCACAAGTACCCGAAATCCACAATAATCCAAATACAACGGCAATTCTCCGAGATGGTATCTGTCACTCCAAAAGGGGTCTGTCACAGTCCCAATCACTTACTCAGGTTTAAACTCAGGTAAAACTTCTGCCCTGGGGGTCTCTGGCAAGGAAGATGGTGACTCACTCAAAATTAGATTTTGGCCCCAAGCAAGTACAATATGCATTTCGATAGCATTGGATATATACCCTGTGGATTACCAAGCCTGGCCCAGAGGTGAAGAAAAGGCTAACCTCTAGAAACCTCTAGTGACCACCCCCTTGTGTTCCAGACCAACATGAATCCAAATAGAAATGTTTTCTTCGATCTCCTCTTTTGTACGTGCCAACGAAATAATAATTGCATCTATGAATTTGTTACCATTTTTCCATTCCATAGATACGGCACACTTCTTACTTGTGACCCAATATAGCGGACATCACAATCCCTTCCCATATGGTTAAGTTACGCCAATCATGTTTGGGATTGATTAGAAGATTGTGCTTGTCCCATTCTAAATATAATAAAAAGTAGGCTTAATTATTAATCTGTGGATAAGTATTAATGTTTCTTTTGGATCTAATACTGGAACACAAGGGTTTTTTTTCTTGAAAGCTAATGATCATTAATATTTTAAGAAATTAACTCATCAATTAAGAGTTACAGGCCATATGGTTGAAGTCAGTTAGTTTACATTGGAACTAGACATACAGGCTTTTCAAGTGTAGAATTTCACAGTCCACCTTGCAGAGCCTTTGATTAATCAAAGAATCAATCCATGTTGTAAGTCATCTGACCCCTTTCACATTCCTACCCCTTCTGTCATCTGACCTCTACCAAGTGGCCAATTCATATATGCACTACGTAAATTACATTAAATGGGAATATTCTATAGTGCAACAATGAATTACATACCCTTGGCATGACACCTCCCCCAAATAAGAGACGCAATAGGAGAAGGCTCTCATGCTTCTACCTTGTGTATCAACACTTGTTCTTTTTTTTGCCTTCACACCATACACTCATCTTTTTCATAGCACTGTTTATGTATGAATGGGGTAGCCCTCATGTGTTCTCACACCTCCCCCAAAAAGGCTTGTATTTAGTCCCTAAGCCATATAACAGCCATATCCACAACAAACATGCCTGATTTGCCTGTTTCCATTTCCCACTGCTCTCTGGTCACATCCCTTGGGCCACACCCACTGCACCCATGTAGAATCTCTAAGGGGAAGAAACCAACAGATTTCTGCAGTACCCCCCTGTAAACACACAAAAGATGAGACAGAAAACACTCCCATTTGATTGTATCAACACCCTTCATCTCTTTTATTGTGTGGTCTGTCTGCTGGGCTCATTGCACTATCTGACTCTGAACCTTTCGTTCAGAACCAGACAGTTGCTTAGAGACAGACTCCTGCTCCTGAGCTGGCTTGGGTGTATGCGTGACGTGTGGTGGTGATAAGGTGACAAGGTTCCTTGTTTCCCTAACAGTATGCTCCCATGCGGCCATACTCCCTGGATCCACAGGCTGAGTCTGTCCCTGCCCTTCACTTTGGGCAGACTGTGGATGGGTCGACTTTCCTACCGATGAAACCACTGTCTCTCCCTCGCTTCCACTCCATCTCCTCACACAAACAGAACCTTGGGAACTGGCTGAGTCTGGCACGGAGTACGGCTCACAAACATTCTGCTCTCCCTCATAGCCATGCTGTCCCTCCACATTTTATACACAGCACATTAAATACATTTGCTTCAGGCACATTTTTGCACATATATTCATTCAACCCCCTCTTGCTAGAAGGTTTTTTCTGTACATTTTCACAGGACACCTTTGACACCCCATGGTCAGGCACAGAATGTTGCCCACACTTACATAATTTCCTCACCCAGCCAGGCCATCCTCTCACATAGACCCTCAAACTCTCCTGGTTCTCGCACCTGACCTATTCCTGGTTGAGGCACAGGTGAACATACCAACTCATCCTGCCCTGACTCCCAATGAGTTAAACCACTTTTTTTTTCACATGGCATCTCAAACATTTCTGGCTCTGGCACAGATAGGCACACACACTCATCCTCCCCTAGCTTCCTGTGAAGTTGTTTTTGCCCATTCCCTCATGGTATTGCATACATCTCTGGCTCTGGCACAGACTAACACACAATCTGCCCTCCCAGCAAAGTTGTCAAGATCTCTTACCTTATTCCATCATGCCCACGTGGTGCAGGATCCAGGGCAGACTCCTCTTCCAACGAGTTAAGCATGTAACACGCCGGCCGCTGGAGTCACCCCCTTTTTATGACGTGGCGCATGCGCTCCAACGTCATGACGTCATTGACGCGGCCCCGTGGCCTTAAAGCAAAAGACGCTCCCTTATAAAAGGGGTGCCTTTTGCCTTGTTCCTTGCCCTATTGTGGTTCCTTATTTTCCCCTTAGTGCTCTTTGATTCGTCTTGCATATTTACTGTTGGTTTTGTATACTGACCCGGCTTGGATTTTGACGTTCCTGTTTTCTGGTTCCCTGACTCGGTTTGTATTTTGACCTCCTGATTTCTAGTATGCTGACCCGGCTATTCTTGTATCATTCTCCTGATCTCTGGTATTATGATTTTTGTCTATCCTCTGACTACTCTTTTTCACCTACGTTAAATCCGACCATTTTAAGGTTCAGTAATACATGCTTGGATTTTTTGTGGGTTTACATACTGCGTGTTGGGTTATCACACGACCGTGATATTAGAATAGGACCTTGGACCCTGCAAGTGTCAACCCACAAGCTTCTGGCCATGATGTGCGGTTCGAGGAAATGGACCAGTTTGCCCTTGCTCTGCAGACTTTACTGGCTCGTACAGCACATCTGCAAACCGAAGCGCAAAATCCTATACCTGTAGTTGCTTCACTTAACCTAGAGGTTGCCACAGTTAATACGTCCACTCATATGACGTCCCCTTTACGTTACGGAGGTGCATGCTGAGGGTTTTTAAACCAAGTCAGCATACACTTCGAATTACAACCCAGGGCCTACCCTATCAAAAGGACTAGAGTGGGTTTTATGATCAACCTACTTGTAGATAGGGCATTGATATGGGCAAACCCTTTATGTTAAAATAACAACCCCTTGGTATACAACTGAGTTTGTGGCTGCATTCAAACAAACCTTTGATCCCCCAGGAAGATGAGTGAATGCAGCCAAAACTCTTCTTAAGATGGAACAAGGATCCCTTCCTCTTGTGGAGTACGCTTTAGAATTTCGCACTTATGCTGCAGAAGTGCGATGGAACAACCAGGCATTTGTAGACATATTTATGAATGGTCTCTCGGATACTTTGTTGGATGAGGTTGCAGCTAGGGACTTGCCAGAGGATTTAGAAGAACTCATAACCTATCTGTCCCATATAGACGAGGGCCTCAGGCTTGACCTTAACGCTCCCAACTTCAGAAATAACCACTGTGGCCATCCCTGAACCCATGCAATTAGTGTGAGAACAGGAATGAACCGTTAAGATTATGGACCAGCACTGGTACATTATCAGGAGTGTGTGAACTGCTCCGGGAGGATGGCTGCGTGATATGGGTGAGCTTAATGCAAGGCCTCCTTCTAAACTTACCCTAAGCCCTGGAGGGCCCCGGGGTGGGGGGAGGGTTGGGAACATAGCGGCAAACTGGGAATTTCTCGGGGCTAACAAGATAGAAGCATCTCAGCTGGGGGTAAACTGTGTGTGACCTGGTTATTATTGTGTCCGGGGGAGTCAGGTATCTGCTGCGTCGGTCGGCATCCTGCGTGGGTGCGGGAAAGCCCAGTGCCTTACAGAATGCCGGGACCTCTGCTAGTGTGGAGAGTTTATGGACAGTTCCCCTGTGTGTGACCACCAGGAACCTGGGGGACCTCCAGTGATATTCCAGTCCCGCTTCTCTGAGGGTGCTGGTGACCAGGTGCAGCGATCTTCGCCATTGTAGCGTGGATCTAGTGAGGTCTTGATAGACTGTGAGTTGTGCGCCTTCAAATGTTAATGGTGTCTTGCCCCGGAGAGCTGTCATCAGCCTGCTCTTGTCTTGGGAGGTGGTGCAGCGTACAATCACATCTCGAACCGCATTTGGGGCTGCTCTGCCTGAGGATGGTAGGCGGTATATCCCATCTGTGTTACATTTTTTGGCATGCGTTGGCGGCAGGACAGCGGCTACGAGGCGCCTCATATAGTGAGGCAGTTCGTCAGATATGATTGCGTCTGGTACTCTCCTGATCTTAAGGTGGTTGCGCCTTGTTCTGTCATCAAAGGCGGTATAGTGGAGAGAGATTGCTTGCTGTTGGGCTCGTAGGGCCAGGACCGAGTCATGTAGGGTTGTCAATCCCTGCTTAATGCCGGAAATATCGTCCTCTGTGGACTGCACCCTGTCGGCAATAGCCTGCACATCTGTTTTTATGGATGCTGTGCTGGATGCCAGGAGGGTTTTGAGTTCCCCGACCAGGTTCTGAAAGTCCCGCTGGGTAACTGGGGCAGACCCATCTGGTATCCCTTTGGGTGTCTGTGCCCTTACTGGGGGTTGGTCTGGCGGCATGGGGTCTATCGGTAAAAATGTATTTTTTATGTTATTGATAGCTAGGCATGAGCATGGGGAAAATATTCGGCTCGGTTCGGCATTCCGAAATTTGGGACTTCGGCAATTCGGCACTTCGGCAACTTTGGCACTTGAACACTTTGGCACTTCGGAACTTTAGCAACTTCGGTACTTCGGTACTTTACTTGGAGCCGCTTGGTAGATAACTCCCTAATTCCCACGGTATTAGGGAGTTATCTACCAAAAGACTGAAAGACCTAAATTGACAGACAAATTTACTAATACTAAGTAAAAATTACTGTGGCTGCTAACTGTTAAAAAAAATAAAAAAAACCTAATGTCCTCCCCCCTGGCCCCCACCCCTGAATGGTGGGTGGGGGCCCTAAACAAGCATAAGGGGGGGGACCTAATGTCCTCCCCCCTGGCCCCCACCCCTGAGTGGCAGGTGGGGGCCCTAAATACAAATTAGGGGGGGCCTATTGTCCTCCCCCCTGGCCCCCACCCCTGAACGGTGGGTGGGGGCCCTAAACAAGAATAAGGGGGGGGACCTATTGTCCTCCCCCCTGGCCCCCACCCCTGAATGGTGGGTGGGGGCCCAAAATACAAATTGGGGGGGCCCTAAATGCAAACTTAACCCCCCTCCCCCAGGTGACTAGGGGTCCCCAAACCCCTAGTCACCCCCTCCCCCAAAAAGTAAACCCCTACCTACCCCCCTCACCCTAAAAATAATGAGGGGGGACCTTTAACTAAATACCTGTAAAAATAAACATAAACTTACCATTTGATGTTTTCTTTCTTCTAAAATCGGTTTTTTCAGCCCCAAAAAAGGCCATATAAAAAGCCATAATAACCGACTCAATTAAAAATAAACAAACACTGTGTAATTTGACTCATAACTCTCTGATTGGTGGATTAAGTAACCAATCAGAGTGTTATGAGTCAAATTACACAGCGTGGGAAAATTCCAAAGAACTTTCCCACGCTGTGTAAAATGACACAGAGCACTCTGATTGGTGGATTTCAAACCAACCAATCAGAGTGCTGTGACAGGTAAATGTAGAGACTTACCTGTCAGATCACTCTGATTAGATGGTTTAAACCCACCAATCAGAGTGCTCTGAGCCTAATTGCAGGGCGGGGAAAGGTTTTATAAGCCTTCAGTCTGCACGGAGCCCTCCCCGGGTTGAAGATGGATTATTGTTTTTTGTGCTTGTTTTTTTTTAATTGCGTCGGTTATTATGTATTTTTATTTGGCCTTTTTTGGGGCTAAAAAAAGAAGATTTTAGAAGAAAGAAAACATTGAAAGGTAAGTTTATTTTTATTTTTACAGGTATTTAGTTAAAGGTCCCACCTCATTATACTAAGTAATCTTTACTTAGTATTAGTAAATATGGCTGAAAGACCAATTCAGGTCTTTCAGCCTTTTAGTAACTTACTAAAAGGCTAAGTAACTTACATTTTATATGAATGTATGTTACTTGATTGTTGTAAGTGTTGCAAATGCTTACAGCTGAATCCTGGCTATGTTTGTATACATTTTATTTGAAATTGTATACAGTGTAACATTCTTCTTCTTTCACTGGGTAAGTATAGCAGCTACTGGTAAATTTCTAAATAAAATTAGATCCTAAAAAAATGATATTAATTGAATATTTATTTACAGTGTGTGTATATAATGAATGCAGTGTGTGTGTATGAATGCAGTGTGTGTATGAATGCAGTGTGTGTGTGTGTGTGTGTGTGTATGAGTGCAGTGTGTGTGTGTATGAATGCAGTGTGTGTGTGTATGAGGTCAGTGTGTGTGTATGAGGTCAGTGTGTGTGTATGAATACAGTGTGTGTGTGTGATGCAGAGTGTGATGCAGAGCCTTGGTGGGGAGTGGGCATTTTTATTATTATTTTTTTAATTATTATAATTTTAATATTAATATTTTTTTGTTATATTAATATTTTTCTTAATTTTATTATTATTATTATTATTAATATTTTATTATTTACATTTTTATTTATTTTTTCGTCCCCCCTCCCTGCTTGATACATGGCAGGGAGGGGGGCTCTCACTCCCTGGTGGTCCAGTGGCATTGGCAGTTCAGTGGAGGGGGCTGGCAGAGAGCGTTTACTTACCTCTCCTGCAGCTCCTGTCAGCTCCCTTCTCCTCCGCGAGGTCCGGTCAGCTCCTCTGTCAGCTCCCAGTGAAAGTCTTGCAGCCGCACTCTGACCCCGCGGCTCTCGCGAGACTTACACTGGGACTTGCAGAGGGAGCTGACCGGACCAGCGCGGAGGAGAAGGGAGCTGCAGGAGAGGTAAGTAAACGTTCCCTGCCAGCCCCCCTCCTACACAGCCCCTTGTCTGTATTATGGCAACTTTTTTTATACTGTACTTTTCTAAATAAACCTACGTCTCTGTGAAAACTGAAGTTTTTGTTTTTTTGCAGCCTATATAAACTTAAACCTTGTTTATTTTGCCTGTGTTAGCCTTTGAGTTTGACATGCTTCTTGTAAGCCATCTGGCCCTTTTCACATTCCTTTGCAATTTACATTACCCCTTCTGTCATCTGAACTCTACTAAGTGGCCAATTCATATATGCACTACATAAATTACATTAAATGGCAATATTCTATAGTGCAACAATGAATTATGCACCCTTGGCGTGACAATCAGAATTGACAATCTCAGCCAATCCAATGCTTTCCTATGGGGAAGCATTTTAATTGACTGAGATCATCACTTCTGATGATGTTAGCAAAAGAGGCAGATATGGGGCAGAGACCGCACCAGCAGACTGGAATATAGTTAAGATATTACTATATTTAGGGGGGCTAGATAGAATTGCACTTGCTAGCCAGCCACCACAACAAGAAGGTGTAAAATAATAATAAATAAGACTTATAGGGCGTCTTTAACTGCATACACCCCTTGAGTATCAAAGGGGTGTATGCAGTTAAAGACGTCCTTTTCCTATAGATGGAGCTATGCTGCAGTATTCTCCAGATGTCATCGCAGCCGATCAAATCTCCAAATAGGTAGTAGAGCTCTTACAAGAGCTAGTGATTAGTTGTGAAGCAGGTTCCCTACAAGCACGAGACAAGGCTACGTGTTGAGGGTTAAGCTGAACTGATTTTTAATGGGGCCACACTGGCCTTTTATGCAACTTTTCCCAACAAGGATGACACCCAGGTGGACAGTGAAGTCAATAAACATAGAGTCAGACAGAGAGACACACCATACATTACACACATTCCCTCCCCTCTGCTTGGGAGATATTTGAGTTAATTACTGTATCAACTCAATTGTCTCCAAATGAAAAAGAGGGACAATTTTATGCATTTCTAGAAACACCCCAAAATCACATCAGAACCCCATATAACATACATCTCCTGATAACCCCTATCTGGGGGAACAATATATTTAAAAATCATTCAAATCGGTTCAGGGGTTCGAAAGTTAGGTGGAAGTCCCATTTCTGCCCGGCCATGCACGAGGCTCCTGCCCAGAATAGTTCCATGAATTCAGCTGGTGCGGCTGGTCTCTTTCGTGCATGGTAAAATGTCGAACAATAGTTCAAATACTCATTCGTGCGTACGATGGTCGTGTGCCGCTTACCGTGTTACCGAATGCCGCCTTCTTCGGATGAATGAATACGAATCTAAGTTGGCCTGGAATTCTCAGCAGTGTTCGGGCCATCGAGTGTCTGAAAATAGTTCCAGACACTTGACGACCAAACCCCGCTGAACGCGTTCGACAAAACAAGATGGCCATCGCCACGTGTTTGTGCATACGAATCGACAGCCACCCAGTGAACCACTTAGAACGTTAGAGTTTGTAATAGTGTCAAATAAGTCAATTGACTGCACACGACTGTCTTGGGTGGTCGAAAGGTTCGGTAAAACATTCTGTATACAAATTAGCTGGGTAAAGTTTGTTTGTTTCTATTCGTATGCCGTTTTAGGTGAATGGTAGTGTAAATGAATAGATAGCAACAAAATTAGAAATCCAACGAACAGGGCATCTGTTACAAGGGGTCTGTATGAGTAGTCAACCATATTAATTTGCCCCATTCATTATGGATCGTCGGACTTTAGTAAATTACAGTTTGAATTAATCACTGCAAGCAGCAAATAGTTGCTCGGACTCCTTGAGATGGGTTGACAATAAAAATCAGCCTCAACCAGAATTATGGATAAAAAAAGGGTCTTAATAATAGACATTTACTAGGAAATGTAATATAATTAATACAAAAATTGTGATTCACAAATTTGAATGGAAAAAACGAGTCTGGGAATATTTCCAAGTCTAGTTTTCCCTTAGTTTGTCATTTGGATTTTATTCATGAAAATGTAGAGCTAAACAAATAACTCTAAACAAGAAAAATTTATGAAAACTAGGTAGTAACTTATAACATTGCTATACTCGTTAGATTAACTAATGTCTCCTTATTCTAAATTTAAATATTATAGTTAGTAATAATTATAGATCTGGTCAATAATAATTATTTATGAATAAAGGGTTGATGCACAGTCAATTTGCCATAACAATTAAGCTTGCTACCTAGAATCTGAATGCAGCTAGGTGGTAGCAGTTCTGTTTCAATGTTAATTCTCGATACATATATATATTTTTTTTCATTTAGGACTTGGCTTCAGCCTTAGCTTCTTCCCAAGCCTCACCATTTTGTCACAGTACTTTGACAGGCGCCGGTCCCTGGTTATTTCTGCTGCAACCACAGGGGAATGTTTTGCAGTCATTGTATTTGTTCCAGGTAAGATCTATAATTAACTAGTGTCTGCCCTCCCTAAAGTAACAATAACCAACAGGTCAGTGCACAATGGACCAGATTACACCTGTGGGAATTTTGCAATACAACCTTTTGAAAGTCCACCACATTTAACCTGTCCAGCTGCAACAAAATGGCAAAAATAAGGACCCAGATGCAAAAAATCTGGACTATTTGTTCCCTGCTTTAGAAGTCAGCAAGAAAATCATTAAAACTCCAAGGTAGTGCAATGTTTATGTATGTGGAGACTGTCCAGTACAACAGACAGCAGCCACAGGGATTTTTTTTTTCTTATTTTATCCGTCACCTGACTTATTCCTAGTTTGAGCATTTCCTGTAAACAGTGTGCAGCCATCAAAAGTGTTACCTACCATGCTTGCGGTCACATGACCGGTAACCCCATTACTCCTGTGGCATCATAGGTTTTCCCCTTTGATAACGCCTTTGTGGGCATCATCTGAGTATTTTGAAGTAGTGGTCATGTAACCACATTGATTGGGAATCACATTTCTGTGTGATTCCAAGTTTAACCTCTATTTTTTTATTCTTACGTGGGGCTATTATTTACATGTTTTGTTAATTATGTTATGCTCCCCCTCTTTGAGAGCTAAGATTGTCTCTGATGATATCATTGTGTCAGGAAATTGACATGTGATCTCTCATGAGGAATTTTATTTTTGTAGTAACCAGAAGTACCAAACCAATTAGTATGTGATATTGTGTTTTGTAATTGAATGATTTAATTCTATTTTAGTTACATATAATTATATCATTATTGTACTGTCACTGTTGTGACAGAACACCCTGTCACTGAAAATATTTGTTCGTATCCTTTTTCCGTTCCCGTTCGGTAACCAAACAAAACCACAAATTTTCCCTTTTTATACCCCCTGTACACAGCCCACCTTGGAGCCTGTTAACCCTATTGACCTCTCTTGACACCTCCATCATCGGTTCACACCTAATTGTTTCAAGTGTTCTGCTGGGTGGCCGCCATTCACATGAACGAACATGTGGGAACTGAGTCAGAGGCCATCTTGTTGCATGAAAGCAGGGAGTGGTGTTCGAACGTCGAGTGTATAGAACTAAAATGGACAGACTAACTTGCAAACACCGCTGAACTTCTATCCTCGCCTGCTCCCTTTCCAAACATCTCAGCAGAGCGCTGTTCGGTAGGATTGTTTGCAAAAACTAGGCGAACAATAGCTACCTAGGAACAAGATAATCTGTTTGGTGCTTTATTCGTTTTGGGACTTCCGAAAGTGACCAACCACCTCCACTTTTCCTCTGGAACTATTTTGGGCAGACGCCACGTGTGCGGTCAGTCAAAACTTTACCCCGGTGGCGACTCCTCTGTATTCGTGGGATCTAAGCGCTATTTGGACACTTTGGGTGCTCGGAACCAGGCTATTCGGGAATATAGGACTTGTATCCCCAAGGGGTCCCTTGTAATATTGTATTTGTTTTGGGGTGTTATGTGTTTTACACATGGTACCTCTGTGCCTGGGAGATAATAAGTTTAAGCAAAGTACACTCAGTTATCTCCCAGACACAGGGACACCAGGGAGGAGTTTGTATTGAACTGTACCCTGTGTATAAATTGCATGTACCATGCCCCAATAAACCAGTTCACTCCCAGCATTATGTCTTGGCTAATGTCTGTGGGGGAAAGCTATAATCATTCAGCTTGCTAGAATCACTCAGCAGCTATAACCACTGAATCCAGCGCACCAGAGTTCCAGAGAGGGGGAAAAGGAAATCCTTGGCAGCGAGACCCGTGTCCCTACCTGGGTGGCTGCCACATCTAGTGGCAGCTGTGGGATTTTTCTTTTCCCCAAGAGTGGATGCTGAACCCGGAACTAGCAGCAGATGGAGAATGGCTACGAGCAGCTCAAGCGATCCACATTGAAGGATGTGCTGGAGAGGCAGGGATGAAATGCTAAAAACATACGGAAAAGGGCTTTAATTGCCAAACTAATGAAGCTGGACCGAACCAATCCCAGCGTCAAAGCAGTTTCACGAACACTGAAGAATCTGAACAGATGCGGGACGATCGGTTTCGCTTGGCCTTGTTTGGGCCAAACCCTCCTGACAAAATAATAATGAAAGTACTGGCGGACTCGGTTGCAGAAGCTAGAGCCAAGCGGGAATACCAACTACACTTAGCCGAAATACAGTGTTCGGGAGCTCCGCTGACTGAAAGCCCCACTCCACAGCCAGAACGGAGGAAGGTACCTTTCACAGCCTTAAAAGCATTTCAAGAGACAGATGAGATTGATGGAAATCTCACAGATTTTGAAACCAGTGCGCTCTACACAAAGTACCAGAGGATGACTGGGTAATGATACTGGCTGGAAAATGATCAGGATGAGCTGCTGAGGCATTCAGGGCCATACCAGATGGGGAGATTCATCAGTATGAAAGATAGAAAGAAGCCCTGCTAGCCAGGTATGCAGTCACCCCTTAAGCATACCGCAGGCGGTTTATGGAATTGCGAAAGGAGGATAAAGACTCCTATGCAGAATGCCGCCTCCACAGAGATGCCTTATACTGGCTTATACTGGATATAGGGTGCCCAGCCTTGTCGGGAGAAGATATCCTACAATTATTCTTAATGGAACATTTTTTTAACCTACTTAACCCAGATCTGAGATAGGAGACTGCACACTTTACCAGAGGCTGCCTGCCTGGCAGATGTATACACAGACACCTGAAAAACTGAACGACCACCAGTAAGACCTGCCCCCGCACCGAAGTTGCTGCTCCAGGAACCTCCAACCAACTTCAACCACCTTACAGGGGACTACCTGGGAACCAAACAGCACCAACAAAGACCGGGCCCAGATGCTTCCGATGCCAGCAACTAGTGCATGTAAGGTGCAACTGCCCACTGGAACCCCCAAGACCCTCGTGGGGTCATACCAACCCTGTACCACCCAGGGCCACAGCCCACTGCTTAGAAGCAGAGAACACGTATCCCTGGAAAGAGTCCCAGCCTATACCAGAAGATCCTGGAGAGTATTAGATGAAGCTGATCCTGTTCAGGCTGCTACCATGGACAACCCTCAACAACATACACAGTTGGTCATTGTAAACAGACAAACGGCTAGGGAACTGAGAGACACCGGAGCTACCCTGACATTAGTACAACGCTACTTGGCTCGGGACAATGAACATACTGGATAATCTGTGGCCATTAGGGTAGCCGGGGGCGCTATTTACAGACTACCCACTGGCCGAGTTCACATGGATTGGGGAGCTGGATGCAGTACTGTGAACGTGGGGATTATGAAAGACTTGCCCGCGGAGGTACTGCTCGGGAGTGATTTGGGGACCCTTACCTCAGCCTACATTACCAGGAACACTGCGGAAGCTCATCCAGTAATTACTCATCTTCAAGCCCGGCTGGCTCACGTTCTGAGGAGATCCAGGTAAGCGATGACTCCCCAACCCCGACAGTAGACCTGGCCTAGTTAGCTTGGGACACCCCAGAGGAGTTTGGGAGGGAGGCAAGGGAAGACCCACACTCCAAAATTATAGGACCCAGGCAGACACCGAACAAGGGGGTTTAGAGAGGAAAAAGTTTATTTGAGAACAGGACAGGCTATATCGGTTAACAGAGAATCATAATAGAGGGGCAGCCCCATCCCAGAAGCACCAGCTTGTAGTTCCCAGGAAGTATCAGCTGGAACTCCTACGGATCGGACACAATGTACCTTCGGCAGAACATCTGGGCATAGAGTAACCCAGAACTTCTTTTGACCGGGAATCAAGATGTTCAGCAGTACTGCCAAACTTGTGATGTTTGTCAACGGGTGGGAAAGAACGGAGATCACCCCGAGGCTCTGCTGCAGTCCATGACGATCATTGAGGAACCATTCAGCCAAATAGCGGTCGATATAATAGGAACCCTAGTGAGACCTAGTCCCTCCGGTAAAAAGTATATACTTACCATAGTGGACTACGCTACCCGCTATCCTGAAGCAGTCGCTTTGACTAACATCCAAGCAGAAACCGTAGCAGATGCACTAATCTGGATATTCTCTCAAGTAGGTTTTCCCAGGCAGATCCTTTTGGAACAGCGCACCCAATTCACAGCAGACAGAACTCATCAGCACCTTTAACTCTCTTCTTCGCCCTGCTGTGGCCACCCCCCAAACTAACCTTACAGCCGATGCTTTGCTTGCTACTTTACTGACAAGATTGAACCGCTACGAAAAGAATTCTCCCCACCTGGCCATTCTCTTTCTCAAGCGCACGTAGATCATGCCTTTCCTGCCCTTCAGACTTTCTTCCCGGCTACTAAACAAGAGGTGGCTGCGCTTCTCCTTTCCTCTCGCCCGACTACTTGCCCGCTCGATCCTGTACCATCTCACCTTATCATATCTCTCTCCCCTGTTCTTGTGCCTCCCTAACACACATCTTCAACTGGCTTAACCAGGTGGCAGGAGACAATGCCCGATTACTGCGGTGGAGTCTAGCTTTACAACCATACAACTTCACCATACACTACCGGCCCAGCAAGCAGAACGGGAACGCCGAAGGGTTGTCAAGGCAAACTGAGCTCACCAACTAACAACCAAGTCCAGACATATCGAAGTTGACCCGAAAACTGTTAAGCCATGTCTGCTGAAGCACCATACAAGGGGGGGAGCGGTATGACAGAACACCCTGACACTGAAAATACTTGTGTGTATCCTTTTCCCGTTCCCGTTCGGTAACCGAACATGACCACAAATTTTCCCTTTTTATACCCCCAGTACTCAGCCCACCTTGGAGCTTGTTAACCCTCTTAACCTCTTTTGAGGTGTCTTTTGACACAGAGACGCCGAAGAGGAGTTTGTATTGAACTATATGGAGACTCTCTGCTGGGGGTCTGTGTATAAATTGCATGTACCATGCCCCATTAAACCAGTTCACTCCCAGCATTAAGTCTCGGCTAATGTCTGTGGGCGAAAGCTATAACAGCTATAATCACTCAGCAGCTATATCACCAAATCCGGCGCAGCAGAGTTCCAGAGAGGGGGAAAAGGACATCCTTGGCAGCGAGACTCGTGTCCCTATTGGAGTGGCCGCCACATATGTATCGATAGGCACGATCTTAAATTTATGACTTGAAAAAGGCCAGTGTAGGCTGAAACATTGTCACCCTGTTTGCTGTAGAAATAAATATATAACTATGGCAGTCAGCTACTGCTCCTATCAATACCTCATCCACTGAGCAGAAATGGAGGGATAATGGTATGTTCCACCTTGTATTTTTACTTTATTACTAAGTCCCCACTTTATACAGGGGTTAGTGTAGCTGTACAAAGAACTTGTCCACTACCTATCAAGTGAATTATTACTCCACGCATGATGGTGGAAAAATAACCCTCCAGACAATTTAAATGTCTCCCACATGATGCCAGGTGTGGGTGCAGGGGGTGGGGAGGTGGCTATAAACTTAATGGTGTATTGACATGAATTGACTAGGAAATTACTAAATTTAGGCAAAAATAACTAAAATGGGGGTAAATTTGTAATTCCCTGGTGAATCCCTAACATTTCACAGGTTTGAGAATAAACTTGTTACAGTGGCAACATTTTTTTGAATGCTGGAAAGAGATTCTCAGGGCTATTTAATAGAGTGAGAATTCAGAGTGAATTTAAAATTTAAGGCCAAAGTAGCTGAACTGAAGGCATTCCTGCTTAAGGAATTTTCTAGTTCATCTATTTTTAAAATGAAAAGTGACATTAGAAAGAGCCACACGTTATATGGATATAACATGGACACAACATTAGAATTTCAGTGCTATCTAGTAGTTTATAACGCTGTCGTCAAGCATTTGTGACCAGCCCTCTTTTACTTTAAATAAAAAAGGTGTGTTTAAAATGGCTTTGCCACTTGAAAAGTGTCTTAAATCTAGTCTAAAAATGTTTGGTCATAGAACTACTTTTCAGCAGACTGCGAAGCACAATTATATGGATAATGACTGAATGCTAGTGAATTGCAAACCTAATAACAAAAATAGCCAAGTTGTGACTATACATTTCTTTTTCTTTTTCTTTTTTAAATGTGGTTTGCAATTCACAGTTCGGTGAGTAAACCCAACAACAAACAAAACTGTAGTGAATTCAGGAACAGTTCTGCAAATTGGGAACTGTGTTTCAACTCAATAATGATCCCAGTTTGGCAATGTTTGACCTAAGCACTGTAAATTCCGTTTCTAGTTAATCATTGCTCCTTTTTTATTATTATTATTATTATGATTATCATTATTATTATTGACACTTATATAGTGCCAACAAATTCTGTATAAACGAATACTAATATGAAGAACGTTTTAGGGGTTTTAACTATGTAAAAACATATTGTGAGATTTATATTTTTCTGATGATTGTTTCCCACTTACATGCTCATAATGCTTTTTTCTTTACTTTCCAGCTTATACTGCACTTATGCAATACATGGGCTGGAGAATTTGCCTGTTCGTCATCGGAGCTCTGCAACTTGTCATCATGGTTTGTGGATTCTTGCTACAGCCAATCATTATTATACCAGAAGAAGACCCAAAACAACATTCAGAAGTTGATAATAAGGACACACGCATTACTATAGACATCACAGATTCTGTAGACAATACAAAGGCAAAGACTGACATGCCCAAAGAGGAGAAGATGCTTGAGCCAGTAGAGTCTGAAAAGGATGAGCTTGTACTTGATTTTTCTGTATTGAAAAATACTAGCTTTATATTTTACACACTATTTGGATTATTTGCTGTCTTTGGCACTTCTGTACCTTCCCTATTCATTATTCCTTACAGTGTAAGTCTGGGCATACCTGAAGAACTTTCAACACGCATTCTTATCTTCATGGCCTTTGCTGAACTCCTCGGAAGAATTAGTGGAGGCCTTATCATGCACAAGGAGCCAATTAATAAGATTTACATTGAACTGACATTTGTCATCCTGCTGTGCCTAGCTCTTGTTGCCATCCCTTTTGCTCATACTTTTCTGGGACTGATGGCATGTAGCTTCTTTTACAGCTACATTATGGGAGCTGTTGCAGCAACTTACATTCCGCTGATAGGGGAAAAGGACATTGTTGGCATCGAGAAGATGGAATCAGCAGTTGGAGTCTTTGTCTTTATTCAAAGTTTCACATCACTGACGGGACCCCCATTAACAGGTAACTAATACAATTTGTTATAATTATTTTTTTTTATCTCCCCACTAGCCCATGAAGTCACACAACAAGACAAGCACTTGGTTAGCACCAGCTGTGCATGGGCCAGCACTGGGCATCATTTGATCTTCATTGTTGGCCTCTGCCAATGCCCACTCCAAAATTTAAAATAATGATAACCTGCAATACTCTGAGTGTCTCCACAGGGCTCGTTTCCTTGTGCCATCATAACAGAATCATATATTGTCTACAATGATTAGAGTCACCCTATTTTGAGTATTTGAATGAGCTATGCAACACTGCGAACCCTGCAATATGACAGATGTGACTGTTTTGGTCAGTCCAGCATCCTCTGGAAAACTGTTTATAAACTCCACAAGTATCAGGCGCTGTGTGAATGTGTAATAATTACATCTGACTCAGTGCCTGCTCACTAGTTCATAATCCTAGTCCTAGTTTTATACAAAAAAGCAGGAATGTTTGCACTGATGGAGCAAACACTGGGGCTAAGAATTCTGTGAAATATATGTTTAGCCCCTTAACGCCGTTACGGCGTTCTATGCCGTCGCGGCTTTAAAGGGCTTTAAAGCCGTTGCGGCGGCATAGAACGCCGTAACGGCTTAAGCCCCCAGAAGATCGCAGCTACTTACCTCCGCCGCGATCCTCTTCTGGGGGGCTGCCTGACAGCCCAGGCAGCCCCCCCATGGCAAATGAGGCCCCCGGGGGCCATGTGATCGCTCTCAAAGAGCGATCACATGGCCCCCATAGCTGGCTATGGATCTGCCAGCAGGGGGACTGCTGGTAGGAAGAGTAAAAAAAATGTATTAAACATGTGTAAAATTAAATTAAAAGTATTTATATATATATATATATATATATATATATATAATATGTATATATATTATATATATAATATATATACATATTATATATATGTAACGTCATACAAAGTGTATTTTAATATTAATATTAGTATATATATTAATATTAAAATACACTTAGAATGACGTTACATATATATAATATGTATATATATATTATATATATAATATATATATAATAGATATATACACATATATTATATATATAAATACGTCTAATTACAATAATAAATAAATAAAATAATAAAATAAATAAATAAAATATTGAAACAAAATTTAAAATAAATTATATATGCATATGTAATTTCATTCTAACTGTATTTTGCTATTAATATATATATATTGGTAACATAATACACTTAGAATGACATTCTATATATATATATATATCTATATATAAAATGCAAATAACCGCAAATATATATATAGAGATAAATACATATAATTACATAAAAGATTACATTAGTATGCACGTAGATTTTAAATACCTATAACCTATACTGTTTTACTCGGGAGACTTCGCTGAACTGAAATATTAGTGTTTAAAACTGGTAAATTTTATTAAAACAATGATTATGGACTATATTATTGTTGTAATATGTTTTACTGTTTTAAAACACTAATATTTGTGTTTAGTGAAGTCTCCCGAGAATAACAGTACCCCTCATGTACAGGTTTTATGGTGTTTTGAAAAGTTAGAGAGTCACATATAAGGCTTGCATTTCCTTTTTTTGACATTGAAATTTGCCAGATTAGTTATGTTGCCTTTGAGATCGTATGGTAGCCCAGGAATAAGAATTACCCCCATGATGGCATACCATTTGCAAAAGTAGACAACCCAAGGTATTGCAAATGGGGTATGCCCAGTCATTTTTAGTAGCCACTTAGTCACAAACACTGGCCAAATATTCGTTTTTTGCTTTTTTCACACAAAAACAAATATGAACGCTAACTTTGGCCAGTGTTTGGCCAGTGACTAAGTGGCTACTAAAAAAAGACATACCCCACGTTCAATACCTTGGGTTGTCTACTTTTTCAAATGGTATGCCATTATGGGGGTAATTCTCATTCCTGGGCTACCACACTGTCTCAAAGGTAACATTACTAATCTGGCAAATTTCAATTTGAAAATGGAACGTTCTATATTTGACCCTGTAACTTTCCAAAACACCATAAAACCTGTTAATAGGGGGTACTGTTGTACTCGTGAGACATCGCTGATTACAAATATGTGCTTTTTGTTGCAGTAAAAAACAGTATTATGACATGTACAGCTAAAATGTGAGGCGGAACTACAAATGTAAAAAAAAAATTAAATTTCTCACAGTTTTTTTAATTTTATTCATAATAAATTATGTTTCATATATGAATATTTGATATAAAATTAAAGCCCTGTTTCTCCTGAACAAAATGATATATAATAAGTGCATATAATATGAAAGAGGGGAACTACGGGTGAACAGACATATAGCGCAAATTCCAGTATTTGTTTACGTTTTGTTTTGATCAGAACGTGTACTATTGACTCCGTCCTGAAGGGGTTAAATAGCTGGCTAAAAGTCAGCAGGTCTAAACGTTTTGTAAATATTGATGGGAATGTAGGCACCTGGGAAATCAGGCCATGTACTATCCCTTTTGTAGCAAGATAAGTATCAGAAGCACTGAGAAGTTTTAATGGAGGTACAGATAGAGTGAAAAGTTTAGTTTAACCCCTTCAGGACGAAGTCAATAGTACACGTTCTGATCAAAACAAAATGTAAACAAAAACTGGAATGTGTGCTATATGTTTGTTCAACCGTAATTCACCTCTTTCATATTATATGCACCCACACTTATTAGATATCAGTTTGTTCAGGAGAAACAGGGCTTTCATTTCATATCAAATATTTATAATTTATTATGAATAAAAGCAAAAAAACAGTCAGAAATTGTACATTTTAAAAAAGAATTGTAGTTCTGCCTCACATTTCAGCTGTAAATGTCATAATACTGTTAGCTTTTACTGCAAAAAAAAGCACATATTTGGATTCAGCAAGGTCTCACGAGTACAACAGTAGCCCCCATTAACAGTTTTTACGGTGTTTTGGAAAGTTAAAGGGTCAAATATAGCACATTCCATTTTTCAGTTTTTTCACATTGAAATTTGCCAGATTAGTAATGTTACCTTTGAGACCGTGTGGTAGCCGAGGAATGAGATTTACCCCCATGATGGCATACCATTTGCAAAAGTAGACTACCCAAGGTATTGCAAGTGGGGTATGTCCAGTCTTTTGTAGTAGCCACTTAGTCACAGACACTGGCCAAAGTTAGCTTTCATATTTGTTTTTGTGTGAAAAAAGCAAAAAACTAATATTTGGCCAGTGTTTCTAACTAAGTGGCTACTAAAAATGACTGGACATACCCCGTTTGCAATACCTTGGGTTGTCTGCTTTTGCAAATGGTATGTCATCATGGGGGTAATTCTTATTCCTGGGCTACCATACGGTCTCAAAAGTCAACATAATCAATCTGGCAAATTTTTATGCGAAAAAAATGAAATGCAAGCCTTATATTTGACTCTCTAACTTTCCAAAACACCATAAAACCTGTACATGGGGGGTACTGTTTTACTCAGGAGACTTTGCTGAATACAAATGTTAGTGTTTCAAAATGGTAACTTGTATTACAACAATAATATCGTCAGTAAAAGTGCCGATCATGTGTGAAAAATGCACTCTGCACTTTTTGCCTGGGTTGTCAGGTATGTCAATCAAATTTTAACTAATTAAATCACATAATTATGTTAAAATATTACTTAAATATACACATAGAATTTTAATATATATACATATATATGTATTTAAAGTCTACGTGTACACTTATGTAGTTATTTATGTAATTATATATATTTGCGGTTATTTGTATTTTATATATAGATAGATAGATATAGAATGTCATTCTAAGTGTATTTTGTTACCAACACTATCCACCAGCAGGGGGACTGTCTGACACTCCAGACAGTACCCCTGCTGGCAGATCCACAACCAGCTATAGGGGGCCATGTGATCGCTCTTTGAGAGTGATCACATGGCCCCCGGGGGCTTCATTTGCCGTGGGAGGGCTGCCTGGGCTGTCAGGCAGCCCTTCAGAAGAGGATCGCGGCGGAGGTGAGTAAATCGGAGCTGCTGGGGGCTTAAGCCGTTCTCTGCCACCGCAACGGCTTTAAAGCCCATTTAATGCGGGACGGCATAGAACGCCGTAACGGCGTTAAGGGGTTAACATAAGTACAAGCTATGTCTGCAGAAGATTATATGGCTGAAAGTAATGTTTCTACTTTTTGGTTTTATTTTCTTTTATTTAGGTTTACTGGTGGACAAAACAAAATATTATGGGTCTGCATTCTACTTCAGTGCTGTCGGGATGGCACTTGGTGCTATATGCTTGGCCTTTGTAAAACCTTCTCAGAATGGTTTGTGCAAGAATAAGGCACCAGCTACACAAGACTCAGCTGAATTCCAAGATGCACAAGACATGCCAATAAACATTGCAGTAGTAGATGAAAACCCGTCAGGAACTGAGGAAAACTCCAGTACTATAGAGATGGAACTACGTGCCATAGTAAGACCTTGCATTAATGGACAGTGCAAGAAAAAGTCACCCGATACACAAGACTCCACTGAATGTCAAAATGTCCAAGATGTGGTGATAGAAATCCCAGAAATTAATGGAAACCTGTCAGCGGATTGATCTGAAAATCATTGGACACCTTGCCACCCATGGGTTTTCGCATTCTTTCTGTTCATCTGCATACATGTGGCACAAGTTTTCTAAAAATCTACAGTTCAGAGGGGATATGAGAACTCTATTCAAACATATACAGGGCCAGTCTCTGCGCTACTATTGGTCTTTTTTATTATTATTATTATACTATTTATTAACCCCTTAAGACCGGAGGGCGTACTATTACGTCCTATTATAGGCGGCTCTAAATGCCGCCGGGCGTAATAGTACGCCCTCCGGTCTTTCCTTACTTACCCGGTGCCGACGATCGCGGTTGGGGGGACTCCCAGGGAGCCCCCCCGCGGCAGATCTTCCTCCTCCGGTCCCCCCCGGCCATGTGAGAGTGAGGTCCTTGCGAGGACCTCACAATCACATGGCAGGGATAGCTGGCTTCTGTATTGCCAGCAGGGGGATTGCCTGTAATGACAGGTGGTCCCCCTACTGGCTGAAAATAAAATAAAATAAATGTTAAAAGTGTAAAAAAATAATAATATATACTTAGATCATATATATATATATTATATATATATATGATCTAAGTATATATATACACATATACATACACACACATACACTGTATAGGTGTATTTCACTATTAATATATATATAATTATATATATATATATTAATATCAAATTACACGTAGACTGATACTGATTAAATATATATAGAATTATTGTTATATATATATTTATATATAATATAAAAAAATTTAATATGTAAATACGTTAAAAAATAAAATAAATAAAATAATTTAAAAAAAATAATTAAAAAATATATAGATGTGTGTTATTTCGTTCTAACTGTATTGTAATATTAATATATATATTTATATCAAAAAACACGTAGAACAAAATAATATATATATCTATATACATAAATATATACTTAAATATCACTATATATATACCTATATATAAATAAAAATATTTTAGAAAAATTATATATATATATATATATTCACATACGTATATATATATACATATATTAATTCTACATATATATTTATGTAATATTTTTACATAATTGGGTATCTTAATTATTTACAATTAGCGGGACCTGCCTGACAACCCATGCCGAAAGTAAAGGGAATTTAATTTGCTAGCACAATATTTAACCCTATAACTTTCCAAGACACCATAAAACCTGTACATGGGGGGTACTGTTCTACTCGGGGGACTTTGCTGAACACAAATATTAGTGTTTCACATTAAAATTTGCCAGATTGGGTATGTTGCCTTTCAGACCCTATGGTAGCCCAAGAATGAAAATTACCCCTATGATGGCATACCATTTGCAATAGTAGACAACCCAAGGTATTGCAAACGGGGTATGTCCAGTCTTTATAGTAGCCACTTAGTCACAAACCCTAGCCAAAATTGGCGTTTTTTGCATTTTTCACACACAAACAAATACTAACGCTAACTTTGGCCAGTGTTTGTGTACTGTTTTACACGTGAGACTTTGCTGAATACAAATATGTGTATTTTATTGCAGTAAAAGCAAACAGTATTATGACGTTGACAGTTAAAATGTCATGTAGAACTAAAAAAATAACAAAATTTCTTATTTTCTCCCATTTTTTTCATATTAAATTATGTTTCATAGCTAAATATTTGATATTAAATGAAAGCCCTGTTTCCCCTGAATAAAATGATATATAATAAGGGGGGTGCATTTAATATGAAAGAGGTGAATTACGGTTGGACAGACATATAGCGCAAATGCCAGGTTTTGTTTACATTTTGTTTCGTTCACAACGTGTGCATTTGGCTCCGTCCTTAACCCCTTAAGGACAGAGCTTCGGAAGCTTGTCTTTCACTTAATGACAACGGCATTTTTTGCATTTTTTTGCTGTTTGCGTTCAACTGCAATTTGCATTTGACTAATTTATTGCACCAACGCATATTATATACCATTTTTAAAGGACAGAAAGGGCTTTAATTTGATGTAACATATATATACATAAATGCTTATTTATTATTAAAAAATACAGAAAAATGAAAAATGTTGTGTTTTTTTTGCAGTTTTTGCAATAATAATGTGTGCACAATTAGTGCAGGTTAAGGAAAGTAATTAAAAATAAATTAATTTAGTTGTTCTGATTTACAGAATAAATAATGTGTCTGGGATTTTAAGTTTTTTTTTGGTAGTTACAGGTCACAAAGCACAAGGAGTAAAATAAACTTTTAATTTGGAGCGATTTTAGAATTTGGTATGTTTGTCTTGTAAGCTTAATAGCCATAAAAGAAAACAAAATTGCCACACAAAAGTATATATTTATATAAAGTAGACACCACAGGCTATTTACCTAAGTTGTTTTGACACTTTCTACGTAGCCATTTTACCGCCAACCTCTGCTAAATATTGGAGTAAAATTGTGTTTTTTGGGGGTTTTCGCACACAAACTTATAACAAAGAACTTCTCATGTGTATTTTGTAAAGTTGGTGTGTGCTATTCCTGTACAAAGCTTTATTATGTGTTCAGTTACTTCTGCTGAGTACAACGGTACCCCCATTGTATGTCTTTGGCACTATTTCGTGAAGCTACAGTGCCATATAGGAGACCTGTCCTCTTCAGTATTCACAGTAGAATTTTGAGAGACGGATTTAATGAGCCTATGCTTCCATTTGGGGTATTATAACAGTTTGACTGTTCAAAAAAACCCCACAAAGGTCTACCATTTGTAAAAGTAGACACTCCAGGGTATCTCATAAGGTGCATATTGTGCCTTAACATGCCCCCATTTTTTTACCATTACATGCCAAAGTATGTGGTAAAAAATAATTTTGTGCATTTTTTACATACGGATTGCATTTTTGCTGGGCATTTTGTATATTTCATATGTGCCACTAAGTTCAAACCCCCCAAATTATGCTCAGCTAAGTCTTCTGAGTAAAAGGACACCCCCATTGTATGTCTATGGCACTATTTCGTGAAGCTACAGTGCCATACAGGAGACCTGTCCTTTTCAGTATTCACAGTAGAATTTTGAGAGACGGATTTAATGAGCCTATGCTTCCATTTGGGGTATTATAACAGTTTGACTGTTCAAAAAAACCCCACAAAGACCTACCATTTGTAAAAGTAGACACTCCAGGGTATCTCATAAGGTGCATATTGTGCCTTAACATGCCCCCATTTTTTTACCATTACATGCCAAAGTATGTGGTAAAAAATAATTTTGTGCATTTTTTACATACGGATTGCATTTTTGCTGGGCATTTTGTATATTTCATATGTGCCACTAAGTTCAAACCCCCCAAATTATGCTCAGCTAAGTCCTCTGAGTAAAAGGACACCCCCATTGTATGTCTATGGCACTATTTCGTGAAGCTACAGTGCCATACAGGAGACCTGTCCTTTTCAGTATTCACAGTAGAATTTTGAGAGACGGATTTAATGAGCCTATGCTTCCATTTGGGGTATTATAACAGTTTGACTGTTCAAAAAAACCCCACAAAGACCTACCATTTGTAAAAGTAGACACTCCAGGGTATATCATAAGGTGCATATTGTGCCTTAGCATGCCCCCATTTTTTCAGCAATATATGCCAAAGTATGTGGTAAAAAATAATTTGGGGCATTTTTTTACATACGGTTGCATTTTTGCTGGGCATTTCAGTTCAAAACCCCCAAATTATGCTCAGCTAAGTCTTCTGAGTAAAAAGACATCCCCAATGAATGCCTTTGGCACTATTTTGTGAAGCTACAGTGCCATATAGGAGACCAAGCCATATCAGTTTTTACAGAACTTTGAATTTTGACGCTGGGCCTATGTGTAATTTCCAAGCATCTTCGCAGGTTTTAAATTCAAACTACCCCACAAAGGTCAACCATTTCTTAAAGTAGACACCCCAGGGTATTTCAAAAGGCATATTTTGAACCTTAGCGTGGGATAATTTTTCCGCTAGCTTGTACCAGGTGTAGTGGTAATAAGCGTTTTTTCTGCCTTTTTGACACACAAAGTGAGTTTTTGCACAGTATATTTTGCAAACCTTATGTGTACCACCACTCTATAATACTTTATATGTTGTTCAGCTATGTCGGCTTAGTACAAAAATACCCCCGTATGTACCTTTGCCAGGTATATGTCATTACAAAAAGGGATCATTGCATAGGTTAGTACCCCTACATTTGCGGTATAAGTCAACAGGTATGCAAGTTCTGATTGCATTAGACTTGTCCTTGGTTAATATATATGTTAATAAAGATCTTTCCTTTCCTCTTTTTTTCTTTTCCCTTTCCCCCTTTCCCCTCCTTCCTTGATTTAAGCAAGGTACAAGTACCTAATGTAACCAGCAGGAAGGGGATCAGAGCTGTAACTTGCGCAGCATTTTGAAATATACATTCAGATTTAACCCGAGCTTATGTGTGTACGGATAAAAATACTGGCCTACCAAAAAAAACAAAACAAAAACTATAACAAAACCATAAACAAACAAACCCAGAAATGGTACCTCGTACAGGAGTGAAAACGGCCTTTCTGTATTCCCCAAGGTGCTACAGATTTGAGGTATCTCATGCTCTCACGGCCCACCACAGGAATCGATCAGGGCAGAGCTTCGGTATTGGGTGCGGGGGTTGGGAGGGTTGGGAACAGGCATCCCCAGTCCTCCCTCTGTCTAATATTACTATTAAGTGAAACCAAGGTGAGAATTTGCAATACATCCTAGTAAGCCAATACAGAGCCATCCCTGCCTATCCATACACTGATCCCAGGTAGCAAAAGGCATATTTTGAACCTTAGCGTGGGATCATTTTTCCGCTAGCTTGTACCAGGTGTAGTGGTAATAAGCGTTTTTTCTGCCTTTTTGACACACAAAGTGAGTTTGCACAGTATATTTTGCAAACCTTATGTGTGCTACGACTGTATAATACTTCATATGTTGCTCAGCTATGTGGTCTGAGTACAGCAATACCCCCGCATGTACCTTTGCCAGGTATATGTGGATGTTGAAGGGGCACATTTGAGACGCAGTCATTCAGTTTTTTCTAACTTTGAAGTTTTACGCTGTGTCCATGTTCCAATTTGGAGTAGCTTAGATGGTTGGTTATTGAAACTTCCCCACAAACACATACTATTTATTAAAGAATACATCCTGGGGTAATTCAAAAGGCATATTTTGAACCTTAGCGTGGGATCGTTTTTTCTCTAGTTTGTTTTTAATTTAATTTTTTTAAACTTTTTAAACTTCCTAAACTTTCTTAAAACTTTTTTTTACAGATTTAACATTTTTCTAAGATTTTTTTTTTTACCATTAACCCCTAACTAGCAGTAAGCAGCACTAACTGTAAATTCCCCATTTTCCCATAACTCCCACCCACCCCACCTAGAAAAAAAATATTTAATTATACAATATTTAAATTAGTTAATTAAATAAATTGAACCCCTGAGGATTAAAAAATAAATAAAAGTTAATCGTCAGGGGTTAAAAAAAATTAGATCACAGTATAATACTGTGATCTGTGTTTTGATCACTGTAGGCAGTGATCGACTGGCAGGGAAGGGGTTAATTTTTATTTGGACTGGGTAAAGGGGGGTGTTTTTTTTTTTTTTTACTTAAACGTTATTAAAACTTTTTTTAACTTAATCTTTAACTTTTTAAAGCTTATTTTAAAACTTTTTTTAACGTTAACCCCTAGTTAGCCTAACACCAAATCCCCCAATTCCCCACTAACTTCCACCCTCCCCAGCTAGCTAAATATATAATTTTAAAATACTTAAATTAATTAATAAAATACATTTAACCCCTGAGGGTTAAAAAAAAAAAAGAATTAACCCTCAGGGGTTAAAAAAAAAATCAGATCATATTAAAATGCAATCCCTGCCAATTGATCACTGTAGTCAGTGATCAATTGGCAGAGAAGGAGTTAATTTTTTTATTAAAATGGGGGTGGGATTTTAAATAAACTTTATTTTTTTTCAGCACTGATCCGTCTCCCTGCACTTCACACTGAACCCGGAAGTGCAGGGAGGCGGAAGGTAAGTATACACAGCACATGTGCTCGCTCTGACATGCTGTCAGAGCGGGCACATGTACTGGGACAGCCCGATCCGGTGCTCCTGGTCTGCCTCTAATTCAGAGGCAGACCAAAGCACCATTAACCCCACGATCGCCGCGATTGCTGCGATCTGAGGTTAATTTTACCGCGTGACGGACGAGGTCCGTCACTCGGCCTTAAGGGGTTAAGGGGTTAAATTACTGCAGAATGCACAGCTGAATTGAAGTGTTTTACTAGCATATCAAAGTAAATAAAAACTTTATACGCTAACATTACGATTAGAACTTTGCATTTTTCCATAGCACCTTAGCTTTTTATATTTATAAACAGGGCCGGTGCAAGCATTTTTGCCGCCCTAGGCAAAAAAAAAATTTGCTGCCCCGTTTGCTCCACCCAATCATGCAGACTAATACACATGCTGACTCAAGTACACCCATGCAAACTGACACACACGCTCTAACCCATGTAGACTGACGCACACTGACCCCATGCAGACACACACATATAGAGACACACTGACCTCATGCAGACACACACATATAGACACACACTGACCCCATGCAGACACACACAGTTGAGACACACTGACCTCATGCAGATACACACAGCTAGAGACACATTGACCTCATGCAGACACACACATATAGACACACTGACCCATGCAAACTGACACACTCACTAACCCACGTAGATTGACGCACACTGACCCATATGTACACGCTGATCCATGCAGACACAAACATACAGACACACACAATGGCCCATGCAGACACAGACACTGACCCACACAGACACACACAATGACCCATACAGACACACACACACTGACCCAGGGTCGATCCTGGGGTCACTGATGCCTGGGTGAAAGAATATTTTTGGTGCCACTGGTGGATGTGGCTATATTGCTAACTCCTCCCTTTACAAACATAATACTTCTAACCACACTCAATTTCTATGGAAACCACACACCCTCAACCCAGGTCACATGTCACCCACTTCCTACAGTGCCAGTTATGCTCGCAAAAAGCTTATTAGTGCTATATTTGCATACATACAGCTTCCCAGTGCCATCTTTGTCTTAAAATAGCTCATCAGTGCTATCTCTCTGTCCCAATATAGCTAATCAGTGCCATCTTAGTTTTAAAATATTTTTGTCCCCATCATATCAGTGCCACTTTGGTGTCCAAATAGCCATTTTTGTGCCCAAATTGCTGACCAGTGTATCTGTTGTCTCAAAATTACTAATCAATGACATTTATTTTTTAAAACAGCTTACCAGTGCCATCTTGGTATTGTTTTTGTATGAACTGTCAGGGCTGGATTAACGTAGGGGCTGATGGAGCTGCAGCCCAGGCCCAGGCCCAGGCCCATGGAATAGGCCCATTTAAAAATAAAAATAAAATATATATATTTTTGAAAAATTTTTTTAACACTACTCTTAGGTTTGCCACCTGTATGTACGTAGTGGGCATTGGATAGCATTCCACTCATCCCCCTAAAACCATAACTTACCCCTTCAAATAACGACAGACAACTTCTTGGGAAAAACAGGACACATCATTTATTAACATAACCAAATACTGTTGCTACACTCCTAGCCATTGAGTTATTATTTCTAATGTCAAACTGTACCATATAATCTAGTTACGCCATATGAAGCTGGAGTCTGTCTTTTTTTGTGTTTTGTCCACAATGACTGTTTGATCAGTCTAATGTACTTAGGCAAGTGGTGCTACCTTTAATTATTTTTTTATCAATAAACTTGTTTATTATTTTTCTATGTGGTTTGCACCGTGTCCGAGATACACTTTTAATGTGATTTATATAGAGTGTTCCACTGGTGTACTGGTTTTATAGGGATTTACTTCCTGTTCAGGAAAGTTTCTCCCTCATTTCCTCTAATTTATAACCAAATACTGTATAACTCCTTAAACGTATAACATAATAATAAATTAATAAATTAACATAAACACTTTTCATACAGTCATACAGTAATAAAGAAACCGTCCTTGCCAATCTAACTTCCCCAAGGCTCTCACCTCCCCCCAGGCATAATAAAACATCTTCCTTTTCAGGGCTCCCCACCAGCTGGATTTCCGCTCGGTGGGGCCCAACCATAATGCTCCCCACCGGTCGACTTACAACCCAGTGGGGACACGTCCAACCTGGTACCTCCTCCAGGTTCACCATAAGAGACAGCGGGAGGATGAGACCCGGCCATTATCCCCCTTTTCATCTAATCTACCATCCCTTATTTGGCAAGGACATGCCCCCGCCTCGCTGTGACAATCCCCCGGGCCCAAAGCAGCAAAGGGAGGGTGGGCGGGAAACTTGTTGCTGGCCCGGCTCCTAAGTGGCACTGAGGTCAGTCTGCTTTGTCACCACCCATTTCCTCACATCTCACACTCCCACACGTAGCACATAGCCAATCATGCATCATCCATCCCACACTCATACATGTGCCCCTGTCCGCTAAGCTGCGCACTCTCCCTGGGGCCATGTATGAACATAGTGGGCATTGGAGAGCATTCCCCTCATCCCCCCATAAAACCATAACTTACCCCTTCAAATAACGACAGACAACTTCTTGGGAAAAACAGGCCACAGCATTTATTAACATAACCAAATACTGTATAACTCCTTAAACGTATAACATAATAATTAATTAATAAATTAACATAAACACTTTTCATACAGTCATACAGTAATCAAGAAACTGTCCTTGCCAATCTAACTTCCCCAAGGCTCTCACCTCCCTCCCTCGGCATAATAAAACATCTTCCTTTTCAGGGCTCCCCACCAGCCGGTTTTCCGCTCGGTGGGGCCCAACCATAATGCTCCCCACCGGTCGACTTACAACCCAGTGGGGACACGTCCAACCTGGTACCTCCTCCAGGTTCATTATAAGAGACAGGGGGTGGATGAGACCCGGCCATTATGCCCCTTTTCATCTAATCTACCATCCCTTATTTGGCAAGGACAAACCCCCCATGGCCTGTTCCAAAGCTTCTTGAAGCGCCAAGTTAAACAGGTGGAGCCTGACTTCTGTCAAATGCACCCCATCCGGTCGAAAAAAGTTCACCGCAGTTTTTTTCAAAAACCTGGTACCGTATTGAGATTCCCCCAACCCCTGTTACAAATTTCGCAATCCGCCGATTACATTTTTTGCGGCTGCACTCCAGCGCACTCTGGCTGTGGGCATGCTGCCAAAAATTCCTTGCCACTACCTCTGACCAAATTAAGGATACGTTGGGGAAAATGATCAAGATCTGGGACAAGTCCCTCCTGACCATGTCCACCAGGCCCCCCACAGGCACGGTCCCCAGATCGTTGCCCCCCCAGATGAATAATCAAAACTGATGGAGCCGGGGTGCGGGGCCTGACTGCCGAGCCAGGCGGACGCGGGTAGCAAGAGCTCCTGCGACAAGAGACTTACTGAGCGAAATTTCCACCGATACGTGCGTCATCTAGACACACACAGGCTGCCAGATGACGGAGAAACTTGAAACCTACCATTAGACACCAAACACGTGGATTTGTCATCCGTTCCCTCCCGGCTCCAACACGCGGCCTACACACTGGGACGGCACGGGGGAGACGGCTGCTCTCCTGCCGCCTCCAAACTCAATGGCTATCAACCAAAGCCCGCGTTCCCCCCCTCTGGACTGGCGGGGGTTATCCCAGTCCGCACCGAACCAGCTCACAATCTGCTGCAGATCTACTTGTCCCCCTGCAGCCCGAACGAGATGGTCGGGGCTGATCATGCTCCCACTCAAAGGCCCGCGCAGACCCTGCACGAGCGGCTAGATGCTCTATTCCACCGCTTCTGGGAACAAATAGAACGTAGAACTGCCCAACACCCCCCATCTATACATGGAGAGGTGGAGGGGCGTGAGATTGCGGGGCGAAGCAGGCCCATCCCGGGCGAAACGTCGCACCAAACTAGCGCTAAGCAAAAGAAGAGCCCTTCCAGGTCTGGGGTCGAGAGGGAACTCCCTCCAAGGCATCGACCACGACGCCGTAAGGCCGCTCGCCGCTGGTGGCGGAAGATCACCAGGCCTTACCGCAGCGCCCAATATGGGAATGACCCTGCCTCACAGAGGCCTCGAGTCAGTAGCCTACGGATGCTGACCCTGCATGGAGCCTGGAGCTGGGGAGGGACCGCCTGCCAACTGCGACTCCTGCCGACAAGCCGCAACCCCCAAGTGCCGAACACAGAAGCCCAGCAGAGGAATAGGCTGACACACGGCCTGGAACCTACGCTCCCCATGTCCCACAGGCGGACAGACGAGAAGGGGATGATGTCACAGCTTGCTACCGGACGGAATGCACAACCCCTCGTCTAAGATCACTTGTGGACAATGCACTGCCACCTTGCCAGCCAAGAGGCTTGCCAACTTGGACCCACCTGCAAGCTATACTGTAGTTTCACAGCTCAGCCAAGCACGGTTCCTGAAAGACTTTCCAACTGGCAGGGCTGGCAGCAGCACGATGGACACACTTGTTCTTTCTGATATCAAGCCAGCCGGTACAGACACATGGGGCAGTCTACCGGGGGAAGGAGGGGCCAGGGACAGTGGCAGTATGTATAACTCACTAGTTAAAATACCAGCTTGGTTTGCTTATCATCCTGTATATATGGATAGTTGTGTATATGTATGTGTATCTTACTCCATTTAACCCACTATTGTATTGCATACATACCTCAGACCTGTTTCATGACAATCTAGCTTGTTATACTAAGAATTTAGCGACTCAACACATACATAGCCGTTCAACTACTCACTCAGTTTACAAGCATGTTTTAGTATCCTAGCCTGCACAACTAGTTGGCCTTAATATGTACAAGTTTTATTGCATAATGCCTAAATCTGAAAAACACAGAGCAGTGCTTGGGATCCTTTTCCCCAATCACGCTCGCCAAAATGGAAAACGCCCCCACCCAGTTCCCGAAAGTTTTTGTAATCTTCCTGTAACTTTTCCTTATCCTTGTCCGACTCTTTCCCCTCCTTGTCCCCCGGAGGAGGGGCGTCCTCCAAGGGCAACAGGGAAAATATCTCCACAAATTCCCCCTTCCAGATCTTGTCCCTGACCTCGGGCTTTAGATGTAAGCCCAAGGGACCCGACCAGCACATATAGGCTGCCCCTCTAGCCACGTCGGCGACGCCTGCTGTACTATCCAGCACCCCCCTGTCACTTCCCCCTCCCTCCCCCGTGGCCGCGGTGGGCACCGGAGGCTGAGTCACATGAACGCTAGCCACTGCGCTAGGAACTGAACCCGTCTGCGGAGGGGACCCCACCGAACGCAGCTGACCATCCAACCCTTGGGATCCCTGCGCTAGCCCCCCTCGCTCCCACTGGGAAAACAGCTCCCGCAAACCCGACATGAACCCACCCAGCGTGGACACCCCAGCAAGCGCAGGAACATGTGACTCACCTGGCGGTGCCCCAGTGATACCGGAGAAACTGACGGAAGCCAAGCACAGAGAGATGGACACAGGTTTCTTCAGGAAGGAAGAGATTCTTTATTGGATCACCGATCGGGACTCAGAGGAACTAATGTCACCAAAATACAGCAAGCTCTGAGCCCCGGACAATAGTGCAGGCTCCTTATATAGGCACATAACTCCTCCCATATTAAGCTCCACCCGCACATTCTCTTGACCAATCAATACAAATAAGAATTAACTTCCTGCTTGACCGCATGGCTTGTCCAGCACAATGGAGGAGGGGAATACTATATCCTGTATTCTTGCACATGCTCCGTACACTACTGATCGTATCTTGCCTCGTGCAACCAACTGATCGATACGTCAGCATATGCACGTACACATGCCACGTGGTAATCTCGGCCTACTAAATTTTTTTTTACCGAGATTCAACCACATTCCCCCCTTTGATGCCTCTTGATATTTCACAATTACTTGAGGCATCACTTAACCTTGGTTTGCATACACCGCAAGTTACCTTGAACCAGACCAGACTTATCTTATGATGTGAATCTTCAACACTCATCTTCCTGCATTGGTTCTCCCTGATCTAGAGCCTTATATTTATAAATTGCCATTATCTGTGCAGCAGCCTTCCTCTCTGCTATATTTTCTATCAGGCTTTGCACAGACCTAACTACTAAGGGTATAAGACACGGCAGGAGTAGACACAACATTAAAATTAGTAGGACTCCACCAACCACTGCCTTAACCCCTCCAAACCACTCATACCAGCTACCAAACCAACTACTTGGATTATACCCTTTCCATACCTGTGTAGGCACATGCGCTAGTTTAACCATATGGCTAGTAAGCTCAGCTATTGCTTGCCCTTCGTCATCTATTTGAAGACAGCAATTGCTCAGGTTAAACTTCCCACATACACCTCCCTCTACTGCCAAAAGGTAATCCAAGGCAAATCTATTTTGGTATACTGCTGTCCTCATCCTGGTATTGTGCTTCGCTAGAAGATTGAGCGCTTGTGATGTCTCGTTAGTAATGATCTCAACCACTGCCTGTAATCTTATAATACGGTTGAGCATATAAATTGGGGTTCTATAACCAAAGGTACCATCCTCTGCCCACGTGGCTGGCCCATAGTAATCTATAATACGCTGGGGAGGCCATTCATTATCTTCCCAGGTGCCTATCTCTATGGGTCCTCTTTTCTTCCTATGATTCACATCATACACTTTAACACCTAAAGTCTCACCTGTTTCAATAGGTAACAAGAAGAAGGATGGTTTGAGCATACCCAACACACATGCCCCTTCCCAGTCCTGTGGCAACTCCGAATAGGCTTTCTTACAACAGATCCAGTAGGGCTCTCCAGTTAGATGTGATGGATAAATCAAACCATACATCCTTTAAATTGGCGTATCTAGCAAACGGGTTAGATGGTTCTGAGACATTTGAAGCCGACCACCAAGTTGTATTCTTTGTATCATCATCATAAGCTTTTTGCCCTAGACAAGTTAATTCTCCTACAGAAGTATTATACATCATTCCTTTCCTTGCTATGCAAAAATAACCTATGATGGAGGTCTTTAATCTCCACTCAGATTTACCTCTAACACTCATATGATAATCGGCTTGTGTAGATATTAATTGGTCAACTGCCTCAGAACCGGACATTACCTCCTTTGCTTCCCAAGGCCATTGGTCTCCCATGTTAGTACCTCCACACACATAGCAGTTGGTAACATTAAGACTACCGGCAATACTTTCAGCTAAATCAATAAACAGGTTTTTAGCATTATGTGGGATCTTATTATCTATGCTCATCTCTTCATAAAAGGAATGGTATACTTGATGAGTCTGGGAGGATACCGTATCAGTCTCTATCCCTATAAACAATACTGTCCCAGGATCTAAACCCGTCCCATATATTTGAAACCCAAATAAATTACCATATTTATCTAAGAACTTGTCGGGGTTATTTATAAGTATATGGACTGGATTGCATTCCATAGACTTACAATATGGACTGGTAGGCAACTTAGTCACAATCATGTCCTTGTCTACTGTCTGTCCCCAAGTTGCCCACCCCACACAAGACCAATATGGGCAAAAGTTATAATCTCTATTTGGGCATCTAGGGCTCACATACTTATTTTTACTACTGGGACAAATATATTTATCGTTAGACCCATACGTCCTCTCCCATCTAAGATCCCCACATACATTCCACGGCTTTCTACCACTTGATATCGCCTTACACGCATCAAATAGCAGAACACCCGAAGAATGTACGGATTCTAATACCGTCTTATTAATTAGGGTCCCCTGAGGATCTCCATTCCTGAGAGTCAACCAAATTGTACGGGGTTGGACTGAAGCACTTAGGTTCTCCTACTCCTAAATGGCACACACTATATTCTATATTTAAGTATCTACATCTTGATACATCTCCTTTACACTTGTATTGCGAATGCCAAATTAGGGTTTGGGAAATATGGTTACCTGTTCTTGTAGTCTTAATGCATACCTCACAGCTAGGAGTGTCGGTACCTCTACCTTCCTGAATATGAAAATACACATATAAAAACATTATTAAGAATACATCTTTCGTCGTCATCCTCAGTCTTCGTCCGTGCGAAGGCACCTCAGCTTCCAGGATGTAAGGGCTGCAGGGAATGGAGTTCTGCTCGTCTTCACAGGGGTCCCTTCGAGACTTTTCCTGACTTATACACTCGTTGGTGAGCGGACAGGCTTTATTATGGCCTTCTCACTCACTTACCAAATCTCTGAAACAATAAAATTTGTAATCCACAAGGTTCCCTCGTCACTCGACTGAGTCGTGCGCTTTAACCGGATCTTGCAGGGATTCTCTGGATCTGCTGTAGCTTGCCAAGAATCGACTGCTGCTGGTTTAACCCTGGAGTGATGTATCCACGGAGTCACTTCGGCTACTTTTATCGCTGTAGGGGTAGACAAAAGAACAACATAAGGACCTCTCCACTTGGGCCCTAACGGTACATTATTCCACTCTTTAATCCACACTTGGTCTCCTGGGTGGTAACTATGAACTGGGGGATAAATATTCACATGTAATCTATCTTGTACCCATTTCTGTACCTCCTCCATAGTCTTAACCAACTCTACAACCTGCTGCCGGGTAATTCCTTCTCCCAACTGACTCAAATCCCCCCTTAAGTTACCAAGTACGGGAGGTGGACGCCCATACATGATCTCAAAAGGAGAGAGACCCATCCTTCTGGTAGGTGTACTGCGAATTCGCAACAGAGCTATGGGCAAGAGAACGTTCCACTTAAGTTGGGTTTCCTGACACATTTTAGCCAACTGATTCTTAATAGTTCTATTCATTCTCTCTACCTTACCAGAACTCTGGGGTCTATATGCCGTATGAAGCCTCCACTTTATACCAAGCATATGAGTCAGTTGTTGTAGACACTGATGAACAAAAGCTGGACCATTGTCCGATCCTATAGAGCAGGGTAGTCCATATCGGGGTATTATTTCGCGTAGCAGGAATCTCACAACTTCTCCTGCTTTCTCTGTACGAGTAGGACATGCTTCTACCCAGCCTGAATAGGTACACACAACTACCAGTAGGTAGCGATGTCCACCAGATTTAGGCATCACTGTATAGTCAATTTGTAAATCGGACATGGGGAGTCCCCCCATAAACTGGACTCCTGGTGGCTTTACTGGTCCTTGCCTTGCATTATTTTTAGCACACGTTACACATCTTCGTACAATGGCCTGAGTCAAGTTGGACAATCTTGGTATGTAGAAATGTTTTCTGAGAGATTCTTCTGTACTGTCTCTCCCAGAATGTGTCCCGTTGTGATAGTTTTGGACAATTTCTACCGCTAGTGATGCTGGAATGACTATTCTTCCATCTTCTAACTGATACCATCTGTTCTCCAAATACTTTCCAGGTTCAGTCTTTAACCACTCCTCTTCTTGAGCTGTATAAACTGGAGTCCATTGAGACAGTGGAGTTGGTATAAGAGCAGCTATATGCTCCACATACTCTTGTCTTCCCGATTCAGCGGCACGCTTAGCTGCACTATCTGCCATCCGATTTCCTTTGGTTACATCACCATCTCCTCTCAGATGCGCTCGGCAATGTATAATACCGACTTCTTTCGGCTCCCACACTGCTTCCAATAGTTGTAGGATTTCAGCTGCGTACTTGATTTCTTTGCCTTCTGAATTCAATAGTCCTCTTTCTTTATACAAAGCTCCGTGGGCATGAGTGGTTAAAAACGCATACTTGGAGTCCGTGTAGATGTTCACTCTTAAACCTTCAGCCAATTGTAACGCTCGGGTCAGTGCTATCAATTCTGCCTTTTGTGCTGATGTTCCTTTTGCCAGTGGCCGAGCTTCTATCACCTTGTCTATCGTTGTTACTGCATATCCTGCATAGCGGATCCCTTCTTTCACATAACTACTGCCGTAGGTGTAATATTGAACATCGGGGTTCTGGATGGGAAAATCACGAAGATCTGGTCTACTTGAAAATACTTCATCCATTACTTCCAAACAATCATGTTGACTTTCAGTAGGTTGTGGCAAAAGGGTAGCTGGATTTAAGGTATTTACAGTCTCTAAATGCACTCTTGGGTTTTCACACAACATTGCTTGATACTTGGTCATACGGCTGTTACTAAACCAATGATTTCCTTTGTAATCCAGCAACGTCTATACTGCATGTGGGACTCGTACATAAAGTTCTTGACCCAGAGTGAGTTTATCGGCTTCAGCTGCTAGCAGGGCGGCTGCAGCTACGGCTCTTAGACAAGGTGGACGTCCGCTGGCCACTGCATCCAGTTGCTTAGACATGTAGGCAACAGGTCTTTGCCATGATCCCAAGTACTGTGTCAATACTCCCACAGCCATTCTTCTTTGCTCATGTACATACAGGTAGAATGGTCGTGTGTGATCAGGTAGACCTAATGCTGGGGCACTCATCAAAGCCTTCTTCACATCTTCAAATGCCGTTTGCTGTTCTTGAGTCCATAAGAAGGGGTCGTGCTCTGTACCTTTGATAGCTGCATACAGAGGTTTTGCCAGTATCGCGTAGCTGGGAATCCATATCCTACAGAAGCCTGCTGCCCCCAAGAATTCTCGCACTTGTCTTCTATTCTTGGGTATCGGTATTTGGCACACAGCTTCTTTTCTCTCTGGCCCCATAATTCTTTGACCTTCAGAGATATGGAATCCCAGATATTTGACAGTTGGCAAACACAACTGAGCCTTCTTTCTAGACACCTTGTATCCTGCCTTCCAGAGAATGTGTAGTAGATCGTGCGTTGCTTGCTGACATATTTCCTTTGTAACTGCTGCTATCAACAAGTCATCTACATATTGTAACAATACACACTCTCCTGGGATGGACTCGAAATCCAGTAGATCTTGACTTAGAGCTGAACCAAATAGGGTAGGTGAATTTTTAAACCCTTGGGGCAGTCTTGTCCAGGTCATTTGGCGTTTTGAGCCCGTCACAGCGTTTTCCCATTGGAAAGCAAAGATACATTGGCTTTCTGTGGCAATTCGGAGGCAAAAGAAGGCATCTTTGAGGTCTAGGACTGTAAAGTAAGTAGCCCCGCCCGGAATTAAAGCAAGCAGGTTATATGGATTGGGCACAACTGGATGTATACTAACAACCGCATCATTGACTGCTCTCAAGTCCTGCACAGGTCGATACTCATCTGTACCGGGCTTTTGAACAGGCAGCAATGGGGTGTTCCAGGGGGAAGTACAGAATTTTAGGATACCATACCGTATGAACTTATCCAGATAAGATTGGATGTTCTTCTTAGCCTTCTGCGGGATGTGATATTGTCTTAGGCTCACTGGATAAACCCCAAGTTTTAGTTCAATTTTAATAGGTGGAATATTGCGGGCCAGTCCTGGTGGGTTGTTCTCTGCCCAAACTCCTGGTATGTTGAATAAGGATTCATCACTCCTAGGGTTTTGGATAGTCAACACTGTATAAAGTCGCCACTCTTCTTCCTTTGGTACGGATAATGTCATAATACCTGAAGGTCCATTAAACTTTAAGGATGTTGTTCCATTTGCGCTGCTGGATAGTACCTATCTTCCCTTACACTTCCTCTGTTCCCATTACTTCCTCTATTACCATTGCTCCCTCCGGGGCCTCCTCTACCTCTCGCTCTGCCTCTAAAGTTTCCGTAACCTGCCCTGGGTAGGTCTCTCTCGTACTGCTCTCTTTGCGGACACTCGTTTCTCCAATGCCCTTCTTCCTTGCAATATGCGCACTGATTCCTACTCAAAGGCTCCCTATTCCATCTACTATCGCCTCTATCTGGGCCCCGTCTATCTACGCCTGCGATCGCTACCGCTAGCATATCAGCCTTTTTACGCATCTTGCGCTCTTCCTCTTTCTTTGTCTCTGTTTCCCTGTTCATGTATACTTTATTTGCTACCTCCATTAGTTGGGTGATAGACATTCCTGCAAACCCTTCTAACTTTTGTAGCTTGCGCTTAATATCTCCGTAGGCTTGGCTGACAAAGGCGGAGTTTACCATTCGGGAATTATCAGCGTCTTCCGGATTAAAGGGGGTATACAAGCGGTATGCCTCCAATAATCGGTCATAAAAGACACTGGGCGCTTCATCACTTTTCTGAATCACCTCAACTGTCTTCGACATATTAATAGCTTTCTTCCCTCCGGCTTTCATGCCAGCAATTATAGCGTCTCTATAGGCTTTGAGTTGAACCATATCTGCGCCATTAACATTCCAATCGGGATCGGTATTAGGGTAATGTGTTGCGGCCCATGCTGCCGGATTGGCTTGATTTAAAGCACGGGCTCTATCCTCTAGCGCTTTAATGGCCGCTTGGTTAATCCTTGTCCTTTCCTCATTATTAAACAATGTCATTAATAACTGCTGGCAATCAGCCCATGTCGGATTATGTGTCTGAACTATCAAGGTGAACAGATCGGTCATAGCTTGTGGTTTCTCAGTGTACGAAGAATTGTGGGTCTTCCAATTCAAGAGATCGGTAGTCGTGAACGGGACATATACGAAGACTGGGTCAGCATGTGCCATTTGACCTGCGGCATCGAGATAGGCTGACCCAGGATTCAGACGAAGAGGCATCTGATAATGTTTGAGTTGTTGGGTACCGGTCAGTTGTCTGGTTAGTATAGGGCTACGTGAAGGGGCGTCAGTTATGGGTTCCAGTCGGGGGGTAATAGGGCATGAGGATGTGGGAGCTTGATTTTGGGAAAAGCTAGTAAATAGAATACTCCCAGCCGAGCTAGAAGAAGCTTGACCGGAAGTTTGAAGTGGCGCCAAATCAGGATATTCAGATCTAACGGGGGTTGGTTCTGGTTCCGGAAGGGGAGGTTTAATACGAGGGGGGGTGGATTCTGTACTGGAGGAGGAAGCGGAAGTGGATGAGGGCAATGAGGGGAGGGGTATAGAACTTCCTGCACTCGCGTCACCTCTTCCTGTAGGGAAGTAAGGGGGCGGCAAAGGGATCTCGGACTCAGGGGGCGTGTCCAAAATGGGCCTAACCATAGTCCTAGTGGACAAACAAGTCCTGGCCACCATGAGGCGACATTGCTCCTCGTGGCATATCTGAATCCATTTTGGCGAGTCGTTTACGGCCTGTCTCCAACAATCAATATATGGAAACTGTCCGTAAAGTTCAGGCCTACCTGACACAGCCACGTGTACACGCTGTATCAGGGTTGGATCCAAACTACCACGTGGCGGCCATGCCGTAACCAAAATAGGCCACTCCCTAGTGCACAAAGTGACCAAACGTACAGGAGACATTTTAACCCCAAAATCACATGTTTTAAATCCCTTTTTAAAATGCTTTACCATACAACCTAAGGGATCCAAAATCGTTGACTCCGACGCGCCCATACTTATCAATAGAACGTCGTTGACAACGAATACTATGCACGCGTTCTATTCAACAGTCACACCCGTTTCCTCTGGCAACAGCACCACGTGGTACGGTTACCAAGTGAAACGTACACAATAACACAATAAACACTCAGGGAATTCCCGTACACACACAGCTGTTACACCAGTCACTAAATAATCAATATTATGCCCTTTGGCGAAACTATACAGTCACCCACGCTATAATTCTCTATATACGAATTACCCGTCTATAACACACCCCAGTAACATCGTCTTTTACAAATAGCGGTTACAGTACGGTTAGCATAGGTTAAAGCACAATTTAAGGTCACAATACAATTATTAGTGGTTATGGTGTTAAACATGCAATAGACGACAATGATTAGTACTTATATACAGTGTCAGTAAATATACAGGGTTATGGTACCGTGCACTATGACACAGCAACACACTATTAACACTCTCGCTAGACGGCTGAGCTCGCGCTATCTAACAAGATATACACTTTACTAACAATCTTTAACACATATACAATCCCAACTAAACTATTGGCCAGTACCTTGAATGGACTACCTAAAACTATGTACACCCGTTTTGGTTAGCCACACTGCCCAAGCACCACATATAGCGAACTAGAGGGCGGAATTTACACAGAACCCTCTTAGTCTATTTACTCTATCAAAAATCTAGTGGGTTCCAAATTTACACGCCTTCCCACTTAGCCAAGATAGGTTTAGATCTAGCGAACCGAATTTACACAGACGCCGCTTAGTCTCCCGGTCCCTCCGACCTAGCGAACAAAATATACACCCTAGAACGCTAGTCTAGACAAGACACCGGTGTCCGGCTAGGGCTATTTACACAGAACCCCGCCTGACTCCAAACCAAATCAAACGGTCTTACTAAAGAGCGTTCGATTGAGCGGTGCGCCTTCGCTCCTTCCCTCCGACAGAGGGGGCAGATTCCATACACAGATTTAAACCCCTTTTGGGCCTACCGCACAATCGGTATACCCCTAGTGGGTCTGCCGTCTAAAACAGCAGTTGTCTTACCTCCTCGTTCCTGAACCTGAGTTCACACTCATCGACGGGGACACCCCAGCACTTCTTACGTAGAGGCCGATGATCTCCTGGACAACAGACCAGTGGCGCCGAGACGAAGGGAGGTCCACGCAGAAGTTCAGGGGTGCAGCCGTAGAGAACGTGGGCAAAGATAGACCGTCTCACGCCTCTGCCTCTCAGCTACCGTTGAACGATGAGCTTCCCGGCCAATGCACCAAATGATACCGGAGAAACTGACGGAAGCCAAGCACAGAGAGATGGACACAGGTTTCTTCAGGAAGGAAGAGATTCTTTATTGGATCACCGATCGGGACTCAGAGGGACTAATGTCACCAAAATACAGCAAGTTCTGAGCCCCGGACAATAGTGCAGGCTCCTTATAACTCCTCCCATATTAAGCTCCACCCGCACATTCTCTTGACCAATCAATACAAATAAGAATTAACTTCCTGCTTGACCGCATGGCTTGTCCAGCACAATGAAGGAGGGGAATACTATATCCTGTATTCTTGCACATGCTCCGTACACTACTGATCGTATCTTGCCTCGTGCAACCAACTGATCGATACGTCAGCATATGCACGTACACATGCCACGTGGTAATCTCGGCCTACTAAATTTATTTTTACCGAGACCCGCTAGCGGCACCAGAGCAGCAACAGAAACCTGTGAAGAGGATTCCATGGTTTGATCAGCACTACTTCACTACAGCTCCAGACGCCATCTGGTGGACGGATCTGGTAACAGCACCCAGAGCCTGAGGAAGCAGTGAAGAGATCGTGAGCCCACACCCCTGCTCAGGAGGCTGCAGAGACAGGTAAGTAGGGGGGGGGGAGGGGACCCCAGGGGCAGGTGGGAACCAGTGGCCAGGGGAGAGGAGGACAGAGGGGGAAGGAAGGCAGAGTAGGACAGAGGGAAATAGAGAGAGGGAACAGAGGTGGGGGGGGGAGAAAAAGGCCCAGAAGAGGCCCCCAGAAGTGAGGACCCGGCGGGGGGACCTCCGGGCCTGAGAGAAGCGGGGGAGCAAGGGGGGAGCAAGGGCAGGGGAAGAAACTACTAAGCACGCGGACCCCCCGGAGGAATGGGGCGGGGGGAGAAAAGGAGAGTGGACAGGCTGGATGGGGCCCAGAGGCCCGGGGATCATGGCGGACACCCCCACCCCAGTCGATGTCCGGGACCCCGCATGGATGGGGCGGACGTGTGAAGGGGAAAGGGAGGGAGACCCATGAGGGATGGGAAGCCCAGAACTTGGGGAAGAACCCCCCCCCACCCCGCGGCAGTGGGAGAGGCCCACTCTGCGTGCCCCGCAGGGGCCTACTCACCACTGCCGGCTGTGAGGTGGGGGCCTCGGGCGGCATCCCGCTCACCACCCGGGCCAGAGTACTTGAAGGCCGATGAGGATGGAGGCCCACGTGAGAAGCCGCTGCCCGGCCTCCTGATTACTCGGATTTGTAATCTCACCTCTCTCCCTGCAGCCAGCACACAGCAGGAGCAGGGCAGTGAAGTCAGCCGTCCTCCTCTGATGATGTCAGAAGGGGGCGGGACTTCTACTGCTCCCAGACTCCCCAGCGGGCCTGACTGCAGCTCCAGCCTCCCAGCCGACCACCAGTTGAAAGGTTCTCCCTCTCTGGCCCAAGGTAAGCTTCTGGGAGGGGAAGGGGGTGGGGAAGAAGCATTTTTATTTTTTTTTAAATCAAAACGTTTTTTTTTCAGCCCCTTTCTACAGCCCCTGCCCCCACCATACTCCCCCTGCCCCCACCATACTCCCCCTGCCCCCACTATACTCCCCCTGCCCCCACTATACTGCCCCTGCCCCCACTATACGGCCCCTGCCCCCACTATACGGCCCCTGCCCCCACCATACTCCCCCCTGCCCCACCATACTCCCCCCTGCCCCCACCATACTCCCCCTGCCCCCACCATACTCCCCCTGCCCCCACCATACTCCCCCCTGCCCCCACCATACTTCCCCTGCCCCCACTATACTGCCCCTGCCCCCACTATACGGCCCCTGCCCCCACTATACTCCCCCCTGCCCCCACTATACTCCCCCCTGCCCCCACCATACTCCCCCTGCCCCCACTATACGGCCCCTGCCCCCACCATACTCCCCCCTGCCCCCACCATACTCCCCCTGCCCCCACCATACTCCCCCTGCCCCCACCATACTCCCCCCTGCCCCCACCATACTTCCCCTGCCCCCACTATACTGCCCCTGCCCCCACTATACGGCCCCTGCCCCCACTATACTCCCCCCTGCCCCCACTATACTCCCCCCTGCCCCCACCATACTCCCCCTGCCCCCACCATACTCCCCCTGCCCCCACCATACTCCCCCTGCCCCCACCATACTCCCCCTGCCCCCACTATACTCCCCCTGCCCCCACTATACTCCCCCTGCCCCCACTATACTCCCCCTGCCCCCACTTTACGGCCCCTGCCCCCACTATACGGCCCCTGCCCCCACCATACTCCCCTGCCACCTCTATAGCCCCTGCCCCCACCATACTCCCCCTGCCCCCACCATACTCCCCCTGCCCCCACCATTCTCCCCCTGCCCCCACCATTCTCCCCCTGCCCCCACCATTCTCCCCCTGCCCCACCATACTCCCCCTGCCCCCACCATTCTCCCCCTGCCCCCACCATTCTCCCCCTGCCCCTACCATTCTCCCCCTGCCCCCACCATACTCCCCCTGCCCCCACTATACTCCCCCTGCCCCCACTTTACGGCCCCTGCCCTCACCATACGGCCCCTGCCCCCACCATACTTCCCCTGCCCCCACCATACTCCCCCTGCACCCACCATACTCCCCCTGCCCCCACCATACTCCCCTGCCACCTCTATAGCCCCTGCCCCACCATACTACCCCTGCCACCTCTATAGCCCCTGTCCCCACCATACTGCCCCTGCCCCCGCCCCCTCTACAGCCCCTCTATGCCCCTGCCCCACTATACTGCCCCTGCCCCCTCTATAGCCCCTGCCCCACCATACTACCCCTGCCCCCTCTACAGCCCCTCTACAGCCTCTGCCCCACCATACTACCCCTGCCCCTTAACAGCCCCTCTATAGCCCCTGCCCCACCATACTACCCCTGCCCCTTAACAGCCCCTCTATAGCCTCTGTCCCCACTCTACTGCCCCATGTGCCCCTCTCCAGCACTTCTATTTCCCTCTATAGACCCTGCCCCACCATACTGCCCATGTCCCCTCTACGTCCATCTATAGCCCCTGCCCCACCATACTGCCCCATGTGCCCCTCTACAGCACCTCTATAGCCCCGTGCCCCCTATACAGCCCATGCCCCCCTCTACAGCCCCTGTCCCCACTATACTGCCCATGCCCCCTCTATTGCTTTTGTGCCCCCCTCTTTATCCCGTGTGCCTCCTCTATTTCCCTCTACTGCCTCTGCCCCCCTTTCACACGCGTCTACTGCCCCTGTCTTCCCCCTCTACTTCCTCTACCCGCCTCAACAGCCCCTGTCCCCCCCTCTACTTCCCATTTACCCCCTACCATACTGTCCCTGTGACACCACTTTATTGCCACAGTGTCCCTCGTTACAGCCTGTGCCCACACCATACTGCCCCTGTGTCCCCCTCTACTGCCCCTGTTTCCCATCATACTGCCCCGTTTCCAACCACATTTCCCCTTTGCTCCCACCACAGCCCCTATACTCCCTTCTACAGCCTCTAACTCCCTTACTTCACATCCCTTCCACCCCATAACTCCAGTACAGCCCCTATTCCCTTACTACAGTCCTTACCCCCACTACAGCCCCTCTCCCCCAATTGCTGCCCATATCCCCCACACTACAGCCCCTGTTCCCACTTGCAGCCATCAACCTACTACTTCAGTCCCTAACCCCCTACTACAGCCCCAATTCCCCACTACATTTCCTAAGCCCCCAATGACAGCCCCTAACTCTCAACTACAGCCCCTGTCCCCCTACTACAGCCCCTAACTCCTCAATTAGAGCCCCCCCCCAAGATTAGGTTCTGGATCTGCCCCTGCTCTGTATACCTGTCTGCATGTCTCTGTATGACTATGTCTGTCTGTGTATGAAAGTGTATGTATGTCTGTGTCTGTATGTCTCTATGACTGTGTCCGTGTGTTTCTGAATGTCACTGTATGCCTGTGTCTGTATGTCTCTGTATGACCGTATCCATATGTCTCTGTATGCCTTGTTCTGTATATCTTTGTGTGACTGTCTGTGTATATATGTCCCTGCATGCCTGTGTAAGTATGTATCTGCATGCCTGTATGTATCTGTATGCCTTGTTCTGTATGCCTGCATCTTCATGTCTCTGTATGTCTGTGTTTGTATAAATGTGTCTTTATTTATCTATATGCCAGTGTCTGCATGTCTCTGTGTGTGTCTGTATGACTGTATGTCTGTGTACCTCAGAAAAGGGCTGTGGAAAAGAAAGACACACAAAGGGGCTGGGGGGAAAGGAGATACACATGGGGGTTGTAAGAGACATACAAGGGGGTGTAAGACACACTAAAGGGGGGTACAATACACTACATGGGGATTTCAAAAGGCTGGATATGAGACATCGCTAAAGGGGGGGGGAGGGGGGGGGCGGCAAAATTCATCTTCGCCTGTGTAGCCAAAAATCCTTGCACCGGCCCTGTATGTATCTTCAAATCTGAAGTAATTGTTTTGTAGAATCAATGTCAGGAGTTCCAACACGAATTCTATAGGCGGGCCATGGTATACCATCGATCTTGTCAATACTTGCCTCATAGCCTCCACACCCTCATCGTGGGGGATAATTGTGTAGAGGCTCTGTACATCCATGGTTATGAGGATGGGTTTGTGTTCTCCATATTGTATTCCCTTGATATTGGAGATCAGCGTCGGAGTGTCTTTGATGCAAGTATGTAATTGCTTAACTGGACCTTGAAATAGATGGTCTAACCACTTGGCTATAGGCTCTAGGACGCTTCCTATCGCCGAGACTATGGGGCGTCCTGGTGGTTGAGCAGGATGTTTGTGTATTTTGGGAATAGTATAGATGATGGGTGTTCTTGGATAAGGTTTAGTGAGGTATTGGCGCAGTTCTAAATCAATGTAGCCAGCTGTTAATCCCATAGTTAGGACTTCATCAATTTTATTTTGGATGCTCCTTGTGGGGTCTCCATTCAGTGGCATATAGGTGTTTCGATCCATTAACTGTGTTTTCAGCTCTGTGGCATACTGGGTGTAGTCCATTATCACAATTCCGCCACCTTTGTCCGCTGACCGTATTATGATCGTAGGATCTTCTGCCAAGTCTGTGATGATCTTCCTTTGCTGCCTAGACATATTGTGTCTTCTGCTATGATCTTGCTGCATATACCTCACGGCATCCTTATTCATAACTGTCAGAAATGACTTGATGGATGCTTTATTTGATGTAGGGTCAAACGTAGATTTGACTCGAAAAGGTCCCCTTGTGTTCCCCTTATTACACACTGCTTCATCGTTAAAGTTAGAAAAATGATCTTTAAGTCTCAATGTTCTACCAAATTTATGCAGCTCCACTTTCCATTTGAATTGATCTGGTCTTGATGTCGGTACAAACGATAGGCCCCTGCTCAGGAGGTCTATTTCTGCTGCACCTAGTGGCCTCTGTGACAGATTAAATATAGGGATTATCTCCTGTGTGGAGGTTTTCCCTGTGCAAATCTGTTTCCCCTTGTGGCCTCTCCGTGTCCTGTTTCTGCGCCTCCTCTGTCTCGGCTCCTCGTCACTGCGCCTCCTCCCACATTGTCTAAAAAAGTTGCCCTATTCGCTTGGGTAGAGTTGGTCATATCGGTATCTGAGGCTGATTCGCCCGAAGTGATATCTATCGTAGGTATTTTGGGTCGTTGGATCCTCCTACGTGGTCTCCTGGGCCTCTGTGGGTTGGTCCTGCCCGTTAACCACCCATATACCCTATGGTCAAGGTAGTCCTGGGTTACTTTTTTAAACTTTTGTTTCTTGAAGTGTATGAGTTCTGTTTTGTATTTCAAAATCTCCTCCTTAAGTTTCTGTGTTGCCTTTATACCCTCTGGTGATGCCAATAGCAGTGCGTGTTCTGTTTCCACTGCTGTAATTTTGAGGTTAGTGTCGTTTAGATCCGTTTTGACATCTTTAATGATTATAAGCATTAGATCTAGTGATGCTTTGTTCAGGACGTGCGTCCAATCTCTACATACAGTAGCTTTTGCCCGTCCAATAGTTGGTATGTTGTGTATTCTGAACCCTCTTGGGACTCTCTTAGCTTTAAAATAATCAGATAGAAAGATGCCATGTAGATCCAAGTCGACTTGTTTTCGGTATAGGCGTAGGAGTTTGAAGTAAACATCTCTCACTGTCAAATTATGTGGGAGTTCAGAGCTTGATTGTTGCCACAGGATGGTGTCAGCATCCTCCTGAGAAAAATATAGTGTTTCTGCCTCAGTGCAGTATGCCCCTGCTTGCACTAAAAATTCGTCCATGATGAAAAAATACTTTTGTACAAAAATAGCATCCAAAAAAAGGCTACTAATGGCCAATATTACAGTTATGCAGGGGCGGACTGACCGGTCGGGCACTTCGGACGTGGTCCGAGGGCCCGGCCGGGAGGGGGGCCCGCCGCAGCCGTGCACATAATGTGCACGGCTGCAAAGTTATTTCAGTGTGGAGATCGGGGAGATCGGAGCCTGGTCCGGCGCTGTAATATCCACTTACTGCTGTATCAGGAGGTGGAGGAGGAGGGGCCCGGTCCTGTGCGCGGAGGCGCGTCGACGTCACTACGTGACGCGATGACGTCGACGGGCGCCGCCTGCACGGGACCGGAATCCACATGGGTCGGTCATCTTCACATCCCAGGCCCAGCAACCAGCCAGGTAAGCCACAGACCCCCCGGCCAGCCACAGACCCCCAGGCCCCCGGCCAGCCACAGACCCACAGGGCCCCAGGCCAGCCACAGGGCCCCCGGCCAGCCACAGGGCCCCAGCCACAGGGCCCCAGCCACAGGGCCACAGGCCCCCAGGGCCCCAGCCACAGGGCCACAGGGCCCCAGCCACAGGGCCCCAGGCCCCAGCCAGCAAGCCACAGGGCCCCAGGCCCCAGCCAGCAAGCCACAGGGCCCCAGGCCCCAGCCAGCAAGCCACAGGGCCCCAGGCCCCAGCCCCAGGGCCCCAGGCCCCAGCCACAGGCCCCAGGCCAGCCAGCCACAGGGCCCCAGCCACAGGCCCCAGGCCAGCCAGCAAGCCACAGGCCCCAGGCCAGCCAGCAAGCCACAGGCCCCAGGCCAGCCAGCAAGCCACAGGCCCCAGGTCAGCCAGCAAGCCCCAGGCCCCAGCCAGCAAGCCCCAGGCCCCAGCCAGCAGACCCCAGGCACCAGCCAGCAGACCCCAGGCCCCAGCCAGCAGGCCCCAGGCCCCAGCCAGCAGGCCACAGGGCCCCAGGCCCCGGCCCCAGGCCCCAGCCAGCAAGCCACAGGGCCCCAGGCCCCAGCCAGCAAGCCACAGGGCCCCAGGCCCCAGCCAGCAAGCCACAGGGCCCCAGGCCCCAGCCAGCAAGCCACAGGGCCCCAGGGCCCAGCCAGCAAGCCACAGGGCCCCAGCCAGCAAGCCACAGGGCCCCAGCCAGCAAGCCACAGGGCCCCAGCCAGCAAGCCACAGGGCCCAGCCAGCAAGCCACAGGCCCCAACCAGCAGGCCCCAGGACTCAGCCAGCAGGCCACAGGGCCCCAGGCCCCGGCCCCAGGCCCTAGCCACAGGGCCCCAGGCCCTAGCCACAGGGCCCCAGCCAGCAAGCCACAGGGCCCCAGGCCCCAGCCAGCAAGCCACAGGGCCCCAGCCAGCAAGCCACAAGGCCCCAGCCAGCAAGCCACAGGGCCCCAGCCAGCAAGCCACAGGGCCCCAGCCAGCAAGCCACAGGGCCCCAGCCAGCAAGCCACAGGGCCCCAGGCAGCAAGCCACAGGCCCCAGCCAGCAGGCCCCAGGCCCCAGCTAGCAGGCCACAGGGCCCCAGGCCCCAGCCAGCAAGCCACAGGGCCCCAGGCCCCAGCCAGCAAGCCACAGGGCCCCAGGCCCCAGCCAGCAAGCCACAGGGCCCCAGGCCCCAGCCAGCAAGCCACAGGGCCCCAGGCACCAGCCAGCAAGCCACAGGGCCCCAGGCCCCAGCCAGCAAGCCACAGGCCCCAGCCAGCAAGCCACAGGCCCCAGCCAGCAAGCCACAGGCCCCAGGCCAGCCAGCAGGCCCCAGGCCAGCCAGCCCCAGACCCCAGGCCAACTAGCTGGCCAGCCAGCCACAGGCCCCAGGCCAGCCGGCCCCAGGCCAGCCAGCCACAGGCCCCAGGCCAACTAGCCAGCCAGCCAGCCACAGGCCCCAGGCCAACTACCCAGCCGCCGACAGGCCAGCAGCCGGCGACAGGTCGGCCACAGCAGCCGGCCACAGGCACCCACAGCCCTGCAGCTGGCCACCACAAGCCAGCCGGCCCAAAGGCCAGCAGCCGCCCACAGGCCAGCACCCGCCCACAGGCCAGCAGCCGGCCACAGGCCAGCAGCCGGCCACAGGCCAGCAGCCGGCCACAGCCCAGCAGCCGGCCACTACAGGCTGCCAGCCAGCCTGCCTATAGCAAGCCCACAGCCTGCCACAGGCCTACAGCCAGCAACAACACAGCCTGCCAGCCAAAGCCAGTAGGCACACAGCCTGCCAGGTGCAGCCTGCCAGCCGGAGCCAGCAAGCCCACAGCCTGCCAGCCAGCAAGCCAACAGCCTGCCAACCGCAGCCAGCAAGCCCTTAGCCTGCCGGCAGTAGCCAGCTAGCCCACAGCCTGCCAGCAAGCCCACAGCCTGCCAGCCGCAGCCAGTAAGCCCACAGCCTTCCAGCAAGCCCACAGACTGCCAGCCAGCAACAGTAATTAAAGTAAGAGGAGCCAACTTGGCCTAGGTATCAGCGAGCTATGTTGTGCTGCTATATTGTGAATAGGAACCAGAGTGTTGGAGAGACCCCCCTCCAGGCCCCATTGGACTCCATTGTAGTCTCTAATGGGACCTGGAGGAAATTCTTTCTAACACACTCTCTAAAGGACACTGAGACCTCTGCTAGAATGCTCCCCCCCTCCATGGTCCATTAGCCCTCAATTGTAGTCTCTACAGGGGCCTGGAGGCGATGTTTCCAGCAGGGACACTGAGATGGCCTCCGTTAGAAAGACCCCCTTCCAAGCCTATTAGACTCCATTGTAGTCTCTAATAGGGCCTGGAGGAGATTCTTTCTAACACACTCTCTAAAGGACACTGAGATAGCCTCTGCTAGAAAGACCCCCCTCCATGGCCCATTAGCCCTCAATTGTAGTCTCTACTGGGGCCTCGAAGGGATTATTGCACTTTTGTTCCTTGTGTCTAAAGATTGTGTAGGGTGTGGCTGGAGGCAGTGCATGGAGGCGGGACATGGGTGGTGCTTGCTGCGGAGTATGGGTGGGGCCTGTAAGGGGGCCCTTGATTTATTTTGCCCGGGGGCCCTGAGGGTTCTCAGTCCGCCCCTGACGGAGGCCAATATATTTTTGGACGCGAAGATACCGCTGGAACGCACGGAAGTGCGAGTTGGAACGCAGACGTCACTTCCGGTGACATTTCAAGATTCGTAAAGCGGGAAAAAATACGACGATCAGCTGTGAGTCGGCAAGTTGATGATCAATCCGGAACCAAGCTTGAACACACCCACCACACTACCAATAGGATTAAGAGTAGTCTTATATATTGGGACTGCGGGATGAGGGAGGGTGCAGCGGGAATTTTTTCTTGTATGGAGATTGTTGATTGTGTATGATTATTTTAACCTAAGAGGTCCCTGATGAAGTTCTGATTGAACGAAACGCGTTGGACCAGTGCCTTTTATTTTATCAAAGAATAAAATATCTATTTTTCTATCATACTTATTGTTCCTGCTTTCCTTTTGGTTTCCGGATTTTTTGTATCTATTGCATCCAGTGGATCCAGTGTGTGACCCCCCTACAGGAGTAGGTGGTGGTAATTTCAAAGCGAATTCTCTACCTACAACTTGTGAGTGTTCCCGATAACGTGTCTGTTATAACATACTTGTAACGTTCTTCACTATGTTTGATTATTTTTTTATAGGTTCAGACAGCGTCTTCCCCTATCTGTGTATCCAAGAATCAATCGGCATAGGATAAAAACTGCCCACAATGTGTCCAACGCGTTTCTTCCCACTTCAGGGACTTCCTCAGGGACCTTGCAGCAGTGTGACAGGTTTAACAATGAATAAAAAACATTCCCTCTCCCTCCCTCTTAATTATACCCCACAATCAATAAGTAACGTTCATTCATAGGTTCCACCGATGAAGTTCAGCTGTTCGCAATCGGAATGCGATCACTTCCTGGTTCCGGGTATATGATGTCATCATGTTCCGTTGCGTGCGTGCCTCATGCGTTCCAATTGCGTTCCATAGATTTTTTTTTTTTTATATATAAAAAAATAAAGATCCATCGAAAAAAACAGAAAAAAATCTATGGAACGCAATTGGAACGTATGACGCACGCACGCAACGGAACATGATGACGTCATATACCCGGAACCAGGAAGTGATCGCATTCCGATTGCGAACAGCTGAACTTCATCGGTGGAACCTATGAATGAACGTTACGTATTGATTGTGGGGTGTATTTAAGAGGGAGGGAAAGGGAATGTTTTTTATTCATTGTTAAACCTGTCACACTGCTGCAAGGTCCCTGAGGAAGTCCCTGAAGTGGGAAGAAACGCGTTGGACACATTGTAGAACGCAATCAAGTTAGTTTGACATGACCTGTGCTTCATAAAACCATGCTGATTTTTGCGGATAACCATGTTCTTCTCAAGGAATTCTTGAATATTATCCCTTAATAACCTTTCAAATATTTTACCAGCCACAGAAGTTAAGCTCACAGGTCTATAATTTCCAGGCAAGGATTTTGAACCCTTTTTGAATATAGGAACCACATCTGCCTTCCTCCAATCCTCTGGAACACTTCCTGAAAGAAAAGAATCTTGAAAGATTAAAAACAGAGGTTCACTTATTTCTACACTTAGTTCCTTAAGTACACGTGGATGGATTCCGTCAGGCCCTGGAGCTTTGTTTATATTAACTTTCTTTAAATGCTGCAGCCCCTTGTCTTGAGTTAACCAATTACACTTATTCTGTAAGTTTTTAGTAGCAATCATTTGCACATCTATTGCCATGGGTTCTTCCTTAATATATACGGAGGAGAAATAGTTATTTAAAATTCCTGCCTTTTCCTGGTCTTCATTAACTAACACCCCCGTTTCAGTTTTTAGTGTGCCTACACTTTCATTTTTGTTTTGTTTTAAATTTATGTACTTAAAAAATGCTGTGGGGTTGGTTTTGCTCTCTTTAGCTATCATATTTTCATTTTGAAGTTTAGCAAGTCTAATTGACTTTTTGCACGCATTATTTGCTTCCTTATGTCTTTTATAAGATGCATCTGATTTGTCCGATTTAAATGCTTTAAATGCCCTTTTCTTATTTTAAATCTCTTGTTTTACTTCTCTACTAAGCCACATTGGTTTTAATTTGTTTCTTTTATATTTATTTCCCAATGGTACATACTGAGAAATGTACCTTTCTAATATGCCAGTCAATATATTGTAAAGCTTCCCTTAACTTATTGAAATTGGCCTTTTTAAAATTATATGTTTTAGTATACCCCATGTGCTTTTGTTTTTTTGAGTTTATTTCAAAGGACACTATATTGTGATCACTATTTCCCAAGTGCTCACCTACTTGAATGTTGGTCAAAAGATCAACGTTGTTTGTTAAAACCAGGTCCAGACAAGCGTCCATTCTAGTTGGTGCTTGTACAAGTTGTGACATGAAGGTGTCATTTAACAAGTTTAAAAACCTAATTCCCTTTGCTGCCTACTAGTCCCTCTGTCCTAATTTATGTCCGGGTAGTTAAAATCTCCAATAATGAAAGTGTTACCCAGATTTGCAGCTTTCTCAATTTGCTCAAACAGCTGTTGTTCCTCGTCAATATTAACATTAGGTGGTTTATAACATATCCCAACCAATAGTTGGTTTCCCTTCTTTTCCCCCAAGCAGATATTTACCCATTAAGCTTCCACATTTTCCTCATCGCATTCCATTTGCTTAAGATTTGGTTTTAAATCATGGTTGACATACAAACATACCCCACCACCCTTCTTGTTGTTCCTATCCTTCCTAAATAACATGTACCCATTTAAGTTAACTGCCCAGTCATGTGTCTCATCCCACCATGTTTCAGTTATGCCTATTATATTATATTGTTTAGTGTATGCTAATGCCTCTAATTCCCCAATTTTGTTATTTAGGCTCCTTGCATTAGTAAGCATACATTTAATATCATGTGTCACTTGTATATTTTGTGAATTATCAACATTACATAGCTTCTCTGTTTTGAGCTTGCCCCTCCCCCCGTCTCCACCCCCCTTATACTGTGCTAAAGCCCATCTCCTTTCTGTCCTATCTCCATTTTGTAGATTGCTATGACCCTCCCCCCCACCCTACTGATGGTTTAAAATCTCCTCCAACCTTCTAGTCATCCTATCCCCCAGCACTGCAGACCCTCTCCCGTTTAGGTGCAATCCATCACTACTATAAAGGTTGCAGTGGTGTATCCTGGTTTTGTGCTGCCCTAGGCAGGACAAAACTCAGGCGCCCCCCCCTTTCCCCCCCGCGCCACCCCCACCCAAGCTTTCCCCCCGCCCCGCATTCTAAATACACACACACACATTCACTGATAGATACGCATACACTAGCTAACAGAAACACACATTCGCTAACAGAAACACACACACACTAACAGACACACACTCACAGACACACACTCACTAGCAGACACAAACTAGCAGACACACACACTCACTAACATACACACACACTCACTAACATACACACACACTCACAGGCAAACACACACACTAACAGACACACACACTAACAGACACACACAAACACTAACAGACACAATTTACAATATATTGACTGGCATAAACTCTTTAGTGAAAAGAACACTGAGGATAAGTGGATCATCTTCCAACAAATATTAGAAAGGTACATTTCTCAGTATGTACCATTGGGAAATAAGTATAAAAGAAACAAATTAAAACCAATGTGGCTTAGTAGAGAAGTAAAACAAGAGATTAAAAATAAGAAAAGGGCATTTAAAGCATTTAAATCAGACAAATCAGATGCATCTTATAAAAGATATAAGAAAGCAAATAATGCGTGCAAAAAGGCAATTAAACTTGCTAAACTTCAAAATGAAAAAATGATAGCTAAAGAGAGCAAAACCAACCCCAAAGCATTTTTTAAGTACATAAATTCCAAAAAACCCAAAAATGAAAGTATAGGTACACTTAAAACTGAAACGGGGGTGTTAGTTAATGAAGACCAAGAAAAGGCAGGAATTCTAAATAACTATTTCTCCTCCGTATATATTAAAGAAGAACCCATGGCAATAGATGTGCAAATGATTGCTACTAAAAACTTGCAGAATAATTGTAATTGGTTAACTCAAGACAATGTGCTGCAGCAACTAAAGAAAGTTAATATAAACAAAGCTCCAGGGCCTGACGGTATCCATCCACGTGTACTTAAGGAACTAAGTGTAGAAATAAGTGAACCTCTGTTTTTAATCTTTCAAGATTCTTTTCTTTCAGGAAGTGTTCCGGAGGATTGGAGGAAGGCAGATGTGGTTCCTATATTCAAAAAGGGTTCAAAATCCTTGCCTGGAAATTATAGACCTGTGAGCTTAACTTCTGTGGCTGGTAAAATATTTGAAAGGTTATTAAGGGATAATATTCAAGAATTCCTTGAGAAGAATATGGTTATCAGCAAAAATCAGCACGGTTTTATGAAGCACAGGTCATGTCAAACTAACTTGATTGCGTTCTACGAAGAAGTAAGTAGAAGTATAGATCAGGGTGTTGCAGTGGATGTGATCTATTTGGATTTTGCCAAGGCATTTGATACAGTTCCACACAAAAGATTAGTGTTCAAACTCAAGGAAATCGGTCTCGATGAAAATGCTTGTTCTTGGGTAGAACATTGGCTTAAAAACAGAATACAAAGAGTTGTCGTTAATGGTAAATTTTCAAGCTGGACAGAGGTGGCAAGTGGTGTCCCTCAGGGGTCTGTTCTGGGACCCCTTCTATTTAACATTTTTATAAATGATCTTGAAGACAGCATTGAAAGTCATGTTTCAGTGTTTGCAGATGACACAAAACTTTGTAAAATAATACAATGTGAGCAAGATATTACTTTGCTGCAGAAGGATTTAGATAGACTGGAGGACTGGGCACTCAAATGGCAGATGAAATTTAATGTTGAAAAATGCAAAGTTATGCACTTCGGCGTAAAGAATACACAAGCAAGGTATACCCTTAATGGAAGCGAATTAGGGATAACAACACACGAAAAGGACTTGGGAATTGTTATAGACAACAAACTATGCAACAATGTGCAATGTCAATCAGCAGTGGCCAAGGCCAGTAAGGTATTGTCATGCATGAAAAAGGGCATTCATTCTCGGGACGAGAATATCATTTTGCCTCTCTATAAATCACTGGTAAGACCACATATTGAATATGCTGTGCAATTTTGGGCACCTGTTCTAAAGAAGGATATCATGGCACTAGAAAAAGTGCAGAGGCGGGCTACAAAATTAATAAAAGGAATGGAACATATCAGCTATGAAGAAAGGTTAACAAATTTAAACCTATTTAGTTTAGAAAAACGTCGCCTGAGAGGGGATATGATAACATTATACAAATATATTCGGGGCCAATACAAACCATTGTGTGGAAATCTATTCACAAACCGGACTTTACATAGGACACGAGGCCATGCGTTTAGACTGGAAGAAAGAAGATTTCGTCTAAGGCAAAGGAAAGGGTTTTTTACTGTAAGAACAATCAGGATGTGGAATTCTCTGCCTGAAGAAGTGGTTTTATCAGAGTCCATACAGATGTTCAAACAGCTACTAGATGCATACTTGCAAAGACAGAATATTCAAGGATATAATCTTTCAATGTAGGGTAATAACTGCTTGATTCAAGGATAAATCTGACTGCCATTCTGGGGTCAAGAAGGAATTTTTTGTCCTAGCTTGTTGCAAAATTGTGCTTCAAACTGGGTTTTTTTTTTTTTTTTTTTTCTTTTGGATCAACAGCAAAAAACAGGTGTGAGGAAGGCTGAACTTGATGGACGCAAGTCTCTTTTCAGCTATCTAACTATGTAACTATGTAACTATGTAACTATGTAACACACACTAACAGACACAGACACTAACAGGCACACACACACACACACTAACAGACACACACTCACCCACCCACATTAACACATTTTTTAAAATTTATTTTGAACACATTTTTTTTACATTTATTTTGAACACATTTTTTTTTAATTTATTATTAACACTTTTTTTTTTATTTATTTTGAACACATTTTTTTTATTTATTTTGAACACATTTTTTTTAATTTATTATTAACACGTTTTTTTTATTTATTTATTTTTAACACTTTTTTTTTTTAATGTAACACCCCAGCCCCCCCCCCGCCCCCGCCTCCTTACCTTTGGTAATGCTGGGGGTGGGGGGGTTTCTTCCTCCCTGGTGGTCCAGTGGCTGCTGGGCGATCGGGCGGCATTGCCTGGCGGGCGGGCGGCCGGCCGGCGAGGGAGCACTTCCCCTGAGCTGTCTGCTCAGCTCCCTCGCGCACCTCAGAGTGAGGCTGGGAGCCGGAATATGATGTCATATTCCGGCTCCGCCTCCCAGCCTCACTCTGCGGCTGGCGAGGGAGCTGAGCAGACAGCTCAGGGGAAGTGCTCCCTCGCCGGCCGCCTGCCCGCCAGCGCTGCCCGCGCCGCCCGACCGCCGGCATGTCTGTTAGCCGCAAGGCTAACAAGACATTTGCCTTGGGCATTTGGGGGCGGCTTTTTTTGCCGCCCCCTGGAAAATGCCGCCCAAGGCAAATGCCTTGTTTGCCTCGCGGCTAATACGCCCCTGAAAGGTTGTACCCAATCGCAAAGTCGGCCCAGTGCTCTAAAAACCAAAACCCTCCTTCCTGCACCAAGACTTCAGCCATGCATTAACCTCTCTAATCTACCGCTGCCTTTCCACTGTAGCACGTGGCACAGGTAATATCTCAGAGAATACCACCTTGGAGGTCCTTTTCTTAAGTTTGCTACCTAATTCCCTGAAATCGTTCTTTAGGACCTTCCATCTTCCTCTTACTTTGTCATTGGTACCAACATGGACCATGACCGCTGGGTCATCCCCAGCCCATCCCAATAATCCATCCACTCTGTCAGCAACATGCCGGACCCAAGCACCCGGGAGACAGCAAACTGTCCGGTTGAGCCGATCAGAGTGGCAGATTGCCCTATCTGCTCTCCTAATGATAGAGTCCCCTACCACTACAACCTGTCTTGCCTTCCTTACATTTTGATCCCCACCCGTACTAGGGGGGCTGTTAGCTCGGCTGTTAGAAGTAACAGCTTCCTCTAATACAGCTTCTCCTGAGCTGATTCTCCCAACATCTTCCCTCAAACGGGCAAATCTGCTAGGTTGCACCAAATCAGGACTAGCTAGCCCTTTCCTCTTCCCTCCCCCCCTGCTTCCTCGCCCCACTGTCACCAAGCTACATGCCTGTTCCCCATCTGTCTTATCTCCTCCCTCTCCACTACCTGTCCCCACTAAACTCTGCTCAGTGAGCAGCAGACTCCTCTCAAGATTGTCAATCTCCCTCAAAGTTGCGATTTGCTTCTCGAGATCTCCACTCTGAGCTTCCAGAGAAGCCACTCGCACACAACCATCACAGAGGTATGGACGCTAGATGGGTACATCCAAGCATCCATACATGCAACAAGATGTGCATTGTGTTAAACCAGCAATCTTGCTAACACTCGATTCCTCAGATACAGAACAATAAAACATTTTTTTTTTTTTAAATTACCTTGATAGTTTAAACCCCTTGTTAGTTTTAACTCCTGGTTTTCTAACTCGTACTTCAATCAAACTCAGGCTCTAGATTACAAAATAAAAATGAAAGGCTTTTTTGTAATAAGGCCATTATCCATATGAATGTGTCCTTCAGTTGTTCAGACCCTTAATAATACAATGGTGTGCTTTTTTTTCATCCGCCATCATTCATCGTTTCTAACAGCTCAGTTTCATTTTTAACATAATGATTAAGGTTGGTTGGCCTATATCGCTAGTATCTCAATTGGAAGAATTAAATCTGTGCTTGGCCAACAGTAGGAATGTTTAAAATGTCCATCATTTGGCACAGAAGGCGGATCAGGTGGCTTTCCTTACAACTGCATTGGTTGGAACTCCAGGAGAACATGTGAGTTTTATTAATTCTTCTTGAACATATCATAACCACAGCTACTTGGACTTCTGGTGATGATGCTTAGTGGAACTGGTTTTAATTATTGCTGATAATGTTCTCATCATTCACTGTTGGCAGGTTTTCTGTGGTATGTGGATTTACTGTCAGGCTGATCTTGAGGGGGAGGCTAGGTCTGGGGCACAAACCAAAGGACTATGAGTATGCTATCCCTCAAAATCTGAAATGCTGGGAACTGTACTGGGTAAGATGCACAATCAAGCTGGGAAGATGGTAGCCTGTGCATTTTAAATAATTGTAGCAAATCGTACACTTGCTGCTTTAAACTTATCATTTTAGTTCTTTATGTAGCTTTTGCAGTTTTCATTAGAGACTATGTAATAAATTATATTTTGCTGCAGAGTGTTTATTTACAAAATAAACACCATGGCCTTTGAACTCCAACTAGGTCTTTGTCATTATTTCAGGTCATATGGGTAAGTCTACGGATATCGCAGAATAGACAGTGCTTTAGCCATGATAAATGTTCCACTGTCTTGAACACCATTATTCGTGAATGCTAATCAGCAAACAGACTCCTGGGATGAAGCCAACTCTCTATTACTGTATCAATTTAAGGCTTGTGGCCATTTATATTAACTATATAGTTTAGCTAATTCAAGTTGTCAATCTAAACTTTGGAACATGCTCGTAAACCAACAGACCTTTAAAACAAAGTTTATTTTTCTTATGATTTTTCAATGGTTATTTAGTTTGATATGAATATTTTAGTAGTTGAAGATTTGCATAGGGAATGCAATATACACCAAACTGAAGAAAGCAATGCAGAATTTAAATTAAAAGCTACTTATGATATAAAAATTATATAGTGACCTCCTTTCTTGGTTTTCTAACCATGCTGTTATAGTGCATTGTGCTCATAACGTAGTGATTTGTCTCATAATCTCAGGTTGTGACTGCAGCGTGACTGTCTGTCAAAACAGTACTTCACATTTTGTTCATCACACAAGGTTAGTGTTTGACTAAGGCTGACAAATAGACAGTATGTATGTTTATGAAAAAGACAAGCGATTGCCTTGTAGTTTCATCTATGTGCTCTTGTGTTATCTATTTTTTATTTATTTTTTAACCCCTTAAGGACCAAACTTCTGGAATAAAAGGGAATCATGACATGTCACACATGTCATGTGTCCTTAAGGGGTTAAATTCCCAGGTTCTGACACCTGAGTTGACTCTATAATTACAGCAGATGCCATGAAACCTGTGGCTCTGCCTGTGACAAACAGCTTTTCACTGTCCAGCTGCTGCAGCCTTAAAATACCAGCATTCTCAGCCAGCCTCTATTATAGTCATTCACAACAGCTACTGATACCGGAGAAACTGACGGAAGCCAAGCACAGAGAGATGGACACAGGTTTCTTCAGGAAGGAAGAGATTCTTTATTGGATCACCGATCGGGACTCAGAGGGACTAGCGTCACCAAAATACAGCAAAGTCTGAGTACTGAATACATAGAGTACATTCCTTATATAGCACTGTAGCTCCTCCCACAATTAACTACACCCACACATACCCTTAACCTATTTAATAAATAGAGTCTAAACTCATCCATCCGGTCTAACCACGTGGCTCATCTGATACAAAGGAGAGGGACGCGTAATTCCAGTTCTTACATTCCTGCACCTGGTCAGTACAGTGATAACAGTATCTTAGCTACGTGTAATTAACTAACTGATACTACAAACACATATACATACATATGCCTTGTGGCAATCTTAGCCTGCTAAACTTGTATTTTACTGGAATTACATCACATTCCCCCCTTTGATGCCTCTGATATTTCACAATTACTTGAGGCATCACTTAACCTTGGTTTGCATATACCTCAGGTTACCATGAACCAGACCAGACTTATCTTATGATGTGAATCTTTTAACACTCATCTTCCTGCATTGGTTCTCCTTGATCTAGAGCCTTATACTTATATATCGCCATTATCTGTGCAGCAGCCTTCCTCTCTGCTATACTTCCTATCAGGCTTTGCACAGACCTAACTACTAAGGGTATAAGACACGGTAGGAGTAGACACAACAGTAAAATCAGTAGGACTCCACCTACCACTGCCTTAAGCCCTCCAAACCACTCATACCAGCTACCAAACCAACTACTTGGATTGTACCCTTTCCATACCTGAGTAGGCACATGCACTAGTTTAACCATATGGCTAGTAAGCTCAGCTATTGCTTGCCCTTCGTCATCTATTTGAAGACAGCAATTGCTCAGGTTAAACTTCCCACATACACCTCCCTCTACTGCCAAAAGGTAATCCAAGGCTAATCTATTTTGGTACACTGCTGTCCTCATCCTGGTATTATGCTTCGCTAGAAGATTGAGTGCTTGTGAGGTCTCATTAGTAATAATCTCAACCACCGCCTGTAATCTTATAATACGGTTGAGCATATAAATTGGGGTTCTATAACCAAAGGTACCATCTTCTGCCCACGTGGCTGGCCCATAATAATCTATGATACGCTGGGGAGGCCATTTATTATCTTCCCAGGTGCCTATCTCTAAGGGTCCCCTTTTCTTCCTATGATTCACATCATACACTTTAACACCTAAAGTCTCACCTGTTTCAATCGGTAACAAGAAGAAGGATGGTTTGAGCATACCCAACACACATGCCCCTTCCCAGTCCTGTGGCAACTCCGAATAGGCTTTCTTACCACAGATCCAGTACAAATTTGCTGGGGCTCTCCAGGTAGATGTGATGGATAAATCAAACCACACATCCTTTAAACTGGCATATCTAGCAAACGGGTTAGATGGTTCTGAGACATTTGAAGCCGACCACCAAGTTGTATTTTTAGTATCATCATCATAAGCTTTTTGCCCTAGACAAGTTAATTCTCCTACAGAAGTATTATACATTATTCCTTTCCTTGCTATGCAAACATAACCTATGATGGAGGTCTTTAATCTCCACTCAGATTTACCTCTAACACTCAAATGATAATCGGCTTGTGTAGATATTAGTTGGTCAACTGCCTCAGAACCGGACATTACCTCCTTTGCTTCCCAAGGCCATTGGTCTCCCATGTTAGTACTTCCACACACATAGCAGTTGGTAACATTAAGACTACCGGCAATACTTTCAGCTAGGTCAATGAACAGGTTTTTAGCGTTATGGGGGATCTTATTATCTATACTCATCTCTTCATAAAAGGAATGGTATACTTGATGAGTCTGGGAGGATACCGTATCAGTCTCTATTCCTATAAACAATAATGTCCCAGGATCTAAACCCGTCCCGTATATCTGAAACCCAAATAAATTTCCATACTTATCTAGGAACTTGTCGGGGTTATTAATAAGTATATGGACTGGGTTGCATTCCATAGACTTACAATAAGGGCTAGTCGGCAACTTAGTCACTATCATGTCTTTATCTACTGTCTGTCCCCAAGTCGCCCACCCCACACAAGACCAATATGGACAAAAGTTATAGTCTTTATTTGGGCATCTAGGACTCACATATTTATTTTTACTACTGGGACAAATATATTTATCATTAGACCCATACGTCCTCTCCCATCTAAGATCCCCACATACATTCCACGGTTTTCTACCACTTGATATCGCCTTACATGCATCAAATAGCAGAACACCCGAAGAATGTACGGATTCTAACACCGTCTTATTAATTAGGGTCCCCTGAGGATCTCCATTCCTGAGAGTCAACCAAATTGTACGAGGTTGATACTCTGGACTGAAGCACTTAGGTTCTCCTACTCCTAAATGGCACACACTATAGTCTATATTTAGGTATCTACATCTTGATACCTCTCCTTTACATTCGTATTGTGAATGCCAAATTAGGGTTTGGGAAATATGGTTACCTGTTCTCGTAGTCTTAATGCATACCTCACAGCTAGGAGTGTCGGTACCTCTACCTTCCTGAATATAAAAACACATATAAATAAACACAATCAAAAGCACATCTTTCGCCGTCATCCTCAGTCTTCGTCCGTGCGATGGAACCTCAGCTTCCAGGATGTGAGGGCTGCAGGGAATGGAGTTCTGCTCGTCTTCACAGGTGTCCCTTCGAGACTTTCCTGGCTTATACACTATGTGTTGGTAAGCGGACAGGCTTTATTATGGCCTTCTCACTCACACCTGTAACAATAAAATTTGTAATCCACAATAATTCCTCGTTACTCCGACTGAGTAGTGCGTTTCAACCGGATCTTGCAGGGATTCTCTGGATCTGCTGTAATTTGCCAAGAATCGACTGCTGCTGGTTTAACCCTGGAGTGATGTATCCACGGAGTTACTTCGGCTACTTTTATCGCTGTAGGGGTAGACAAAAGAACAACATAAGGACCTCTCCACTTGGGCCCTAACGGTACATTATTCCACTCTTTAATCCACACTTGGTCTCCTGGATGATAACTATGAACAGGGGGATAAATATTCACAGGTAATCTATCTTGTACCCATTTCTGTACCTCCTCCATAGTCTTACCCAACTCTACAACCTGCTGCCGGGTAATTCCTTCTCCCAACTGACTCAAGTCCCCCCTTAAGTTACCAAGTACGGGAGGTGGTCGCCCATACATGATTTCAAAAGGAGAGAGGCCCATCCTTCTGGTAGGGGTACTGCGGATTCGCAATAAAGCTATGGGTAAGAGAACGTTCCACTTAAGTTGGGTTTCCTGACACATTTTAGCCAACTGGTTCTTTATAGTTCTATTCATTCTCTCTACCTTACCAGAACTCTGGGGTCTATATGCAGTATGAAGCCTCCACTTTATACCAAGCATATGAGTCAGTTGTTGTAGGCACTGATGAACAAAAGCTGGACCATTGTCCGATCCTATAGAACAGGGTAGTCCATATCGGGGTATTATTTCTCGTAGCAGGAATCTTACAACTTCTCCTGCTTTCTCTGTACGAGTAGGACATGCTTCTACCCAGCCTGAATAGGTGCACACAATTACCAACAGGTAACGATGTCCACCCGATTTAGGCATTACTGTAAAGTCTATTTGTAGATCGGACATGGGGAGTCCCCCCATAAACTGGACTCCTGGTGGCTTTACTGGTCCTTGTCTTGCATTATTCTTAGCACACGTTACACATCTGCGTACAATGGCCTGAGTCAAGTTGGACAATCTTGGTATGTAGAAATGTTTCCTGAGAGATTCTTCAGTACTGTCTCTCCCAGAATGTGTCCCGTTGTGATAATTTTGGACAATTTCTACCGCTAGTGATGCTGGTATGACTATTCTTCCATCTTCTAGCTGATACCACTTGTTCTCCAAATACTTTCCCGGTTCAGTCTTTAACCACTCCTCTTCTTGAGCTGTATAAACTGGAGTCCATTGGGACAGTGGAGTTGGTATAAGAGCAGCTATATGCCCCACATACTCCTGTCTTCCTGATTCAGCAGCACGCTTAGCTGCACTATCTGCCATCCGATTTCCCTTGGTTACATCACCATCTCCTCTCAGATGCGCTCGACAATGTATGATACCGACTTCTTTCGGCTCCCACACTGCTTCCAATAGTTGTAGGATTTCAGCTGCGTACTTGATTTCTTTGCCTTCTGAATTCAGTAGTCCTCTTTCTTTATACAAAGCTCCGTGGGCATGAGTGGTTAAAAACGCATACTTAGAGTCCGTATAGATATTTACTCTTAAACCTTCAGCCAATTGTAACGCTCGTGTTAGTGCTATTAATTCTGCCTTTTGTGCTGATGTTCCTTTCGCCAGTGGCCGAGCTTCTATCACCTTGTCTATTGTTGTCACTGCATATCCTGCATAGCGGATCCCTTCTTTCACATAACTACTGCCGTCGGTGTAATATTGAACATCGGGGTTCTGGATGGGAAAATCACGAAGATCTGGTCTACTTGAAAATACTTCATCCATTACTTCCAAACAATCATGTTGACTTTCAGTAGGTTGCGGCAAAAGGGTAGCTGGATTTAAGGTGTTTACAGTCTCTAAATGCACTCTTGGGTTTTCACACAACATTGCTTGATACTTGGTCATACGGCTGTTACTAAACCAATGATTTCCTTTGTAATCCAACAACGTCTGTACTGCATGTGGGACTCGTACATAAAGTTCTTGACCCAGAGTGAGTTTATCGGCTTCAGCTACTAGCAGGGCGGCTGCAGCTACGGCTCTTAGACAAGGTGGAAGTCCGCTGGCCACTGCATCCAGTTGCTTAGACATGTAGGCAACAGGTCTTTGCCATGATCCCAAGTACTGTGTCAATACTCCCACAGCCATTCTTCTTTGCTCGTGTACATATAAGTAGAATGGTCGTGTGTGATCAGGTAGACCTAATGCTGGGGCACTCATCAAAGCCTTCTTCACATCTTCAAATGCCGTTTGCTGTTCTTGGGTCCATAAGAAGGGGTCGTGCTCTGTACCTTTGATGGCTGCGTACAGAGGTTTTGCCAGTATCGCATAGCTGGGAATCCATATCCTACAGAAGCCTGCTGCCCCCAAGAATTCTCGCACTTGTCTTCTATTCTTGGGTATTGGTATTTGGCAGACAGCTTCTTTTCTCTCTGGCCCCATAATCCTTTGACCTTCAGAGATATGGAATCCCAGATACTTGACAGTTGGCAAACACAACTGAGCCTTCTTCCTGGACACCTTGTATCCTGCCTTCCAGAGAATATGTAGTAGATCGTGCGTTGCTTGCTGACATTTTTCTTTTGTAACTGCTGCTATCAACAAGTCATCTACATATTGTAACAATACACATTCTCCTGGGATAGACTCGAAATCCAGTAGATCTTGACTTAGAGCTGAACCAAATAGGGTAGGTGAATTTTTAAACCCTTGGGGCAGTCTTGTCCAAGTCATTTGGCGTTTTGAGCCCGTTACAGCGTTCTCCCATTGGAAAGCGAAAATACATTGGCTTTCTGCGGCAATTCGGAGGCAAAAGAAGGCATCTTTGAGATCTAAGACTGTGAAGTAAGTAGCCCCGCCCGGAATTAAAGCAAGCAGGTTATATGGATTGGGTACAACTGGATGTATGCTAACAACCGCATCATTGACTGCTCTTAAGTCCTGTACAGGTCGATACTCATCTGTACCGGGCTTTTGAACAGGCAGCAATGGGGTGTTCCAGGGGGAAGTACAGAATTTTAGGATACCATACCGTGTGAACTTATCCAGATAGGATTGGATGTTCTTCTTAGCCTTCTGCGGAATGTGATATTGTCTTAGGCTCACTGGATAAACCCCATGTTTCAGTTCAATTTTTATTGGTGGAATATTGCGGGCCAGTCCTGGTGGGTTGTTCTCTGCCCAAACTCCTGGTATGTTAAACAATGTCTCATCACTCCTAGGGTTTTGGCTAGTCAACACTGTATAAAGTCGCCACTCTTCTTCCTTTGGTACGGATAAAGTCATAATACCTGAAGGTCCATTAAACTTTAAGGATGTTGTTCCATTTGGTAGGAACGTAATCTGCGCTTGTAATTTTGATAGCATATCACGTCCCAGCAATTGGACTGGACATTCAGGCATATAAAGGAATTGGTGTTTTACTACGTGGCCTCCCAATGTACAGAGTCGACTTTTAAGAACCGGTTTTTCAGCACTTCTTCCAGTTGCTCCTATCACAGTAATAGTCCTTCCAGATGGAGGAGCAACTAGATTAGTCACCACTGAATGTTCAGCACCAGTGTCGATCATGAACGCACTCCTTTTCCCCCCTATTGATACATCGACCATAGGCTCCGCTCGACCAAGGGGGAAGGAGCCCGGTCGGTATCAATAGTCCTCCATGACAGTGTCAGCCAATCCTACAAAGTCCCTACCTTCTCTATCGCGGGACCTTTGCGCTGCTGGAATATACCTGTCTTCCCTAACACTTCCTCTGTTCCCATTACTCCCTCTATAACCATTACTCCCTCCGGGGCCTCCTCTACCTCTCGCTCTACCTCTAAAGTTTCCGTAGCCTGCCCTGGGTTGGTCTCTCTCGTACTGCTCTCTTTGCGGACATTCGTTCCTCCAATGCCCTTCTTCCTTGCAATACGCGCATTGATCCCTACTCAAAGGCTCCCTACTCCATCTATTATTGCCTCTATCTGGGCCCCGTTTATCTACGCCTGCGATCGCTACCGCTAGCATATCAGCCTTTTTACGCATCTTGCGCTCTTCCTCTTTCTTACTTTCTGTATCCCTGTTCATATAGACCTTATTTGCTACCTCCATTAGTTGGGTGATGGACATACCTGCAAACCCTTCTAACTTTTGTAGCTTGCGCTTAATATCTCCGTATGCTTGGCTGACAAAGGCGGAGTTAACCATTCGGGAATTGTCTGCGTCTTCCGGATTAAAGGGGGTATACAAGCGGTATGCCTCCAATAATCGGTCATAAAAGACACTGGGCGCTTCATCGCTTTTCTGGATCACCTCAACTGTCTTCGACATGTTAATGGCTTTCTTTCCTCCGGCTTTCATGCCAGCAATTATAGCGTCTCTATAGGCTCTGAGTTGAACCATATCAGCACCATTTACGTTCCAATCGGGATCGGTGTTGGGATAGTGTGTCGCGGCCCATGCTGCTGGATTGGCTTGGTTCAAAGCACGGGCTCTATCCTCTAATGCTTTAATGGCTGCTTGATTTATTCTTGTCCTTTCCTCATTGTTAAATAAAGTCATTAGTAACTGCTGGCAATCAGCCCATGTCGGATTATGCGTCTGTACTATTGAGGTGAACAGATCAGTCATAGCTTGTGGTTTCTCAGTATACGAGGAATTATGGGTCTTCCAGTTTAAAAGATCGGTTGTGGTAAATGGGACATATACGAAGACTGGGTCAGCGTGTGCCATTTGACCTGCGGCATCGATATAAGCTGACCCGGGATTCAGACGAAGAGGCATCTGATAGTGCTTTAATTGTTGGGCACCAGTCAACTGTCGGGTTTGGATGGGGCTACGTAGAGAGGCGTCAGTCATGGGTTCCGGTCGGGGAGAGATAGGGTATGGGGATGTGGGAGGTCGGTTTTGGGAAAAGGTCGTAAATAAAACACTTCGAGCCGAGCTAGATGAAGCTTGACCGGAAGTCTGAAGTGGCGCCAAATCAGGATATTCGTTTCTAATGGGGGTGGATTCTGGTTCCGGAAGGGGAGATTTAGTACGAGGGGGGGTGGATCCTGTACTGGAGGAGGAAGCGGAAGTGGATGAGGGTAATGAGGGGAGGGGTGCAGGACTTCCTGCGTTTGCGTCACTTCTTCTTAACGGAAAGTAAGGGGGCGGCAAAGGGATCTCGGACTCAGGGGGCGTGTCCAAAATGGGCCTAACACCAGTCCTAGTGGACGAGCAAGTCCTAGCTACCATGAGGCGACACTGCTCCTCGTGGCATGTCTGGAGCCATTTTGGCGAGTCATTTACGGCCTGTCTCCAACAGTCAATATAAGGAAACTGGCCGTAAAGTTCAGGCCTACCCGATACAGCCACGTGTAAGCGCTGTACCAGAGTTGGATCCAAACTGCCACGTGGCGGCCATGCCGCAACCAAAGTAGGCCACTCCCTAGTACACAAAGTGACCAAACGTACAGGAGACATCTTTACCCCAAAATCACAAACTTTGAATCCCTTTTTAAAATTCTTAACCATACATCCTAAGGGATCCGGAATCGTTGACTGCGACGCACCCATACTTAACAATGGAACGTCGTCGACAACGAATACTATACACGCGTACTATTCAACAGTCACACCCGTTTCCTCTGGCAACAGCACCACGTGGTACGGTTACCAAGTGAAACGTACACAATAACAATAAACACTCAGGGAATTCCCGTACACACACAGCTGTTACACCAGTCACTATATAATCAATATTATGCCCTTTGGCGTAACTATACAGTCACCCACGCTATAATTCTCTATATACGAATTACCCGTCTATAACACACCCCAGTAACATCGTCTTTTACAAATAGCGGTTACAGTACGGTTAGCATAGGTCAAAGCACAAGTTAAGGTCACAATACAATTATTAGTGGTTATGGTGTTAAACATGCAATGGACGACAATGATTAGTACTTATTATATAATGTCAGTAAATATACAGGGTTATGGTACCGTGCACTATAATACAGCAACACACTATTAACACTCTCGCTAGACGGCTGAGCTCGCGCTATCTAACAAGATATACACTTTACTAAAACAATCGTTAACACATTTACAATTCCCAACTAAACTATTGGCCAGTACCTTGAATGGACTACCTAAAACTATATACACCCGTTTTGGTTAGCCACACTGCCCAATCACCACATATATAGCGAGCTAGAGAACCGAATTTACACAGGCGCCTCTTAGTCGCACTATCAAAAGTCTAGTGGGTTCCAAATTTACACGCCTTCCCACTTAGCCCAGATAGGATGAGAACTAGCGAACCGAATTTACACAGGCGCCGCTTAGTCTCCCGGTCCCTCCGACCTAGCGAACGTAATATACACCCTAGAACGCTAGTCTAGACAAGACACCGGTGTCCGGCTAGGGCTATTTACACCAGGACCCCGCCTGACTAACCAAATCAAACGGTCTGACTAAAGAGCGTTCGATCGAGCGGTGCGCCTTCGCTCCTTCCCTCCGACAGAGGGGGCAGATACACAGATTCAAAACCCCTTTGGGCCTACCGCACAATCGGTATACCCCTAGTGGGTCCTGCCGTCTAAAACAGCAGTTGTCTTACCTCCTCGTTCCTGAACCTGAGTTCACACTCATCGACGGGGACACCCCAGCACTTCTCACGTAGAGGCCGATGATCTCCTGGACAACAGACCAGTGGCGCCGAGACGAAGGGAGGTCCACGCAGAAGTTCAGGGGTGCAGCCGTAGAGAACGTGGGCAAAGATAGACCGTCTCACGCCTCTGCCTCTCAGCTACCGTTGAACGATGAGCTTCCCGGCCAATGCACCAAATGATACCGGAGAAACTGACGGAAGCCAAGCACAGAGAGATGGACACAGGTTTCTTCAGGAAGGAAGAGATTCTTTATTGGATCACCGATCGGGACTCAGAGGGACTAGCGTCACCAAAATACAGCAAAGTCTGAGTACTGAATACATAGAGTACATTCCTTATATAGCACTGTAGCTCCTCCCACAATTAACTACACCCACACATACCCTTAACCTATTTAATAAATAGAGTCTAAACTCATCCATCCGGTCTAACCACGTGGCTCATCTGATACAAAGGAGAGGGACGCGTAATTCCAGTTCTTACATTCCTGCACCTGGTCAGTACAGTGATAACAGTATCTTAGCTACGTGTAATTAACTAACTGATACTACAAACACATATACATACATATGCCTTGTGGCAATCTTAGCCTGCTAAACTTGTATTTTACTGGAATTACATCACACTACCTTCACCTTTACACAGGGAGCTGTAGGGGCTGGAGTGTGTGCCTTCTCTGCAGGGTGGTACTATGTCACTGTCAGGTTCAAGTTGTAGGAGATAAATGAAAATGTGTTAAAAGCACTGGATGGTTGTAGTTAGAATTGCCAGATTTTTTTTAATGACCATAAGGAATGAGAAAAATCTTTCTTACAGTATTTTTTCAGACTACTCATTGCTACTCAGATGAATTGCAATTTGTCTAAACTTAGGTTGATGGTCAGATAACACCAAACTGCCAAATAGACGTGTAACTGAACAAATGTTGTGTATGTTTATTTGTTTCATGATTCAGAGATCCATCCGGGGCACCACAAAAATGTTTATTGGTGGTTAGGGCACTAAATGTTGGTTTTATTCACAGTTCAAGTAAAAAGTGACCAATATTGGGGAAAAAAAATATGTAGTAAAAAATGTTTTTATGTGTATATGTTATGGGGGCAAAGCCAGCAGCCATACTGACTGGACGTGTTGCGATGGTGCTCCAAATCAGCTGGAGAAATATCTATTGAAACCGCCCAATTTTTCAGTGCTACTTCCCCCAAAGTGTGGGCATTACTTACCTCACATAATAGGGTGCATGAGCAAGAAATGTAGGGCAGATAAGCCCCCGAAAACTACCGACATAGGCAATCTTCTGTGGATGATGCAGAACCCCATGAGGCCTCTCTCTGGTGGGCCCTCCAGGTTGTCCAGTGAAATATATTTGTTTATATACGGGAGCAGGAGACACCTGTTGAGAAGCTTAGAGATGAATTACCTCCAATAAAGTCTGGCGATCCACTGGTGGCTGAGGGTACTTTAAAGGTACTTTAAAGGCTCTCTTGGCCGACCTTCAACACAACATAGCCGCTGTAACTCAGTTTAATGAGGACATAAACGGAGTGTCAGTGTGCCTCCACGATGCTGAACTCAACACCACTGCCCACGAGGTCCACCTCACGAATATTGAACAAGAGCTGTTAGCGATTAAGCGTGAACAGGCCACTATTCAGCACCTCATGGTGTCTATAGAGGACCACATGCGTTGGAAGAACGTGAGGGTCCGTGGCCTAGCTGATACTGTTATAGTTGCAGAAATACCTCACCTCCTCCGGAAACACCAGCCTATTCTCTGCTAAATAAGCCAAGGCCATGTTGTTGGATGGTTGCTACCGGCTACTGGCACCACAATCTGGCACTTCAGGAACCAGCAGCTAGTAAAGCATCAGATACCTTACAAGTGGGGTTTTCCTAAGAGCCTCCTAATTTCCTATGAATCTGGGACTTTAAAAATCACCAAGGCCTCAGAGGTGGCTGAAACTCTACAGACAACAGGGCTGTCTACCTGTAGAAAACAACCGCTACCAGCACCCCCTCCACAGCAGCCAGCTTTGTGTTAAATTGTTTCACAGCAGCCAGCTTTGGATCCTGCCAGGGTTTGCCCATTCGTGCTGGCTGCCAATCCAGCATCCACTTCTGTGCGAACACTAAGAAATGACTCCTCTTGTTCATTATTGTTTCTGTGTATTTGTTTTGAATGTTCTTGACTACATATTACTGTTGGTATAACGATTATCAGAAAGGTGTCCACTGCTATATTTCCCACACCACTTTCCTATGCTGGCATTTGGGGTTTACTCCTCAATAGAGATGTCGCGAACATAAAATTTTCCGTTCGCAAACGGCGAACGCGAATTTCCGCAAATGTTCGAGAACGGGCGAACCGCCATAGACTTCAATAGGCAGGCGAATTTTAAAACCCACAGGGACTCTTTCTGGCCACAATAGTGATGGAAAAGTTGTTTCAAGGGGACTAACACCTGGACTGTGGCATGCCGGAGGGGGATCCATGGCAAAACTCCCATGGAAAATTACATAGTTGATGCAGAGTCTGGTTTTAATCCATAAAGGGTATAAATCACCTAACATTCCTAAATTGTTTGGAATAACATGCTTTAAAACATCAGGTATGATGTTGTATCGATCAGGTAGTGTAAGGGTTACGCCCGCTTCACAGTGACAGACCAAACTCCCCGTTTAACGCACCGCACACAACCGCAAACAGTCCATTTGCACAACCGCAAACTCCCCATTTGCACAAGGTTGGATACCAAGCTAGCCATGTCCCGTTCCTTGTCCTCACTGATGTCATTGAAGGTCTCTTCCTCCACCCAGCCACGTACAACACCAAGGGTCCCCGAAAGGTGACAACAAGCCCCCTGGGACACCTGCTGTGTTTGGTCTTCCACCTCCTCAAAGAAATCTTCCTCCTCTGACTCCTCTTCTTCAGACTCCTCTCTCTGCATTGCCTCTCTCCGCGTTATTATAAGGTGTGTTAAGTAGTACTATTCCTATCAGTTTAATCCCTGTTACGTCCCCTATCAGGGGACGTGTATATGGCATCGATTTTAGGAACCGGGAGATGGAAAAAGATGCCTGGTCGGTCCTCCTACTTCAAATTTGGGGCACTGCGCGTGCAATCTAATGTGCCACCAGATAGGAGTGGTGTGTTAAGTAGTACTATTCTTATCAGTTTAATCCCTGTTACGTCCCCTATCAAGGGACGTGTATATGGCATTGATTTTAGGAACCGGGAGATGGAAAAAGATGCTTGGTTGGTCCTCCTACTTCAAATTTGGGGCACTGCGCGTGTAATCTAATGTGCCACCAGATAGGAGTGGTGTGTTAAGTAGTACTATTCTTATCAGTTTAATCCCTGTTACGTACCCTATCAGGGGACGTGTATATGGCATTGATTTTAGGAACCGGGAGATGGAAAAAGATGCTTGGTTGGTCCTCCTACTTCAAATTTGGGGCACTGCACGTGTAATCTAATGTGCCACCAGATAGGAGTGGTGTGTTAAGTAGTACTATTCTTATCAGTTTAATCCCTGTTACTTCCCCTATTAGGGGACTGTATATGGCATCGATTTTAGGAACCGGGAGATGGAAAAAGATGCTTGGTCGGTCCTCCTACTTCAAATTTGGGGCGCTGTGCATGCAATCTAATGTGCCACCAGATAGGAGTGGTGTGTTAAGTAGTACTATTCTTATCAGTTTAATCCCTGTTACGTCCCCCTCATCAGGCCTTTTTTAGTCGAATGTATCGCCCACTGTCAGTCCCTTCGGGATCCATCCCTCATTCATCTTAATAAAGGTGAGGTAATCTAGACTTTTTTGACCTAGGCAACTTCTCTTCTCAGTGACAATACCTCCTGCTGCACTGAAGGTCCTTTCTGACAGGACACTTGAAGTGGGGCAGGCCAGAAGTTCTATCGCAAATTGGGATAGCTCAGGCCACAGGTCAAGCCTGCACACCCAGTAGTCAAGGGGTTCATCGCTCCTCAGAGTGTCGATATCTGCAGTTAAGGCGAGGTAGTCTGCTACCTGTCGGTCGAGTCGTTCTCTGAGGCTGGACCCCGAAGGGCTGTGGCGATGCGTAGGACTTAAAAAGCTCTGCATGTCCACCATCAACAACACGTCTGTAAAGCGTCCTGTCCTTGCCGGCGTGGTCGTGGGAGGAGGAGGATTACTTTCACCTCTTCCCCTGTTAGATTCCTGTTGTGCTGTGACATCACCCTTATACGCTGTGTAAAGCATACTTTTAAATTTATTTTGGAACTGCTGCATCCTTTCTGACTTGCGGTAATTCGGTAACATTTCAGGCACTTTCTGCTTATACCGGGGGTGTAGTAGCGTGGACACCCAGTACAGGTCATTCTCCTTCAGCCTTTTCATACGAGGGTCCCTCAACAGGCACAACAGCATGAAAGACCCCATTTGCACAAGGTTGGATGCCGAGCTACTCATGTCCCGTTCCTCGTCCTCAGTGATCTCACTGAAGGTATGTTCTTCCCCCCAGCCACGTACAACACCATGGGTACCAGATAGGTAACAACGAGCACCCTGGGATGCCTGTTGTGGTTGGTCTTCCTCCTCCTCCTCCTCAAAGCCACATTCCTCCTCTGACTCCTCTTCCTCACAATCCTCTTCCAGCGTTGCCGCAGGTCGAGCAAGCGATACGGATAAGGCTGTTTCTGGTGGTGATGGTGACCACAACTCTTCCTCTTCACGCTCATCTACGGCCTGATCCAGCACTCTTTGCAGGGCACGCTCCAGGAAGAAAACAAATGGTATGATGTTGCTGATGGTGCCTTCGGTGCGACTGACAAGGTTTGTCACCTCCTCAAAAGGACGCATGAGCCTACAGGCATTGCGCATGAGCGTCCAGTAACGTGGCAAAAAAATCCCAGCTCCGCAGAGGCTGTCCTAGCACCCCAGTCATACAAATAGTCGTTAACGTCTTTTTCTTGTTGGAGCAAGCAGTCGAACATTAGTAGTGTTGAATTCCAACGTGTCGGGCTGTCGCAAATCAGGCGCCTCACTGGCATGTTGTTTCGCCGCTGGATATCTGAAAAGTGCGCCATGGCCGTGTAGGAACGCCTGAAATGGCCACACAATTTCCTGGCCTGTTTCAGGACATCTTGTAAGCCTGGGTACTTATGCACAAAGCGTTGTACGATCAGATTACACACATGTGCCATGCACGGCACGTGTCAACTTGTCCAAATTCAATGCCGCCAACAAATTTTTTCCGTTGTCACAAACCACTTTGCCGATCTCCAGTTGGTGCGGAGTTAGCCACTGATCCACCTGTGCGTTCAGGGCAGACAGGAGTGCTGGTCCGGTGTGACTCTCTGCTTTCAGGCAAGTCAACCCCAAGACGGCGTGACACTGCCGTATCCGGGATGTGGAATAGTACCTGGGGATCTGGAGGGTGCCGTTGATGTGGAGCAAGATGCAGCAGCAGAAGAGGAGTCAGCCGAGGAGGTTATGGAAGAGGATGGAGTAGGAGGAGTAGAGGAGGTGGCAGCAGGCCTGCCTGCAAGTCGTGGCGGTGTCACCAACTCCTCTGCAGAGCCACGCATTCCATGCTTGGCAGCCGTCAGCAGGTTTACCCAATGCGCAGTGTAGGTGATATACCTGCCCTGACCATGCTTTGCAGACCAGGTATCAGTGGTCAGATGGGCCCTTGCCCCAACACTGTGTGCCAGACATGCCATTACTTCCTTTTCCACAATTGAGTACAGGTTGGGGATTGCCTTTTGTGCAAAGAAATTTCAGCCGGGTACCTTCCACTGCGGTGTCCCAATAGCTAAACATTTTTGGAACACCTCAGACTCCACCAGCTTGTATGGTAAAAGCTGGCGGGCTAAGAGTTCGGACAAGCCAGCTGTCAGATGCCGGGCAAGGGGGTGACTTTGTGACATTGGCTTCTTACGCTCAAACATGTCCTTGACAGACACCTGACTGTGGGCAGATGAGCAGGAACTGCTCAAGGCGAGAGACGGAGTGGCGGATGGTTGAGAGGGGGCACGGAGGACAGCAGTGGTTGACGTGGCTGAAGATGCTGGACCATGAGGAGGATGGCGGCTTTGAGTTTGTGTGCTGCTTGTACTCATGTGTTGATCCCATAGGTGTTTGTGATATGCGATCATGTGCCTTCGCAAAGCAGTTGTACCTAGGTGGGTGTTGGACTTCCCACGACTCAGTTTCTTTTGGCACAGGTTGCAAATGGCATCGCTGTTGTCAGAGGCATACACACAAAAAAAATGCCACACTACTGAGCTGTGCAGTGACGGCATTCTGGTGGTGGCAACTGCATGCGTTGATTGGCGTGCTGCCTGGCTGACCCCGGGTGCCGATGCATGCTGTCTGACTGTGCCACTAGCTCCTTGCGACGACCTCCCCCCTCCAACTCGTCTCCTCCTCCTCTCTGTCTCCCCATCTGAACTTTCCCCCTGTTCTTCTTCTCTTCTAGCGGGCACCCACGTGACATCCACGGACGCATCGTCATCATCAACCGCTTCACTTGTATCTGGCAACTCAGCAAAGGAAGCAGCAGCGGGTACAACATCATCATCATCACACCGTACGTCCATGTGTGTAATGCTGCCTGACTGAGACATATCCCTGTTATCTACATCCTCTGGCAATAATGGTTGCGCATCACTCATTTCTTCCAACTGATGTGTAAATAACTCCTCTGACAGATCAAGTGAAGCGGCTGTGGTGCTAGTGTTGGTGGTGCCGGCAGGCAGGCGAGTGGTAACTTGAGAGGTGCCTGAAGCTAAGCTGGAGGAGGATGGTGCGTCAAGGTTCCGAGCGGAAGCTGTAGAAGATTGGGTGTCCTGTGTTAGCCAGTCAACTATGTCCTCAGAACTTTTCGAGTTTGGGGTACGTGGCCTCTGAACACTGGGCATTATTCTAGGGCCAAAGGGAATCACAGCACCACGACCACGATGGCCCCTGCGGGGTGGCCTGCCTCTGCCTGTCATTTTTTTTTCGATTAGTGGTACTATGCGTGCAAGCTACTGTGACAACAGATATGAGTGGCACTGTGCACTGGCAGAAGTTGGCAGAGTAGATGCTGTAGGCCTGACACACACGCTTGCAGACAACTAACTGCTATTATATCTATTACAGTCAAAAAAATTTTTTTTTTTAAATGTACACTACTGTTACACCAGATATGAGTTGCACTGGTGTGACACTGTGCCCTGGCAGGCCCTGAAACGCACACATGTGAAGGAAACTGACTGCTATTATTTCACAGTCAAATTTCTAGTTTTTTTTTAATGTACACTACTGTTACACCAGAAATGAGTTGCACTGGTGTGACACTGTGCCCTGGCAGGCCCTGAAACGCACACGTGTAAAGGAAACTGACTGCTATTATTTCACAGTCAAATTTCTAGTTTTTTGTTTTAATGTACACTACTGTTACACCAGATATGAGTTGCACTGGTGTGACACTGTGCCCTGGCAGGCCCTGAAACGCACACGTGTGAAGGAAACTGACTGCTATTATATTACAGTCAAAAAAGTTGTTGTTTTTTTAAATGCAAGCTATTGTGACACCAGATATGAGTGGTGGCACGTGGACACACACGCTGGCTGGCAGGCAGGCAACTGCAATTAGATTACACAGAAAAAAAAAAAAAGCAGACTGATGTTCTAGCCCTAAAAAGGGCTTTTTGGGGTGCTGTCCTTACAGCAGAGATCAGATGAGTCCTTCAGGACTGTAGTGGACACTGAATACACTAGCCTAGCTATCGAATTCCCTATTAAATCATCAGCAGCTACACTGTCCCTCCTCTCACTAAGAATGCAGCTTCCGAATGAATCTAATAAAATGGATGCTGTCCAGGAGGTGGGAGGGTCTGGGAGGGAGGGTCTGCTGCTGATTTCTGGAATGTGTCTACTGACTGTGAGGTACAGGGTCAAAGTTTACTCAATTATGACGAATAGGGGGCGGACCGAACATCGCATATGTTCGCCCGCTGTGGCGAACGCAAACAAGCTATGTTCGCCAGGAACTATTCGCCAGCGAACTATTCGGGACATCTCTACTCCTCAACATCTCTACTCCTCTTGTACCCGGTCGATCTGACAGAAAGTGCTCACTGAGAGAGGTAGGAGGCACACCAGGGAGAGGAGAGAAAACTAAGGGACATGGGTGGAGGGGAGAGACCACTAAGGGACAGATGGTGGTAGGAGAGGAGAGACCACTAAAAGACATATGGGGGGGGAGGAGAGACCACAAAGGGACAAGAGAGGGGGGGGAAGAGGAGAGACTGCTAAGGGGCAGGGGAGAACTATAAGGGGCAGGGGGGAGAGTGAGTACCAAGGCACAGGGGGCATGGGGAGAGCACTAAGGGACAGGAGGAATGGGACGTGCAATTGCAATTCATCACTAAGGGACGTGAGGGGAGATCACTAAGGGACAGGAGGGAGCAGTACTGGTGCAAGGATTCTTTCCGCCCTAGGCAACAATCCATTTTGCCGCCCCCTGATAAAGGCAACTACATTCTCTCACAGGATTATTCACTAAATTCTGAATTGCAATGAAGAGACATTTAGGGTAGAAACACTCATTCAGTATATCCATCCATCCACACAGACTGCCTATTACATACAATTTACCATACGCACACAGCCCAATACATAAATCCACACACACACACCGCCTAATACATATATTCATACACTCATACTGCCTAAAGCATACATCAATACACATGTACTGCCTAATGTATACATCAATACACTCTTTTTCAATGCATTTGGTGGTATTCAATTGCTAATAATATTGGATTTAATTTATGCTACTGTGAACAGGTTTTCGGTTTAATATAGCATTCTATTAATAATATTATAAATTTAGTTTAATATATTAGTATCTAATAACATGGTCACACACACACAAACACTAGCATACACACTGTCACTCACATACTCTGACATACATACACATTTTCACTGTGTATGTATGTCAGAGTGTCACTTACACATTCTCACTAACACACACACTCTCACTGACATACAGTGTCGCTTACGCAATCACTAACATACGCACTCTCACTGACATACACATTCTCACTTACACACTATCACACAGTGTCACTTACACACTTTCACTGACATACACAATGTCACAGTCACTAACACACACACACAGTGTCACTGACATACACACAGTTTCACTTACACACACACACACACGCTCTCTCAGTGACATTCACAGTGCCACTTCACACTTTCACTAACACACAAACTCTCACTGACATACACAGTGTCATTTACACACAGTCACTAACACATATACAGTGTCACTTACACACTCTCACTCACACACACTGTCATTTACATACACACACAGTTTCACTTACACACACACACACACACACACTCTCAGTGACATTCACAGTGCCACTTACACACTCTCACTAACATACACTGTCACTCAAGCACAAACTCACACCACTTTACATAGTCACACTTTATTTACACACACAAACACCGCAATTCAATATGCTTATAATCAGTTCCCCTTACCTTGAGATGTACCATACATAAGTCCTGTGAATGAAGGAGAGGGGTCTAGCCTGCAGGTAGCTGTCATTGTTCCTGGTGGAGGGAACAGGAGTGTAGTGCACTGGCTGCTTCCCGTTCCCCTCAGAGTGCTTCCGGTGTTCACAGGCAGGGAGCAGCCGGGATACCAGGTCATATCCCGGCTTGCCCTGCCTAGAGGAAGCACAGTGCTTTGCTTGGGTGCTGGGGTTACAACACACCCTGTTCCCTGAGCAGGCAAGCGGCAGTGGGAGCCCAGCAGCTGAATGACTGCGCTGGGGGCTGGCGAACGAAGCCGCTCACCCAGCAGTCCAGCCCCAGACAGCAGCAGGGCAGCCTTATTCGCCTAATGGGTAAGATAAAAGTAAAAGCTGCGCCAGACAAATCAATAAAAATAGAAATAATAAAATTAAAAAAATAGTCCAGGTAAGAAAAATAAAATAAGGTAAAAGTCAGTCTTGGATGAATCTTCTTAAATAAGATAAGTTCTACAATGGTGGTATCCTCGTAGTCCTTCCTCACGTAAATCCAATAACATGAAAAGATAAAACAGATATCCAAAATAGTGTAATATGTTCTCTAAAATATAATATATAAAAAGAGAATGATATAGCACTCACATTTGATAGAGCTATAACCAGCTCTAGCGTAGAAAGCGCACAGCGGTACAAATCCCCGCTTATGGGATACAATGCGATTTCCTTCTCTTCAGGGGTAAGTCCCACTCAAATAAAAAATAAAAAAACCAATAGTGTTCTCTGTATAAAAGCAGTAGGAAAATAAAATAAATAAATGAAATGGTACTCACAAAGGTGGAGCAGGCTGACTGCTCCTTGATGACAGCGTAGGTGGAAAAATCCCCACAAAGGATTACTTGGAGTCCAGAAGTATAAAATGCCAGGTGATGAAGTGTATATAAAGATTCTTGGCACAAGCAAAATAGTGACCAAAAAATCTTTAATACATAAAATGTACAATTAAATGTCCATAAACGCGTTTCGCCTATAATGGCTTTATCAATATGGAATAAAACATATAACCTGGCATGGTGACTTTAAATAGGGGTACAGATGTTTGTAAATGGCGCCTAAAACAGAGGTTAGCCAATCAAATTGCCGAAAATTCAAATAAAATAAAACATTTATAAATATACTTAAAGTACATATGTAATGTTAGTTTACAATAATAAATATTAATGGCACTTTAGTATGAGTATAAGACATTAAAAACTAGCATTATTTAACTTAGAAAATAATTGTTGTATGCGGTCACGTGACCGGCTGACCGCAATGGGTTATGGGGATTGTAGTTGATGAAACCGCGTGCGCGCATGCGCACATCCGTGCGTGCGCATTAACGCACGTGCGCACATGCGCATTGGTGATCGGCTAATATAAAAAAAGGAGAAGTGAGATGCAGATGCCGACCGCCAATAGGGAGAGGGTGGGCGGGTAATATGTAAATAGAATTTAATTGCGGCCGATAGGGGAATTAAGAAAGGGAATAAAGAGGCAATAATAGATAAGAATAATAAATAATATATAGTGGCAGATAGGTGATAAGAAGGAGAGTATAAAACAAAATAAAATAAATATGAATGGAATAATAAAAGATAAAAGATACTAATAATACATTAGTGTATACATATAAAACATGAAATAAAACAAATATAAGCAAACATAAGAATTAATAATACCTGCAGAATTAAAGACACAGAACATCAAATAAAGTTAAATAAAATTGAACAGCTCAAAATCTGAATTTAAACATTTTGGTATCAGGGTCTTTAACTCATATACCCACTTCATTTCTATTTGTCCCAGGATATTTTTTATATCTCCTCCTCTCCAAGGGACAGAACATTTCTTAATACTCATACATTTTAACATTTTAGGATCTTTATTGTGTATAAGAAAATGTTTGGACACTGAATGATTCAGATATCCATTTTTGATGTTTCTGCATTGTTCACTTATTCTTGTTTTGAGGCACCTTGTGGTCATTCCAACATATTGGAGACCACAGGGGCATTCAAGCAGATTATTTTTTTGTAGTACAATTGATAAAATCGTCAATTTTATAAACCTTATTTGTTACTTTAGAGGTAAATTCAGTTATTTTAGATGGTAGTGAAGAATCAGTAGTTCTACCGACTATACATGTTTTACATTTACAAAAACCTTTGATTTTAGGAAATAGAGATAAAGACGATTTAGTTTTGGTTTCTCTAGTGAAATTTTTAGTCAAAATAGTTTTAGAATTAGGAGCTCCTCTGAATATTATGTTGGGATGTTCTGGTAAAATTTTGTTAAGGGTATCATCTTGTTTCAAAATATGCCAATGTTTATTTACAATCTTTTTTATATTGCCACTTTTATTATAAGGACAAGCACAAAAATAATAGGAAGGGGCATAGGTTCATCTTTATCTTTAGTTTTGTATGTTAAAAGATCATCTCTATTGTTTTGTTGAATATTATTAATTGTGTCTGTTAAAATTGATTCGGAATAATTTTTTTCAATAAAGTTATTTTTTTAAAAATCTGCTTGTTCGTTAAAATCTATCAATTCTGAACAGTTTCTGCGTAATCTTAAGATTTGGCTCTTAGGAGCACTATCCAGCCATGATTGGTAGTGACAGCTGGATTTCTCAATTGCGGTGTTTAAACAAACCTTTTTAAAAAATGTTTTGGTGTGTATTTGTCCATTATTAATAAAAAATATTGAGATCCATAAAATTAATTTGTTCTTTGCTGTATTCATAAGTTAAAACAATGCCTCTATTGTTAATGTTAAGATAATTGATAAAAGAAATAAGGCAGTCTTCTGGGCCTTCCCAAATAAAAAAGAGGTCATCGATATATCTAAAATAAGAGACTAGGTTTGTCCTCCATGCATGGTCACCAAAAATGGCTTCAGACTCCCAATGTGCCTTGAATAAATTTGCATAGCTGGGGGCAAACCTAGTCCCCATAGCTGTTCTCCTTTTTTGGAGATAAAAAGAATTAAGAAACCAAAAATAATTATTCTTTAAAATAATATTAATACCTTCAAGGATAAAATCTATTTGGATATCAGCTATCTTCCCGTCTGTTGTTAAAATCTCTTTAATTGCTTGGCAACCTATATCATGAGGTATGATAGTATAAAGAGATTGGGCATCACATGTAACAAGGAGAAAATTGGGTTTCCATTTAAAAAAAATAAAAAAATTTAGTAATGACATGGAATCTTGTAGATAAGATGGCATTCTTTTTACAGAGGGTTGGAGAAGGGTATCTATATATTGCGAAAGGTTACAGAGAAGGGAACCAATACCAGACACAATGGGTTTTCCTGTGGGTTGGGTTTCATTTTTATGTATTTTCGGAAGAAAATATATAACAGGTATTTTAGGAGATGTTTTATTTAAAAAAGTTAAATTCTTGTTTGTTTAAAATTGCCAAATCTGAACCTTTCATTAAAAATTGAGTTAAAATTGCTTGTATTTGATTTGTTGGGTCTGATAAGAGTTTTGTATATACATTAGTATCGTTTAATTGTTTATGTGCCTCTTCTATGTACATACTGCTGGATAAAATGACTAATCCTCCTCCTTTATCTGCTGGTTTAATTACTATGTCTGTGTCTTCTTGAAGCTCTTTGAGTGCATTTCTTTCAGCATATGTAAGATTATGAGGGTCATATTTTTTTATTTTTTTTTAGTTTAGTTACTAATTTCTCAAAAGTTGTTAAAGGAGCGGATTTAAAATGTGCAGGATAAAATGTTGATTTCTCTCGTAATTGAGTATTAGTGATGTACCGAACTGTCCGCCGGCGAACAGTTCCCGGCGAAATTAGCGTGTTCGCGTTCGCCGCGGCGGGCGGACACGTGCGCAGTTCGATCCGCCCCCTATTCGTCATCATTGGGCAAACTTTGACCCTGTGCCTCTCGGTCAGCAGACACATTCCAGCCAATCAGCAGCACTCCCTCACTTCCACACCCTCCAACCTCCCTCCCAGCATCCATTTTCGATTCATTCGGAAGATGCATGCTTAGTGAGAGGAGGGAAAGTTTAGCTGCTGCTGATTAGATAGGGAAATTGATAGCTAGGCTAGGGTATTCAGTGTCCACTACAATCCTGAAGGACTCATCTGATCTCTGCTGTAAGGACAGCACCCCAAAAAGCCCTTTTTAGGGCTATAACATCAGGCTGCTTTTTTTTTTTTTTCCTGTGTAATGTAATTGCAGGTGCCTGCCTGCCAGCTTCTGTGTGAGGTTCACATTGGATACTGTGCCTACTTGCCCAGTGCCACCACTCATATCTGTTTTAACAATAGGTTAAGCTTTACATTTAAAATAAATATTTTTTTTCACTGTAATAGAAGAGCAGTTGCCTGCCTGCCAGCTTCTGTGTGAGGTTCACATTGGATACTGTGCCCACTTGCCCAGTGCCACCACTCATATCTGTTTTAACAATTGGTTAAGCTTTAGATTTAAAATAAATAATTTGTTTTCACTGTAATAGAAGAGCAGTTGCCTGCCTGCCAGCTTCTGTGTCAGGTTGGATGCCTTGCCCATTTGCACAGTCAGTGCCACCACTCATATCTGTTTTAACAATTGGTTAAGCTTTAGATTTTAAATAAATAATTTTTTTCACTGTAATAGAAGAGCAGTTGCCTGCCTGCCAGCTTCTGTGTGAGGTTCACATTGGATACTGTGCCCACTTGCCCAGTGCCACCACTCATATCTGTTTTAACAATTGGTTAAGCTTTAGAATTAAAATAAATAATTTGTTTTCACTGTAATAGAAGAGCAGTTGCCTGCCTGCCAGCTTCTGTGTCAGGTTGGATGCCTTGCCCATTTGCACAGTCAGTGCCACCACTCATATCTGTTTTAACAATAGCTTAAGCTTTAGATTTTAAAGAAATCATTTTTTTTCCACTGTAATAGAAGATCAGTTAGTTGTCTGCATGCGTCTGGGTGTCAGGCCTACTTCAGCGTGTGCTCTGCAGACCTGTGCCAGCGTGCTTTGACAGTTGCCAATCATATCTGGTGTCTCTTTAGCGTGCTTTTACAAAGAAAAAAGGTCTCCAGTGTAAGCTAATAGCAGACAGTCAGTGTCCTTCAAGCGGCTCTGTCAGGCCTTCCTTCAGCGTGTGCCCTGCACAACCCTGCCAGCGTACTTTGACAGTTGCCACTCATATCTGGTGTCTCTATAGCGTGCTTTTACAACCAAATTTTTTTTTCACTGTAATAGAAGAGCAGTTGCCTGCCTGCCAGCTTCTGTGTGAGGTTCACATTGGATACTGTGCCCACTTGCCCAGTGCCACCACTCATATCTGTTTTAACAATTGGTTAAGCTTTAGATTTAAAATAAATATATTTTTTTCACTGTAATAGAAGAGCAGTTGCCTGCCTGCCAGCTTCTGTGTGAGGTTCACATTGGATACTGTGCCCACTTGCCCAGTGCCACCACTCATATCTGTTTTAACAATTGGTTAAGCTTTAGATTTAAAATAAATATTTTTTTTTCACTGTAATAGAAGAGCAGTTGCCTGCCTGCCAGCTTCTGTGTCAGGTTGGATGCCTTGCCCATTTGCACAGTCAGTGCCACCACTCATATCTGTTTTAACAATAGCTTAAGCTTTAGATTTTAAAGAAATCATTTTTTTTCACTGTAATAGAAGATCAGTTAGTTGTCTGCAAGCGTCTGGGTGTCAGGCCTACTTCAGCGTGTGCTCTGTAGACCTGTTCCAGCGTGCTTTGGCAGTTGCCAATCATATTTGGTGTCTCTATAGCGTGCTTTTAAAACCAAAATTTGTTTTTCACTGTTATAGATTGAATAGCAGTTACTTGTCTTCAAGCGGCTCTGTCAGCCCTTCCTTCAGCGTGTGCTCTGCAGAACTGTTCCAGTGCACATTGCCAATCATATCTGGTGTCTCTATAGCGTGCTTTTAAAACCAAAATTAATTTTTCACTGTTATAGATTGAATAGCAGTTACTTGTCTTCAAGCGGGTGTCTCAGGCCTACAGTGTGTGCTCTGCAGAACTGTTACAGTTCACATTGCCAATATTGCCATATCTGGTCTCACAGTAGCTTGCACGCATTTTAATCCCCCAAAAAATGACAGGCAGAGGCAGGCCACCCCGCAGGGGCCGTCGTGGTCGTGGTGCTGTGATTCCTTTTGCCCTAGAATAATGCCCAGTTTTCAGAAGCCACGTACCCTGAACTTGAAAAGTTCTGAGGACATAGTTGACTGGCTAACACAGGACACCCAATCTTCTACAGCCTCCGCTCGGAACCTTGACGCACCATCGTCCTCCAGCTTAGCTTCAGGCACCTCTCAAGATAGCACTCACCCGCCTGCCGCCACCACCAAAACTAGCACCACAGCCGCTTTACTTGGTATGTCAGAGGAGTTATTCACACACCCGTTTGAAGAAATGAGTGATGCGCAACCATTATTGCTAGAGGATGTAGATAACAGGGATATGTCTCAGGCAGGCAGCATTAAACACATGGAGGTACGGTGTGATGATGATGATGTTGTACCCGCTGCTGCTTCCTTTTCTGAGTTGTCAGATACAAGCGAAGCGGTTGATGATGACGATGCGTCCATGGATGTCACGTGGGTGCCCGCTCGGCAAGAAGAAGAACAGGGCGAAAGTTCAGATGGGGAGACAGAGAGGAGGAGGAGACGAGTTGGAAGCAGGGGGGGGTCGTCGCAAGGAGCTAGTGGCACAGTCAGACAGCATGCATCGGCACCCGGGGTCAGCCCGACAGCACGCCAATCAACGCATGCTGTGTCCACCACCAGAATGCCGTCATTGCAGAGCTCAGCAGTGTGGCATTTTTTTTGTGTGTCTGCCTCTGACAACAGCGATGCCATTTGCAACCTGTGCCAAAGGAAACTGAGTCGTGGGAGGTCCAACACCCACCTAGGTACAACTGCTTTGCGTAGGCACATGATCTCACATCACAAACGCCTATGGGATCAACACATGAGTACAAGCAGCACGCCTACTCTAAGCCGCCATCCTCCTCCTGGTCCAGCATCTTCAGCCACGTCAACCACTGCTGTCCTTCTTGCCCCCTCTCAACCATCCGCCACTCCGTCTCCCGCCTTGAGCAGTTCCCGCTCATCTGCCCACAGTCCTGTGTTTCTGTCAAGGACATGTTTGAGCGTAAGAAGCCAATGTCACCAAGTCACCCCTTTGCCCAGCGTCTGACAGCTGGCTTGTCCGAACTATTAGCCCGCCAGCTTTTACCATACAATCTGGTTGAGTCTGAGGCGTTCAAAAAATTTGTAGCTATTGGGACACCGCAGTGGAAGGTACCCGGCCGGAATTTCTTTTCACAAAAGGCAATCCCCAACTTGTACTCGATTGTGCAAAAGGAAGTCATGGCATGTCTGGCACACAGTGTTGGGGCAAGGGTCCATCTGACCACTGATACCTGGTCTGCAAAGCATGGTCAGGGCAGGTATATCACCTACACTGCGCATTGGGTAAACCTGCTGACGGCTGACAAGCAAGGAATGCGTGGCATTGCAGAGGAGTTGGTGACACCGCCACGAATTGCAGGCAGTCCTGCTGCCACCTCCTCTACTCCTCCTACTCCATCCTCTTCCATAACCTCCTCAGCGGAGTCCTCTTGTGCCGCTGCCTCTTGCTCCACATCAACGGCACCCCCCCAGCTCCCCAGGTACTATTCCACATCCCGGATACGGCAGTGTCACGCCGTCTTGGGTTTGACTTGCTTGAAAGCAGAGAATTTTTGTGGAGAATGGGAAAAATTCCTAGATTTGGAATTATGGTAATGAGAGGATTGGTAGCTGGGGCAACGTGCGTCTGGATTACCATATTTATTTGGTTCATGATATGTGTCGATTCTGTTGTAGTTTTTTGATCTATATGGACCGTCCTTCTGATTGTGATTGTAAGAGGTGTATTTTTTATTGAGGTGGTACGTGCGAACCTGTTTGTTAGAGTAATCGGTCTTGTCTCTTATGTATTTTTTTATTTTTATATGTTTCGTATCAATTTCAACTTTTTCTATTTTACTTTGAATTAATATGGAGTTTTGTTTGTATGCCTTGGTCTCAGTAAATGGCATAAGTCTTACTTTGAGATCATTAATTTCTGCATCCAAAAGGGACAATTTCTTGCTTTTTTCCATGAGACCAAGGGTACAAAGTTCAAGTTTGTTATTCCATTCTGCCATGAATTCTAGATCATTTTGGTCAGAGGTAGGTAGTTTGAGTAATCTCAGACCACGGGGAGTTATTTGTTCGTCAATATACTTTTTAAGGGTGGCTATTTCCCATTTAAGCTTAATTTCTGAGCTTAATACTTTTTCTAGTTGGGTAAATAAGGTTTCTTGACTTAAGCTAGGGTAATTTCTTTGGATAGGACTAATAACCTCTGTATCAAACACATTAGCAACATCAATGGTATATTTATTTCTAAAATCAAAAATAGACATAATAAAAAGGTTAAAAAGCAGCTGGCCCAAGAGGGAATTGGATAAGGATATAAAAGGAAAGAAGGTTAGCGCTTTAAAACAGAAAAAAATTAATTTGTTCTTTGCTGTATTCATAAGTTAAAATGATGCCTCTATTGTTAATGTTAAGATAATTGATAAAAGAAATAAGGCAGTCTTCTGGGCCTTCCCAAATAAAAAAGAGGTCATCGATATATCTAAAATAAGAGACTAGGTTTGCCCTCCATGCATGGTCACCTAAACTAACATTACATATGTACTTTAAGTATATTTATAAATGTTTTATTTTATTCGAATTTTCTGCAATTTGATTGGATAACCTCTGTTTTAGGCGCCATTTACAAACATCTGTACCCCTATTTAAAGTCACCATGCCAGGTTATATGTTTTATTCCATATTGATAAAGCCATTATAGGCGAAACGCGTTTATGGACATTTAATTGTACATTTTATATATTAAAGTTTTTTTGGTCACTATTTTGCTTGTACACTTCATCACCTGGCATTTTATACTTCTGGACTCCAAGTAATCCTTGGTGGGGATTTTTCCACCTACGCTGTCATCAAGGAGCAGTCAGCCTGCTCCACCTTTGTGAGTACCATTTCATTTATTTATTTTATTTTCCTACTGCTTTTATACAGAGAACACTATTGTTTTTTTATTTTTTATTTGAGTGGCACTTACCCCTGAAGAGAAGGAAATTGCATTGTATCCCATAAGCGGGGATTTGTACCGCTGTACGCTTTGTACGCTAGAGCTGGTTATAGCTCTATCAAATGTGAGTGCTATATCATTCTCTTTTTATATATTATATTTTAGAGAACATATTACACGATTTTGGATATCTGTTTTATCTTTTCATATTATTGGATTTACCTGAGGAAGGACTACGAGGATACCACCATTGTAGAACTTATCTTATTTAAGAAGATTCATCCAGCTAAGACTGACTTTTACCTTATTTTATTTTTCTTACTTGGACTATTTTTTTAATTTTATTATTTCTATTTTTATTGATTTGTCTGGCGCAGCTTTTACTTTTATCTTGCCTATTGTGTTTTAAGGGTTTTGAGGGATTCCCTTTTTAAGTTGCTGCCTTGTTCTGTTCTGTTTTAAAGCGCTAACCCTTTTCTTTCCTTTTATTTGCCTAATGCCCTGGGGGAGGAAGAGCACTAAGGGACAGGGGGAAGGGATAATCACTAAGGGACAGGAGGGGAGATCACTAAGGGACAGGGGGTCAGGGGAGATCAATAAGGGACAGGGGGCAAGGAAGAGCACTAAGGGACCAGAGGGGAGGGGAGAGCACTAAGGGATGTGAGGGGAGAGCACTAAGGGACAGGAGGGAAGAGCACTAGGGAAAGAGGGGCAGAGGGGATCACTAAGGGACAGGAGGGGAGGGGGAATCACTAAGAAGCAAGAGGGCAGGGGAGAGCACTAATGGACAGGGATCAGGGGAGAGCAGTAAGGGAAGGGAGGGGAGATCACAAAGGGGCAGGAGGACAGGGGAGAGCACTAAGGGTCAGGGGGCAGGGGAGATCATTATGGGACAGAAGAGGAGGGGAGATCACTAAAAGACAGGAGGGGATGGGAGTGCACTAAGGGACAGGAGAGGATGGGAGATCACTAAGGTACTGGAGGTTATGGGAGAGCACTAAAGGGACGGGGGTGAGGGGATTGGAGATCATTAAGGGACTGGAGGGGATAAGGTAGTACTAAGGAACAGGAGGGGATGGGAGAGCACTAAGGGACAGGAGGGGAAACGACTAAGGGACAGGAGGAGAGGACACTAAGGGACAAGAGGGGAGAGGTCTAATGGACAGGAGGGTAGACCTCTAAGGGACAGAGATTAAAGATGAGACCACTGAGGGACAGTGGAGGAGAGAATAAGAGACCACTAAGGAACAGGGAGGGAGTGAAAGAGATCATTAAGGGATGGGGGGAGTGTAAAACACACAGAGAAGCAGAGAGCATCAGGAGGGAAATACACAAAGTTGCTTGTAAGGGAGACACACAGAAGGGCCGGGGGAGCGGTTGGGGGGGAGACACAAAAAGGGGCCTGTGGGGAAAAAAGGCACACAGAGGGGTTGAGAGGATGTAGGAAACATACAAAGAGGGGGGAGACACAAGGGGCTTGTAAGAGATACACTAAAGGGGTGTAACACACATAACTTAAAGAAACAAAATATACAAAAAAATTATATTAACAAAATAAATATAATAATAAAAATAAAGAGCTGCTCCCCTCTCATTCCCTATCCTACCCCACAAACACTCTCTTTCACACTACACATATACACAGTCCATCCCTACATATACACAGAAACACACAATGCTTGCCTACACACACACACACACACACACACAAACATACAATGCATCTCTACTCACAAACAGACACACTAAAACATACAATGCATCCTACACACAGACAGGAACATGCCATGCTTCCCGCACACACTCAGAAACACACAATGCAGCCCTTGCACACATACTCAGAAGCATACAATGCATCCCTTACACACACACTGCATCCCTTACACAAACACTGCATCCCTTACATACAAAAACACACAATACATCCTTTACACACACACAGAAACACAAATAATATCTTACACACTCAATGCACCCCTTACAGATACAGATACACACCTTGCATCCCTTACACATACAAACACAGATTTACACAATGCATACCTTACACACAAACAAACTGCATCCCCTATACACCCACACTACATCACCTACACAAACTGATATCCCTATACACTACATTCCATAAGAACACACACATTACATTCTCTACAATAACACATAACACATCCCCTAAACACATACACTACACTTCCTGTGAGCATACTCATGGGTGGGCCATGTAGGTGGACTTATGGGCGGGTCTTGCAGGCATATTCACAGTCAGATGGTATAAAAAATAAAAGGATTAGGCGCTCACTATAGCAGTTTAAACAATAGGATTGGGCAGCAGTAACCAATACAAGGATTCCCAGACTTGTAACAGAATAGTGTGAACGGAAAAGGGGAGGGAACCGCGCCCTAGACAATATGATATAAATAATATACGTACACAAATCTTATGATGACGCTCTCTATACAGTTGACCTCAAAGTAAAAAACATAGAGAATAATAGTGCAATAAGGTAGGTATAGTGGGTATGTGAAAAAGTGCTTAAGTGAATGCACACTTACATTTACCAGAGCTTACTCAGAGCTCAGCTGTTATTTCGCATAGACGGACACTTCTGAAGAAGCCTTTTTACAGGTGAAACGCGTTAAGTAGACATTTTTTAAGTGGACTTTTTTAGAGTGATTTTATATACATTTTCTTGTTTTTGTTGTTAAATAAATAGTATATTTTTATCCTTTCATCACACTTACATTTACCAGAGCTTACTCAGAGCTCAGCTGTTATTTCGCATAGACGGACACTTCTGAAGAAGCCTTTTTACAGGTGAAACGCGTTAAGTAGACATTTTTTAAGTGGACTTTTTTAGAGTGATTTTATATACATTTTCTTGTTTTTGTTGTTAAATAAATAGTATATTTTTATCCTTTCATCACTCTGGATTACCATTCCTTTACTTCCTGGTTACCATCACATTCCCTGGTGGGGATTATACCACCTATGCTACACCAACTAGAGCAAGTCATTCACCTCTTAACAGGTCACTTTACGTAACACCTTATAGGGACCAAGGAACTTGGGCGCAAACTTCATCGAGGGAACCCTAAGGCGGAGATTCCTAGAGGACAACCAAACCCTATCACCCGGAGCATAAGAAGGAGCCGCACACCTACGACGATCAGCAAATCTCTTTTGAGCAGCAGCAGCACGACAAAGAGCAGCATGGACCTGATCCCACATCTTCCGTAAGGAGGCGAGGTGCTCGTCCAAAGCGGGCATTCCCTTGTCGGAGAATACACCGGGAAGGACAGCGGGTTGGAACCCATAAGCCATCATAAAAGGACTTACGCTAGTAGAAGAATGAGACACAGTGTTCCTGGCAAATTCAGCCCAGGGAAGGAGATGGGACCAGTTGTCCTGGTGTGCATTCGTGAAACAGCGTAAATACAACTCCACAGACTGATTTGCTCGTTCGGCAGCTCCATTAGATTGCGGATGATAGGAGGAAGTAAACGATAAGGAGACCCCCATCTCAGCACAAAAGCCCCTCCAAAACCGAGAGACAAACTGAGGGCCCCTGTCAGATACAATATCTTGTGGTATACCATGCAAGCGGAACACCTCTTTGGCAAACACCTGAGCCAACTGAACCGCAGAAGGTAGCTTCTTAAGCGGAATGAAGTGCGCCATTTTGGAGAACCTATCCGTTACAGTCAAAATTACTGTCTGTCCATCAGTTGAAGGAAGATCCACAATAAAGTCCATGGATAAGTGTGTCCATGGTTTCTTGGGTACAGATAGGGGCATAAGGAGTCCCAGGGGTTTAACATTAGGGGACTTACACTGTGTGCAGACACGGCAAGCCTGCACATAATCTACCACGTCTTTTTTGAGTGAGGGCCACCAAAACTGTTGGAGGAGACCCTTGTAAGTCTTGGTAACCCCTGGATGACCAGCCGTTTTGGCTGTGTGAAATAAAGTTAATAACTTCTTTCTGTCTTTTACTTTCACGTATAGCTTACCAATAGGAGTCTCAGGGGGTGCTTGGGATTGGTATGACTTGATACCATCAAGAAAAAGAGACGAAATAACCAAACGAGTAGTAGCTATTATATTAGATGTGGGTACAATGGGCTCAGGAGTGGAAGTAATAGTATCCACAGGTTCGTACTGGCAGGAGATAGCATCAGCCTTGACATTTCGATATCCAGGCTGGTATGTGATTATGTACTGAAAATGTGAGAGAAATAAAGACCATCTAGCTTGTCGAGAGGATAACCTTTTAGCGTCTGCGATATAGGATAGATTTTTATGATCGGTTATAACCAGAATCTTATGTCTAGCTCCTTCTAACAAGTACCTCCATTCTTTAAATGCCATCACTATAGCTAATAATTCCCTGTTCCCGACGTTGTAATTCTTTTCAGACTCTGACAAGCGTTTAGAAAAGTAACCACAGGGAAGGAGGGGTTCGTCATACGATTGTCGTTGTGACAACACTGCTCCTATACCTGATTCAGAGGCGTCTACTTCCAGTACAAAGGGAAGGGAAGGATCAGGATGGTGTAACACAGGGGCAGTGGCAAATGCCTTTTTAAGTGTCTCGAAGGCCACAATAGCATTAGAATTCCAAACCCTGGGGTGTAAACCTTTTTTAGTCAGTTTAGTGATAGGGGAAATAATGGATGAGAAGTTTTTAACAAACTTTCTGTAATAATTGGCAAACCCTATAAATCGCTGTATTGCCTTAAGTCCTTGGGAAAGGGGCCAGGACAGTATAGCTTCCAATTTAGAAGGATCCATGCTGAATCCTTGTTCAGAAATTACATAACCCAGGAATTGTACAGAAGTTTGGTCGAATAAGCATTTTTCTAATTTACAATAAAGACCGTTCTGCAACAACCTCTTGAGCACCATTCTAACATGAGTATGATGTGTTTTCAAATCCGGAGAATATACAAGTATGTCATCAAGGTAGACTACGGCACAGACATGCAGTAGATCTCTAAGGACATCGTTTATGAGATCCTGAAATACGGCAGGAGCATTACACAATCCAAAAGGCATGACCAGATACTCGTAATGCCCACTACGTGTATTGAATGCCGTTTTCCACTCATCGTTCTCCTTGATACGAACAAGGTTATAAGCCCCGCTGAGGTCTAGTTTTGTAAAATATTTAGAACCTTTGACACGATCAAAAAACTCAGTAATGAGAGGGATCGGATAGGCATTTTTAATCGTGATATTGTTTAGAGCTCTGTAATCTCTAAACGGTCTCAAATCGCCCCCCTTCTTAGCCACAAAAAAGAAACCAGCACCAGCAGGAGAGGAGGACCTTCTAATAAAACCTTTACTTAAGGCTTCCCGTATGTACTCCTCCATGACCTGGTTCTCTTTCTCAGAAAGAGGGTAGACCTTACCCCTAGGAGGCATTGTACCCGGTAATAGGTTTATGGCACAGTCATACTCACGGTGTGGGGGTAGCTTATCTGCCTCCCTTTTTTCAAAAAACAATGCAAGGTCAGCATACACAGAAGGGACAGAAACAGAAAGTGGTTTAGCCGTGGGCACGTTGAGTAAACAAACGGGACGTACATGGGCCATACAGTCTCGTTGACAGGATTCCCCCCAGGAGAGTATGTCTAAACAACCCCAATCAAGTACTGGGTTGTGTTTAACTAACCAGGGAAAACCCAGAACGATGGAAGCAGTAGGGGAGTCAATTATTTGGAAGGTTTACCTTTCCTTGTGTAAAGCACCCACAGACATAACTATATCTTGGGTTTCATGGGTCAGCAGAGGCTTCTCAAGTGGTCTACCATCTATAGCCTCAACGGCCAAGGGTGTGGCCTTTCGGATCAAGGTCAAGGCTGCGGTTTTGGCAAAGTTCTCATCCATTAGGTTGTCTGCCGCACCTGAATCGATCAAGGCTTTGGTACTTATAGTGGTTTTATTGACCAAAAGAGAAACCATAATAAATGGTCTGGAGATGGACACATGAGGGGACAAAGTCATAACACCCGAGGCCGACCCCTCTTTGCCTGCCAGGTGATCCCCCATGGGGCGGATCTTCAGCGGGAGCCTGGCTAAGGCGACGGCGGGGGTGCGGTACCCCCCCCCCATTTTCTTCGGGTGACCTCGCCCATGCGGGTGGATTTGGTGCGAATTAGAGAGCCGCCTCTGATTGGGTAAGATAATAAGGTGGGTCTTTTATTCCACCAGCCCATATGGCGATGATAGGCCTGTCTTTTACGCACTAACCATCATACATGACAGTTCTCAAGCATGCAACTTTCATCCACACACAAATCAAGCATGCCAAGACTCATCTCTAGATATTGTTTAATTTAACTATTTGATGATTGGGGATGCAGTCTCCTCATACATGCAAACATATACACAAAGCATATATGTTAACACTCTCACTCAGGCAGGCAGAACTTAGGGGTTGCGCTTTGGAGAGATTACGGAGGTCTAGTAGGCCGCAGGAGGCAGAGCTCTATGGAGGTGCATAGCAGGTCAGGGAGGAGGTGTTCACCGAGTGTCAGGAGAAGCGGGGGGGGGGGGGGGGGTGGTACCCTTGGGGGAAAAGCAGTGCTGGGTTCCAGAGTCAGAAGCAGTGCTGGGTTCCAGAGTCAGAAGGCCCAGGGAGGGGCGTTCCTGTTCCCGTGCACGATCAGGATCCAGTAGTTCTTCGGATGGTCCAGCAGGGTGTTCCAGGCGTTTTGCACATGGCCGGCCATCTAGGGTTCGCACCAGAAGTCGTAGCCCCAGAGTTGATGAGGCTTCAGGTCACCAGGACAGAAGGGCCCCAGAACGGGATGCTAGGGGCGGTGTCCCAGCGAACCCAGGGGACGGGCAGGAGGGTGGTGGCGGTCTGTGACAAACTGCCCAGGAGTTTATCTTATTCTTCCAGGTCCCGCAGCAGGTCGGTTTCTGTGAGTTTAGTGCACCGGGTGGTCACGACAGTTAGCGGGCGGAGTTCAGCAGCTGTTGTTGTCAGGTCTGGTGGCCCTGGAGGAGCACCCCGCATGCCTTCAGGGCTTGGCCGGTGAGTCTAGATCTACAGCACCTACACAGGGTTTCATTGACACATTGCAACAGCTCCTTGACACTTGGGGATGGAAGTGGGTGTGGGAGCCGATGTGGGTCCAGGTTTGTGCACCAGGCAGGGACCGAGCCGGGTTTCGGTACAAACCGCAGCTTCTGGGCGGCTAATAAGGGGCAAACTCCTCCTGCAGGGTGGTCTGTCGTTCGCCAGTTTGTTCGGTAATTGGGAGGTGAACGGGGTTAACAAGCGGAAACCGCAGCTTCTGCGTGGTTAATAGGCGGCACACTCCATATGCCGTGTGGTCGGTCATTCCTTCATATGAATGACCAGGCGAATGCTTTTCGTGTTTTTATATAGGTAAAACAAACAGAAACAGTGTAGCAAGACTGGAAGACAGAGGGTACTTTGTAACAATACCATTTCGGGAGCGGGAGTTTTCTTTGAGTTTTCGTAATTTAGGAGACTTTCCTTAGAGGGTGCGGTACAAGCTACTTAAGGAGTTTCAACTGGGGAGGATGGGGTGGGTCATTTGCAGTTGCCCTGCTGGCTAATTTGCGTTTTTCCCCATTGGGAGTTGTTCCCAAAAAAGAGGCAGGTAATTTTCGACCGTCACTCCATAGACCAGTATTGGATTACACTATTTTAAGTTACCCAATTACATGAACAACTAGGATTACATATTCGTGCACACAAACTCGGACCACCCGGCCCTTGGCATGTGCCGCCACTTAACCTTTTTCACCTTTGAAACAACCGAACGGACGACCACCGGGAAGCTGCGGTTTGCAGTTAACCACAACCTTAATTGACTGCCGCAGGGTGGCCTCGTTCGTCGACTATTTTCACCGTACTCAAACTCCCGAACGAGGACCACCTATGCTCCACCGTGTTTCTTCAATCAGAACGTTGAGGCTGCGGTTAACCGCAGGCTAATTGACCCCTTCAGGGCGGTCTACATTCGGTTCACGAAGGGTTGGGACAACCAGCCAGAGAGCGGTATTCGTGCAGCATGTTACCCATGTTTCCATCCAGGGGTTTTGGAGCCGAGGCACGCTCACCTATTCACGGATAGAAAACATGGCCGCCATCTCGTGTTCGGGACAAAGAAACACGAAAGGACTTATATACAAGAGACTATCTATACCGTTCGTGAGGTCTGAGCGCTATTCGTCTATATGATGCGCTCAGACCCGAGCTATCTAATGAATGTAAGGGGTATCTAGTTATAAATATATATTTTATGCTGTTTTTACATGTTGGAAATACACGTGGGACTCTGGGCACTTGGAGATAATTGAATTGCCATAACGTTGGAATCATTATCTCCAAGCTGGGCGGGGGCTATTTCAAACGATGCAGGGTACTGTCATTGGTCAACTGTGTGTATTGTCCCTGTATCCCATCAGGTCTAGAGGGGGCTGTCCCTGGACCTGGGATTTTGCATAAATAACGCTGTCCCTGTGCCATTAAAGCCAGTTCGTGTTTGACCCTCAAATCGCAGCCTCAACTCGTTGTGTGGGAACCAGGGTATCCTAGCTATACTAGAGCTAGTGGATTGCTTCATATTCACAGGATTCTGGTGGTCTGTTGAACGGAATAGCGCTTCTCACTCTCCACACTCGGGAACCAGGACATCCAAGCGGTCCAGCCTTCAGCTAGCTTGGAGGTAACCGTAACACTCCTATCCCAAGGGGAGTTCGTTCAATGACAACAGTGACAACGACCTGTACTGAGTCTCTTACACATCATTCGACCAGGCGGTCCAGCTGGTTAAGAAGGCTGGGCTGGCAGTGTTGATGGCGAAGGTGGATAGTGAGGCGGTGTTTCGGCTGCTGCCAGTTTATACGGCGTGTCATCATTTGCTGGGCTGTTTCTTCGAGGGACAGTACTTCGTGGATCTTTACTGTAAGGTTTGGGAGTCCTGGGAACAGTCCTTGCAAGGTTTGGAGGGACAATTGGGGGGGGAGCCCACCTGGATGCGCTGTTGTGGTACACCTGTCAGTTGTTGGTCGGAGGCTCCTCCCATGTGGTGGTGATTAGGCACATGTTGGCACTGGCATTCTGGTTTAAGTGGCATGGGTGTGAGGACCATACCAAACACTTTATCATTTGGCAAGCGCTTAAGGGGTTTCGGAGGGGTTGTAGGGTCCGGACGCGAGGCGGTGTCCATTAAGCTGTTGGAAGACCTGGTGGGCTCTCTTCCCCAGATCCGTTTCAATGACTAGGAGGTGTTTTTGTTTAGGGCAGAGTTTATGCTGGCTCAGGGAGTTGATGCACAAGTACTAGGGGGTGTCCAAAGAGGGAATGTTCACTAGTCACCGGATAAGGTGGTTATTCACCTAGTTCGGTCTAAAACTGATGTCCTGGGGAAGGGCGTGGATGTTGTGTTACATGGGCTTCCGATGTCGGGCTTATGCCCTGTCTTCCAGTTTTCCTATTACCTGGAGTGTCGCCGCGTGGTAAGGGCTCCTTCCTGGTTCACACCGACGGTTCAGCGCTTTTGTGTTTTCAATTCTTCAGGGTCTTCAGGTTGGGGCTGGAGGACTTGGGGCTTCAGCCTGGCCAATTTGGGACACATTCGTTTCGTATTGGGGCTGCTACGGAGGCCACAGGATTAGGGCTTGGGGAAAAACTTATTTAGAAGATTGGAAGGTGGAAATCGGTGCGGTTCTGGTCCTACGTGCGATTAGGGCGTTTGGTGTAGCGGGCACCAGGGAAGTCTGGGTACCCGCAGCTAATTGTTGCTCTTGTTTTCCGTAGGTCGAGTCGTCTGGATCGTGGGCCATTCTTACATCTTCTGGGCCAAGAAGAGGGCTGCAGCTCAGTTTAAGGGTCAGCAGCTGGGCTTTCCGGAGGACCAGATTGTGGTGAAATAGTTTGGCTATCTGGGTTATGGGTGGCAAGTGGTTTGCCGGGCAGTCCTGGGTCTCCTGATGGATGACCTGTGACCTGATATTCTTGTGTTTCATGCGGTAAGCAATGGACCTGGGTTTGGTCCCTCAGAGGCAGTTAAATGGATGAAGCAAGACATCAACAGGTTAAAGGTGTTGGTGCCAGGGCTTATGGTGGTTTGGTCAGAGATGGTTCCCCGACTCCGGTGACCTATCTGCAATAGCACGCTCCAGGGGTAAGGTTAATGGGTCAATGGCCAGTTTTGTGAGGAAGTTGGGGGGCATGACAATCCGGCATGGGGACCTTGAAGCCATGTTGGCGGTATTACCGTCAGGACAGGGTCCACCTCTCAGATGTGGGGTGAGATCTTTTCAACCTGGGGTTGCAGGAGGGGTTAGTACAGGCCCTGTTTCTTCGGGGTGGCGAAGCTCAGGCTGCTTAACGGGGCCAAGGTCTGAGCTTATGGCGGTATTGGTGAGGGTGAGGAAAGGGAAAAATATGGTCTATGGTCAAATTAAGAAGAGTTAAGAAACTTGGTTGATTGGTTACAAATTTGTTGGTTACAATGTTGGTATAATGTTGGTGGGTTTCGAGCCCGTCGGTGGCTCAGAACCTTGGAGGTGTAGGGGTATCCGGGTATACCCCTACCAGGAGGCAGTTAAGCATTATGTTGCACCTAGTATATATTTATGTGTCGTTACAGTGTTATGGAAATGTTTACTATATGGGTCCTTGCCTTTATTTATGACAGATGGGTATGTATGGTGATGTATGAGTGGAGGGGCGGGGCAATGACTTGACATGTTCAGTTGATATTTTATAAAGGTTATTATTATGATATGTATGATGTCTTCAATAAAGCTGTGGACATATCGATCCATACCTCTGAGTGTCCGTGTTTTAATGGTAACAGTGGGTGGGGATAGGGTTTTGGGGAATCTCCACCTGTCCATATGGCGACTATGCACCAGTCATGTAGCCCCATGGAGCAAGCGTAGCTAAAGTGGAATGGAGGCCTTGACAGGGCTAGGAGGCGTGCTTAGGTGAGAATGGCTAGAATTGGCTGTTTGGGATGGGGGCAAGCCTAGTATATATAGGGCGGCCATCTTGATTTTGTCACATCTAATCTGGGTTGGTCCCTCCTGTCACGAACGCACCCGACTCCAAGAGTGTGCGTGATGTATTTGTGGTGGTGAAAGCTCACTATTTGTCTACACAAGACCGTAAATAATGACAAAATCCCCTGTAACACCACCCACACTTAAACACAATAATTTAACTATTACTATTTGAACGCTGCCTGTAAAGGAGCTCCCTGTACCCCGGCTGGGTACCTCTGCCAAGGACCGCTTCCTAGCTGGAACAGAGGACAAACCTCAGCACTCTTGCCCTCAGTCGCCGTGACTTGACTGGGACTCCTGGAGCCAAATGGGGAATTCGCTCTAGACACCCCCAGGCACTGGACGACACTCAGTCCTGTGAGCTCCAGTCCTTACAATGACTTTCCCCGTTGATTCCTCCACACTGGAACAGTGATTAAAGAATAGCCCTTAGCCCTCCCAGTAACCAGATGACACATAGTTCTGGAACTACAAGCTGGAATCCTTTAATGGCAGCCACAACTGGCCTTATATGTAGGTCCCCATGCAAGGGGCACTCCCCCTGAATCTGAGAGTAAACCATAGCAGAAACAAATACACAATTAAATTGGCTCTCAGATCCAGGACACTCCCATATATAATCAGATAATCCCTCCTCTGTGCCTGGGAGATAATTGGATCAGGAACTGTACTAATCTAGTTCAATTATCTCCAAGGACAGAAAAAACATACTTTTTTCCCAAACACCCCAAAGTCCCCTAAAAATACATAAAGACCCCACAAATATTTGACCGACCGCACACATAGTCCCATGCCCAGGGGCGGACTGACAGGTCGGGCAGATCGGTCATGGACCGAGGGCCCGAGGCAGTCAGGGGCCCGGCAGCACAGACATGATCTGGCTGAGGAGATCAGAGATCTCCTCAGCCAGAACAACATGATTTCTCTGTTATTCCAGTGATATGCTGCAGGGCCCCTGCAGCAAATCACTCTGTAGTTTACTCCCTTCCTCCCTCATCCGTTTCCCCTCTCTCAGGGAGACCTGGCAGTGAGTATTCAGTTCTTGCTGCCAGGTCTCCAGCCATGCGGTGCCGTGTGAGGAGGAAGAGGCGGGGCTAGGAAGTGACATCACTTCCTGCCCTGCCTGAAGAGCAGCCGGAAGATATGGAGCTGCAGCAGCCTGGCAGACAGCACAGGTAAGCTTCTTATAATTTTAATTCAGCTCAGCACCCACCTCAGCCCCCCTGTACCCACCTCAGTGCCCACATCAGACCCCCTGTACCCACCTCAGCCCCAGTACCCACCTCTGATCCCACTGTACCCACCTCAGTGGGTCCCACTGTACCCACCTGTGCTCCCACCTCAGCCCCCCTGTAACCACCTCAGCCCCCTGTGCCCACCTCAGCCCCCCTGTACCCACCTATGCTCCCACCTCAGCCCCCCTGTAACCACCTCAGCCCCCCTGTCCCCACCTCAGCCCCCCTGTGCTGACCTCAGCTCCCCTGTACCCACCTCTGCTCCCACCTCAGCCCCCCTGTAACCAACTCAGCCCCCGGTACCCACCTTAGCCCCCGGTACCCACCTCTGCTCCCACCTAAGCCCCCCTGTAACCACCTCAGCCCCCTGTACCCACCTCAGCCCCCAGTACCCACCTCAGCCCCCAGTACCCACCTCTGCTCCCACCTCATCCCCCCGTACCCACCTCAGCCCCCAGTACCCACCAGTGCTCCCACCTCAACCCCCCCAGTACCCACATCAGCCCCCCTGTACCCACATCTGCACCCACCTCAGCCCCCCTGTACCCACATCAGCCCCCAGTACCCACCTCTGCTCCCCTGTACCCAACTCAGCCCCCAGTACCCACCTGTGCTCCCACCTCAGTCCCCCTGTACCCACCTCAGCCCCCCTGTACCCACCTCAGCCCCCTGTACCCACCTCTGCACCCACCTCAGCCCCCCAGTACCCACCTTAGCCCCCAGTATCCACCCCTGCACCCACCTCAGCCCCCAGTACCCACATCAGCCCCCCTGTACCCACCTCTGCTCCCACATCAGCCCCCCAGTACCCACCTCTGCTCCCACCTCAGCCCCCCTGTACCCACATCAGCCCCCCTGTACCCACCTCAGCCCCCAGTACCCACCTCTGCTCCCACCTCAGCCCCCCTGTACCCACCTCAGCCCCCAGTACCCACCTGTGCTCCTACCTCAACCCCCCAGTACCCACATCAGCCCCCCTGTACCCACCTCTGCACCCACCTCAGCCCCCCTGTACCCACATCAGCCCCCAGTACCCACCTCTGCTCCCCTGTACCCAACTCAGCCCCCAGTACCCACCTGTGCTCCCACCTCAGCCCCCCTGTACCCACCTCAGCCCCCCTGTACCCACCTCAGACCCCCGTACCCACCTCTGCACCCACCTCAGCCCCCCAGTACCCACCTTAGCCCCCAGTATCCACCTCTGCACCCACCTCAGCCCCCAGTACCCACATCAGCCCCCCTATACCCACCTCTGCTCCCACATCAGCCCCCCAGTACCCACCTCTGCTCCCACCTCAGCCCCCCTGTACCCACATCAGCCCCCTCTGTACCCACTTCAGCCTCCAGTACCCACCTCTGCTCCCACCTCAGCCCCCAACATATTCTGCAACGCTGTACAATAGGTAAAACAAAAGAAACAATTAATCTAACAAAACAAATCGACATACAGGAACACAACATCACTAGCAACATCCACACACACGCAACCCCACAAGTAGACTCCAAACATGTGGCTAGTTGTAAGGTTGTACATGTGGGGGATGCAGCCATTCTGTGTGCTGGGCAGCCTACACATAATATATGTGTAAAAGTGTCAGAAAGAAGGGGGAGAAGAGTAGAAGGGGGCCAGAAAACCAGGAGGGCGGGCCCTTGATCACCCACTGCCCGAGGGCCCTGTGAGGTGTCAGTCCGCCCCTGCCCATGCCCAAAACCGTTCCAGAGAATCAGGGCTTGCAGTCGATCTAGTTTGGTAGTTTAAAAAACAAACTACAGAACAAAGTCAATAGTTACATAGCTGAAAAGAGACTTGCATCCATCAAGTTCAGCCTTCCTCACATGTGTTTTTTACTGTTGATCCAAAAGAAGGCAAAAAACCTAGTCTGAAGCACTTCCAATTTCCTTCTTGACCCCCAAATAGCAGTCAGATGTCTCCTTGGATCAAGCAGCTATAACCCCACTAATTAGAAATTATATCCCTATATGTTATGTTTTTGCAAGTATTTATCCAATTGCAGTTTAAACATCTGTATGGACTCTGATAAAACCACCTCTTCAGGCATAGAAGTCCAAATCCTTATTGCTCTTACTGTAAAAAAAACACACCTTTCTATGCCTTAATTCAAATCTCCTTTCTTCCAGCCTAAATGTGTGACCTCGTGTCCTGTTGTATAGCCCTGTTTATGAATAGATTTCCAGATAATGGTTTGTACTGGCCCCAAATATATTTGTATAATGTTATCATATCCCCTCGGAGACGCCGTTTTTCCAAATGAAAAAGATTTAAATTTTTTAATACAGTCAATAGTCTTACCCTGGAGCTTCTTCCACTTGTTTGTGGGAATGTTTCCACCGAACAGTGTCTTTCTAGGTGTTGTCGTACTGATTCAGTATTCGAAAATAATTCCATGAACTCAACGACCAACACTGCTGCCTGCATTCATGCGAATAAAGATCGCCACCACCTTGTGGTCATCCATAGGAATTGTGGCCACCCAGATGAACACTTAGAGCACTGAGGTGAAAATTGTTACAAAGTAGCAAATAGGATTAACAATCTCTAGAATGGTATCTGGTTCGTGTGGTTGTTCGGTTCCCGAACCATATAGTCCAAATACACGAATGGAGACTTTTATATCACATTTTACAAGGTTCATAGTCTGTGGAGACAGGAGGCTGGCAAGAAGGCTCCTCCAGGAACTCGTGGTAAACTAACTTGAAAAGGGAAGTTTATCACACTGCCACCACCAAGACAATTTCTAAATGGGGTGCCTTGGTCCCCCAGGTACATCAATAATAAAAACCCACCAAATATTACTTAGCACAATATCTATGTAATTGCAAACTATTAATTAGTCTCTTCAGGATGATCGTGACTTACTCATATTAGATCTTGGCCCCAAGCAAGTACCCCAACACCCCTCCAAATCATTGGATATATACCCTCTGGATTATCCAGTCTTGCCCAGGGATGGAGTTAAGGCATGCCAATAGAAATAACAAGTGACCACCTCCTTTATTCCAGACTAACCTCAATCCAAATGGAAACATTTGCTCTATCTTCTCTTATGTACCTGTCACAGAAATAATAATTGCATCTATGAATATGTTGTTATTATTTTCCCATTCCATAGACATGTCACATTCCTTACTGTGACCCAACATAGCGGACATCACAATCCCCGCCACACGGTTTAAGTTGTGCAACTCATGTTTAGGCTTAATAATTAAGTCTCATTTTTATTATATTTGGAGTGGGATAAGCCCAATCTTTTAATTAAGTTGTGTGTCAGGGCTCCGCGGGTGGCTGTGAGGGAAGGCTGCAATCCTCTTGCAGCACTCACCCTCGGTCCGTCGCCGCCCGCGGTCCCCTCTTCCCCTACCTGTCAGCGAGCGGCGTCCTCTCTGCTTGACGCGCCGCTCGCGTCCTCCTCCTCTCCTCCCAGCGGCAGCATGTATAACGCTGCACGCTGGGAGCCGGCACATTTATCTGAACGTCGGGGTCACTCACGTGATCCGGCATTAAAGTAACAGCACAATAATCACAGTGGGAGGTGTAAATACCTCCCACGTGTGATTGTTAATTCTGATTGGAAATTATCCAATCAGAATTAAGCACAGGAGTTATATACTCACCTTTCCTGTCTCTCAGTGCCCTGTTGTGGTCTTGTGTTACCTGTATTGCAGTTTGCTTGTGCGTCTCTCTCTGGTTACCGATTATTTGACTTGTTATTCTGACTTTCCCGTATTCTCCATTCCTTTGACCTCGGCTTGTTTCTCGTTCTCCTGTTTTCTGGCTCCCTTTGTAATAAACATTGGACATTCAGACATACATAAATGGCCAAGATGTATGCAGCCCACCAACTGCGTCAAAGTCCTCCAATTAAGGTGGGTCCTATCTACCTAGATATGCATGACTAAATAAACAATAATAAAACACACACAACACTTACCAGGACTTGAGCAACTGCCAGCAGGAACCAGACTGAAACAAAAGGATTCATGGAAAAGGAACAGGTGTGGCAACATAAAACAAACATTTAAAGGAATCCAAGAGACTGGAAATTCCAGGAACGTAATACAGGAATGAACCCAGAAAACCCAGCATAAAGAAAACCAGACATGGAATAGAAAGCAGAAAAAACAAGAAAAACTAAACAAGAATTGTAAAAAAAGAGTACTGGATACCAGAAGCCATTGCCAGAAATGATCCGCAGCCAGGATTAGGATGTGACAATACATAAGGGTGCGCTCTCTCTCTCCAAGGACAAGTGGTTAAAATAAAGTAACAACTAAGAACTTATAACAAGAAGCTAGATAAGCTAGGCGGGGGATTGGGGTGGGAGGGAATAGAGTTAAAGCACATTACCTCCTCTGTCTTCTCTTTTCATACCCATAAATCTACTAAATAAAAAAGAGAATATAGTAAATACAGAGAGGAGGAATGGGGCTGGATAAGAGGGAACAAGGGAGGAGATATTTATGAGGATGAGAATACCTAGGCTAGAAACAAGAAATAACAGGTAAAAATACACAAGCCAGGTATACGTCTGAAATATAGGGGTGAAAAGAAAAGAAAAAAACATTATTAAGTTGTGGGTAAGTATTAATGTTTCTCTTGGATATGATACTGGAATATATACCATTACTATATCAAAAGATTTATTTATTTTATGTCTATTGTTTCTCCAGCAGGGCGTTGTCCCAAGGACACTGCCAGACCAGTTTAAACTGGCTGCTTTGTCCCTCCTCAATCTCTCATCAACCCTTGCTAAACTTTAACCCCATGGCGATTTTATTCTGTTTGTGGGATCTAAGCGCTGTTCGGATATATTGAGCGCTCAGATCCAAGCTATCTGGGGATAGGTTGAATGTGAGGGTTCTGTTTAGTATAATAAGAATTATGTATTTTTATGTATTTTCACTGTTGTTGTAAATGGAGATAGTTTTTGTACCTGGAGATAATTAAGTTACCATACCCACTTAAGCCAATTATCTCCAGGATAGAGGAGAAGTTAATTAAATACCGCACTCATATGCATAACCATATGCATAAAAAATAAGAGAGTCTCTATTTAATATGCAAAAAAGTGAAATTGATTTATTATACACTAGTTATCTAAATTAATTCATCAACAATATGTACAACACTATTGTATTTGTCACTTCATACAAAATACACTGATAAATCACTATAGAATTCTGATGATCTCCTTCACAGTTCACTGGTTATCTGAACCAATTCATCAAAGTAGGTAAATAAGTCTTATATTAGTCACTACATGTATGGTACACAGATAAAAATAAACTCATTAACAATTCATCTATGGTACAAAAAGTTCATATATATACACATTCCAGGCTATGTACAATTATATACAGTAATTAGATACAACGTGTATACTGTGTATAAGTTAATAAATGTTCAGATGGATCCATTCCTTAGTGATTCTCTTTTGAAAAAGGTATATATACAAGATTGAAAAAAATTAGAAAAAATATGAAAAAAGAAAAAAGGGAAAAAGTAAAAAATAAAAAAATAAAAATTACTAATACTTTTAAAGTTCACTATCCATATAATACTGAGATGGTTGGATCTCACCAAATGAAGGTTTCGACCATGGAATTATGCAATAGCTGTGAATGGTCCAATGGTTCTCAAATATGTAGAGAGTAGCATCACTTGTCCATAGAAGCCGAGAAGTGCACCAAATGAATTTCCCGGCGATTACTCACTCGATTACTCACACTACGCAGGACGCCAACGAGATCAGCTTAACGGAGACACAGTGTGATAAGCTTAATGGATACACATGTCCAGCAACCAGGAGAAAATTAATTTGGTGCACTTCTCGGCTTCTATGGACAAGTCTGTGCCGAAACGCGCGTTGAGCATTTGCCTCTTTTGATTACTAATAATCTCACTTAGGATCATCTTTTTATTTGACCTTACCTAGCATGTACTTTACTTGATTTAGGGTCTCTGTATACTATTTAGGGAGCACTATTTAATTTTCATTGGGGGTTTAGTTGTATTACTCTACGGCTTACTATACAAGCCTGGCTACATATTATGTAGGGATTATTGTAGAAAGAAGCTAGAGAAGGATTGGATACGTCCCAGGAACTTCAGTTAGTTTCCTCCTGATATGTAGGACTTTCTGTCAGATATCTCTATACTTGCTTTGAATTCTACTATCTATTGACCCTGTGAGGGACTCTACAGAGGTGTCTCAATCGGGACCAGAGATATCGTGTCGGTTAGCATTTAGACTTATGTAAAGTTCAATTTTCACTACCGACCGCGGTTCCCAGATACCCAATTGTTTATATACCCTCTTATTAACCCCTTAAGACCGGAGGGCGTATAATTATGTCCTTTTTTAAGCGGCTCTAAACGCCGCCCTCCGTTTTTTTTTTACTTATCCGGTCGCCGGCGATCCCACGCCGGCGATCGCGGTTAGGGGGACTCCCAGGGAGCCCCCCGCAGCACGTTCGCCCTCTTCAGCCCCCCCGGGCCATGTGAGAGTAAGGTCCTTGCGAGGACCTCACAATGACATGGCCGGGATAGCTGGCTGCAGCAATGCCAGCAGGGGGACTAACTGTAATGACAGTTAGTCCCCCTGGTTGCTGGAAATCAAATTAAAAGAAGTGTAAAATTAAAAGAAGTGTAAAACAAGCAATATATATACTTAGATCATATATATATATTATATATATATATATATATATATATATATATACACATATACATACACACACATACACTGTCTAGGTGTATTTTACTATTAATATATATATATAATTATATATATATATTAATATCAAATTACACGTAGACTGATACTGATTAAATATATATATAATTATTGTTATATATATTTATATATAATATAAAAAAATGTGTAAATAAGTAAAAAAATTAAATTAAAAAAATAATTACAAATAAATAATTAAAAAATATATAGATGTGGGTTATTTCATTCTAACTGTATTGTGATATTAATATATATATATTTATATCAAAATACACATAGAACGAAATAATATATATATCTATATACATAAATATATACGTATATATCACTATATATATACCTATATATAAATAAAAATATAAAATAAATTATATATATATATATACGTATATATACACATATGTATATATATGCATATATTAATTCTACACATACATTTATGTAATATTTTTACATAATTAGGTATCCTAATTAATTACAATTAGTGTGACCTGCCTGACAACCCATGCCGAAAGTATGGTGAATTTAATTTGCTAGCACTATATTTAACCCTATAACTTTCCAAGACACCATAAAACCTGTACATGGGGGGGACTGTTTTACTCGGGAGACTTCGCTGAACACAAATACTATTTGTAACGGATCACCTGGCACCCCGACTATTAGTGTTTCAAAACAGTAAAATGTATTACAACGATGATATCGCCAGTAAAAGTGACGTTTTTTGCATTTTTCACGCACAAACAGCACTTACACGGATGATATTATTGCTGTGATACTTTTTACTGTTTTGAAACACAAATATTTGTGTTCAGCGAAGTCTCCCGAGTACAACAGTACCCCTCGTGTACAGGTTTTATGGTGTTTTCAAAAGTTATGGTAGCCCAAGAATGAAAATTACCCCTATGATGGCATACCATTTGCAATAGTAGACAACCCAAGGTATTGCAAATGGGGTATGTCCAGTCTTTTTTAGTAGCCACTTAGTCACAAACACTGGCCATTTTTGCATTTTTCACACACAAACAAATACTAACGCTAACTTTGGCCAGTGTTTATGACCAAATGGCTACAAAAAAAGACTGGACATACACCATTTGCAATACCTTGGGTTGTCTACTATTGCAAATGGTATGCCATTATGGGTGTAAATTTAATTCCTGGGCTACTATACAGTCTCAAAGGCAGCGTAACCAATCTGGCGAATTTCAATTTCAAATGTAACGTGCTATATTTGACCCTGTAACTTTGACCCAAAACACCATAAAACCTGTACATAGGGGGTACTGTTTTACACGTGAGACTTTGCTGAATACAAATATGTGTATTTTATTGCAGTAAAAGCAAACAGTATTATGACATTAAAATGTCATGTAGAACTAAAAAAATAACACAATTTCTTATTTTCTCCCATTTTTTTCATATTAAATTATGTTTCATAGCTAAATATTTGATATTAAATGAAAGCCCTGTTTCCCCTGAATAAATGATATATAATAAGGGGGGTGCATTTAATATGAAAGAGGTGACATATAGTGCAAATTCCAGGTTTTGTTTAAGTTTTGTTTTGTTCACAACTTGTACATTTGGCTCAGTCCTTAAGGGGTTAATAGTGTGTCCTTTCAGTACTCTAAACTAGATGTTGATCGTTATCTAAACACTCCAATTTTACTCTTATATTGATTAGGCAGCCACTGCATGTATAGTCAGTTGTCTAGTGACTATTTGTTACTTTTCTATCCTGCTGACATATTGTTGCACATAACTGTCAGTAACTGTTACTAAATATCAGGTAATGATTATTATTTCTATCAATTATCGTTACATACATTTATATGGTCACCATACCTTACCTTATCAACTTCTTTATACATTATTAGATGATCCTATTTTATTTTGTATATACACTGAGTTTTTTTCTTAAAATTACTCTCCTTTTCATTACAATTTTACTTTTGGGAGTTTATGTTATATTCTCCCTATTCCCCAAGAGGGACCAATAAAGTCTATTTATTATTTTCAGTTCTTATTACGCTGCATGACTTAGCATTTTACGGCTTTACATTAAATGGAGCATTACTATTCAGGGTATATAGAGACTGTTAGTGAGAGCACTGTTTAGTTAACCCATCCCAGCCTCTACTTTATCTACCTGTAATACCTGCATCACCCAGTAATTGAGTGCCATCACAAGTAATAAGGAGAAGTTAGACCGGCTGCACAGCCTAAAACTGTGGAACTGTTTTGGGCATAAAAGCCATGCTTGCAGTCGGTCAAATAGGACTTCCATCTATCTTTTGAACCACTGGACCAAATTGTATGATTTTTGAATATGTTTGTATACTGATTATGCTGGTTCAGAATATGTAACTATGGAAATTGCATATATTGTTTGGAAGTTATAAATATTTTATGAAGCTGTGTATTTTCCTGCCTGTGATAATTAAGTTAACCTATTGTGTACAGTAATTATATCACAGGCAGAGGGGAGGGTTTGTGTGTCCTAACTGGGAGTGTCTGTATTATTATGTGTTTGATTGGCTGTTCCACAAAACCATGTGGGTGGTAATTGTGTGTAAAAACTTGCAAAAAAGAAAGCCCTTTGGTGCTCATTAAACAGATCATCTTGTACCTTCATGAGGTTTCGGCTTATGTTTGGGGGATTGGAGAATTGCCTACACTCTGGGGGTTGCTATAATCACAATACTCCCCAGAGTAAGCTCTTGTAAGAGCTTGTTCTTGTTCCTGGTTCCTGCTCTCTGAAATTCGGAGAGGTCGACCTACTGGAAGCTGAACCCTGGTCTTGGGTCCAGAGTGGGTGGAGACAGTGAGACCCCAACCAAGCTGCGGCGGTTTGTGGGGTCTGCAGTGGTTATGGTGTCAGGCAGGGGCGTACCTAGAGCATTTGGCACCCGGGGCGGACCCTGAGTGTGGCACCACCCCCCCCCATAATAAAAATGTAAGAAAACACCCACATTTTTTTCAATGTTTTCAATAATATTTATTGCACACATTTGTAAACTGCTTGTAAAATTTGTAAAATGCGACAGTTTTGTAGAAGGGGAAGACCAGTGCTTTTGTAGAAAGGGGCTGGTGAGAACCTTCTAGAAAACTCCTGCCCTGCCCCTTTCTACAAAGCCCCTGGTCTCATCCTTCATATAAAAACCCTGCACCCCAATCACATAAATTTCATACACTCCCTACACATAAAAACCCTGCACCCCGATCACATAAATTTCATTCACTCCCTACACATAAAAATCCTGCACACCCCCTTAATAAAAAAACAAAAACGTGCACAACCCCTCTTAATAACAAAAAACCTGCACACCCCCTTTATAAAAACCCTGCACACCCCCTTAACAAAAAACAAAAATCTGCAGTGCACATCCTCCCTTAATATATAGAATACTGCAACCCCCTTAATCAAAAAAACCCTGCTCCCCCTTTAATTCTTTAATCCACAGCCCCCTTTAATTAATCCTCAACCCCCCTTTAATTAATCTTCACTCCCCCCTTAATTAATACACCCCCTTAATTAATACACCCCCATTAATTAATTAATCCACACACCCCTTAATACACCCCCCTTAATTAATACACCCCCTTAATTAATACACCCCCCTTAATTAATCCACACACCCCTTAATTAATACACCCCCCTCAATTAATCCACACACCCCTTAATTAATCCTCACTCCCCCTTAATTAATACACCCCCCTTAATTAATACACACCCTTAATTAATACACCCCTTTAATTAATCCTCACCCTCCTTAATTAATACACCCCCCTTAATTAATCCACACCCCCTTAATTAATACACCCCATTAATTAATCCTCACTCCCCCTTAATTAATACACCCCCCTTAATTAATCCATACCCCCCCATAAATAATACACCCCCTTAATTAATCCACACCCCCCTTAATAAATATATCCCCCTTAATTAATACACACACCCTTAATCAATACACACCCCTTAATTAATCCACACACACCTTAATTAATCCACCCCCTTAATTAATCCTCACTCCCCCTTAATGAATACACCCCCTTAATTAATACACCCCCTTAATTAATCCACTCCCCTTAATTAATACACCCCCCTTAATTAATCCACACACCCCTTAATTAATACACCCCCTTAATTAATCCTCACTCCCCCTTAATTAATACACCCCCCTTATTAATACACCCCCCTTAATTAATCCTCACTACCCCCTTAATTAATCCTCACTGCCCCTTAATTAATACACCCACCTTAATTAATTCTCACTCCTCCTTAATTAATACACCCCCTTTAATTAATCCTCACTCCCCCCTTAATTAATACACCCCCCATAATTAATCCTCACTCCCCCTTAATTAATCCTCACTCCCCCTTAATTAATACACCCCCCAAATTAATACACCCCCCTAAATTAATACACCCCCCTTAATTAATCCTCACTCCCCCTTAATTAATCCTCACTCCCCCTTAATTAATACACCCCCTTAATTAATCCTCACTCCCCCTTAATTAATACACCCCCTTAATTAATCCTCACTCCCCCCTTAATTAATACAGCCCCCTTAATTAATCTACACCCCCCTTAATTAATCCTCACACACCCTTAATCAATCATCACTCCCCCCTTAATTAATACAGCCCCCTTAATTAATCCACACCCCCTTAATACACCCCCTTAATTAATACTCACCCCATTAATTAATACACCCCCCTTAATTAATACACCCCCTTGATCAATCCTCACCCCCCTAATTAATCCTCACTCCCCCCTTAATTAATACAGCCCCCTTAATTAATCCACACCCCCCTTAATTAATACACCCCCTTAATTAATCCTCACTCCCCCTTAATTAATACTCACCCCCATTAATTAATACACCCCCCTTGATCAATCCTCACCCCCCTTAATTAATCCTCACTCCCCCCTTAATTAATCCAGCCCCCTTAATTAATCCACACCCCCCTTAATTAATACACCCCCTTAATTAATCCTCACTCCCCCTTAATTAATACACCCCCTTAATTAATCCTCATCCCCCCTTAATACACCCCCTTAATTAATCCACACCCCCTTAATTAATCCTCACTCCCCCCTTAATTAATACACCCCTGTGGCGAAACCGACCTCGCCACGTGTCCTTGGAGGGGGCTGATTGCCCGCCTCTTGCCTTTGGACTATGGACCAGACTTTATGGGAATGTGATACCCCAGATAGCCATACCATGGAGCCTATTCATATAATGAAAGACTATGGGAAAGACTTTAGCTCCATGGCAATTGTACTGTGTGAGTAGGATCTGCGCGCTATTCGGTAGTTTTGTGCGTGCAGATCCCAGCTATCTGGGGATAGGTGAAATGTCTGTGTGTTATGTGTAAATGTGACTTTATGTATTTTAAAGTGTTTTATGTCGTTTTGCAACCATGTGGTTAATGGAGTCTGCCTTTAGTCCTGGGTAATTGGATTACTTCTCCAATTAACTCCAGGGCAGAAGGGAGGAATCCAGGGTGCATTGTGGGGATGTTTTTCTGCCAGCCAGAAAGGAACAAAAGATACTTTTAGTAACTTTTGAACCCCTGGTCGGATTCATGCCATTTTTTAATATGTTGTTCCCCTGAATGGATTGATTGTGGATATGTATTTTTATGTGAATGTGATGTATGGTTTTAAAGTTATGAAAGTTGTGTAAAAGTATATTTTACACTGTATGCATAATGGGATTATGTGTCACACTAAGGGGAGGGGATGTGTGGGAGGTAACATCTATGTCATTGGTTCTTTTATGCCTCCCCCTGGGTGTGGCCTGTATGTGTGAGTTGGAAATAAAAGCCAGGCTGGATGAGCCAGTCTAGAGTTCCTGTTTTACCCTCAAAGTGAAGTGTCGTCTCATTATTGGGGGAAGGATTTATTGCATGCTGTTCCAGTTGACTGCTAGGAGTACAAGCCTATTCGTATGGTTCCTATTCAATGGTCTACAGCATTCATATGCTTGGGAGAATTTAAAAGGTTTCTCGGATTCGGTGATTGTGGTGTCTGCCAGAGTGCTTGGAGTCCTCAGGAAGCACTAGGAGCATCCCTTAACGGAGGTACCCAGTCGGGGTGCCAGGTGATCCGTTACATTGGTGGCAGCGGTGGGATGGCGTCCTAGTGCGAGGTAAAGCAGCTCGGAGACACAGTACGTTTGGATTTACAAATTGAGGGCGACGCTAGTGTGCCTACAGCGTCCCTGTCTACACAAAGATTTGGGAAAATGGGGTTCGTAGACCCCTGGGCAACACACACACCTGAGGAAGAGAGTGAATTAGAATGGAGAGATAATGCCCGGAAAGAATTATGGTACGATGCCCTGGAGGAAGTCCAGTATCAACGGCAGCAGCACCTTCCTGGTGTCGCATACCAGTTGGAGGAACAAATGGCCTGGCGGATGCCACTTCTGGGAGATCAACCTGGAGGGCAGCGGGTAAGACAACTCGAGTACCTCGTGGAAAGGGAACTGAGCCTGGACGCCTCATACCGGGCACTGTGGTAGTGCACTGTCAAGCCAGAGACGTGGAGGGCAGAGGGCATCCAGCCAGAGGGGGAGAACTACACAAGCCCTGGCCTGTTGTGGAAAGCCTTAGTGGAGGATGTCGACTTCGGCAGTCCAGCAGAGTCACGGTACTGGGCTATCTTTCATTACCGAGGTGAGATGATACAGGGCCCGAGATCTATTGGACTGGGAGAAGACCTCCGCCGTTTCGCTGCCATGGAACGAGAGCTGGAGATGGACTATGTAGAACTATTAAATTCCTGCCAGCCGCAGAGCAGGGACGCAGACCGGGAAAACTGGGTGGCAGACCCAGACCTGCTAGCCTATAACTGGGAAAACGCGGCAGAGGTACCCCCTGCTTCACTACCAGTTGCAGAAGTAGGGGACCTCATAGACTGGTCCTGGAGAGACCCACAGATGGCAGGTGGAGATGGGATCGAGGTCTCTCTACCGGCCCTACAGGGATGCCGGGCAGTCGGCCCAGATCCCCAGCGGCAGGTTACAGTTCAGAGAGAGGAGCTTGTTACACCCTCTCTCCAGCGGCAGCCTAACCCACCAAGGGGAGACCGTAAGCCCCACACCAGAGCAGATGGGACCGTGGTCTCTGCGCCCAAGTTACAGGGAGCTGAAGGAGCCGTCCTCCCTCCCCAGCGGCAGTGTGATTTGTTGGGAATTGGGAGCCCGGTCTCCATTCCCCAGCGGCAGAGTATCCAGCAGGGAATAGAGAGCCCAGCCCCCTTTCCCCCACAGCAGGACTCTGTGCTGGGAGGAGAGACAGTCGGTCTCCCTCCGCAGAGACGGGAAGTATGCATGGGAGAGGAGATTGTTACTACCTCTCCCCAGTGGCGGATCATTAATGTACAGGGAATAGAGAGCCCAGTCTCCATTCCCCAGCGGCAGAGTGTTCTAATGGGAGAGGAGCTGGTTACCACCTCTCCCCAGCGGCAGCTTAATGTACCAGGGGGAGACTGTAAGCCCCACACCTGTGCAGATGGGACCGTGGTCTCTGCACTTCCAGCACAGGGGGTAGGGACGGTCGGTCCTGCCCCCCCACAACAGGGCTGTTTAGCCAAAGGGGAGACAGTCTGTCTCCAGCAGCAGAGCTGTGTAACTAAAGGGGAGACAGTCGGTCTCCAGCAGCAGAGTTGTGTAACTCAAGGGGAGACAGTCGGTCTCCAGCAGCAGAGCTGTGTAACTAAAGGGGAGACAGTCGGTCTCCAGCAGCAGAGCTGTGTAACTCAAGGGGAGACAGTCGGTCTCCAGCAGCAGAGCGGTGTAACTCAAGGGGAGACAGTCGGTCTCCAGCAGCAGAGCGGTGTATTTAAAGGGGAGACAGTCGGTCTCCAGCAACCAGGCTCCAACCAGACTACTCCCGTGGTAGTGCTGGCAACAGGACAGAGTACCGCTGGTCTCTGCCCCCTCAGCAACCTACCAAGGCAGCCTACCAGTCCCCCACACAGCCGTGGTGAGGCACCTGAACCTGGACAAGATTCTCCCTCACCCAGGTGTAGTAACTGTTTATTGTGGGTGGGCTGCTCTGCTGTTTCTGTCTTGTGGGTGGGCTGCTGGACTAACAAGGGCACTGACCGGCAGGAGGTCAAGTACCCTGTTAGTCTGGGGGGTAAAGGGGAGAAGTGTGGCGAAACCGACCTCGCCACGTGTCCTTGGAGGGGGCTGATTGCCCGCCTCTTGCCTTTGGACTATGGACCAGACTTTATGGAAATGTGATACCCCAGATAGCCATACCATGGAGCCTATTCATATAATGAAAGACTATGGGAAAGACTTTAGCTCCATGGCAATTGTACTGTGTGAGTAGGATCTGCGCGCTATTCGGTAGTTTTGTGCGTGCAGATCCCAGCTATCTGGGGATAGGTGAAATGTCTGTGTGTTATGTGTAAATGTGACTTTATGTATTTTAAAGTGTTTTATGTCGTTTTGCAACCATGTGGTTAATGGAGTCTGCCTTTAGTCCTGGGTAATTGGATTACTTCTCCAATTAACTCCAGGGCAGAAGGGAGGAAACCAGGGTGCATTGTGGGGATGTTTTTCTGCCAGCCAGAAAGGAACAAAAGATACTTTTAGTAACTTTTGAACCCCTGGTCGGATTCATGCCATTTTTTAATATGTTGTTCCCCTGAATGGATTGATTGTGGATATGTATTTTTTATGTGAATGTGATGTATGGTTTTAAAGTTATGAAAGTTGTGTAAAAGTATATTTTACACTGTATGCATAATGGGATTATGTGTCACACTAAGGGGAGGGGATGTGTGGGAGGTAACATCTATGTCATTGGTTCTTTTATGCCTCCCCCTGGGTGTGGCCTGTATGTGTGAGTTGGAAATAAAAGCCAGGCTGGATGAGCCAGTCCAGAGTTCCTGTTTTACCCTCAAAGTGAAGTGTCGTCTCATTATTGGGGGAAGGATTTATTGCATGCTGTTCCAGTTGACTGCTAGGAGTACAAGCCTATTCGTATGGTTCCTATTTAATGGTCTACAGCATTCATATGCTTGGGAGAATTTAAAAGGTTTCTCGGATTCGGTGATTGTGGTGTCTGCCAGAGTGCTTGGAGTCCTCAGGAAGCACTAGGAGCATCCCTTAACGGAGGTACCCAGTCGGGGTGCCAGGTGATCCGTTACAACCCCCTTAATTAATCCTCACCCCCTTAATACACCCCCTTAATTAATCCACACCCCCCTTAATACACCCCCTTAATTAATCCACACCCCCCTTAATACACCCCCTTAATTAATCCTCACTCCCCCATTAATTAATACAGCCCCCTTAATTAATACACCCCGTTAATTAATCCTCACTCCCCTCTTAATTAATATAGCCCCCTTAATTAATCCACACCCCCCTTAATTAATACACCCCCCTTAATAAATCCTCACCCCTTTAATTAAACCTCCCTCCCCTTTAATTAATCCATTATCCACCCCCCCTTTAATTAATTTAGCCCCATCACATAAAATGACTACTCACATTTTGATGATGCCTTGACCGACTGGGTGCCTCACCGCCCGGATATTGGAACCTTCAGCTGGATATCCGTGAAGGCGGGCTGATGGCGCTGCGCACGACGTCATCACGTTGCGTGACGCCGCGGCCCGCAACACTCCTCCCCCTTCTCCTTGAAGTAAGTCCCGCCAGGCCGCAAAGGTGCTGCGGCTGTGCGCAGCCACCGCAGCGTAATGATGGGGGGTGACACATGACACTGGACGTCATGGCACCCCCCTAACCTCCGCCCCCCCCTTAGTACGCCACTGGTTTCAGGTGGAGTGCTTGGAACCCTCGGAAAGCACTAGGAGCATCCGTCAACAGAAGGTACCCAGTCGGGGTGCCAGCAGTTCCGTTACATTTACTATATGGGTCATTGCCTTTATTTATGACAGACGGGTATATATGGTGATGTATGGGTGGAGGGGCGGGGCAATGACTTTACATGTTCAGTTGCTATTTTATAAAGGTTATTTTTATATGTATGATGTCTTCAAAAAGGTGTGGACATATTGATCCATACGTCTGAGTGTCTGCGTTTTAATAGTAACAGGGGTGGGGATGGGGTTTTGGGGAATCTCCATCTGCCCATATGGCAACTGTGCACTGGTCATGAATTTAGTAAAGAAGAACTAAGTGCAAGTTTAATGGTACACCTTCTGGATACATATTTCCATTAATACAAATACCTTTATTTTGGATTATTATTTCTTGGAATGTATTAACAAAAATTGCCAGGATACTTTCAACTTTTGTTTAACCCCTTAAGGATTGAGGTAGTTGTATAAGTTGTGATCAAAACAAAATGTAAAGAAAACCTTGAATTTGCGCTATATGTCTGTTCAAGTGTAATTCACCTCTTTCATATTATGTGCACCCACACATATCATATATCTTTTTATTCGGGAGAAACAGGGCTAATATGAATAAAATATAAAAAAAAAAAATGAGAAATTTGAAATTTTGTTATTTTTTTAGTTATTCATGGCATTTTAACTGTGAATGTCACAATACTGTTAGCTGTTACTGCAATAAAGTACACATATATGTATTCAGCGATGTCTCATGAGTAAAACGGTACCCCCAATGTACAGGTTTTATGGTGTTTTGGAAAGTTACAGGGTCAAATATAGTACATTAAATTTTTCAATGTATACACATTGAAATTTGCCAGACTGGTTATGTTGCCTTTGAGACCAAATGGTAGCCCAGGAATGAAAATTACCCCCATGATGGCATACCATTTGCAAAAGTAGACAACCCAAGGTATTACAAATGGGGTATGTCCAGTCTTTTTTAGTAGCCACTTAGTCACAAAAACTGTCCATACGGTCTCAAAGGCAACATAACATAACCAATCGGGCAAATTTCAATTTGAAAAAAAGGGAATTCAAGCCTTATATTTGACTCAGTAACTTTAGAAAACACCATAAAACCTGTACATGGGGGGTTCTGTTATACTCGGTAGACTTTTATGAACACAAATATTAGTGTTTCAAAACAGTAAAACGTATCACAACAATATCGTCAGTGAAAGTACAGTTTATATGTGAAAAATGCAAAAAAACTCTAAGATTTCACTGATGATATCATCGTTGTGATATGTTTTACTGTTTTTAAACAATAGTGTGGCGGAACCAACCTTGCCACTGGGCATTGGAGAAGACTGTTTGCCCGCCTCCTGCCTGCTGACTATGGCCCCTGGGAGATTTGACCCTTTAAATACAGGATTTGGGCATGTTGTATTGTATTATGCTGCTACTGGCCCTTTAAGAACCATCTGGGGACATACTGGGGAGTTACTGGGCCACCATTTCATGTATCAGAGGCACATGGTGAGAACAATGGATGAAGCACATGGTGAGAACAATGGATGGCAGCCATTTTAACTCACAGACACTGTTGTGACTTTTCTACACGGTGCCATCTCGCCGGTATTTGGTGCACAAAGACATTGTGCAGTAGTTTTAAACTATACAACAGGGGACACATTATACAGTAATTATTTTTTATATAATCTGTATATGTTCTGCGGAATCTGCATTAAACTGTATATTCCAAACTACTGCACGGATCTAGGTGAATTTTGGATATGTGGTTCACCCAGATCCCCCGGTTCTGAGAATACGGGGGTATATGGGGTATATGGGGTTATTGCCCGTTTTGGGGTCCCTGTGATATGTTTTATAAAACTGTATTTCTCTGTCTGTGATAATTATATTACCCATTGTGTTCAGTAATCATATCACAGGCAGGGGGGATGATTTTGTGTGGGAGTGTCTGTGTGTATTGTACGTATTGATTGGTTGTTCTGTAAAACCCTGTGGGCAGTACTATGTTTGTGGATTGGGAATAAAAGAGGCTGCATGTGCCAGTACAGTCAGTTCTGCTTGACCTCAAAATGAAGTGTCGTCTCGTTATTGGGGGAATTGGATTGTATGCTGATTGCCAGGAATGTAAGCTGATTGTATGCTTTTCCTGTTCAGCTGTTTACAGCATTCATATGCTTGAGAGCATTCTGATGCTGCTCCGGTTCGGTGATTGTGGTGTCTGCTGCAGTGCTTGGAGTCCTCAGGAAGTGCTAGGAGCATCCTTCAACGGAGGTACCCAGTCGGGGTGCCAGGTGATCCGTTACAAATAGTATTTGTGTTCAGCGAAGTCTCCCAAGTAAAACAGTACCCCCCATGTACAGGTTTTATGGTGTCCTGGAAAGTTACAGGGTTAAATATAGGGCTTGCAAGCCAAATTATCTGGAATTTCTGCCTGAGTTGTCTCAGATTGTAATTTAAAAAAAGTTAATTATGTAAAAATATTATATAAATCTATTAGTAGAATTTAAATATATATCTGTATACATATGTATATATATATATATATATATATTATTATTATTTTTATTTATATATAGCTATATCTATCTATATATGTATTTATAACATCATTCTAAATGTATTTTGAATTTAATATATATGTATATTAATATAAAAAAAAAAGTTAGAACAAATTAAAACCGGTATGTAATTTTTTTTAAATGTATTTTTAATTTTTTTTTTTTCAAATTTATTTATTGATTATTTTTATTATATATATATATATATAATTAACGTCATTCTAAGTGTCTTTTAATATTAATATATATAACTATATATTAATATTAAAATGCACTTAGAATAATGGTTATGTATGTGTATGTGCATATAAAAGTACTATAAATATATATATATATGATCCAAGTACTTTTATTTACTTTATTAAACGTTTTATTAACTTTTATTAACTTTATAAACTTTTTTGCAGGCATTAGAAGGACAGCCTGAAAGCTTAGGCAGCCACCCTGCAGGCACTGTGTAAGCTGGCTATTCTGGCCATGTGATCACGAGGACCACGCGATCACATGGCCGGGGAGAGCCGGACCGGATGCTCCCAGGCAGACCACAGGATCGCAAACGCCATCGTGGGATCCGCGGGGACACGGTAAGTCCCCTGGATGGCAGGGATTTTCTATGCTGCCCTCCAGCATTTAGAGCCACCCCAAAAAGGACGGCATAGAACGCCCACTGTCCTTAAGGGGTTAAAAGGATATTACTACTATTTAAGGAGCCTAAATGGTGTTTACACATCCTGAACTGATTTGAAGTTATATTCCATTTCTATTAAAGAGAATCTCTTCCCTTCCAAGCATTCTAAAGTTACTGGAGACTGTTAACACACTGATAATCTACCAAATTTTAGTACAACTGCTTAAAAAAATTTATAGCGACAGGTCATCAACACAAACTACCTAAACTCCAAACAAGCTGGTCTGGCCTAGTGTGGCCCACACAAATATTCATTTGAATTCACTCTAGTAAAAAAACAGCTGCCTCCTTCGAAGCTCATATAGCACTCCTTCTCTTATACTTGGGGATTTCAATATCCCAATCAATAACCCCAATTGCACTGATGCCTCTCGTCTGCTCTCTGTAACCTCCTCCTTTGGCCTTACGCAATGGTCCAATTTAGCAACCCATACAGCAGGAAACACTCTTGATCTTGCCTTCACCAACCTCTGTACTGCCTCTAATCTCTCCAATTTTCATTTTCCTCTATCTGACCACCATCTGTTGACTTTTGACATTGGCATACCTAAGACCCAATTGACACCACCGTCTGAACATCACTCTCACAGAAACCTCCAATGTCTTGACCTAGAGCATTTCTCCACTAATCTCCAAAATCTCCTTTTACCTATCTCAAACCTCACCTGTCCTAGTTCGCCCTACTGTTCCTCCTCCACCTACTAACTTGACCGCCTCAGACTTTGCAACTCACTTCACTGACAAGATCTCTAAAATCAGAGAAGAGATCTCTAATCTTTCTTATTCCCCTTACAATACTTCCCCTAACTTCACTCCCTCTGCTGTTCTATGTTTATTCGCACCCGCTACATTGGAAGAGGTTTCAGCTCTGCTCCAGTCCTCCCGACCCACCACCTGCTCCCTAGATCTAATTCCCTTGCATCTCATCCATACTCTGTCTTCTTCTCTTTCTCCACCTCTCACTAAAATTCCCAATCTCTCTCTCTCCTCTGGTATATTTCCATCGTCCTTCAAACATGCAACTGTAACCCCAATTCTAAAGAAGCCCAATCTTGACCCTAACTCCCCATCCAACTATCGTCCGATCTCGCTACTGCCTTTTGCATCCAAGATCCTTGAAAGAATTGTGTATGCGAGATTGACATACTTCCTCGAGTCCAACTCTCTGCTAGACCCGCTTCAGTCTGGTTTCCGCGCTAAGCACTCTGTGGAAACTGCACTGACCAAAGTATCCAATGATCTACTCGCTGCAAAATCTCGTGGTCACTACTCTATTCTAATTCTCCTTGACCTGTCTGTGGCTTTTGACACTGTTGATCACCAACAGCTTCTTCTCATCCTCTGCAATATCACTCTCTCCTGGTGCTCCTCCTACCTCTCCCAGCGCTCTTTAAGTGTTTCTTTCTCTGGCTCTGCTTCTTCTCCCCAACTTCTCTCTGTTGGTGTCCCCCAAGGTTAATTCCTTGGTCCCCTACTGTTCTCCATCTATACTGCCTCCCTTGGTAAACTCATTAGCTCCTTTGGCGTCCAATATCATTTCTATGCAGATGACACGCAAATCTACCTGTCCTCTCCTGATCTCTCCCCGTCCCTCTTGACTAGTGTCTCTGACTGCCTCTCTGCTGTTTCTAACTTGATGGCTGCCCACCTGACCAAAACTGAAATTCTGGTCTTTCCTCCCTCAAGTGTTGTTACTTCTGTGTCTGTCTCCCTCCAAGTCAACGGTGCTACCATCAGCTCCACCACGCAGGCTCGCTGCCTAGGTGTTCTCTTTGACTCCGATCTCTCCTTCAAGCCTCATGTTCAATCTATCGCCAAATCCTAACATTTCCATCTCAAAAACATTGCGCGCATCCGCCCCTACTTAACGCCAGATGCGACTAAGGTGTTGGTCCATTCCACTGTCCTTTCTCGCCTTGACTACTGTAATCCGCTTCTCAGTGGTCTTACGTGCTCCCAACTTGCGCCGTTACAGTCCATAATGAATGCGGCGGCGAGGCTCATCTTCCTGTCCGCCCGCACCTCCCATGCCTCACCCTACTGTCAGTCCCTACATTGACTTCCTATAAAATATAGAGCTCAATTTAAAATTCTGGGTCTTGCTTTCAAATCTCTACATAATGCTGCTCCTCCCTTATACACAAGTATGTCCCGTCTAGGCCCTTACGATCTGCTGAAGACTTACGTCTATCTTCTGTCCGTACTCCCACCTCTGATGCTCGCCTTCAAGATTTCTCGAGGGCTGCACCGTTCCTTTGGAACTCGCTTCCCTCCTCCGTTAGATAGTCACCCAGTCTCCACTCCTTCAAAAAAATCGTTAAAAACCCACTTCTTCATAAAAGCATATCAATTAAACTGTTAATAGCTCCCAACTGATTCCTCTTCTGCAACTGTCCCTAGTCTAATACTATCCTTACCTTTTTGTGTCATTTTACCCCACTCCCTCTAGCATGTAAGCTCATTGAGCAGGGCCCTCAACCCCTCTGTTCCTGTGTGTCCAACTTGTCTGGTTACAACTACAAGTCTGTTCGTCCACCCATTGTAAAGCGCTGCGGAATTTGACGGCGCTCTCTAAATATCATAATAATAATAATAATAATAATAATAATAATTATGTCTGTTCTGTGGTTATATGGAAATATTCACGGCCCTCGTCTAATATTATTTTTACACTTCAAATCAAGACATGCCACAAACTAAGTCTGCCACTTGGGTGTCACCAATAACATACTAAATTGCAACCGGTCTACTAAAATATTTTCAACATTCATTAGACCCCATTTAATTGTATCATTATCCACCTGTAACTTCTCATTAGACCTTCATTTGGCCACCCTGCATCTAGGCATTATTATGTTGGGCCCTCATTTGGTCTTCACTATCATAGGAAAGTGGAAGGTTGGCTTTTTTTAAAAGTACAACCTTTCATGCAAAAAAGGCACTACCTTTCATGAAGAAAAAAAAAAGGTACAACTTTTGAGAGATGCAGGATATCACACATATACGTTTATGTTAGGCCCTCACTTGGCCTTCCACAACCTATGTTTCATATGGCCCTCAGTGGGAAACCTACTACAATCAGTGCCATGTTACTTAAAGGGAGACTCCAGTGCCAGAAAAACGATCCGTTTTTCTGGCACTGGAGGGTCCCTCTCCCTCCCACCCCCCAATCCCCGGTTACTGAAGGGGTGAAAACCCCTTCAGTGACTTACCTGGGACAGCGGCGAAGTCCCTCGCCGCTGTCTCCGCCTCTGCGACGCTCCTCCTTGTGATTACGTTGGCCGGTGGGCGAGACTAATCTCGCCCACCGGCCGAGGAGACCTAATGCGCATGTGCGGAAATGCCGCGCATGCGCGTTACGTCTCCCCATAGGAAAGCATTGAAAAATCATTTCAATGCTTTCCTATGGGGTTTTGAGCGACGCTGGAGGTCCTCACACAGCGTGAGGACGTCCAGCGACGCTCTAGCACAGGAAACCTGTGCTAGAAACTAGGAAGTGGCCTCTAGTGGCTGTCTACTAGACAGCCACTAGAGGTGGAGTTAACCCTGCAATGTAATTATTGCGGTTTATGAAAAACTGCAATAATTACACTTGCAGGGTTAAGGGTAGTGGGAGTTGGCACCCAGATCACTCCAATGAGCAGAAGTGGTCTGGGTACCTGGAGTGTCCCTTTAAGTGTCTCAACACTGTCATCTCTAATTAACAGTCATACCTTTCGGTACTCTCACAGGTCAAGTTGGTTATATCACGTTATCATATGGAGCAGGTCTGCAAGTTTGCATCACTGTGTAAATTGCAACTGCTCCACAGCTCATCAACGATTAACCAACCCACATCATATTACTTCATACACCCACTAATTATCATACTACCCTTAAATGGCTACCCCGCTACTCATGAATTGGAAAGAGCTCTCTCGACCTTCTACTCCTATACCTAGACACAAAGATCACACTAAGCCTTAACTTACATAAGCTTCATACGGTCCCAGGTGGGCTTACAGCATTTGATTCAGTTCCACTCAATAGATTAGTGTTCAAACTCAAAGAAATCGGCCTAGATGAAAATGTTCTTGGGTAGAGCATTGGCTTAAAAAAAAAGAGTACAAAGAGCTGTCATTAATGGTAAATTTTCAAGCTGGACAGAGGTGGCAAGTGGTGTCACTCAGGGTTCAGTTCTGGGACCCCTTCTATTTAACATGTTTATAAATGATCTTTAAAAAAGCATTAAAGTCATGTTTCAGTGTTTGCAGATGACATAAAACTCTGTAAAGTAATACAATGTGAGCAAGATATTACTTTGCTGCAAAGGGATTTAGATAGACTGGGGGACTGGGCACTCAAATGGCAGATGAAATTTAATGTTGAAAAATGCAAAGTTATGCACTTTGGCATAAAGAATGCACACGCAACGTATACTGTTAATGGAAGCGAATTAGGAATAACAACACATGAAAAGGACTTGGGAATTGTTATAGAGAACAAACTATGCAACAATGTGCAATGTCAATCAGCAGTGGCTAAGGCCAGTAAGGTATTGTCATGCATGAAAAGGGGCATTCATTCTTGGGATGAGAATATCACTTTGCCTCTTTATAAATTATTGGTAAGACCACATATTGAATATGCTGTGCAATTTTGGTCACCTGTTCTAAAGAAGGATATTATGGCACTAGAAAAAGTGCAGAGGCGGGCTACCAAATTAATAAAATGAATAGAACATATCAGCTATGAAGAAAGGTTAACTAATTTAACCCCTTAAAGACACATGACATGTCATGATTCCCTTTTATTCCAGAAATTTGGTCCTTAAGGGGTTAAACCTCTTTAGTAGTGAAGTCCCGAACGGTTCGCTGGCGAATAGTTCCTGGCGAACATAGCATGTTCGCCTTCGCCACCGCGGGCGAACACATGCGATGTTCGGTCCGCCCCCTATTCTTTATCATTGAGTAAACTTTGACCCTGTACCTCACAGTCAGCAGATACATTCCAGCCAATCAGCAGCACACCCTCCCTAGCAGACCCTCCCACCTACTGGACAGCATCCATTTTAGATTAATTCGGAAGCTGCAACCATTTTATTTTATTTTTTCAATTTATTATTATTATTTTTTTTTAGTGCATATAATAAATGTTACAAGCAGATAATCCCCCCAGACACCCTGTGTTACTGCAGATACTCCCTCCAGACACTCTGTGTTACTGCAGATACTCCCTCCAGACACCCTGTGTTACTGCAGATACTCCCTCCAGACACCCTGTGTTACTGCAGATACTCCCTTCAGACACCCTGTGTTACTGCAGATACTCCCTCCAGACACTCTGTGTTACTGCAGATACTCCCTCCAGACACCCCGTGTTACTGCAGATACTCCATCCAGACACCCTGTGTTACTGCAGATACTCCCTCCAGACACCCTGTGTTACTGCAGATACTCCCTCCAGACACTCTGTGTTACTGCAGATACTCCCTCCAGACACTCTGTGTTACTGCAGATACTCCCTCCAGACACTCTGTGTTACTGCAGATACTCCCTCCAGACACCCTGTATTACTGCAGATACTCCCCCCAGACACTGACACAGAGCAGAATAGGGACTGTTCCCCCTACATAGGGTCACTTGGCAGATATGGATTGACACCTATCCTAAGGATCCCTGATACACACTGACACAGAGCAGAATAGGGACTGTTCCCCCTACATAGGGTCACTTGGCAGATATAGATTGACACCTATCCTAAGGATCCCTGATACACACTGACACAGAGCAGAATAGGGACTGTTCCCCCTACATAAGGTCACTTGGCAGATATGGATTGACACCTATCCTAAGGATCCCTGATACACACTGACACAGAGCAGAATAGGGACTGTTCCCCCTACATAGGGTCACTTGGCAGATATGGATTGACACCTGTCCTCAGGGACCCTGATACACACTGGGGGGGGACCTACTGTCCTCCCCCTGCCCCAACCCCTGCGTGGTGGGTGGGGGCCATAAAAATAATGAGGGGGGGCCCTACTGTCCTCCCCCCGCCCCCACACCTGCACGGTGGGTGGGGGCCATAAATCACAATGGGGGGAGGACCTACTGTCTTCCCCCCGCCCCCACCCCTGCGCGGTGGGTGGGGGCCGTAAAAATAATGAGGGGGGGACCTACTGTCCTCCCCCCGGAACCCCACCCACCGCGCAGGGTGGGGGCAATAAAAATAATGAGGGGGGGACCTACTGTCCTCCCCCATTGAGCGGTGGGTGGGGGCCCTAAAAAAACAATAAGAGGGGACCTACTGTCCCCCCTAGCCCCCACCCCTGAGTGGTGGGTGGGGGCCCTAAATAAAAATTCCCCCCCCAATCAAAGGTGACTAGGGGTCCCCAAGCCCCTAGTCACCCACCCCCCACCCCAAAAAAGTTACCCCCTACCTACCCCCTAAAAAATAGTGAAGGGGGAATAAAATAACTAACCTGTAAAGAAAAATTCAGCTTACCATTTGACGTCTTCTTTTTTCTAAAATCTTCTTTTTTCAGCCCCCAAAAAAGGGCAAATAAAAAGCCATAAGAACCGACGCAATTAAAAAGAAAAAAAAACGAGCGCCAAAAAAATAATCAGTCTTCACCCATGGAGGGCTCCGTGTAGACTGAGCTCTGCAGGGCGGGGGAAGACTTCTAAAGCCTTGCCACACCCTGCAATTAGGCTAAGAACACTCTGATTGGCTGGTTTAAGCCAATCAGAGTGCTCTTTGTAATTTTACATAGCGTGGGAAAATTCCAAAGAACTTTCCCACGCTGTGTAAAATGACACAGAGCACTCTGATTGGTTAGATTCCAAGCCCACCAATCACAGTGCTCTGTGTCATTTTACACAGCGTGGGAAAGTTATTTGGAATTTTCCCACGCTGTGTAAAATGACACAGAGCACTCTGATTGGTTAAATTCCAAGCCCACCATTCAGAGTTCTCTTTGTCATTTTACACAGCGTGGGAAAATTCCAAAGAACTTTCACACGCTGTGTAGATTCCAAGCCCACTAATCAGAGTGCTCTTTGTCATTTTACACAGCGTGGGAAAATTCCAAAGAAAAAATGACACAAAGCACTGTGATTGGTGGGCTTGGAATCTAACTGAAACTGCTATGGAATCTAACCAATCAGAGTGCTCTGTGTCATTTTACACAGCGTGGGAAAGTTCTTTGGAAGCCTTCCCCCACCGTGCAGAGCTCAGTCTGCGCGGAGCCCTCCATGGGTGAAGTTGGATTATTTTTTTTTGCGCTCGTTATTTTTTTTTGCGCACAGCGGGATGTCAATGTGAACCTGAATGCTGGAGATGTGGGAAGGAACTTGGCACCCAATTCCACATATGGTGGCAATGCCAGAACATCCAACCCTTCTGGGAACAGGTACACAGAGCCGCCATCCAGATAACGGAGGCGGACATTGACCTCAAACCCGAGGTATACTTACTACATATCACGGAACTACCGCCTACGAGGTATATAAAAAAAACGTGATCCCGCACCTGATCAACACGGCGCGCAGCCTAATCCCCAACCATTGGAAAAAGACGACAATCCCAACTATGAGGGACTGGATCAGACGGGTGGAAGACATTCGAGAAATCGAGGAGCTCATCATGATAGAGGCAGACAGGGCCCAAAAATACCACCAAATCTGGTATCACTGGACGAGGTGGCTAGCGGGAGTAGACGGTACGGAGGGACGAGGGCCCACGGGGGCGGACGCGGGGCGGCGGGGAAGGGGGGACCGCCCAACTCCCCAGCTTCTACCTGGGGCTTCCCGGCCTATGGGATCTTCCTCCTCCCCGACCCTGGGGGCACGGGGAGGGGAAAGGGGGGGACGCTGATACAAGATGGGACCCCCTGACTGGAACCCACCCAAAGGAGACAGAAAAGCACATACACCAGACAACATAGCAGCTACTAACAGACGGACGAAAGACCAGAACATACAACCCACAGGAGGGGAGGGGGGGGAATCGGGAAACAACAGTGGGGGGCGACAAACAGATACCCGGGGAAACTCCGACTAGCGCGAGATAGACCGTGACAGACGGGAGAACAGGGGAACAGTCGCCCAGATCCACCCACAGAAACAGAAAGTGGATTAGCACACTCTATAAAAAAGAAGCATAGGTTATACCTCACAGGTCAGATAGTATTAAAGTTATCGTTATAGGCTAAAAAGTTGAACAGACATAGAGGAGTAAACGAAAGAATAGAAGATTAAAAATGTAGCTCACAAACACACCTAGGGGAAACAAACAGAAATAACAGGTGCCAAATGCTAACATGGGGAGCAGAACCAAGGAACTCGGGCCGCTGGCCCGCACTCATAAGTACAGACAAAATTCCAGGGTCTAAGACAGGGGGGAGGGGAAAGGATGGAAGGGAGGGAAAAACATAAGAATCAAACTCACATCAGGAGAAGACCTGGCTCAGTATTAGAGCACAGACTTTACCTAAGGATAACCAGGGGCAGGGGCGGGCTGGGCCGGGGGGCAGGGAGGCAATTGCCCCCCAGGCCGCCCTAAATCCCATTAAGACCGGCCGCGGCGGGCCGGCCCTTTAAATGCTGCAGCCGCCTGAGCGCTCTGTAAAGAGCGCTTAGGCGGCTGCATAACAGATTCTCCCCTCCCTCCCCTCCCCTGTAGCGTGGCCGAGCCGGTCTCCGGTCCGCGGTCCCGGACGGAGTGATGGGAAGGTGCACGCTCAGTGTGCACCTTCCTTTCAGTCCGGCCGGTTACAGGAAACAGAAACTCCTGTTCCGCGCGGAGTTTCTGTTTCCTGTAACCGGCCGGACTGACAGGAAGTGCACACTGAGCGTGCACCTTCCCATCACTCCGGCCGGGACCGGAGAGCAGCTCGGCCACACGGGAGGGGGGAAGTAAGAAGAGGGGAGGGAGGGGGGAAGTAAGAAGAGGGGAGGGAGGGGGGAAGTAAGAAGAGGGGAGGGAGGGGGGGAGGGGGGAAGTAAGAAGAGGGGAGGGAGGGAGGGAGGGGGGAAGTAAGAAGAGGGGAGGGAGGGGGGAAGTAAGAAGAGGGGAGGGAGGGGGGAAGTAATAAGAGGGGAGGGAGGGAGGGGGGAAGTAATAAGAGGGGAGGGAGGGAGGGGGGAAGTAATAAGAGGGGAGGGAGGGGGGGAAGTAAGAAGAGGGGAGGGGGGAGTAAGAAGAGGGGAGGGGGGGAGAGTAAGAAGAGGAGAGGGGGGGGAGTAAGAAGAGGAGAGGGGGGAGTAAGAAGAGGGGAGGGGGGGAGTAAGAAGAGGGGAGGGGGGAGTAAGAAGAGGGGAGGGGGGAGTAAGAAGAGGGGAGGGGGAGAGAGTAAGAAGAGGGGGGAAGAGAGTAAGGGGAGGGGGGGAGTAAGAGGGGGCGGGAGAGTAAGAGGAGGGGAGGGGGGAGTAGGAAGAGGGGAGGGGGGAGAGTAAGAAGAGGGAGGGGAGTAGGAAGAGGGGAGGGGGGAGTAGGAAGAAGGGAGGGTGGTAAGAAGAGGGGAGGGGGAGTAAGAGGGGAGAGGAGAGTAAGAATAGGGGGGGAGTAAGAGGGGAGAGGGGAGTAAGAAGAGGGGAGTAAGAAGAGGGGAGAGGGGAGTAAGAAGAGGAGGGGAGTAAGAAGGGGGGAGTAAGAGGGGAGAGGGGAGTAAGAAGAGGGGGGAGTGAGGGGGGGAGTAAGAAGAGGGGGAGGGGGAGTAAGAAGGAGTAGAGATAAGAAAAAGAGGGGGGTAAGAAGAAGAAGGGGGGAGTAAGAAAAAGAGTGGGGAGTAAGAAGAACAAGAGTGGGAAGTAATTAGAAGAAGGGGGGGTAAGAAGAAGAAGGGGGAGTAAGAAGAAGAGGGGGGAGTAAGAAGAAGTAGGAGGGTTAAGAAGAAGAAGGGGGGAGTAAGAAGAAGAAGAAGGGGGGAGTAAGAAGAAGAAGAAGGGGGGAGTAAGAAGAAGGGGGAGTAATAAGAAGAAGGGGGTAAGAAGAACAAGGGGGGAGTAAGAAGAACAAGGGGGGAAGTAAGAAGAACACATGGAGGAGGGGGGGTAAGAAGAACACGGGGGGTGAGGAGAACACACAGAGGGAGGAGTGAGAAGAACACAGGGAGGGTGGAGGGGGGATGAGAAGAGCACAGGGAGGGTGGGTGAGTGTGAGAAGAGACCGCTAGGGGAGGGTGGGGGAGAGGAGAGACCGCTAAGGGGCAGGGGAGAGCTCTAAGGGACAGAAGGGACAGCTCTATAGGACAGGGGGCAAGACAGGGAGCTCTTTCACACTACGTGCACACACACACACACACAATGCATCCCTATACATACACAGAAACACACAATGCATCCCTATACATACACAGAAACACAACATACTTCCCTTACACACAGAGAAACACACAATGCATCCATTACACACACACACACACAATGCAACCCTTACACACACACACACAATGCAACCCTTACACACAAAGACAATGCATAATTGCACACATACACAGAAACATACAATGCAAACCCTTACACACACATGCAAACACACACACTGTTTTTCTTACATACACACAGAAACACAATGCATCTCTTACACTCAATGCACACACATACAGACACACACCTTGCATCCCTTATGCATACAAACACAGATTCACACAATGCATCCCTTACACACAACCAGAAACACATAATACATCCCTTATACACAAATACACGCTGCATCACCTGCACAAACTGGTATCCCTATACACTACATACCATAAGCACACATATTAGATAACACATAACACATCCCCTACACACTCCACTCCCTGTGAGCGAACTCATGGGTGGGTGGAACATATAAGTGGACTTATGAGTGGGCCTTATGGGCATACTCACCGTCAGGCACTGGGGCCCAGACCTTGAGCTGTGTAAGAGGCCCCCAAAAAATGGAGCTTCTTCCAATTCTCCCAGAACATTGAATTTTGTGACCACAGTTGCAAACAGCCTCCAGAGATCCTGTTCTACACCAGACCAGTGGAGCCAAACTGCAGCCCATCATCATCCTCATCTAATTGTAAGTAGGCAATCTAGTATATTATTAGTGACACTAATCTATAATTTACCTCACATTAAAGGGACACTATAGCTTAATGAAGTGGTTCTGGTGTCTATAGCTGGTCCCTGCAGGCTTTTTAATGTAAACACACACTGTGTGCAGCACTGGCGTTAGTTCATATGGCAGATCATATGGGTGGGGCATTGTGATGTCACATGGGGGGGCGGCAAATTTATATTTTGTCTAGGGCGGCAAAAACCTTGCCCCGGCTCTGATCCTGGGCAGGTGCACCAGTGTACTGGTGACCCACAGGAGGGGAGTGCACTGATTGCACTGCACTCTCCTTCTGCCCAGACCCGTCTTGACCGCAGTGCAAGTGCCCTCTGCCCCTAATTTACAGTGGCTCACACTCACAACAAGCAGTGCCTGGAGCCCTTTGCAGAGACGGAAACAAAGAGGTTCTGTGGCAGCTAGCCGTCCTGCAAGTATTACATTAAATAGCTGTTCCCCATGCAGCCACAGGTGGCGTTGTGCTGGAAGACTGTGATTACTCTTCACTTCCTCCCAGCCTACAGAGCAGCGCATGGGGGAGAGAGAGGAGGAGGCATGATTTAATCTTACAATAAATCCTCTAAGCAAACCTTTATAAATTTGGGGGATCAGCTCTGTTTCCACAGTTTATTGGTGTTTACTCTGATGTCTGTATTAATATTGAGGGATGTCTAAGTAGTAACGTCAGTGTGTGTCAGCAGGGCCAGCCGTTGGGGTGGGCAAGCTGTACGGTCACGCAGGGTGCCATGACAACAGAGGCACCCGGCGGCCAACACAGCTCACAAGTTGGGTACACCAGCATATTTATTTTAAACGATTCGCTGGTGGTCCACTGGTGCGCACCAGCAGTAGGTGCAGTCAGATCATATCCTCTCCCTCGTGGTTCCGGCGCTCAGTTAGTGAGTCAGAGCACAGGCTCAGAGATTCTCAGCCTGTGCTCTGACAACATTGAAAGTCAGAGCCGTGAAGGAGCGGGTATGGCAAAGAGCTACTGATTAGCATAACATCAATATCCGTTATAAAACCAGGAAAAGGTGGGCATGGATGGTGAACTGATTTGGTGGCGCAATGGGCCACTTGACTGGTTTTGCCCCCCAGGCCTAAGGCTGCCAGCCCTCCCCTGACCAGGGGTACAAGGGAACAAAGAGGCAAGAAGCACTCTCAAGGGCAATACAACAACGCACATACTTAATTCTCGTCACGATAATCACTAACAAAGCAATGAAACACAACTGACGGAGGGCACCCATAGCCCGTCCCACTAAAGCAATAAGACCAGCTATAGAAAGCATGAGAAATAAACTAAAGGAGGCAAGCAACACTGTGGGCATATTTGTAATATTATGAAGGCCTGATACAATTTCACGATAAGATAACTAAACCTCACCGCATTAGGATTCCACATAAGCATTACACGGGACCATACTACGTTGATAATGTTAACGCTTACTTCATTTTCGTTACATGTACCAATAACTGATTTCGGTTTCCAGGCCCTGCGAGGCCACATTGTTACTTTTGGTTACAGAGACCTGCGAGTCTCACATATGCTAAGACCATATGCCGTTACAAAATTTAATAAAGCATTTGAAATACTAAATTGCGTCGGTTCTTATGGCTTTTTTTTTTTTTTTTAATTCTTTATTTTTAGTTGTGCAGGTGGTTACAGGTTTTCATACATACGCCACAACAGCGTTATTCAAGAATACCAAAAAGTTAGAAAAGTGAGAATATGCACATTTTGTAGTTTTTGTGTATATCAAGCTTAATTACAATGTTACAGACAGTCAAGTTGCAGGCTTCGTTATTCATACATCTATATCTAGGCTGTCTAGCGATTTCACATACGGGCTACGTGTGGGATAGTCATGTGGTATAAAGCAAAATTCGTTTAAGTCTATTCTTGTTTGTGTGCACTATCCCTGCTTGTTTCAAGATGGTTCATTAAAAGTTTATTTAGTGAGTGAATGACAAAATGGTTCTGAGCGGCTTGTCAGAGTATTATAATAGTGCATTAATGTCTGTAGAGTGACACTGCGCATGGTGAGACATTAAACACGCTGTGTATATAGGTATCAACGACAGGTTAACAGGCTGTTTTACCAACGCTAATTTTTGCCCTCAGCTTATGTGTAGCATTGAACTTGCCCTTAGTCTGGTATGCTAATCGGATTAACTGATTGAGGCATTGTACATGAGGAGGTTTATGGACGATGAGCTTAGCAGAAATCACATATATATGTAGCTTAAAAAAAAACATAAGAAAAGAATAGGACAGTTAGCTTAAAAATCTCGAGAGTCACTTAGCCCACGGGGGTGGGGTTCTGCCTTCCTCCGCTTGGCCACCCATGTCGGGACCCGAGATAGGTCGTTGGGTGAGGACATTGGCGGTGGAGGTTGCATGCGGGTCTCCCTTTGCACCCAGAAAGCGGCGAAGATTTTATTCAGCCGGCGCTCCGTTTCAAAGCCATGCGCCTCGTGGGTCAGAGGTGATGAAGGCGTTCGCCATGTTGGGAGTTTCTCTTGATGTTGGTTCTGGGCTGTAAGGGGAAATAGAGGTCTCCCTGTTGTGCTCGGGAAGCGTGTGGAGGTAGACCGGGATATTCCGCCAATGTTTTGATGACGTTTGTGGTTTAGAAGGCGCTGGTGGGCTCCGATGCTTGTCAGCCATCAGGTACTCGTGGTCGGGAGGTAAGTTAGACTGCCTGTCTTCTCTCCACTGCTCTCCTGTAGCTTTTGCCCCTCTACATATCAGCTTCCGCCAGAATTTGCTGGAGTGAGCCTTTAGTCGTTCCTCAAAGGTCTCCAGAAGGCTTGCTGCTTGTGCTGCAGGTTCAGCCGCCGCCATCTTGGGTGTAGGCCTGACGGTCCGGCGGTGTCTCCGGGTGCGGCTCTGGGGCATGGACCGGGATCACCCCCCCGGCCCATAGGGGGGGGGGGGGACCGGGCCTGCCGTGTTCCATGCTCTTGTCAGGCTCCGTTGGGCAGGATAGTGGAGCGGCGGCCGTCCACTCCACTCACCGCCAGGTAGGCCCCTCAGCCTGATACAGCAGGGACCTCTCCTCCGAGGGACTAGAGCTCCAGGAGCAAGCCTCTCCTCAGCTCCGGTAGCCCGTGTGCATCGAGGGTCGTGGATGGTAACCGTTTATTCCCCCTAGAAACCCGATTTTCATGCTTAATGGGTCATAGTGTGCGGGAGCTAATCTGTCCTGCGACCGCTCAGCTCGGCGGCCCGGCCCTACCCCTTCTTATGGCTTTTTATTTGGCCTTAGCAGGTCCTCCCCCATTGTGATTTATGGCCCCCACCCACCGCGCAGGGGTGGGGGCCGGGGGGGAGGACAGTAGGTCCTCCCCCTCATTATTTTTATGGCTCCCACCCACCGCGCAGGGGTGGGGGCCGGGGGGAGGACAGTAGGTCCTCGTCCCATTGTGATTTATGGCCCCCACCCACCGTGCAGGTGTGGGGGCCGGGGGTAGGACAGTAGGACCCCCCCTCATTATTTTTATGACCCCCACCCACCACGCAGTCTTCCGGACAGCCACTAGAGGCGCATCTGCGATGCTGGAGGCATATTATGCCTCCATCGTGTAGAGCGTCCATAGCAAAGCATTGAAGAATGCTTTCCTATTGACAGCTTGAATGCGCGCGCGGCACTTGCCGCGCATGCGCATTCGGCTCCGCTGACATCGGAGGGGGAGGAGAGGTCACCAGCACGGAGGTCTTTAGGTTCCTCTCTATGATATTCCTTTCTCAAGCTCAGCCACAGACTTGTTGGGCAAGATATGTACGTTCCAACATACTTTCTATTAATTCAATACATTTTAATTGCCCTACATTACTTAGATATAGATCAACTGGCTTGTGTCATGTATTGTATATTTGTAATTCAGTCATGCAAGGCCTACATGAATCCTCATGTGGAGGTATTAGTCCATTGGCCCAACTCATAGTTAAAGCCTTGCGCCTACCTCTCTAGGTTTTAGATTGGACCATACATGTCACAGCCACTCCTTTGAATCTCTTACTTGTCAGCGAGAGACCAACATTCCTGCCACATCATTCGGTGGCCTCAGTCCCTCGGCCAATTCATAGCTAGAGCCTCTCAGAGCCACTTGGCAATTAGCCCTCATTTAGACAATTTTTTGCCATTTGGTACTATGCAAGTCGCCAGTTGTTATACTATCACCTACATGACTGTCACATTTACTCTACATGTAGATGTTGCACACCTCAGAACTAGTAAGATATTTAATCCAAACCCTTCACCCCACCTAGACCATGCACTCCAGCCGTAACCCAGGATACCCCAGCCCCAGTTCCTGGTGATCTTGTACCATTCCACTTTTACTGCCGAGCTCCGACATAAAGGCATGCCATTCCCTTCTTTGGCTTGGAAAACTATGCTGTATAGACTCTGGTTTCTAGCTCTGGGCTCCCCTACCTTGTGTTGGCACCCAAGCTGGAAACACAGACATCATGAAAGGGATGTAGGCCATGATGGCTCCCATCCTTTCATCCTTATGAACAACTGTTGACACTAGTGATGTTTAGAATCTCCTGACTTTGGACGTCTTACCATACCATGTAGTACCCTACGTCATGCTCCTTACTTCTATCCCCTCAGTGTTACACCGCCAGTTGCTATCCAGCACATGTTTCCTCGTCTATTGTTATCTATACAGTAAGTTCCTCTGTCCTTTGGAAGGACATAGCTACGAGACTTGTCAGTAGTTCAAAGCTAGGGAACGCAGACGGTGCAATCTGACTGTTGCGTATTGGTACTTGCCTTTTGTCACTAAGAGGCGTCTCCCTCAATACTCACACTTGCCCTCCTCTAGTTGAGTTTCTAATTACAGGTTTCACAGTAGATTTCCACACAGGCGTCATTTTACTTTGATCAGGTATTAGGGGTTGTCCTAACCTCCAAACTACTAGTTAATACTCATTCAACTTAATTGCTATTAATGGTAGAATCAAGTATTGTTTTTTTTGCTGGGGCCCTTCTGACAACCTATTTATTTGCATGTGCACCTACCATATTAGCCTAATTAATGGAAATCCACTGCTCAATTTTATTATCGGCTATTAGTTCTTTAAAGTTCCCAGCGTTAGGCCTTAGTACTTGCCCTATCTTAAGGGCCACAGAAGAGGCCTGACTTGGAAGATGCCATATTCCTCCTTTTTGAAGTTGCTCCGTGTGCATCGGTCCTAGTGGCATTTGCACTTTATTTAGTGAACTGAGCATTCTACTTTGCCACCCGTCTTACGTTTGGAGCAGAGAGATGCCCAAACTATTCAATATAGTTGCATAATCTCTATGTAGGCTCCTCTTGTACAACAGTATTGATCCTCAGTAATACACACTAAATGGCAGCTAATTTCATAGTTAACTGGGTCTTTGACACATTTCCCATAGTGACACGGAACCTACCCTCTTTTAGTAAATCAGCCGCATGGGAATTATTACCGGTCATTCACTAACAATACTGTAGTAACGTTGATTAGGAAGAGATCTGTCTGGCAGCATTACAGAAACTCTACTTTGTTCACATACACACACCAGGCTGTCACAACATAGCAACCAATGAGGTGACTTGATCACAATTTTTCGTATTCTTCCAAATTCTCTCCACGGCGGCCAAGCAACCTACCAAACCCCTACATTCCAGGATTTAATTGCTGGTACACACAATATTCTCTGCCAATGCCACCTGTTCATACACTGGGCTGTGGCCATTTTCAATAAACTCACTTCCGAATATCAAATCATCAAACCATTCTCATTCGATTCCATGGCGGTGTTCACATATTTTTTTGCCTACTCAATCTTTAACTAGCTCACAACACTTAAAGTTACTCAAATACAACCGTTAACATTTTAAGGTCATTCTAAAAGAATGCACACTACTCCTACTACCTCTAGTAATATCCCAGTACATATCATCAAACTGCCGGGACAGCAGAGTCATCTGCAAATGCCAGATACATCCCTCAACCTGAGAGGGAATTGAGACATGCATTTAAGTATTGGTTATGTAATGTCAACACGTATTCAATGTTACACTTTCTGCCCTCTTTTACAGGCATACCCGGACGTCCGTTCTGGCATACCACAACCGACTTACACCACCATTAATATAACTCGGCTTATTGTATACGACCACAAATGGGAAGGCTGAGCCGTTAGGCGAAGCCTGTAATTGTGGGAGGAGTTACTGGCCTATAAATACACAAGTCTCCCCTTCCTCTTGGCTGAGACTGCCTGATTCAGCCCACCCACCACTCCCTTTATTAAGCCATTCATTTTGGTGGGCCCTATTTTACAGGCCTACCGGACGTCAGTTCCAGCACACCACAACCGACTTACACCACCATTACTATAACTCGGCTTATTGTTGTTAGGGACCAGGAACCAGACAGAGACAGAACTAGATGCAAAAACACCAGGAGGCAAGCAGGGGTCAGGCACCAAAGCGGGTAGTCAGAAGAGCCAAGATCAGGAAAACGGAGAGCAGCGAAGTCAGGAACAAGGCCAAAGTCAAGAACCAGGAACAAACAGGAACACACAGGAACAAGGAGACTTCTGGGGAACAGGAAACCATGCAAGAGCAAGGAGGTACTGGGATTTGCTGCATAAATAGGCTGCACTGATTAGCAGCAGGGCTGGTTACTACGATCAGGTGAGTAACCGTGGCAACATACTGAAGGAGCTGATTGTTAATATCAGCTGAAAACTCAGACACAGAAAAAGGAAGGGTTGCTGTTTAAAACAGCAAAGTAACCCTGACAGTACCTCCCCCTCAATGACTCCCCCCATATCTGCTGGTGGGTCCGGGCTTCATGGGGAAGCAGGCGTTATAGGAACAAAGGAGGGATGGTGCATGGACCTCAGAGGCTGGAACCCAGGAGTGTTCCTCTGGACCGTACCCTTTCCAGTGCACCAAGTATTGGATCTTTCCTCTAAACACTCGTCGTGAGTCAATGATGCTGCGTATTTCACATTCATTATGATTATCAACCAGAACAGGACGTGGACGTGGCACTGAGGTGGTGTAACGATTATATACCAAGGGTTTCAAGAGGGAAACAAGGAATACATTTGAGATGCACATGTTAGCAGGAAGGTCAAGTGAATAAGTTACAGGGTTAACCCTTCGAAGTATACAAAATGGCCCAACGTAGCGGGGTGCCAGTTTTTGTGAGGGAACACGGAGCCGTAGGTTGCGGGAAGACAGCCAGACCCTCTCTCTGACCTGATAGGTAGGCGCAGGAAGGCGTCGGTAGTCGGCCTGGAGTTTGTAGTTCTGCATTGCGCATTGCAAAGAGTTCTGAACCTGCACCCAAGTGGAATTCTTGGTACTCAGCGGGTACCAAAGAGGCAGAACATGTGCCCAAAACTTTGACCGGTTTCCGGAGACAAGATTATGTACATTGCTGGGACCAAGATAATATCTCAGATTTGCACCAATCAATTGTGGGGTTATGCTTCTGTAGCCAAGGATATCCCAAAACAACCGGGTAATATGGAGAGGGAATGGTCTGGAATTGGATCATCTCATGATATAGAGCCCCTACAGCCAAAGATATGGGCACAGTCTCCTGGGTCACGTGGGTTGGCTGTATTGGTCTGCCATCAATGGCTTTGAAAGCAAGTGGAGAGTTGCAAGGCTGTACGGGTATAGAGTGCTCCAATGCAAATGCACAGTCTATAAACAAGCCTGCGGCCCCAGAATCAAGCAATGCCCGGATTTTAATGGATGAATCAGGCCAGGAGAGGATAATAGGCACCATGGGTTTGTCCTCATATATCTCTGGGTCTGCAGAAAGACCACCGAAGATTTGCCCCTGACAGTACAACAGTAGCATTTTACCGGACGAATCAGGCAAGACTCTAACAGGTGACCCTGGTGTCCGCAGTATAGGCACAGGCCCTACCTCCTCCTAAAGGCTCTCTCCTCGACAGAGAGGCATGAGAAGCCTAACCACCTTGGCTCCACACTGCCAGAGGACTCAGGACCAGGAGGCATGGGAGGTTAGGGAGGCTTGGGTGGGCAAGAAAAGCTTGGTGCCAAACGTACAGGAGGCCTCCGCAGGCGCTTCCTGAATGAGAATCTCTCTCTGAGTCTGATATCAATGAGGATGACAAAGGATATCAGTTCCTCAAGATCTTTAGGTAATTCTCAGGCTGCAATCTCCTCCTTAATAACATCGGAGAGCCCATGTGAAAAGGCAGCCATGAGAGTCTCGTTGTTCCAGCCACCATATGCTGCCATGGTACGGAATTCACTGGCATACTCAACAATTGTTCTTGTGCCCTGTGCATTAAACATGAGTTGTTTGGCAGCAGAGCTGGAGCGAGCTGGAATATCAAAAACCCTTTTAAAGGACGCAACAACTTCAGGGTAATTGTAAATAATGGGCCTAACTGCCTCCCAGAGAGGTTTTGACCAAGCTAGGGCTTTTTCAGACAGCAAAGAAATCATGAACCAGACTTTGCTTCTGTCTGTAGGAAATGCCTGGGGAAGCATTTCAAGGTATCCTCTAACCTGGTTTACAAATTCTTTGCACTGAGCTGGGTTGCCCCCAAAATACTGAGGGAGCGGGACAGACCCAGTCATTCCTCTAGCCGCAACAGGTTTGGAGGCTACAACCGGTGTTAGAACAGGAAGTGAGGCAGAGGCAGCTGCAATCGCAGGCTGGCCGGGTGCTGGATCCAGATGTGCACACTAGTCCAAACGGTGGTTCTGCTGGTCCCACTGAGTAAATAGGTTAGGTATAGGTGTATTGCCTGTACCATCTGTATTCATGGCCCTTGCGTAATGTTAGGGATCAGGAACCAGACAGAGAGAGAACTAGATGCAAAAACACCTTCATTAATAAATAGAAAATAAAGTAATAACCAAAAGCAAAGTCCAGGAGGCAAGCAGGGGTCAGGCACCAAAGCGGGTAGTCAGACGAGCCAGGATCAGGAAAACGGAGAGCAGCGAAGTCAGGAACAAGGCCAGAGTCAGGAACCAGGAACACACAGGAACAAGGAGACTTCTGGGGAACAGGAAACCACGCAAGGGCAAGGAGTTACTGGGATTTGCTTCTTAACCCCTTAAGACCGCAGCCAAATGTACAAGTTGTGAACAGAACAAAACGTAAACAAAACCTGGCATTTGCGCTATATGTCTGTCCAACCGTAATTGACCTCTTTCATATTAAATGCAACCCCCCTTATTATATATAATTTTATTCAGGGGAAACAGGGCTTTCATTTAACATCGAAAATTTAGGTATAAAACACAATTTAATATAAATAAAATATTGAAAAATAGGACAAAATAAGAAATTTTAAAAAATGTTTAGTTCTACGTGAAATTCTAACTGTGACTGTCATAATACTGTTTGCTTATACTGCAATAAAATACACATATTTGTATTCAGCGATGTCTCACGTGTAAAACAGTAACCCCTATATATAGGTTTTATGGTGTTTTGGAAAGTTACAGGGTCAAATATAGCGTGTTACATATTTCAGTTTTTTCACATTGAAATTCGCCAGATTGGTTACGTTGCCTTTGGCGAGTGTTTGTGACTAAGTGGCTACTAAAAAAGACTGAACATACCCCATTTGCAATACCTTGGGTTGTCTACTTTTGCAAATGGTATGCCATCATGGGGGTTATTCTTATTCCTGGGCTACCATACGGTCTCAAAGGTAACATAACCAATCTGGCGAATTTCATTGTGAAAAAACTGAAACGCAAGCCTTATATTTGACTCTGTAACTTTTGAAAACACCATAAAACCTGTACATGAGGGGTACTGTTATACTCAGGAGACTTTGCTGAACACAAATATTTGTGTTTCCAAACAGTAAAAAGTATTTGAGCAATAAGATCGTCAGTGTAAGTGCCGTTTATGTGTGAAAAATGCATAAAACGTCACTTTTACTGACGATATCATCGTTGTAATACATTTTACGGTTTTGAAACACAAATATTTGTGTTCAGCGATGTCTCCCGAGTAAAACAGTACCACCCATGTACAGGTTTTATGGTGTCATGGAAAGTTATAGGGTTAAATATAGTGCTTGAAAATTAAATTCCCTATACTTTCGGCCTGGGCTGTCAAGCAGGTCCTGCAAATTGTAATTAATAAAATTACCTAATTATGTAAAATTATTACATAAATATATACGTAGGATTATTATATCTATATATGTGTGTATATATATATATATATATATGTGTATATATATATATATAATTTTTTTTTATTATTTTTATTTATATATAGCTATATATATAGTGATATATACGTATATACTTATGTATATAGATATATATATTATTTCGTTCTACATGTATTTTGATATCAATATATATATATTAATATTAAAATACAGTTAGAACGAAATTACGCATGTATATATTTTTTTTATCTATTTATTTTTTATTAATTTTTATTTTTTAACGTATTTATATATTTATTTATTTTTTATTATATATAAATATATATATAATGGAAATTATATATATATTTAATCAATATCATTGTACGTGCATTTTGATATTGATATATATATATATATATAATTATGTATATATTAACCCCTTAAGGACTGAGACAAATGTACACGTTGTGAACAGAACAAAACATAAACAAAACCTGGCATTTGTGCTATGTCTGTCCAACCGTAATTCACCTCTTTCATATTAAATGCACCCCCCCCCCCCTTATTATATATCATTTTATTCAGGGGAAACAGGGCTTTCATTTAATATCAAATATTTAGCTATGAAACATAATTTAATATAAAAAAAATGGGAGGAAATAAGAAATATTGTCATTTTTTTTAGTTCTACATGACATTTTAACTGTCAATGTCATAATACTGTTTGCTTTTACTGCAATAAAATACACATATTTGTATTCAGCAAAGGCTCACGTGTAAAACAGTACCCCCTATGTACAGGTTTTATGGTGTTTTGGGAAGTTACAGGGTCAAATAAAGCACGTTAAATTTGAAATTGAAATTCGCCAGATTGGTTACGTTGCCTTTGAGACTGTATAGTAGCCCAGGAATTAAATTTACACCCATAATGGCATACCATTGCAATAGTAGACAACCCAAGGTATTGCAAATGGGGTATGTCCAGTCTTTTTTAGTAGCCACTTGGTCACAAACACTGGCACAGGGCACAAGAACCAGACTTTGCTTCTGTCTGTAGGAAATGCCTGGGGAAGCATTTCAAGGTATCCTCTAACCTGGTTTACAAATTCTTTGCACTGAGCTGGGTTGCCCCCAAAATACTGAGGGAGCGGGACAGACCCAGTCATTCCTCTAGCCGCAACAGGTTTGGAGGCTACAACCGGTGTTAGAACAGGAAGTGAGGCAGAGGCAGCTGCAATCGCAGGCTGGCCGGGTGCTGGATCCAGATGTGCACACTAGTCCAAACGGTGGTTCTGCTGGTCCCACTGAGTAAATAGGTTAGGTATAGGTGTATTGCCTGTACCATCTGTATTCATGGCCCTTGCGTAATGTTAGGGATCAGGAACCAGACAGAGAGAGAACTAGATGCAAAAACACCTTCATTAATAAATAGAAAATAAAGTAATAACCAAAAGCAAAGTCCAGGAGGCAAGCAGGGGTCAGGCACCAAAGCGGGTAGTCAGACGAGCCAGGATCAGGAAAACGGAGAGCAGCGAAGTCAGGAACAAGGCCAGAGTCAGGAACCAGGAACACACAGGAACAAGGAGACTTCTGGGGAACAGGAAACCACGCAAGGGCAAGGAGTTACTGGGATTTGCTTCTTAACCCCTTAAGACCGCAGCCAAATGTACAAGTTGTGAACAGAACAAAACGTAAACAAAACCTGGCATTTGCGCTATATGTCTGTCCAACCGTAATTGACCTCTTTCATATTAAATGCAACCCCCCTTATTATATATCATTTTATTCAGGGGAAACAGGGCTTTCATTTAACATCGAAAATTTAGGTATAAAACACAATTTTATATAAATAAAATATTGAAAAATAGGACAAAATAAGAAATTTTAAAAAATGTTTAGTTCTACGTGAAATTCTAACTGTGACTGTCATAATACTGTTTGCTTATACTGCAATAAAATACACATATTTGTATTCAGCGATGTCTCACGTGTAAAACAGTAACCCCTATATATAGGTTTTATGGTGTTTTGGAAAGTTACAGGGTCAAATATAGCGTGTTACATATTTCAGTTTTTTCACATTGAAATTCGCCAGATTGGTTACGTTGCCTTTGGCGAGTGTTTGTGACTAAGTGGCTACTAAAAAAGACTGAACATACCCCATTTGCAATACCTTGGGTTGTCTACTTTTGCAAATGGTATGCCATCATGGGGGTTATTCTTATTCCTGGGCTACCATACGGTCTCAAAGGTAACATAACCAATCTGGCGAATTTCATTGTGAAAAAACTGAAACGCAAGCCTTATATTTGACTCTGTAACTTAATTGCAATGTGCAATTATTTTAAATTTGAAGATCAATTTTTCTTACAATTGATGGGCACGTCAATGGGTGCAGCCATGGCGCCTTCATATGCGAACGCCTACATGTCGTGGTTTGAAACTGAACACATTCTGAAGAAATTCGACGATCAGATACTTCTGTATCATCGCTTTGTGGATGATATTTTTCTAATATGGACAGGCACCACAAGCAATCTGGAACAAATGATCAACGACATTAACTCGTCAGATCTACCTGTGAAGTTGACATTGACTTTCGATACATATATAATCCAATTCTTAGATGTTTCAATCTATAAGGATAAGGAAGAAGGTAAATTGGGATTTACCCTATACCGCAAAGAAACTGCGAGAAATACACTACTCCAATTCAACAGCTACCATCCAAAAAGACTGAAAGAATCTCTTCCTATATCTCAGTACATGCGTGTGCTGAGGTACAACAGCGATCCTGTGAATCAAGTCAAACAACTACAGGAGATGACTGAGAGATTTCTCGCCAGAGGCTACAGTCACGATGTCCTTATGAAAGCAAAGGACACAGCCATTGGACATAGGACACAGGTACCCAGCGAGACTACACAGAAATCTCAGCCAATAAGTAAAATGTATTTACCACTAACCCTCCACACCGGTACCCCACAGATTCAACAAGCCATACATAAGTATTGGGGAATCCTAGGTTCAGACAAAAACCTACCACCAATTTTTTCTCAAAAACCGAACATTAGTTTAAAACGCAACAAAAATCTGAAAGATCTGTTGGTCAGAAGCGACCCCACTCTCTGCTATCGGAAAATTACGGGACCCAGTAAGAAAGGCTGCTACCGTTGTAGTGGATGTGTCACATGCAGTCACATGAACACAGGCAATACGTTCGCCCACCCTCACAGTGGGGTTCGAATTCCAATTACCCAGTATATTACCTGTATGACCAACCATGTGATATACCTAATCACATGTCCCTGTGGCCTCTCATACGTGGGGAAAACTGATCTTACCCTCCGAGAACGAATACGCGGACACAGATCAAACATCACTACCGCATTCAGAGACCAGAAATCAGACAAGCCTGTTGCCAAACATTTCCTTCAACTGAATCACAGACTCCCTACATTGAAGTTCATAGCCATCGATCATGTTCCACTAAGCCCCAGAGGAGGAGACAGGTCCAAAATGCTATTGCAACGTGAAACTTATTGGATACACCGTCTTGACACTGTCACTCCAAAAGGACTCAATGAATATATCTCCTTCACGATGTTCCTTTGAAAAATTCTTCTTATATATATATTTTTTATGCCTTAGCTAAATTTGATTCTTGATCCTCGATAGATATACCCTTGGATTCGAGTGGATATTCCAGTATAAGTTACACATGTCCATATGACGTGGATTATGGTTGTCAGTCAGTCACAGTGTTGACATTTAATTAATTTTTTCATAAATTTTTTCATAATTTTTTCATAATTTTTTCATGATGCTTTGCCAGAGAATATCGATCCTTGATGTTTTTAGAGACATAGTTGCCGAGTAGATTGTAACTTTTTTTGCATGTGTCACTTTGTCACTATTGATACACTTTCACACGTTTCACAGCGGGAGCACTATTGACCCCTCGGCTGTCTCATTCTTACATTATGAATAGTAGGAAAAAATGTTCTTTTATAGAACATGAATTAAGTACTTCTTCACTTCCAAATATCCCACATCTAGATCTCAATTTTGAGATCCCTTAAATTTTGCTTAAAGCAGTTCTTTCACGAGGGTTTGTTACATGTATCTTAGCCTCGGGAGTGTACACTCCATCACTTAGCAACTGGGGTGCACGTCACTATACACGCCCAGTAGTTTGAGCGAGGACCGGACACTTCCGGGTATAGCCTCGCTGCTTAGCAACCACGATGCACGTCACCACGCACGCCCAGCACCACGTGAGGCGTTGGGACACTTCCGGGTTCGGCTAATCACACGCACGCGATTGGTGAGTTATTCATCTGTATTGTATATTTAAATGCCGTTTTATCACTAGTTGTTTGATCTTGAAAAAGACCCTTAGGGGTCGAAACGTCGATTGAATAGATGCGTTACACTTTGTTGTAAACTTTTTTTCACTACATTAAAATCACCGAAAAAAGTCCTTTTGAGTGCTCCTACTTCATCTTTGACCATATATCTCAGACGCTGGTAGCACCTAAGGCAAGATAACTACAAATCTCTTAAGGGTGAGTGCCTGAATTATCTTTATTTTTTATATATATATATATATATATATATATATAAATACTTAGATCTTATATATAATAAATATATATATATATATGATCTAAGTATATATAATTTAATTTTACACTGTTTTAACATGTTTTCATTTTTTGTTCAGACAGCAGGGGGAGTACCTGTCATTCCAGGCACTCCCCCTGCTGGAAATGCCTTGGACGGCTATGCCGTCCATATGATCGCGGGGTCCTCGCAAGGACCTCGCGATCACATGGCCCAGGGGGGCCTAAGAGGAAGGAGGGGGACTCCCTGGGCTCCCTGGGCGACCGGGTAAGTACAAGGTAAGATCGCAGGACGTTCTATGCCGCCCTGCGGCGTTTAGAGCCATCTAATTAAGGAAGGCATAGAACGCCCTGCGGTCTTTAGAGGTTAAGAAAAAATCTTAAAGATACAGATACTAATTCTCTACAAATCACTATTATATTCTGTTCTTCTTAACCCCTTAAGGACTAAACTTATGGAATAAAAGGGAGTCATGACATTGATGTAGAATTATTAAAAAATCTTTATTGTACTTGTATTGAATTACTGCACTAACTCCATTTTAACCTGATACTGTGACAAATCCTCCATTTTGTCCTCATAACCTGACTTCTCCATATGAAAACTACATTACATGACAGAATTTCTCAGCACATCTAACACAATAGACCAGGGGTAGGCAACCTTTTAGCAGCACTGTGCCGATATAGGATTGTGATGTCCTGTAGCGTGCCGGTCCTATTTTTTTTATAAATCGAGGTGTGTGTGCTGCCGTATTCTGCTTGTGTTTGTACTGTAATTGCTTTGTATCATTGTATTTGTGCGTATATATGCAGGGCTGTCTTTAATAATGACTGGACCCTGGGCAAAGCATTTGCTTAGGGCTCCCTGGACCTTGTCCCCCCCGTCCCAGGCATGCAATCACGTCCTACACCTCAACACAGTGGTGGACCTAAAGTAGAGAGGTGCAAGAATTCTTGGCGGTCTCCCTGCACGGGTGATTAAAAGGTAGATCCCCATTTGTCGTGCAACTCCAGAAATGCATTGACAGCTGGGGCTCTACCATTTACTCATGTTTGCAGGTCTGTATTTAGCACTAAGCAGTTTTTTGTGGAATATGTTTGTATGTGGTGTTGGCGTGATTGCAAGCACACACACACACACACACACACACACAGACATACTGACATACACACAGACATGCTGTCATACAAACATACTGACACACACACACAGATATACTGACACAGATATACTGACACATAAATAGACATGCTGACATACAAACATATTGACACACACACAGATATACTGACACACACACACAGACATACTGACACACACACAGACATACTGGCACATACACATGCTGACACACAAACATACTGACACACACACACACACACTGACACAGACATACACTTTAAAACTCACCCTCCAGTTTCCTACCTTTCCTGTTGGTGGCTGAAGGCGTTGGGAGTTGGGGTCTAGAGCTCTTGGCCAGCCCCCTCCAATCTGCCTACTCTTCTTTCCTGCGCGCTCCTCTCTTTGTGGGAGGAAGTGATGCGTGGCCGTCACTTCCTCCCAGCCTGCTGCCGAAAAGCAAGGGGCCCGCTCGCACTGTTAAAGCACCTCAGCGTGTGCCGGGTCCCTACTGACCTTTGTGCATGGGCCACCCGGTGGGCCTCCTTAGTGTGCAGATTACCAGCCAGAGGGTTAGAAATAGTTGAGGCCAGCAGGGCTCACGGTGCAGCTGCCCAGTTTTCCCCGCGTTAAAGAAGGCCCTGCGTATATGAGCTATTATATTGTTTATGTTCATGAGTAGTTTATGGTATTGTGTATGATACATATGAATGTAAGCTGTGTATGGGTGCTGCTTGTGGTATTGTGTGTGTGTGGATGGATATGTGAAAGTGTGCGTTTGGTAGTATGTGGGGGCTGTTTGGGGTATTGCATGTGGGGTTGTGTGCATGTATGTGGATTGTTAGTGGTGTTTCGTTTGTGCGGATTGTGTGTATGTTTGTGTGTGGGCTGTCCATATTATTTGTATGAGGGGAGGGTTATTCTGCATTTCTGTGTATATCTAGCAGTGTGGGTGGCTTCCCTGGGTTCCAGTAGGGACTAGTCCGGCCAGGTACATGTCAAGGACAGGAGCTGCAACAGCAACTGCGAGCTGCTCTACTGCAGTGTGGCTTCCTATTCACAAGTGCTGGGAGGAAGTGATCTGAGATCACTACCTCTACGTGCTGCAATGCATAAATTGAGGATTGTCCTTCACCACCTTTTCGGATTAGCAGATATCTGAAGTTTTACTGGGACTCCTGATAGGCCAGAGCCTGTTTGACTCTAGCAGCCTTGAGTGCCGTGCAAAGACACCTCGAGTGCCGTGCATGGCACTAGTGCCGTAGGTTGCCTACCCCTGCAATAGACAAAGACTGTATTCTCCATAAAGATATGACTAACCCAGGAACTGTTGAATTTCCCCTCGCAACTCGCAACATAGTATAATTTAAAGGCCATGAGAACACAGTAGTAATGAAATGTTCTATTCATAAGAGACCTTGCACCTAACCACGAGATCTGACATCACCGACCGAGTAAAATGACGCTCAAGACCCCCTTGTCCCCACCCGTGTCTAAAATAATACCACCTCTTGGTGGGTGGACACGAAGCTAACCACTTAGTTTCTGATCCAATTAATTATATTGATAGGTGGATACTAATCCAGACACTTAACAATTAATCCAATTAATGATGTTTATTCACTGATATCTTGATAATCAATGATGACGAAAATGTCTCTTAAAAGGGCCTGTGCGCCCGCTCTTTCTGCACTTGCCAATAAATTTCCTCGAAGTTATTTTAACCTGAACTCCGTGTGTCAGACTGAATTACTTCAGCGTATATACGCAATTCAATTCTTTTTAATTTGGACAGGAACAGATAGACATTTAAACATTTTGGTTTACTGAAAAAGTACCATAACAACTTTGGCGCCCGAACAGGGACTCCGGGCTATGTCTGGCCGGTGAGCCGTCCTAAGGAAGACGCAGTTGGACGGAGGAATCCGGGGGGAAGGAAAGGAGATTGATCACCTCCAGGTACACGGTAGAGACTTCTGCAGAGCCACCGGTATGTTCCGGCCCCTTTGATTGACCCGTCCACGTGTCTGTGACTGCTTCCCGGGAGGACATCAAAGACAGGTAATATCTTGCCCGGAGTCTTATTACCCATTTGTTACCTGCATTTAGTCTATCTGTTACCTGGGTGTGTCTGTATTGGCATGAACTAGTTTGGTTGCCCGGGCTGAATGTTTATTTGTTTCCCCTTTTTGGGATAAAAGGGGGGTGGACCCGTGGTAGTTTGCCTGGGGGTCCTGTGTTTGTCTGTTTCCCCTTTGGGATAAAGGGGGGTGGACCCGGGGGATTTGCCTGGAGTCCTGTTGCCTGTTTTACTCCTTTTAGGAGCCACGTGTCTGTGGCTGTAGGGAAAAAGGGGGGTTGACCTGTGGAAGTTTCCTGGGGGTCTTCTTTGCCTGTTTACCTCTTTTAGGAGCCTCGTGGCTGTGGCTGTAAGGAAAAAGAGGAGTGTTGGAACTGTGGATTTTGTGTAGACTCATAATTTCCTGTGATCCTTCTTTGTGTCACTTTGATAGCCTAGCTAGCTTCACTGTGCGCTTTCGGACCCTCCGGCTCTAGTTGAGTTGGGGGCTTCCTGACCCGGACCCTCCGGCTCTAGTTGAGTTGGGGGCTTCCAGACCCGAATCCTCCGGCTCTAGTTGAGTTGGAGGCTTCCCGATTATTTAATTGTGGTAGGGGACTTAGTCTTGTGGCAGGGGACTCTGTTTCCTGGGGGGATTCAAGTAGGCATTGCTTGTTTTCCGCATCACGTGGTAGTGAGACTTATAAGTGGGTTTATAGGGGCACTACGAGGGTGAGGGTGGCGCGGCCACTGTTAACTAGGGAGGCACATGGATTTCGGACCGGTGTTAGCTGTTATCCTTGGCCGCTGGTAGTGAGACTTACGAAAGTCGTTCTTCCGAGCGGGGACACTACGAGATTGAGGGAGGTGACTTTGGAGTAAGCACATGATTAAAGGAAAGGGATTACTGTTGATTTCATTTGAACTGTGATGCATGCACTGTATTTCAACTGTATTGTTGTCTTGTTTGTTTAATGAGGAGTCATTCAAACTCCTGTGTCTGTCTCTAAGGATTTTTCCTTACCCTTTACCTTTTCTACACTTCCTGTACTATTATACTATCCACTCCCATTCCTCTTAAAAGAGAAGTGATTGGTCACACACTTCTCACCTCGCTCCAATCCGTGTCTACCACCCCGGGTAGGCGGATTCAGTGACTAGTCTACGTTTTGGGAAGACGCACTTGAGAAGGGCCCACAATTCTCAGGTGGCAGTCGAGCATTGTAGACGTTCCTGTTCAATTTTCCTTGTCTTTCCCTATATCTAGGACGCTGGTGTAGGGGGAAAGGGATTATGGGGCAGGATTTAAGTAAGCCCAGTAAGGGCTGGTTAGCATGTGATTTAGTTGATGACAGAGAGGGTGAGGAGATGGTTAAAGGTGTTGAAAAGATTGCAAAAGTATGTAAAATTGCTGTGCCGACATGCGGTAGATTGCAACCAGAAAGTTGGCGTAGATTATTGATGGAGAAGAGAGGCAAGCTTGCAAATAATGCTTTATTAAAAACAGCTGAAGCATGGTACAGAGTAGCGAAGGCTATTCAGCAAGAAGGTTGGGTTGAGGAAGAAATAATTCACAAGGGTGTGAAATTGTTTGTGTACCATAATAATTGTGTTACTGGGGCTTTTCCTCAGCCAGCGCCCCAAAATGGCGCCCAGGGGATTTCTATCCCAAAGGTCCAGTCAGCAATAGGTGATAGCCAGCTGACCATGTTCCCCACTCCCAATCCTCCCAGCACCCATCCCGTCACCTCCCCCGTTTGCCCGGTCCTGAATTCTGATGGATCTTTCTTTTCCCCCTCTCCTTCCCCAACACTCCCATCACCCTCATCCATTCCTAAGCCACCTTCTATGTCTAATGCTAACATTTCATCTGCCATTCCTTCCCCGCACTTTCTCTCCGTTGATAATCCTACCCTCTCATCTGCATCTGCCCAGTTAGCTAACCCCTCCTCTCCTGCCACTGTCAATCTTGCTGATCCCACTCCGGCTCCTCCTTCTTCACCCGCCTCTACTGATTCTTCCCCATCCTCTCCCTTGTCCGTCCCTACCACGGCCCAGGTTCCCACCCCCTTTGCCAATCCCTACCCAACCTTCCTGCCCACTCCAGGTTCCGCCCCAGCCCCTGCCCAGATGGCTTGGCCATACCCCTTCCCATACCCCATGTCCATGCCCTATCCAAATTATCCATACCCCTTTCCCCAAGCCACTCCCCAGGTTCCGGTCATGCCCAGTCCGGTACAGTCTGCCCCGGATGTGCCCACATCCAATATGGCCGCCACTTCTTCCCTTAACCCCAATGCAACTTCCTTCCCCGCCTCCAATATGGCGGCCCCCAGTCATTCAGCACCCCTGATGCCGGTGCTTCCCGGTGATTACCGATCCCATGATTATGACCCAATGGCGACTCCCGCCTCCGGGACTCCCTCTCATCCCCCGGCCCTGTCACCTCAGGTGATCCCCTCACGCAGAAGGGCCCAGATCATAGAATTAGATGAGGAAGAGGATGACAGGGATGACAGGCTGTCTCAGGATTCATTGGAGGCTGCAAGAGTCTCGGCCCATCGCTCTATTGAAGATCCCTTCGGTCATAAGGGTCGGGGAGAGCGGGCCCCTCCTAAATATGTTGCCTTTAATCCTACACAAGCTAGTGCTTTGATGAAATCTCTCCCTGACCCAGAGAAGCAGCCAATGCCTTTTTACCGAGGGATAGTTCAGATTCAAAAGACTTATTCCGCCGCCTGGCGTGACCTACTGAGCATTTGTGCTATTAAAGCAGGGGATGCATATTGGCCCAGCATGGCCCGCCACCTCAGTACAGATCTGCTCACAAGTGATGTTGATTACCCCTCCGGAGTAACCTTTTGCAATCAATTAAGAGATTGGGCTAAGGATAAACTTGCAGATCAAGCTGCTGGCCTTACTGATGTTGTGCAAGACAAAGGAGAATCAGTGGAAAGGTTTCATGCAAGACTATATCAAATGTTTACAGATTTGGGATTTGATCTCACTGACAAAATTCATTCACAAATGCTATCAGGTGCGTTTGTCCAAGGTGTTAAAGATTCCATACGCAAGGGAATCATTGCTGCACGCCCTGAATATAAGGTAGTTCCTCTAGATACGTTACTCCTAGTTGCTAGAGGTTTGGAATCTGCCCAGACCCCCAGAAGACCCAATCCAGCTCCCCTCATGGTGGCCCGCCCCACCCCCATCACCCCTGGCACCAAGGGTGTCAAGTTAGAGGATGTAACTTGTTTTAATTGTGGGGCTAAGGGACACTACAGAAGTGACTGTCCAGAACCCAAGAGGGAACCAGGGGAGCCCAAAAAGTTTCCCAAGCCTGCCCCGGCCCCTAAGGCCGAGAAAACGGTTCCAATTGTTGAGGAACCAGATGATTAGGAAATTGGCAAACCTGTGTCTTTAACCCCTGTCATGGCAGTGTCTACAGGGGATAGAGGGGGGGGGGGGGCACTTGCCACAGTGACTTTACCCATTGAAGACCAACCTACCACATTTCTTGTTGACACAGGTGCAGCCCGAAGTGTTCTAAGAGAACAAGACCTGCCAGACCCATCCTTCTTGTCCAGCATTGATGTCTCCTGTGTTGGAGTGGATGGCCAACCGAGACACAGTCCTCTAACAACCCCTCTGCGAGTTGGCACAAGCTTACTTGCTCGTTTCGTAGTATCCTCCACATGCCCAATTAACCTGTTAGGCGCTGATGTCCTCTCACGCCTGCAGGCATCTATAACCTTCACTCCAGATGGACAGGTAGAAATGTTTACACCTCTATCTGTTTCAGACACTTCAGCCCTGTGCTCCTTACCTCTGATGCTGCAATTAGAAGAACCCCATAGGGAAGCAGCAGAACCTAGGTCCAATTTCCCAGATGTGTTAAAAACACAGGTGCCTGCCAAGCTATGGTCCTCAGGCCCAGAGGATATAGGTCACCTAAATGTCCCACCTGTGGTGGTTAAGCTTATTCCAGGAGCTAAGTTACCAAGGAAACCACAATATCCTCTAAAACCAGCACAGGCTGCAGCCATTTCTATTCACATCAAAGCACTCTTGGAGAAGGGTGCTCTAGTGAAGTGTAAATCAGAATGTAATACTCCATTATTTCCTGTGAAGAAGAAGACTCTAAAAGGTGAGCCAGTGAAGTACAGGATCTCCGTGCTGTCAATGAAGCAACTGTCCTGGACACCCCTCTTGTACCAAACCCCCACACTCTGCTCTCTGGAGTCCCACCATCTGCAAAGTATTTCACAGTCATTGACCTAGCTAATGCTTTTTTCAGTGTTCCACTGGATCCATCCTGTCAATACCTGTTTGCTTTCACCCATGAAATGCAACAGTATACATGGACTGTCATGCCCCAAGGGGCACAAAATTCTCCAAGTCAATTTGTAAAGGCCATGTGTACCATCCTTGACCCATGGCAAACTGAACACCCAGAAGTTGTTTTGCTCCAGTATGTGGATGATTTGCTGCTCTGTGGAGATGATATACCCAATACTGAGAAATGTTCAATTAGTCTACTTTGCTATTTGGCAGAACAAGGATGTAAAGCTTCACTTCTCAAGCTGCAGTTCTGTCAACCTTCAGTAATTTTCCTTGGACATTGCCTATCTCAAGGTACCAGACATCTCACTCGAGACCGAGTCAGAGCAATTCTGGACATTCCACCCCCAAGGACTTCAAAATCTCTTCATGCCTTCTTAGGCCTCATTTCCTATTGCCGAGCATGGATCCCAGAAGCCTCTCTGCTTATGCAACCTCTCTATGATGCTCTCAAGTCAGACCCATTCGGCCTGACCAATGAAGCTCTGAACAATTTCAAATCTCTTAAACGTGCCATTGCTTCTGCTCCTGCCTTGGGCCTACCAGACTATACCAAACCTTTCAAATTATTTGTCTCTGAGAGACAAGGCCATGCTACAGGAGTTCTTACCAAAACTAATGACTTAAGAGACCGTCAGAGGCTTATTGGATACTTCTCGTGCCAGCTGGACCTTGTGGCCAGAGGTGCCCCTTCCTGCCTTAGGGCTGTTTTCGCTGCAAGAGAACTCATTGAAAGAACTTCTGATCTGGTCCTTGGCCACCCTCTGGTGGTTTTGGCCCCTCATGACATCTCTGCCATTATCAACCAAGTACAGCTCAAGCACGTGTCACCTGCTAGACACCTGCGTCTACAATGTCATCTTCTTCTGCCTGACAACATTTCCATACAAAGATGTCAAGTTCTTAACCCGTCCACTCTTCTTCCACTCCCTGAGGGGGGTATCTACTATGGATTTGTCACGGATGAAACCTACATATACCTTCTCTGTGGATGTATCAAGAAAATAATGCATCCACATTTAACATTTTACGAAGGCAAGACACCTCTCTGTGAAGGCCCGGATTATGCCTTCTGTACCATGTGGTACAAGCCAGACATTACTCCTGAACCTTGCTATGAAGATGAGCTTTACCATTGGATTGAAGTGAAGCTCACTGCTCGGGATTTCTATTGTGACTCTGAAGGCAATAGCATGGTTCTGATCCAACTGCCCTCAGAACTCAATTACCTGTACCGCCATTGGGATACTGCAATTCCACATATCCCTGTTACCAAGTTGGAAACAAGATCATGGAATGATCTTGGGCCTATGGCAAAATTATGGGCCACCATGGATGAATCACAGTTACAAGAAAATGGCATTGCCAAATACACAACAACTGATCTTCTTGAAGCATGGCCACGCCATTTCCTGGAAAAAGAATTTAAAGACCTGGTCATAGTGAATGACTATGACCCAGAAACTCCTCATGACTGTTTTGAACAGATGAAAATGGAAACAGTGCACTTACCAACTGTGTATGAGAATCCATTACCAAATCCGGATTTCACCCTGTTTGTGGACAGCTCAAGGTACGCTGATGAAGAAGGAAAATACCACACAGGATATGCCGTAACCACAACAGAGGAAGTTCTCAAGTCATCACCCTTACCGTCAGCAATGTCTGCGCAAGAAGCTGAATTACAAGCCCTGACTTCAGCATGCAAAATTGCAGAAGGAAAGCGTGCCAACATCTATACAGATTCAAGATACGCTCTGGGTGTGGCACATGACTTCGGCTTCATTTGGAAGACAAGAGGATTTCTTACCACTGCCGGTACACCAGTCAAGCACAGCTCTGCAATCAAGGAACTAATGGATGCCCTCCTACTCCCTGAAGAAGTGGCCGTTTTTAAAGTCAAGGCACATGGGAAGTTGGATTCAGATGAAGCTAAGGGCAACCATCTGGCTGACCAGGCTGCTAAGCAAGCGGCCAGAGATTTGCAGGAAGTGGATGAAGAAGTGTCCAGTCAAGAAGAAGAAGTTCCTATCTTTACCTTGCAAACTCTTCCTACTGACCTAAGAATTTTGCGAGAACAGCAAGCTGCAATTACCCCTGAAGAAATCCAGAAATGGAAAAAGAAAGGAGCTGTCCTAAAGGACGGAATTTACTACAACAATTCTAAATTTTGTCTTCCAAGAAACTTATATCCAGCAGTTGTCCAATGGGCACATGGGCCTGCACATCTGTCAAAAGACCTAATGGCCGCCCTCATTCAAAAGTATTATGAAGCACCCGGAATCACAACTCTGATCAACAGCTTCTGCAAGGCCTGTGTCATTTGTGCAAAATGCAATCCAGGAAGACCAATCAGGGTGCCTGCAAAGCACCTAGAAAAACCCATGTACCCATTCCAGAGAATTCAAATTGACCACATTCAAATGCCCAAGAGTGGGCCTCATGAATATGCACTAGTAATAGTGGACATGTTCTCAGGCTGGCCAGAAGCCTACCCTGTGACCAATATCACTGCAAAAACAACCGCAAAACGCCTACTTACAGACATTGTATGTAGATTTGGACTTCCAGAAGTCATTGAAAGTGATCAGGGTCCAGCCTTTACAGCAACAGTGACTAAAGACATTTGGACTGCTCTGGGGGTGACCCTAGCCTTTCACACCCCTTACCACCCACAAAGTAGTGGTAAAGTAGAGCGCATGAACGGCACTCTAAAAGCCAGAATGTTAAAAATGTCACAAGAAACAAAGATGCCCTGGCCAGAAATAGCCAATAGCTTTATTCAGCGTTAGGCACACACCTAGAGGGAAGCACTCATTATCCCCATATGAAATTCTATTTGGGACAGCACCCAGACTAGGTTGTTATTATCCGCAACAGTTACAGCTTCAATCTGATGTTTTAGTAGACTATGTAACTGAACTTGCAAGTGTCTTGAACAAAATACATGCCCAAGTTTTCTCTTCAATTCCAGATCCTGATTTGGACACAGGTACCCATAACCTGCTTCCCGGAGATTGGGTTCTGGTCAAGAAGTTTGTGCGGAAAAGTACCCTGGAACCAAGATTTGACGGGCCATTCCAAGTTCTCCTGATCACCGCAACCTCCGTCAAAGTGGCCGGTAGGCCACATTGGATCCACGCTTCCCACTGCAAGAAGTCTCCTGCCCCAGAGGAAGCAGATACCGCACAACCATGTACTTCTGGTACATTGTCTCCTTAATTAGTTTAATTAAGGCCCAGCAAGTAGCCATCACAAAAGATGTTAGTGGGTACACCTTCTGGTATAATTCATCATGTACCCGTGTGGCTACCTATACCTTTGATTATTGTGACATCGTAGAATGCCCATTCTCTACAGCACAAATTCAGAATATCTATAGAGATATCCCTCATGCAAAAGACCCATATGTTTGTGTAGTTGACAAACAATGGGGGCACAATTGTGGCCATTGGGGGGCGGCGGGATGGAATGCCGGGCCTTCCTGGGGTTACAAGCCAAAAAGTGCCTTATCTAAAGTAGATGATCATGGTAGGTCCCTCCTTCAAAGAATGACTCTGAGAAAGCCTGGAGGAGGCACACCAATGAAATTAATTCTTAATATTGAGCATCCAAGCCCAACAGATGCAGACCGATATGTATTGGGAATGTATTGGAAAAAGGGTTCCTATACTAAATTAGGGCATTTCTACCTTAAAGATATGTGTAATTCCCCTGAGTGGCAAGGAGCTACTCACATGGTCATAAATCCATTAAAACCACACATCCAGTCCTTTAAGGACATGATGGCCATTGCTAACCCCACCTTTGAAGATACCATGGCCGCTGAAACAGGTTTTAATGATGTTAACCTATGGTTAGAATGGATGAAATATAATGCCAACAAGCATAACAGAACCGCATGCTATGTGTGTGGTGGTGCCCGGCCTCATCTGGGCACTGTGCCTTTAACCCTGCCAGTAGATGCAGAAAATTGTGTTTTAAGTCTTTTTGCCTACCAATATAATTTCAACAGGTCTCTATGTCAAGCATGGACAGCGGAGTATCCTCTTTTAGCCAAAAATGTCAGACCTCCTAATGGTATTACAATATATAAAGGTAATTACACTTGCTATGCCATGCACGATGGGATTGGTAAATTTGTGGGTAACTTTCCCGAAGGTTATTGTGCTACATACAGAACTGTTCCTGTACGTTTGCTGCAGCATCACACTAGGTCATTGGGAGATATTTACTGGTTGTGTGGGGATTTACAGCTAAGATCCAGAATGGACACAGAGTGGTGGGGGGAGTGTACTTTGGCTAAGGCCATTATGCCTATACACATTATCTCTGACACACACCTCAACACCCATGAGCCCAGCCACACTAAGGTTAAGCGCGAAGCCCCAGTAAAAGGAAGTTTTGACCCTCACATTTACATTGATGCCATTGGGGTGCCTAGGGGGGTACCCAATGAGTTTAAAGCAAGAGATGAAGTTGCTGCAGGATTTGAATCAATTTTTACCATAGTTACCACAAACAAGAATTTAAACTGGATAAATTATATTTATTACAACCAACAGCATTTTGTTAATTACACCAGAGACGCCCTCCAGGGATTAGCCGAACAGTTACAGGCCACATCCCAAATGGCCTTCCAGAATAGAATAGCCCTAGATATGATCCTAGCCGAAAAAGGAGGGGTATGTAAAATTTTGCCTGACACCATGACATGTTGTACCTACATCCCAGAAAACACAGGTCCTAATGGTAAAGTTACTTTAGCCATAGAAAAATTAAATGACCTCTCAGAAGAGTTGAAAAGGAATTCTGGGATAAAAGATCCTTGGGACAGATGGTTTGGTTGGATGACGGGTTGGCAAAAGGCTTTAATGCATATTGGTATGGCAATGCTAATTTTTCTTTTTATCTTCGCTCTTCTCTTTTGTTGTGTCTTCCCTTGTCTGAGGAAAGCCCTTACGAAGACTGTTGACCAAGCGGCACCCACTTTCACACATCTTGAAATTGATGACCAAGATTTCCAGGATCTCAACTCACCCTGTTTGCCGCTGCAATCTATCCCTTTTGATGATAAAGTGCGAGAGTTCTAGGAAGGGACCACCTTAGGGACAGCATCTGTCAGTGAATGGTAAAGGCCCCGTGTGGAGAAGTGGTGGGTTAGCCACCATGGGCCACCCATGGGTGTGAAGTGTTCGAGAGCCATACTGACAGATGAGTTAGCCTATTAGGGTCAGAATTAGGGACAGACTTGCACTTTGCATTAACACCTAGCTAGCGGCCACGGGGTTTCTGTGCCTTTGGGCTAACACGTCTTCTGGTATTAACAAATAAAGTTTTTATCTCTTAGAATTTAACATTTCATAGGGGGGACTGATGTAGAATTATTAAAAAATCTTTATTGTACTTGTATTGAATTACTGCACTAACTCCATTTTAACCTGATACTGTGACAAATCCTCAATTTTGTCCTCATAACCTGACTTCTCCATATGAAAACTACATTACATGACAGAATTTCTCAGCACATCTAACACAATAGACAAAGACTGTATTCTCCATAAAGATATGACTAACCCAGGAACTGTTGAATTTCCCCTCGCAACTCGCAACATAGTATAATTTAAAGGCCATGAGAACACAGTAGTAATGAAATGTTCTATTCATAAGAGACCTTGCACCTAACCACGAGATCTGACATCACCGACCGAGTAAAATGACGCTCAAGACCCCCTTGTCCCCACCCGTGTCTAAAATAATACCACCTCTTGGTGGGTGGACACGAAGCTAACCACTTAGTTTCTGATCCAATTAATTATATTGATAGGTGGATACTAATCCAGACACTTAACAATTAATCCAATTAATGATGTTTATTCACTGATATCTTGATAATCAATGATGACGAAAATGTCTCTTAAAAGGGCCTGCGCGCCCGCTCTTTCTGCACTTGCCAATAAATTTCCTCGAAGTTATTTTAACCTGAACTCCGTGTGTCAGACTGAATTACTTCAGCGTATATACGCAATTCAATTCTTTTTAATTTGGACAGGAACAGATAGACATTTAAACATTTTGGTTTACTGAAAAAGTACCATAACAACATGTCACACATGTCATGTGTCCTTAAGGGGATTAAATTTCCTATTTAAGTAACAAATTAAAGAGTTGAACCTGTAGTTGTGTTTCAGTTTTTCATTTTCTACATACAAGCCTAAAATTTTTACTCTAATTTCTTCTAACTTTGACCTTGGCTATCTAACGTATGACATTTCACACGTTAAGTCGGGCCACTCTAAGGTTGCAGATTATAGTAGACTCTGTTGTACATTAAGGTCTGTGTGTTAGGGTTCCCTTACGTATTCGGTCATAGAAGTGAGAACAGAAGTGAGTGTCACTTCCTCCCAGATAAACACTGAGCCACCTGGGAGAGATAAAGGTGAAAGCAGAGTGGGAGAGCCAGCACCGAACTCTCAATAGCCTCAGCGAGCACACTGAACCACAGAAAAGCCACCCTCCTCTACCAAAAAGGTAGGACACAGGAGGGTGACTAAAACGCGCGTATTTTTTGACCATCATTGTGTGTCTATGTATTTGTATGTATGTGTGTCAGTGTATTTATCTGTGTATCTGTATGTGTGTCAGTATATGTATCTGTTTGCATGTGTGTCAGCATATTTGTGTTTCTCTGTACATGTATGTATCTGTGTGTCTGTGTATCTGCGTGTGTGTTCGTGTTTCTATCTGTATGTGTGTCTGTGTATCTGCGTGTGTGACAGTGTTTGTATCTGTGTGTCTGTATATCGGCATGTGTGTACCTGTTTGTCTGTATATATGTATGTGTGTCACTGTTTGTATCTGCATGTGTGTCCGTGTTTGTATCTGCATGTGTGTCCGTGTGTGTATCTGTGTATATGGCTGTTTGTTAGTGTGTGTATATGTGTGCCTACTTTAGCTCAGCCACTGCTCAGGTCATCTGGTTTAGCTGGCATTACGATTGGGCCATTAATGCATTCTGTGTCCAATTTAGATTCAGTTTTGGTCAGTCATTTGTAGTTCTTCACAGTTTCTGTTTTAGTAAATGGCCTCTGTGGGTTATTCACTAAATCAGAAATTATGTAGATGAAGGAAACAAAATATAATTATATAACATTATTAAAAGATAAAAAAAAAAAAAAACACACAACTCACAATTGAAATGTGGCTTATCAGAAAACTATTTGAAGTAGTCTGACCATGAGGCATGACCTAATCCTAACCTTCAATCATATCTCACATGACCCCTAATCTAACCCTAGTCTCTAATCCTAATTCCCATAATCTCTAACATCACTTCCAGTTTTACAGACTAGGTATCCACAAAACATCTGAAAGCAGTTAAGCCTACACGTAATTCAAAAGAGCTGTAATGTAAAAATGTACATTAAATTGGAAAGTCCTTAAATTCATGTCACAATAAAATCCAGCGCCTTGGCAATATGGTAGATCATGTGATGCAACCAAGATGCCAGTGTGCATTTCATACATATACTAAGCACATCTCTCATAGGCTTGATTTTACTTAGCTGAATAATCTGTGTGAACCTCAATATATCTCCTCCAACTACAATAACCTGGGACTTAAAGAGTTTATTCACTGAACGTGAAATGTAGTAAAATGACAACATAGAAAAATTCTCCAATCCTAATACGATGAGTTTGTTTTTCAGTTCCCCACAACTCACTTTTTATTTGTAATTTTCATAGTTAACCCACTTCTTTTTTTTAATACAATCATGATAGCATTGCATATTACATTGTAGTGCTTTGTAAACATCCTTGATATCTTATTAATTAAGCAGTTTTTTTAATGGGGGGAGTTTGCATACTTGTTTTAAATTACATGTAATGTGTTAATATTTTCAATGTGAAATGCTTGTGCCATCTTATCTATAGCCCCAAACAGTGTCTTGTCTCCTGTGTTAAATGAGATGTCTGTCTGCCCTATTTCCAATGTACTGTGTGCAGTCAAGAGAGTCTGTCTCCCAACCCCTCCTTCCCTGAGGGGTGCACAGATAAATGTGAGTTCTAGACACAAAACCTCTCTCACCCACTGCAAGATGACATAGACTGGAGGTGACTACTATACTGATTTTGTATTAATTGGTTAGTCCTCAAGAGCCTGTCTAATATATCCAATTGTGTGCTATGACCAGTAACTGAATAATATATGGATTTTTAATTCTATATATAATTATATTCTTCTTGTTATTGGTAGTGCCAACTTATTCCACATACCTTTACAATATTATGAAAGTGGTAAATTTAGCAATAAATGGGAAAATTGCAAAATGATACAGGAACAATAGCCAGATGAGGATTCTGCTCAAACGAGCTTGCAGTCTTAAATTATATTGAAATACTTTCTGTCTCTACAAACAGACTAACACAATGACTTCAGTTGTGATGCAACAGGGCTGGCTGCAGGAGCGGACACTCAGCTGCAGAATAGCATATGAGTCACTCATCCCTAAGGATACTCAGCTGGGTACAACTTTGCAGATTAACATCCAAAGGCAGAATGCATGTTCATGTATCTATAATTTGATATGATATCTCTTTTGCAAAGCAGAAAAAATGGGGGGGAGGGGGGGGAATGAAATGTATAGTAAATGTATGAAATAATGTGAAATTCTAGTTCCTCGCTAATTGATTTCAAATATCAAATATTGTAGAGCAGATTTTACTGTTTTTTAAATTGTTCCCTATTGTCTCCTACCTCGCTTAATCTCCTTCTTTCACACCAAAATAACCTATTACAAAGTATGAGTAACTTTATGAAATCATGAAATGCATTTTTTTCTAATTTATCTAATGTTGTTTGGACATATTTTGTGTCATTTTGACGTTTCAAAATGTAATATGCCTTATAATAAAAGTCCATTGCAAATGATAACTAGGGTGATTCATAATGAGAGTCAAACAGGCTATAATCCTCTGCAGCAGTCAATAAGATCGAGAAATTCACAGTGAGCTGGAATAAAATTTAGAGGTAAAGCACACACAGGGACTGATTTACCCTCCTTGCTGACCCAAGGCCAATTTCCTCAATGCTCCTTTCTCCCCCTTGCTATATATGCATATGCAACTAGTTTAGGGTATGATTGAATGGTGAGTTTAACTAGCTGGGTGAATGGATGATAAGTTCTGGGAGAGGTTATGTGTATACTTGAGTGTCTTGAAGGCATACTTGTCTTGAAGACATTGGGATGAACAGAGATTTGATAAGAAGGGCACACTTCCTGTGGTCCAGCTGATGACGGAGTATTGGTTGCGTAGCCAAGGAATAGCTAAGATAAAACACCATGTTCTTTTTATGTCTCTCAAATGATTTTATTATGTATATGAATCATCAATTTAGAACCCAAAGATGAATCCAGAAAATAGCCACTTGCTCTTGAGTCAATAAATGCTGTTCATATTCCACTGCAACAAGAGATAGATAAAGAAGGTGCAGTGGTAACCAACATGGAAGGTAGGAGTGACAGGTATACTTGCTTACCCCTACTGGTCCTGTTTTTTTCATGGTGGGTTCTTATGGGGTAGTGAAGACATCCACAATAGAGACAGATATTACTTATTAAGTGTTCTTGCATAGCAAGAACACTTAATGTTATCTCACATATATATTATTATTATTATTATTATTATTATAGACAAATTTACCACCCTAACTCTTCCCACAGTTTTTACACTACATAGACCGTAATATACCGAAACGTGCGGATTGTTCCCGATTGGTGTGCTATTACTTTGTGGAACGTTTCGCCGAATGGTTCACAGAATATCGTTGTTTTTGTGGCGAAATTGGTCCCATAGGAATGAATGGCAAAATCTTCAAAACTAGAGTGAGAGCTGACAAAAGCTGAAAAATCAGGACATGATTTCTAAACTGCCACCACTCCCTCATTTTCAAGCCCACCTACACAAATCTTATATCAAAACGTTCAGCTAGCCCTGCTGCCACTAAACGTGTCCACGGCTAAGCCATAGTCCTGATAGTTTTCACAATATGACCATTTGTTTGCAACTCACACCGTCCATTGACATTGATTAAAGCTCCACTCTAGCCAGCTCAAGTATGAATTTCTAAACTGCGACTGTGCCTTCATTTATAATATTTCAGAGACATACTATGCATCAAAATGTAGGTCTGGGTCTTGCGATTCTTACAATATAAAGACATGGGATTATAACGATATATTGTTTATCCAGTGAAAGGATACCAAACTGGATATAAATTGAAAATGCTTACCTGCTTTCGTGGGGATTCTTCTTTAAAACAGTTTGTGTCTTTTAAAATATTCGCTTAATTGTGAGACCCAGACGGTATGGACCCAGCATTCATCATACAAATGCAAACTAACGAACACCGGACCACCCTGCTACCTAATTAAGTGGTAATTTACCTCCCTGATCGGCACATCCAGTCTTTATGGGAAACGCTTTGTTTAAGTTCCTGGGTGGCCGCCATTTCGGGACTTTTACACATGGTCGCGGCCATCTTAACTCCCGAACAGCTGTGTTTTGCCGTTGAGTGTCTGGAACTAAAATCGGACACTCGAGTAGGCGAATACCGCTGAGAACCCAATAACACCATAAATTTGTGCCAAAACTACCGACCGCCATGCCGTTCGGTAGAAAGACTATGCAGCATATGGGGATTCTGACGAACATCAAGATACCCACGGATGGCAAGCTTTGCGTGACTTTTTAGCGCACGAACGAGGACCGACCGCAAGGCCAACACTCATGGAAATATTTTCGGCTAGTATGCCTGTGCGGTCGGTCAAAACTTTAAAGCTCCATAACTCCCGAACCCATTAACCGAATGGGATGATTTTTTACATATGTTGCTCCCCCAGATCATGGCTATCTGGGGATACTGGATTTATTTGGGGTACATCCAAAACTAGGGTAAAAATGTATCCTTGTTAATTATGTTAAAGGTTTATCTGAGGGGAGGAGATGTGTGGGTTGTACCTTATCTGTTATTGGTTACTATGTTAATTATGTAGGTGTCTCCCTTGCATGGACAGCATCACATAAAAGGAGATAAAAGGAGAATGCATGCTATTAAAATTAAGTTCTTCTTGACCCTTCAAAACTTAGCCTTGTCTCGTTCTTGGAAGGGGATTTACAGCATAACCACCTTGCTCTTTTAATAGCTCTGCCTGACTCTTCACTTGGATCTCGTGAATGGGAATAAGCAACTCCACTACTACACAGCGACTTGCCGGGAAAAAGGACGTCTCCAACGGCTGATACCCTCTCACTACCTGGGTAGCCGTTACAAGTTATGTGGGGTTAATTGATCTTGGACCAACCCCATCTGCATGGGTTCTTCCGTCTGGGCTGTAGAAGGAGTAGAATGGAAGCTGGGAGGAGTAGTCTGTGGTCTTGTAGGTAAAGGAAAGGAGGAGGCTTTCTCATGGCATCTTTCCCTTATATGTCTGTCTAAGTGGATTGCCTGTTGCATGTAGAACTCCAATGACCCAGGAATACCAAAGAGTGCAAAACCGTCTTGGAGAGATTCTGACAAGCCTAAGCAAAACTAATTTATTAAGACCTATCTCGTTTCATTGGGATATCTTTTGAAATCAATAATATAGTCCTCCACTAGTCTACACCGTTGGCAAAAAGTACTGATGGCAATATGAGCTGTCTCCTGTCTGTTTGGGTCATCATACATAAGAGACATGATAGCCACAAAGGAATCCCAATGCTGCGTTAGAATCATTGGTGCGACATATCATCAGTATGGTACAGACATACTTTCAGCTCAAACATTAACTTGCATGACATAATTAAAAGGACACATGATGGAAATATTCAGTCATGATTCCCTTTTATTTCTGAAGTTGTTTCCTTAAGGGGTTAAATACAGATATTTAGGTTCTTTCTTATGCAAACTCTCCATGGTGACGAACAGTTCGGCTGTGAAGAACAGGAGGGCATGACACACCAGCGTAGCACCACCGCAAAGAGAGAGGGAGACACAGTGTAGGAGCGTGAGGTAAGGAGGCCGTAGAACAGGGGCCCTCACAGCTAGGGACAGTTCCCTGGTGTATCTGTATGTGAAACATTGGGGAACAATGCTATAACCATAACAAATCCACACCGTTCCTGTGTAACTCGCATCCCTCCTCCGTTAGATGCTCACTCAGTCTTCACTCCTTCAAAATATCATTATAAACCCACTTCTTCATAAAAGCGTATCAATTAAACTGTTAATAGCTGACTGATTCCTCTTCTGCAACTGTCACTAGTCTAATACTATCCTTACATTTTGTGTCACTGTACCCCACTCCCTCTAACATGTAAGCTCATTGAGCAGGGCCCTCAACCCCTCTGTTCCTGTGTGTCCAACTTGTCTGGTTACAACTACATGTCTGTTCGTCCACCCATTGTAAAGCGCTGCGGAATTAGATGGCGCTATATAAATAACAATAATAATAATAATAACAAAATCAGGCTCTCCTCCCTATATTGGAGGCCTGCAAATATACAAAAAGTGTATACATGATCTTTATGCTGTTTATGTATTGCACATAGCCAATTATATTTTACTAGATCATGGTTAACTGGGTTTGACATATTCTTGAGATGAAAGTTAAGGTTAATGTTATTGCATTGCAGTATTTACTAGGTATGGAAAGTTATGTAAATAGGCCAAATCATTTATGGTTTTATTCCTGGGAAAAGTGGGTACAGTGGGCAACAATATTATTTACCAGTTTGTCTATATATGGCTTCATCACCTAAATAAATTAGAAAATGTGAATGATTATTTCAAATAATCACACTCTCATATGCAATGCTGATGTCTGTAACACTTACATGTTTAGTAGTTAATTGTGTTAGATGGGATCTTACATTCACATTCCTGATTATGTTCCATGTTCCAAAATGCAAGGTAAGATTAACTGCTCAATACTAAGTAACTGAAAATATAATTAAAACAGGTAACACTAAAATGGTGCACAAAAATGATGCAAAGTGAGTATAAATGTATTTGCAGAGTTTTGTTATATCCCTAATAAACATCATTTTAACATTTGCAGAATTTTAGTGTTTCTTATCTATTTTTTTTTCATTTTCCCGTGGAAACCCGTTTACATGAGGCACGTACTTGGTAAGTCAGCAGTCATAAGTAGCAGAACTAGCATGTGGTGATTCTTGTTGCATATAGTAAGTAGAGTCTGATTATATACACAGTATAGTATAGATCAGTGGTGTATTTTGAATTTGTGCTGCCGAAGGCATGACAAAACTCGGGCTACCCCCCTAATTTAAATTTAACCCACCCCTTCCTGTCAAGGCTGCGCACAGTTTGACTGACTGACACTCCCTCACCAATGCATGCACTGACATGCACACGCAGTGGCGTACACACCAACCATGGGGCCCCCCCACACGCCTCCCACGCACTTACTCTGCGCGGGCCGGGACCGCAACACATGTTGGCAGGCACCTGGTCGCAGGGCTGTGACCCCTGAGACCACGGTATGTACGCCAGTGCATGCAGATACACATACACATACACATACACTATAGACACCAAGATCATTTAAGCTCAATGAAGTGGTCTGGGTGCCAGGTCCCTCTAGGTTTAACCTTGCAGCTGAAATCAGAGCAGTTTCAGAGAAACTGCTATGTTTCACTGAGGGTTAATCCAGCCTCTAGTGGCTGTTTCACTGACAGCCGCTAGAGGCGCTTCCATGATTCTAACTAAAGACACTGGACGTCCATAGGAAAGCATTGAGTAATGCTTTCCTATGGGCGGTTTGAATGTGCGCACCGCTCTTGCCGCGCATGCGGAGCTGAGAGGCGGATAGGGGCGAAAGGGAGTCCGGCGCTGGAGAAAGGTAAGTGCTGAAGTGGTTTTAAACACACGCACACACACTCTTACGAACAGACGCATACACTCTAGCTAACAGACACACACATTTACTGACAGACATACATACACACTCACTGACAGACAGACACAAACACATACACACTCACTTACAAAACATACACTCTCACTGGCAAACACACACTCAATAACAGACACCAAACAGACTCACTAACAGACACACACTAACAGACACACACAAACTAACACACACACACACTCACTGACACACAAACTAACACACACACTGACACTAGCAGACACACTCAATAACAGACACAAACTAATACACACAAAAACTAACACACTCACTGACACTCACTAGCAGACACACACAGTAACACACACACTGACACACAAAAACTAACACTAACACACACACTAACACTAACACACTCTAACACTAACACACTCACAAATGTTTCTTAAAAATGTAATCCCCCAGCCTCCTTACCTTTAGGAGAGCTTAGGGGATTCCCTGGGTCCAGTGGTGCTGCTGGGTGGCATTCAATCCCTATGTGCATCAATTAGCCTTAGGCACCCATGACTCTGGTTCACTGGTTGAGCAACCTTGCACCACTTTTGGTAGGTACATACCAGCAACACCCCTCAAGACGTGCAGTTTTGGAGATGCTCTGACCCAGTTGTCTGGATATCACTATTTGGTTTTTGTCAAAGTCACTCAGATCTTTTTCCTTGGCCATTATTCCTTATTATGCTTTCAACACATGAAATTCAAGAACTGAATGTTCGCTTGCTTCCTAATATATTCCATCCCTTGACAGGTGCCATTGAAATGACATAATCAATGTTATTCACTTCACCTGTCATTGGTTTCAATGTTATGTGTGATCGGTGTATTCATGATCAAGGTACAGGTGATTCTTACTTTACGACCTACCTGTTTTGCAATGGCTCACACTTACGACCAGCTCTCTAGCATTGAGGGATTCCCTGCCTGGTCTATGTTCGGGGAAGTTTCACCTGAACATAGATTTGAGGGATTCCTTGCTCAGCTGCGCTTGTCTATGCTCGAGGAAATATCCCGAACATAGCCAAGTGCACCAGAGCAGGAAATCCCTCCAATCTATGTTCGGGGAAACTAATCCGAACATAGAAAAACATTCTCCAAACATAGATTTGAGGGATTCCCTGCTCTGCTGCGTTTTTCTACGTTCAGGGAATTTTCCCCAAAAATAGACTTGCACTGGTAAATATGCACCTCACTTTCCGACCAATCTGTTTTACGGCTGGGTCGTAAGAACGGAACCCGGTCGGTAAGTGAGGAGTATCTGTACTGCTATCGAACTTACTTTTCTATATAAACATGAGCACAAATTGAATGCATTGCAATAACAATATAACAAATATACAATACACCAAACAGTAAAGAATACCCTTTTCTACAAAATAAGTTTAGCATGGTAAAGTCTTATATGCTAAGAAGCACTTTAGGAATAACACAAGTAGTGACAATTAACTAGAAAAGAAATAGTGCGGTATTACTTTTATTACTATTGAAATGAAACATGCCATGGTATAACATAATTTTACTTTAAAGGGAATGCAGTTTCATTTTCAGATAGAAAGAGAAATAGCATGCATGAGGAATTCTATATGTATGAGTGGCTATATGGATGTTCACAAGTGCCTAGTTATGTATATGTTGCTAATCATACATGTTTTTATTTATAAGATAAATTTAAATATACCTGAGAGTGCAGGGTCCACATAATTTGTCATTTTGTGAACTTGCCATCTCATAGCACAAACTGGGAAGAAGATTACCTGATGCAAACCTGATTCTGCCAATGTCTTACTTTTAGAGTGGGGCATATAAAAGGTGCATGATGTATGGGTGAAGTATACAAGCTGATAAATGTCTGTGTTGCTTTTATGATTTCAGTGAATATCTGTCTACAAAAGGCACCCCAAGTGCTTGAATATGAACGGGCATCTTATGCAAGCTATTTTCTCCTAAGTGAATGCACTTCTGTCGGTCTCGAGAGCCAAAAGAGGATAACTCTGCCATTCTGCACTTAGATAAATAATAAAAATTAGACTCATTTTCTGTCCAGCTGCCTATAAGAATGTCTCTGTCATCCTGCTATCAGATCAATAAGTGAGTGTCTATTTAGGTGCATTGTGCTGAGTGAGTGACATTTTGCAGGGTGATTAACAGATTAGATATAGTCTAGCCGCACTCTGCATCACAACTCAGCATCACGTGGGCTTTTTGTCTACTCCAATCAATGCATTAACAACTCAACACCAGATACTGCTCAGAGCCTCTCTGACTTCTCAGGCTCTGCTCACTGAATGTGCATCTGTCTTTAAATGTGCACTCTAATAATTGTGTTGTCTTTGTTAACCTGCACTCTATGGTCAACCTGCACAGTGAGGGTTTCTCTGCAAGTAATTTGGTATGATAGCAAAATGGATATGAGCAAATCAATTAGCATAGATCATTAGCAAACAGCCAGATGCACAGCTCAGCACTTAACCCATCACTGCTTCACATCACTTTGCATGTTAGTGACGAGTATCTAGTTTACTTATTCCCTAAACAAGAGATTGTGGTGATATACGAAATTCAGTGAAAAACAGTTAGCTAATGAGAAATAGCTGAGGCCTAAGGTGGACGACTTTACCAACTTGACTATTTTCTGCCTAATTACTACAATTCTCTTAATAATTTTCATTAAACCTTGCAACGTTGTGTGGACACATTACTGATAATGAACATGGAGCACTGCATAATAGAGTTGGGTAACTAAACACTGATAATGAATATACTGAACTGTTCCCTACATGTAATAAAGTGTGGCAATTAATATAGTGATAATTAACATGCCATATTGCTCTGTGATGCTGTTTTTAAGCACAGATTGTTACTATAGTGGCTGTACATAAAGGTTAATAAAAAAAAAATCTACCGGTATGTATACATTGCTTCAACATTTTAGAAGCCCAATATCTAAGTCATATAGGAGTGTTATTTTCTGACAAATTTTATGTAAATGGCACTATAGATAGCCAAGTATAAATTGTAAGAAAATATATATATTTATGTATAAAACACACACACATAAAATATACACATTTGACATACACAGGCATCCATCTGTGTGCATTCAGTCTGTGAGTCAGGGGGTATTCAGAACGGCCTGTCAGTGTTCCACAGACTGCCTCATTAACATGCAAATTAGCCCGCTCTGTCTGACGATCCTTCTCTCAGACAAGCTACATGGATATGCAAATGCTAACGAACCTCTTGAAATGGCAAGTTTGCTTCGTTAGTGAAGGAACGCAAGGCAGGCGGGGGCTAAACATGAGGGGTTCAAATCTGACAGAAGAAGCAACACAGTGTCTCTTATAGAGTCTATGAGGGGTGATTCATGTTCAAACTGAGAATCCAGTAACCATTGCATCCTACACAAAGCATGAATCAGGATTTTACTATGTCCTCTTTATATATCATTCAATTAAAAATGAAAACCCGTTTATTTGCTATTCTTTCAGTAAATAACTGGATCCTAAACGTCTGTCTCTTTTTTTTCTCTATAACAGACTTGTACAACTTGGCAGTAGGTAGGGGCCAAAATTAAAATAGGCTACACTTCTTCTGCCACAGTTGAGTTTTTAGCACCGTACTTTCCAAGTAAAGGTATAATTAACGATTAAACTATTTTGCAAATAAACAAAGTAAATTATCAAAATTACTTTGCTAAGCGGTACAATTTTTAACTCTTTTGCCCTTTCTCCAACCCCTCTGTGTCTCTTGGTGTCCCTATAACTCTGCATATCTCTCCATATAACCTCTCCGTGTAGCTTCTCTCTATACCTTCTCCTATCTCTCCATATAACCTCTCTCTATAACTCCTCCTATCTCTCCATATAACTTCTCTCTATAACTCCTCCTATCTCTCCATATAACTTCTCTCTATAACTCCTCCTATCTCTCCATATAACCTCTCCCTATAACTCCTCCTATCTCTCTATATAACCTCTCCCCATAACTCCTTATATCTCTCCATATAACCTCTCCCTATAACTCCTCCTATCTCTCCATATAACTTCTCTCTATAACTCCTCCTAACTCCTTATATCTCTCCATATAACCTCTTGCCATAACTCCTTATATCTCTCCACTTAAAGGGAATCTCCAGTGCCAGGAAAGCAATCCGTTTTCCTGGCACTGGAGGTTCCCTCTCCCTCCCACCTCCCAATCCCCAGTTACTGAAGGGGTGAAAACCCCTTCAGTCACTTACCTGAGGCAGCGGCGATGTCCCTCGCTGCTGTCTCCTCCTCCGCGACGCTCCTCCTCTGTATTGCGTCGGCCGGTAGGCGAGACTGATCCTGCCCACTGGCCGAGGAGACCTAATGCGCATGCGCGGCAATGCCGTGCATGCGCATTAGCGCTCCCCTTAGGAAAGCATTGAAAAATAATTTTAATGCTTTCCTATGGGGAAATGAACGACGCTGGAGGTCCTCACACAGCGTGAGGACATCCAGCGACGCTCTAGCACAGGTTTCCTGTGCTATGAAGGAGGAAGTGACCTCTAGTGGCTGTCTAGTAGGCAGCCACTAGAGGTGGAGTTAACCCTGCAATGTAATTATTGCAGTTTATAAAAAACTGCAATAATTACACTTGCAGGGTTAGGAGTAGTGGGAGTTGGCACCCAGACCACTCCAATGAGCAGAAGTGGTCTGGGTGCCTGGAGTGTCCCTTTAACCCCTTAAGGACACATGACATGTGTGACATGTCATGATTCCCTTTTATTCCAGAATTTTGGTCCTTAAGGGGTTAACCTATCTATCTCTATAACTCCTTCTATCCCATCTTATAACCTCTCACTATAATTCCTTATATCCTTCAGGGGTGTACTGAGCATTCAAACAATCAGCAACAAACCGAGAGCCAAAAAATCTGAGGGGATGTATCCACGGTTCAACTGGAGTTCAAATGATAACTTGTTAAAGTTCTCCTCACTGTGTTTGCCAATGCAGCTGCCAGTACCATGAATCAGTGGTGTCTGGTGATGGTTAAAATTGCTAGCACGCTAGACCCTACCAGAATTTGACTCTGTCCACTGACTTGTTGGGCTCTGCTCATTTCATCCCATGTTCTCAACTCCTGACTTAATGAAATGTCATTATTACCTACTCAATACCATAAACATATTGAGAATAATAACCACTCCCCCCTTTGATACTGTTATCCAATGAGAGCCCTAGAAGAAAGAACAATATGTAGGCTTGTCTCTTGGGCGCTAAAAGAGGTGGTGTTATTAGAGTCTGTATAGAAGTTTAACCCCTTAAGACCGCAGCCAAATGTACAAGTTGTGAACCAAAAAAAATGTAAACAAACCACAGATTTTGACTATATGTCTGTTCAACAATAATTTACCTCTTTCATATTAAATGCACCCACACTTATTATATATCATTTTGTTCAGGGGAAACAGGGCTTTCATTTAACATCCAATATTTAGGTATGGAACATAACGTAATATGAATAAAATATAAAAAAATGAGAGAAAATATGATTTTTTTAAAATTTTCTTAGTTCTATGTGACATTCTAACTGTGAATGTCATAATACTGTTTGCTTTTACTGCAATAAAATACACATATTTGTATTCAGCGATGTCTCACGTGTAAAACAGTACCCCCTATGTACAGGTTTTATGGTGTTTTGGGAAGTTACAGGGTCAAATATAGCATGTTACACTTTTCAGTTTTTTCACATTGAAATTTGCCAGTTTGGTTATGTTGCCTTTGAGACTGTATGGTAGCCCAGGAATGAAAATTACCCCCATGATGGCATACCATTTGCAAAAGTAGACAACCCAAGGTATTGCAAATGGGGTATGTCCAGTCTTTTTTAGTAGCCACTTGGTCACAAACACTAGCCAAAGTTAACGTTAATATTTGTTTGTGTGTGAAAAATGCAAAAAACTAATTTGAAAGCCAATTTTGGCCAGTGTTTGTGACTAAGTGGCTACTAAAAAAGACTGAACATACCCCATTTGCAATACCTTGGGTTGTCTACTTTTGCAAATGGTATGCCATTATGGAGGTAATTCTTATTTCTGGGCTACTATACGGTCTCAAAGCCAACGTAACCAATCTGGCGAATTTCATTGTGAAAAAACTGAAACGCAAGCCTTATATTTGACTCTGTAACTTTTGAAAACACCATAAAACCTGTACATGAGGGGTACTGTTATACTCAGGAGACTTTGCTGAACACAAATATTTGTGTTTCAAAACAGTAAAAAGTATGACAGCAAAAATATCGTCAGTGTAAGTGCCGTTTGTGTGCGAAAAAGGCAATAAATTTCACTTTCCCTGACGATATCATTGTTGTAATAAATTTTACGGTTTTGAAACACAAATATTTGTATTCAGCGATGTCTCCCGAGTAAAACAGTACCCCCCATGTACAGGTTTTATAGTGTCTTGGAAAGTTATAGGGTTAAATATAGTGCTAGCAAATTAAATTCCCTATACTTTCGGCCTGGGTTGTTAGGCAGGTCCCGCTAATTGTAATTAATTAGGATACCTAATTATGTAAAATTATTACATAAATATATATGTAAAATTATTATATATACACGTGTGTGTATATATATATATATGTATATATATGTATATAATTTTTTTACTATTATTTTTATTTATATATAGGTATACATATAGTGATGTATACGTATATACTTGGGTATATTATTTCGTTCTACGTGTATTTTGATCTATATATATATATATATATATAGATAGATAGATATATATATATATATATATTATCAAAATACAGTTAGAACGAAATTACACACATATATATTTTTAATTATTTATTTTTTTATTTTTATTTTTTTTACGTATTTACATATTTTTTTATTATAATATATATATATATAATTATGTATATATTTAATCAATATCCTTCTACGTGTATTTTGATATTAATATATATATATATATAATTATATACATAAATATTAAAATACACTTAGTGTATGTGTAAATGTGTGCGTATATATATATATATTATATATAGATCATATATATAATATATATATAAATGATGTAAGTGTATTTTATTTTTAACTCTAATTTTTTTTTTTTTTACATTAAGGGGTTAATAGGGGAGGAGAGGGGCAGAGACAGTGTCAGCCAGTGATTTTACATCACTGGCTGACACACAGGATCAGTGATCACAGTGACAGGCTGTCACTGTGATCACCTCCTGCAGATCGCGGTAATTGGCCACAGGGGGAGTGCCTGGGTGGCCAGGCATGCCCCCCACCGCGATCTGCAGGGGGATCCTGCCTGCAGTTACTATGTGTCAGCCAATAGGCTGACACATAGTAACCTCTGATCGCAGTGACAGACTGTCACTGCGATCAGATCGCAGGGAGAGGCTGTCTCTGCATTCAGATCGCAGAGACAGCCTCTCCCTGCGATCATACTCTGCAGATCGCGGTCACTGACCGCAGGGGGACTGCCTGGGGGGCCAGGCATGTCCCCCGACCGCGATCTGCTGCAGAGAATTCCGCCGGCTCCATGTGTCAGCCGATTTTAAAATCGGCTGACACATGGTAAATACCGATCGCAGTGACAGCCTGTCACTGCGATCGGAAGCTGCAGACCGCGGTCCCCAGGCACAGGGGGGCTGCCTGGGGGGCCAGGCATGCCCCCCGACCGCGATCTGCAGCGGCCATGTTCCGCCGGCCACGTGGGGCTGAAGACCGCCCAGGACGTACTATGCCGTCCTGCGGCGTTTAGAGCCACCAAAATAAGGACGGCATAGTACGTCCTGCGGTCTTAAGGGGTTAAACAGCAACTGGATGAATACTTGCAAAAACAACATTTAGGGATATCATTTTAATATGTGAAGCAACAGCTTCTTGATCTGACTGCCATTCTGGGGTTGAGATGGAATCTTTTCCTAGTATGTTTATTCTTTGGGATCAACAGCAAAAAACAGCCTGTGTAATTATCAGGGCCGGCCCGTCCATAGACTGCGGTGGAGCTACGGCTCCAGGCGGCACTCTGACAGGGGCGGCTCTTTGCACGGGTTGGGACCGCACCGCACGGGTTGGGGCCACCCGATGGACATATGCAATGAGGGGCCCGGTCGTGCACTGTGGCGCTTTAACATCGCAACTGGGCCCCTTTTATCCTGCACAGCATATCACGTTCTCCCAGGTCACTCACACAGCCCTGCGGGAGGAGGAGGAGGGAGCCAACTCCCACGAGCCACAGCCAGCAGAAGGTAAGAAGGTTTGTATGTGTGTGTAGCTGTGTGTGTGTGTGTGTATATATATCTGTATGTGTGTAATGTGTGTGTGTAGTGTGCATATCTGTGTGTTTGTATGTGTGTAATGTGTGTTTGTGTACGTGTAATGTGTGTATCTGTTTGTATGTGTGTAATGTATGTGTATCTGTGTGTTTGTATCTGTGTAGTGTGTGTATCTGTATGTGTGTAATATGTGTATCTGTGTTTGTAGTGTGTGCATCTGTATATGTGTAATGTGTGTGCATTGTGTGTGTGTGTGTTTGTATTTGGGTAACGTGTATATCTGTGTGTATCTGTGTATGTGTAGTGTGTGTATCTGTCTGTGTGTAGTTTGTGTATACGATATATGTGTAATGTGTATCTGTGTGTGTAATGTGTATCTGTATGCCTGTGTATCTGCATGTGTGGCAGTGTGTGCATCTGTATGTGTCAGTGTCTGTATGTGTCTTTGTATATGTCTGTATGACTGTGTATCTGCAAGCGTATCAGTGTGTCTGTACATCTGTATGTGTGTCAGTATTTGCATGGGTGTCAGTTTTTGATACAGATACTGACACACATGCAGATGCACAGACACAGATACAGTTGCACAGACAAACTGATACACATGCAAAATCAATGAAATGGCATTAGAAATCCTGTTAGAGCAGTCTAAGCATGTCTGAGAGGTCTATACCCAGATAATGTAGTGTGTTTCAAAAACGCCCCAAAATGTTGACATAATTTGTTCTCCAGCCTCTTAGCATTTTCTCTGTCAGTAAGAAGGGGGATTGACGTGCAGACGTAATCATGACAAACACCACATTTTTTTCAATAAACTCTTTGACAATGGTCCTTACCACAACAATGGATTTTTTTTTTCTGGGGGCTCTGCCTTACTTTCCTCATGAACCTGCTTCCACTGCCATGATAGGGTCCAGGTTTCATAGATGTTACTATTATCTGGATGTCCGGCCGTGCTTATATGCTGAAGCCCTAATTATATCACTAACTATGTGCTGTTATAAACAAACCTAGCTAGATATGTAGGTGAGCAAGCAACTTACTTATCAAACTCTGGATGTTCCAACAAAGGTAAAAATACAGGTGCACTGCAACTAACACTGGTGGAAAACAAGTTGCCTGTATATTTATTTTCAAATCCCGTCCTAGTAGGTCAGCTCATTCTAACACACCTGTATCCGTGACGGAGGGCAGAGTTGAGAAATCTGGCATTATATAAATGTCTTACGTGTAGTAGAGCTGTGTCAATTATAACATATTATGCATATACTATGCTATGTGAGGGTGAGTACCTGCTCAAGCATGTGTTGCAGCAAATGAACGTTAATTCTCTTTGTCTTACACAACACAGTGGGGCCTTACGGCACGGAAGGGGTTAGTACGATGTTATCTCTCCTGTTGAATCCTAAACCCTCTGACAGGTTTGCTGTTTTTGATAAGTTCAGGATGGCTGATCTCATGTCTCACAGAAAAACAAAATGGCATTTGGGGTTTGTCTTTTTTATCTACTGACCCTTCTCTCCCTCGTGTGTCTCTCTCTCCATGGGGAAAAGGTCAACCTGTGTCCGAACGTCAAGCTGCCCTCTGCAAAAAGCCATTAAAACCTTCCTTGGTAATGAGCAGGCAGAACACTTCGCTTTATTGTTAAACTGAATAAGCCTAATAAAGCTAAAACCTGTCTGTCTATATGTATCTATCTATCTATCTATCTATCTGTCTGTCTGTCTGTCCGTCTGTCTGTCCATATCTATCTGTCTTTCTGTCTATATCTATCTATGTATCTATGTAATCTATCTATCTGTGTGTCTGTCTGTATCTATCTGCCTGTGTATGTGTCTGTCTGCATCTATCTGTCTATCTGTCTATATCTATCTATCGATCTATCTGTCTATGTCTATCTATCTATCTGTCTTTCTGTCTATATCTATCTATCCATCCATCTAATCTATCTATCTCTCTGTGTGTCTGTCTGTCTATATCTATCTGTCTGTCTGTCTATATCTATCTGTCTGTCTATATCTATCTGTCTGTCTATATCTATCTATATGTGTGTCTGTCTGTCTGCATCTATCTATCTATCTATCTATCTGTGTGTGTCTGTCTGTATGTCTGTATCTATATATCTGTCTGTCAGCCTATTTATCTTTATCTAAAAGTTATCTGTACAATGCATTTGCTTGCTCAGACATATAATCCCCTTAAACCCACATTAGATGCTTCCGTATACCTATAGACACATTCCCAATAACATATAGCAACTGATTTTCTGGGAATCCCTTCTAACATGAATAACAGCCTGCTTACACTATTATACATAATGTGTCATTTATATTGCAGTAATACAAACTCCTTTTTTAACATTATTTTCCTTACAACAACAATGTGAATTAGCTGCCTATGTACATGCATAATTTACTATAGAAACATATATGGACCTTATACAATCATACACGATCGTCATCTGTTTCGCCATGCATTTCCTTAGGGTCCGTCTTTAACATGCAGCAGCAATCTCTTACATTCCTATAGGAACCCCTTCTATATTTCATTAGTAATGTCTGAAATGATTTAGAACCGCACATTAGTCTTTAGTTAGTGTTATCCGCACTTATATGATTTACTTTTTTTATATACACTAACCTGCAATCAATGCAATCTATTTCTGGAATGTAATCAAATTTCAATAGTCAAAGCTCTTCAACATATTTGATATCCTTATATGCATCTTTGTGTGTGTGTGTGTGTGTGTCATATTTCACATACGCATTTTCCATAAACTGTATACAGAATAAGAAGAGATAGTAAAAACTCCATTTGAATTTCTATTAGATCTTCAGCCCTTTGGCTAGGAGTCTTTAATGTTCAAAGAGCTGTGGGAGGGAGGGGAAAAGATAGGGTATAGCAAGGAAGTTAAGAGAATCATAGCAAAAAAAAAAGAGAAGGGAGAGAAGAGGAAACATTCATCGGAGGGCATGTGGTGGGTGAGAGAATCTGAGATTAGAATAAGATATTGCAGAACATGCAACTGTTCGATGGCAACATATACAGGAATTTTCCTATAGTGTTAATACGTGACTGAACTTGTCTGTGTTAAGGGAAATTACGTTAATTCTATTCTGCTATTCTGTTTCGGGCAAAATAGTACACGTATTTACCTATATAGGGAGCTGTCATTTTTGGAGACAATGTACCAGGACCCTTGTACATATGATGGGTTATTAACTAAATTGGGAATTAACAAAGGAGTTTAAAATGTTCTGTCAAAAGAGCTGAACTACAAAACAATAGCTGAATTTAATTCTGTTTCCAATTTACATATTAATTTAGGTGTTAAATAGGCCCAGTAAATTATCCTGCATATAAGGGAAACTATATGGAAACTATTTTTTGTGAGGAATTTAAACTTGGAGATTCATTTTGGGCCGAACTGCCAGATGCCATGAGGCTGATTCTCAGGCAAACAGACATGCACAAGCCTGAACAAGATAACACTTACCAGGAAAGGTTAAAGGATCTTAACATGTATAGCTTGGAGGAAAGACGAGACAGGGGGGATATGATAAAAACATTTAAATACATAAAGGGAATCAACACAGTAAAGGAAGAGACTATATTTAAAAGAAGAAAAACTACCACAACAAGAGGACATAGTCTTAAATTAGAGGGACAAAGGTTTAAAAATAATATCAGGAAGTATTACTTCACTGAGAGGGTAGTGGATGCATGGAATAGCCTTCCATCTGAAGTGGTAGAGGTTAACACAGTAAAGGAGTTTAAGCATGCGTGGGATAGGCATAAGGCTATCCTAACTATAAGATAAGGCCAGGGACTAATGAAAGTAATTAGAAAATTAGGCAGACTAGATGGGCCGAATGGTTCTTATCTGCCATCACATTCTATGTTTCTATGTTTCTATGTAACATGTACAGTTTGGATGCTGTTCCTGGCACTAGAGAAAAAGAGGGATGGGTATGAGAAGAGGCTTATTTTTGGGGGTGATGGGGTAAATAAGCAGGTTAGCTTCCCAAGATGGACAAGAGGTCTGTCCAATCATGTGGCCTGGATCTCCTGTCCAATCAAGACTATTAATCAAGACACTAAATGTTGATTTTTTTCACAGACCAAATTAAGTGACCAATGGAAGGGTAAAAAATTAAGAGCAATAAAACAACTATATTTCCAAGCAGGATTCTTCAAGACATTCTGATTTTTGACCACTGAGGGAGACAGATCAGCAGTGATCATGTGTGTTTGCCCTTGCTGTGCCTGTGTGTGAGTGGGAGATAGCTAGGGCTATTGATTCTAGTATCAGACTAGGTTTAGCCTCCTTCTGTATTTAGCCAACAGCTACTACCAGGAGTCATTGACACAACTTTGAGTGGGAGATAGAACATTGACAGGCATTTTGTCTTTAAAATAGTACCTCTTTATTATCCTGGGTCATAGACTAGGATTAGCCTTCTGCTGTATCTAGCTAGTAGCAACTGCCAGGAGTACTTGAAATTATTTTGAGTGGGCGGTAGGAAGTTTGCAGGTATTTTGTCGTTGATCCCAGGACCTAGTGTGATACTAGAATAACAATATACAGTAGATAAAAGTATTATTTTTGTTAACTCCAAAAATAACTTTCGGATTTGTATATTTTGTTGGCCCAAATGAAAAAAGTAAAATAAAAAAAGATTATCCATGTAATTAAGAGAAAAAATCTAAATGGAGATTATTATTATTATTATGATATTTATATAGCGCCATCAAATTCCGCAGCGCTTTACAATGGGTAGACGAACAGACATGTAGTTGTAACCAGACAAGTTGGACACACAGGAACAGAGGGGTTGAGGGCCCTGCTCAATGAGCTTACATGCTAGAGGGAGTGGGGTAAAATGACACAAAAGGTAAGGATAGTATTAGACTAGTGACAGTTGCAGAACAGGAATCAGTCAGGAGCTATTAACAGTTTAATTGATACGCTTTTATGAAGAAGTGGGTTTTTAACTATTTTTTTGAAGGAGTGGAGACTGGGTGAGCATCTAACGGAGGAGGGAAGCGAGTTCCACAGGAATGGTGCAGCCCTCGAGAAATCTTGAAGGCGAGCATCAGAGGTGGGAGTAAGGACAGAAGATAAACGTAAGTCTTCAGCAGATTGTAAGGGCCTAGACGGGACATGCTTGTGTATAAGGAAGGATAGATAGGTGGGAGCAGCATTATGTAGCGATTTGAAAGCCAGAACCAGAATTTTAAATTGAGCTCTATATATTATAGGAAGTCAATGTAGGGACTGACAGAAGGGTGAGGCATGGGAGGTGTGGGCGGACAGGAAGATGAGCCTCGCCGCTGCATTCATTATCGACTGTAGTTGCCAAGTTGGGAGCACGTAAGACCACTTAGAAGCGGATTACAGTAGTCAAGGCGAGAAAGGACAGTGGAATGGACCAACACCTTAGTCGCATCTGGCGTTAAGTAGGGGCGGATGCGCGCAATGTTTTTGAGATGGAAATGACAGGATTTGGCGATAGACTGAACATGAGATTGAAAGGAAGCTAGTGCTCAAAGTGAATAATGCTTTTTTTTTTTTTTTTTTAAGACTGAAGCAAGTTTGATACTATGAAGATAATTAATTATAACTTGCAAAAACATGTCTGTCTCCTATGGTTATAGGTAACGCTTTGCATCCTCTTATAACCCTCTATATAATTTTCTAGAGAAAAATATTTATTTTGAGTAAAATCTCCAAGGTTCGGTCAGGAAAAAGTAGAACATTTAAATTGCCCTATAACAATTGAAGAAATAAAGACAGCTATTGAAAATGTAAAACCTAACAAAGCATCGGGTCCATTCGGATATTCAGCAATGTTCAATAAAATTCTGAGCCTCAGGTTTCTCTAGTGTTACTTAGATTATTCAATGATCTTAGAAATGCAAATGGTTTCCTGAAGAAATACTGAAAGCTGCAATCTTATCAATTTTAAAATCCGATAAAGATCCAAACTTTGTATCCAACTATCACCCAATCTCTCTGATCAATACTGATGTTGTGGGGTGTAGTATGAACTCGGATTCGTTCAGGGTGAATAATGGAACACGTCAAGGTTATTCATTATCCCCGTTACTATGTATACACTCTCCTTTAAACCATTGGTAGCACATATCTGCCAATCACTAAATATTAGTGGTATTTTGATGGCATCTAAAGCGTGCAAGATCATGTTATACACGAATAACATTATCTTCACTCTTACTTATAGATAAATCTATACCAGTGTTACCAGAATGTTGAGTGATTATGGTTTATACTCCAGTTATAAACTGTTTATGAGTAAAACTCCGGTAATTAGATATTAGGTATTGGGAAAGGACATTTGGAGGTGTTAAAATCTAAGTATGGATTTACTTACCAATCAAGAATTAAATTACTTGGAATAAAAATATGTTTTCCTTTGAGCCAATTGATTAGGAATAATTATAATTATATTCCTATGGAATTTAATACAACTATTGAAAAAAATAGAGGTATTTATTAATTTATTGGTTAGGAGGGATTAGTGTGTTCTTACTTATATCCAAAGATGGAATATCTGTTGGGTACTATTCCTTTAGAAATTTTGAGAAGTATTTTAAGATTGTTTTATAAACATTTTTGAAATTCATATGAGGCTCTGAAAAAATTAGAATATTTAATTAAAATGGAGAGAACATATAAGGATGGGGCAATGTCTTTTCCAGATATTTTTGACTTGGTGGATGCTATTATGTTTTCACTTTAGTTGGCTTGGAAAATTGATTGAGACAATTTTTCTTCTTGGTATTCTTATAAAAGGTCATGTTGTGGAGATATTGATCCATTCTTTTTATATTGGATTAAACCCGAGTTATTTAAGAAAATGTAGATTGAAAGTAGAATTATCTCTGATATTTGTTATACAATAAATATATTAAGAAATATAATTTCCAGAAAAGCAAGGTATATTATGTACCAGACACCTTTAGATATGGTAAATATGGATTTAAGATATTTGAAACATCAAGGAATCGTTAATTTAGGGGACCATTGGGAAGGTGCTTTAATAAGAAACTTTCATCTATTAAATGAAATGTACAATTTACTATCCAAAATGTTACATATTTAAGATTAGTGCATTTTCTGAGAACTAAAACAGTGATAGAATAATCTCTATTAGATACATTACTTGATCTAGATAATAAATCCAAGTTAATATCAAGCATAAAAAAAAACTATTTATATTTTGAAATTTGAAGGTAAACTGAAGTCAGCAGTCAAATTGGAAGATGATTTGGGTCACGTTTTTCCATTAGATACTTGGTTGTGGTCTTTCAGATCATTCAAAAAGGTGATTCATTGTGTTAATATCTTAGAGACTCGACTAAAAAATCATAGATGTTATCTAGTCTCTCAAAAACTGTTATGCTATAAAATTCCAACTATTGTTGAAGATGTAATTTCGAACTAGCTACTTTGTTTCATATTTAATGGAACTGTAAAAACCTATTAAAAGTGAAGTTGATTTTAAGTAAGGTCCTGGAAGATATCATGAAGGTACCAAATACAATGAATGCTCAGTTATTTTTTTTCATATTGATTTACCAATGATACCTAGACCCAAGAAGTATTTTATTATTCATATCATCATGCCCATTAAAGTATGTTTAGCAAGGTATTGAAAAATAAATGTAATCCCTGAATGGAAATAATTTATCACGCAAATTAATTATCAGTTCATTATGGGATAAATAACTTTTAAAGTATTAACAATCTATATCTATATAAAGAGATATGGAACCCTTGGTTATTATTTCATTCCCAAAACTGTTTTTATAACCCCCATGTTGTCCCCTCTCATGGTGCAATATAGACCTGTTACTGGCGATTCAAAGATCGTTGTAACTACTTATAGTTCTCTCTCTTCTTTCCTAGTAAAACTATTATGTAGGTATTTTTTTATGTTAGGAGGGTTGATTCATTCTTACATCGTCTTGGGTTATGCTGTTTTTCCACTTCTTAAAGGAGAACTATAGGGTCAGGAACACAAACATGTATTCCTGACCCTATAGGGTTAAAACCACCATCTAGCCCCCCTGCCCCCCTCACGACTCCCTAAATATAGAAATCTTACTTGTATTCAAGTCTGGAGCTGCTGGCTCTGTCCCTGTTTCGCTGACATCATCATAAGTGGTAGCCTGAGCAAATCACAGTGTTTCCCCATAGGATTGGCTGAGACTGACAAAGAGGCAGATCATGGGCAGAGCCAGCATGATTCAAACACAGCCCTGGCCAATCAGCATCTCCTCATAGAGATGAATTGAATCAATGAATCTCTATGAGGAAAGTTCAGTGTCTGCATGCAGAGGGTGGAGACACTGAATGTTTGGATGCATTTTAGGCAGCCATGACCCAGGAAGGATCTCTAACAGCCATCTGAGGAGTGGCCAGTAAAGTTATCATTAGGCTGTAATGTAAACACTGCTTTTTCTCTGAAAAGACAGTGTTTACAGCAAAAAGCCTGAAGGTAATGATTCTACTCACCAGAACAAATTCAATAAGCTGTAGTTGTTCTGGTGACTATAGTGTCCTTTAATAAGGATATTTGTAATTATATATAAAATGAATATTTGTTTGGTTGTATAGTGATGATATTATAAAAGAAAATCTATCTAATAAAAATTATAAATTTGAAAACAGTATTTTTTTTTTTTAATAAAATTGTTTAGAGGAAAGAAAATCCTTTTTTTTTTCTTTTTCTTTTGGGGAGTGTGGTTTAGTAACAAAGAAAAAAGGTTCCTCTTGCCTAGCCTGATTCATTGTTAATTCTAGTGTGACACAAGGTTTAGATTGCTGCTGTAGCTACTGCCAGTAGCACTCGATTGAAACAAATGTGGCATTGATCCTAGTGTGAGTCTAGTTTACCTATGTACAGTTGTTAAACACATTGTATTAAATAATGGTTTGGAGAAAGAAAATCCTGTGTAGTGTTTTATTAACTTAAAATCCAATAACATTACAGTGTAAATCCACCAAGCACTAACCCATTTTGAAACATTAAGAAAAAACTATTTTTTTGTGTTTGTTTACACAATTCAGTCATTCACATACCTAATTTGTTGTAATAAGAAAACTAACCAACCATCATCAATGTTACTAATCCCAGGTTAAAATTAAGGAAGGGTAGGAATCCTGTTCCCCAATCCACCATCAGCAGTAGTGTCACAGTTTCTGCAACTTGGAACATATTATCCTTGGCTGCTGACATATCTATCACTACTGCCAGTACCACCACCACTGTTAACAGTATTCAGCCTCGGGATAGTGGGATTAGCATCATGTGTGTTATGCCAAATTCAACACCATGAAGGCATTTTTCCCAACCTTTTTATGCACCTCCTTCTACCACAGCTATGTCAAGCATTATACCTTTTTGGTGGGATAAGTCCAGTGATAATAAATATATTCCCCCCACCCCTGCAGACATGGAACTTTTATCTCTGGCCCAGAAACGACATGACTGGCTGTATGACAAGCCAGAGGAATTAGAAAAGGTGAGTTTGGAAAGGACAGCATTTTCTCTGGCAGCTGGTATGCATTCCCACCCTGCATCTTCTCCATTATGTTCACGTTAATGTGTATCTATTGGAGAATTGTCTTGAGATTTACCATCACCACCACCCATACCAACATCAGCATCAGTACTGGTACAATCAACTTTCCATTAGCAATAATTTACCAACTGCCAGTAGTATACAAGCCAGTGTTGTGACAGATTCCACTGCCACAAAAGCAAATCTACCTGCATCTTTAGCAGGCACAAGGCAATGGGTTGAGGGTACTGTTTTGTGCCAATGAAGCAAAGCCAAGAAGGAGTAGGGGAAGAGTAAAGGTTATCTTACTAGTGCCGATATGAAGCAACATCTGCAAAGATACCTCAAATCTGTATTGCTGAGGGATGAAGCAGAACAATAAACTACTAGGACAGGTAGCAGGTCCACTGATCCTTTAATTGTCACAACCTACCACCAGTGCTACCTCCTCTACTAATACTACCACCACCTTAGGCATAGCAAGGAGTTTGTTAAGGATAGTAGCAGTAGTTGGCAGAGAAAGGTTATACAGGAACAATCACAAAACTTATCCATGTTTAAAAAAAAAGAAACTGTATTTATTGAAGTTCCTATTGCCTACATGTTATTGCTAGTTCCACTTTGATTTACTGATGTAGAATATTTTTACTAATTTGTGATTTATTTTAATTTTATTTCTAGTAAAGAGATGGATTTAATTTGCAGTGTTCTTCTATATCACTGCTTCTGCTTTTGAAATTACATTATTATTACAGTAAATATAGTATTTGGGAATTGTTAGAGACAAAAAAAAATAGTTAATAATGTGCAATGTCTATCGGAAGTGTCTATTGCAAGCAAGGCATTGGCATGTATAAAAAGGAGTATTAATTCACACAATGAGAATATAATTTTGCCTCTTTATAAATCACTGTTAAGACGACATCTTGAATATGTTGTACAATTTTGGACACCTGTTTTAAAGAAGGATATTATGGCATTAAAAAAAAGTGCAGAGGTGGACTACAAGATTTCTTCAAGATTTTAGCTATGAATAAAGGTTAACAAATTTCAATCTCTTTAGTTTGGAAAAATGGCGCCTCAGAGAGAACATTATATAAATATATTCGGGGCCAATACAAACCATTGTCTGGAAATCTATTCATTCATGGGACACAAGGTCACGCATTTAGACTAGAAGAAAGTAGATTAGGTCTAAGGCAAAGGATATGTTTTTTTTACAGGAATAACAATATGGATGTGGAATTCTCTGCTTGAAAAGATAGTTTTATCAGAGTCTATTTATTCCAGAAGTTTTAAGGACCAAACTTCTGGAATAAAAGGGAATCATGACATGTCACACATGTCATGTGTCCTTAAGGGCTTAAACATCAATTGGATTAATACTTGCAAAAACATAATATGCAGGGATGTAATTTCTAATTCATGAATAATAGCTTCTTGATCCAAAGAGAGATTGTACTGCCATTCTGGGGTCAAGAAGGAATTTTGTTTCTATTTTGTAAGTGCTTCAAACTGGGTTTTTGCCTTCTTTTAGATCAACAGTAAAAACTGAAGCGAAAAAGGCTGAACTTGATGGACGCATGTCTCTTTTCAGCTATGTAACTATGTAAAATGTGGCGGTGATGGTGCTCATTCCCTTGTTCACTCACCTTATTAAAAAAAAAATGTAAATTAAATTATTCCTGCTGTTGCTCCCCTTTTTTTTTAAATGCCATTCATATGGTTTTACCGTGCAGTACTGAGTACTGCAGTGCCTGTTACATAGGCAGACGCAGTTATTATTATTGGTATTTATATAGCGCCAGCATATTCCGTAGCGCTTTACAATATTATCAGAGGGGGAGATTTAACAGTAACTGAGACAATTACAAGACTATTGTAATTACAAAAACTTTCAGGAACAATAGGCTGAAGAGGACCCTGTTTAAACGAGCTTACAGTCTAAAAGAGACGTTGATAGAGCACTGCTTTTTTCCATGCTAAAAGTAAAACATAGGTGGCCATGGTAACCCTGTGACCCTGAGAAGAACAAAGCTTTCCCACACATCTGTAGTGTGACTGAAATTATTTTAGTGTGGGAAAAAAACACAGTGCCCTGTCATCAGCTTTTTCCAACTACATCTGCAATTGTAGCAGGACCTGCAAGACTCTGCCAGGCTGGGAAAAAACACTAATATGTAGGGCATTTGAAAAAAATGTGAGCAGCCTGTGTAATTTAATTAAAAAAAAAAAAAAAAAAAGGATTTTTCAACAAATTAAATGAAAAAACGAATGGGCAATTGATGACCCAATCAGCCGTTCCAGCCTTTCATTTTTTAAGAAATACCCCTTCATCAAATGAAATTATATCTGCCACTGCTAGGGCTGTGGTTTGAAAGAACCAAACTTACACAAGTCTAGATGGATTTATTATTATTATTATAAATACTGTGATATACAGCAGTTTGAGATGGGTTAGAATGGAGATACTGTGTATGTAAAATCTAAAGGTGCATAAAATGATAATAGTTACATAGCTGAAAAGAGACTTGTGTCCATCAAGTTCAGCCTTCCTCACATATGTCTTTGCTGTTGATCCAAGAGAAGGCAAAAAAAAAAAAGAAAAAAGAAAAAAAAACAGCCTGAAGCGCTCCCAATTTTGCAACAAACTAGGAAAAAAATCCTTTTTGACCTCAAAATGGCAGTGAGATATATCCTTGGATCAAGCAGCTATTAACCCACTAATTAGAAAGTATAACTCCTTATGTTATGTTTTGGGGATTATTTATCCAATTGCTGTTGAAACATCTGTATGGACTGTGACGAACTGCCCTTCGCCACTGATTTTTGGAGGGGCCTGCTTGCCAGCCTCCTACCCTGTGACTATGGCCCCTGGGGTGTATTGCCATTTAAAAAGTCTATTTGGGCTTATTGGATTTTAAAACACTTTTTCTGCCCCTTTAATTCCATGGGAAAATGTGCCTCTTTCCCTCCCCCTTTTTCCTGCCCTATTGTTCTCCAGCAGGGCGTTGTCCCAGGGACACTGCCAGACCAGTTGAAACTGGCTGCTTTGTCCCTCCTCAGTCTTTCATTAGCCCTTGCTATTGCTATGTTTAACCCCATGGCGATCCAACTGTATTCGTGAGATCTGAGCACTTTTCGGACATATTGAGCGCTCAGATCCAAGATATCTGGGGATATGTTGGACATATAGGTTAAACATTGTATTATAAGAGTTATGTATATTTATTTGGTTTTTGTAACAGTTTTTGGAATTAGAGATATATCCTGTACCTGGAGATAATTGGCTTACCACAGCCATTTAAGCCAATTATCTCCAGGATAGAGGAGAAGATAGACTGGCCGCACAGCCTAAATCTGTGGAACTGTTTTGGGCATGAAAGCCATGCTTGCGGTTTGTCAAATGTGACTTCCATAAAACTTTTGAACCTCTGCTCTGATCTGGGTGATTTTTGGATATGTTGTTCACCCAGATCAGGGCTATCTAGGGATGGGGATATGTTTGTGTTTTGGGGTGTTTCTGGACTTTGGGTAAAACTGGATATTTTCTGCCTGTGGTAGTTGAGTTAGTCCATTGTGTTTGGTAGTTGTATCACAAGCAGAGGGGAGGGTTTGTGTACATTATCTGGGAGTGCCTAACTGTACAATACTGTGTTGATTGGCTGTTGTGACTTTGTGTCCTGTGCTCTAAAAGGTCCACGTGGGTGGTAACCTTGTGGGGAAAACTGTATATAATGAGATGTGCTCATTAAACCAGTTCTACTTGACCCTCAACTCGCAGCCTTGACTCGTGTTTGGAGGGGACAGCTATGATCACTACAGGAATTGCTATGCTCTTCATACTCCCTTAGCTTCACTGAGCTCTTGTAAGAGCTTGTTCCTGTTCCTGCTTCGCTCTCTGGAGGAAGAGAGGTTCACCCACTAGAGCCTGGAGCCTTGTCGTAGGCCCAAGGTGGGTAGAAGACAGTGAGACCCCAACCAAGCAGCGGCGATTCGTGGGGTCTGCAGTGCTTATGGTGTCTGGTGCGGTGCTGATGGTCCTTGGTGAGTGCTAGGAGCATCCTTTCTACGGTCGAACCCTCAGCTAGCCTGGGGCAACCGTAACATAGACTGATAAAATAATGATAATAATTAAGCTATATTTTATCTGTAATTCAAGTATGTCAAGTAGTACCCTATTAATTGGTTTTTATTTTATTGTATTTGGAACACAAAAGGTTGATTTGACCCTTCTGTTATATAAACAGGCTCTACAGTTGGTGTATTAATGAAGTGTGCTATCTTTGGCCTCAATTTAGATTTGCATAAGATTCAATACTGTAAGAAAACTTTCCAAATGATTTATCTACAAAAAATCCCATAGATTTTAATGGGGACTTCTGTAAATAAATCAAATGGAAACTTTTCTAACAGTATAGAATCATTTGGAAAGTTTAGCAAAACGAAGCCTTAGGCTTTGATTGAATCTTTTTGGATACGTTTTCTAAATTATTTCATTATTTTGAATACTTTTTGAAAATTATTTAAAATTATGAAAAAAAAATATCATTTTTAATATTTTGCTATTTTTATATATTAATTGTTGGAAAAAATGTTTTACAAAAAAGTTTAGACATAAATATAAAATCATCGGGAAACATATCCAGCAATATTAAATTAGACTTTAGCAGAACTAATAGATTTCATGTCTTATGTAGAATCCTGAAAAATAGCAGTTCAAATTATGTCATATAAAGTAAGTAAACCATGACATTATGTATAGTGGGAGTAGGATATAGAAAGCCTTAAAGTCTTAAAATGTTGATGCTGAATTGATAGGTAGGATCTACTTCCTTGTGCTGGGGAGATTTTTGAAACTCAAATATACGTGTGTCTATATCTTTAAAGGCATAGACACACATATTTTGGATTCCAAAATGCAAACATAATATTTCAGTAGAATGACAAAATGGGATAAATAGAACTGCTACTTCTCTGGAATTTGCACCATCGCATAAAACATTGAACATTACCTGTAACTTGAGTGAACCTTTTTTTCCATGATATACTCTGTTTTCTTTGAAATTTTTTATTAAAATTCAGATAAAATCCACTTTAGACAAAACAAAGCCAGGGCAAACAGTGTAGTTGAGGAGAAGAAACATTGTTTAATTCTCACTCTTCTCTGTATGCTTTCTCTATAATGACTGCCATGTTCAAAGTAAAAGGATATTGACACTGAGCTAAGATGGAGGCACCCATGTGCAGGATAAAAAGGTATCAATTTTACTACATTTAAAGGGCTATACCACCCACCATGACCACTTTTGTTTAGTGAAGTGGTCATGGTGGTAAGAGTATGGATGTGCAGTGTTTATGCTTTAAACGCTGTTTGTTTTGGTGTTTGTATAGTGCAAAAATCTGTCCCTGTGTTATTTTTTTGTTATTTTTTTTTATGTTGGTAAAGCAATCCAGAACATGAAGAAGTTAGTTACATAATAACAACAACACATGGTGTAATAAGACTGATTTATGAGATCAACCGCATTTTAGGGAGACAGGAAGTAATGGGAGTGAGATGTGGTTTTAGATCCTAGCTCTGCAGCCAAGAAATCTCAGAAACAACCCCCCCCCCCAAAAAAAAAACACTTAATTTTTGTCATCAACTCTTTTCTTGCTGTGTCCCACACACATTATATCCCCTCTTCTCCATCCATGAAAAGAATAATGCTGATACTCTCCAAGATTTTAATGAAAACAGAGCCAGAAACAAGCAAACACTGCACAGCCAGGTATTAAATGTGACCCTGCCATGCTTCAGTAGCACTGTGGGTATGGGAAACTCTGGTTGCACACCTCATTATCACAAGCATGGATGTGAATATCGCCAATGATACCAATGATACAAATTACTCTGTTGGTAAGCCCACTCACATACACTCCTCCACATCATTTGTCAGTCTTAGTTTTCAAATATATCTATGCATTCCTTGGGGAATAATTGATATAAATGCAATACATGATTATGATATAATGCTGTGGTTTCATGTTTTTTTGTTTTGTTTAGTTTTTTTTGTAGTTACTAGGGAGATTTATTTTTACTGTCACATGCTTATTTCAAAATCTTGATGAGTAAGTAACTGCACTGTCCAATAAAGGTCATGTGACTGATATGTTCGTCTGTACACAAACTACTGAAGCTTTACTTTTAAGCTATCAGTGTCACTTTAGAGTTTTTAATAAACCTAAAATTTCTATGTAAACCTCAATTAGTCTGCATTGGAATTTCATTGAAATGTTAACGCAATCAAAATATATCAAAATAGGTATATATTGTTCACAAAATTTGGCAAAGAGGGACGCAACGTAACTGTAACAATCACTTACCTTTCCCCGCCGGTCCCGCGCAGTGTGGCATTCTCCGCCCATGTTTCCGGGAGGCGGCTCAGTCCTTCTGACGCCGGCCGCTTGGAACAAGCCCACTTTTATGACGCGGCGCATGCGCACCGACGTCAGAAGGAGAGTGCCGCCAAAATCCAAATGTGGCCACGTTCCCGGACCTTTTGGGGGCGTGGCTTTAAAGTTAAAGAACCCACACTATATAAGGGCCATCGTGACACTTGTCAGGTGCCCTAGTGTGGTTCTTGTTTGAAGTCCCCTAGTGCTATTTACTCCTGTTTGTCTTTTTGGTATTTGACCCTTGGCTATCTCTCCGACTATTCTGTTCTCTGGTTTCCTGTTACTTGGCTTGGATAATCGTGTGCCCGTCTTCTGTAATCCCTTGACCTCTGGCTATTCCTTTAACTATTCTCACACGTTAGTCCGGCCACTCTAAGGTCCGGTAAACGTCTTCCTCTGGGTTTCACGCTGTGTGAAGGGGTCACTGTTGTGACAGTAACCCTGTAACAACCACAAAACAGTATGTGAAGCCACGTAGAGCTGCACTTTAACACCCAGTGACAGCATAGACCGTCATGCATTAAAGGTACCAGCAGAGCAAGATTCAGTAACTTAGGGTTTCCTCTGCTATCTGGGGCCACACGGAGAGATGATCTGTGTGTGGGACTCAGCGTTTTAAATCATTCCAGGTGAACAAATGCATTTAGCTGCATGATTAGGTTGGAATCATGTAGGATTCTGAACTTTCAGGGGACAAAGTGAGACCCCTGATGTCTGAAAAGTTCTTCCAGCTGACCAGGATCAAGTACTATGTGACCAACAAGATGCATGAGATCTCCCTCTTATTTTGCAATCTCCCACTATAGAGCACTCTGTACTGTGTGAGCTGGGAAATCCCTTTGCTAATATCAGTACTGATGTCAGCAGAGGGAATACTTCTGAGGTAGTGTCGGAGTTACCATTAGGGTTAGTGTTAGGTTTGAGGTTAGGAATGCTGTCAGGGGTAGGGTAAGGGTTGTTGTTAGAGTTAAACAAAGGGTGGGTGTTAGGGTTGGATTATGTTTACAAAGAACATCAATGTTTGACGCTGCCGAGTACAGCACTAATTTACATCCCTAGAAAAGATGCATGTTAAAGGCGGGGAATGTCTGCTTTCTTAACCAGCTAGTCCCACAAGCTCTGGCAAAGTTACACATATAGGACATTAATGTGCATGCAGGGTCAGACTGAAAATGTAAAGCAGACCTTGAAAAATAGTGATTCCAGCCCCATAGTTCACCACGTCACATAGTATGTGTATGTATATATACAGGGTTGACCAAAATTCAGAGTTGGGTTTGAGAAGTCAATAACTTTTTTTATATAAATGAACAAATTTCAGTGATATTACATACAATGAATGCTTAACGTATGGAGATTTGTTTGACTATTTTTGGAAGATGACAGCTTTTCAATGAGCTCCATTTGCCGTCTGGAAAAGTCGGGCTTTGTTCATAACATTAGTGAATGTTTGAGGCTCTAGTGCTCAAATTTCTGCACAAATATTCTCCTTGAGCTGCTCAAGTGTACGCTGTTTGTTCACGTTTAATTGTTGTTCCTTTATGAAAATACCCATGATGAATCTTCCAAGACTCAGTTGTAATATGTTATTTACCTGTCAAATTTTACATACACACACACACACACACAGAAATTGAAAAGGTGTGATCCCAAGCTTTAGGAGCACTAGAGGGTAGTTCTGCAGGTATAGTTCTACCTTAAGTAACAAACTAAAATAACTTTATTACGGGCATCATGAAAAAAATGATCCCTAAAAAAGAAAAAATATGGAAAATAAAGTAAAATAATGTGCACCGTCACCACAGTGAGCAGTGTGGGGGGAGGAGGGGGGGGAGGGTAGGGATCGTGAAAGTCCGAGGACTTAAGCTAGGGACTGGAGTGGTCCTAGTGCTAGTGGTGCCAGGGGAAAATGGACCTGCTAACTGGAAACAGTGATTGCCCTAAATATAAAGGCTCAATGTGGCAGTTGAAGGATCCACCCAAGGCAACAGGTGATAGAAAATATTTCTATGTGGCAACATAAGTAGCCCCCCCCCCCCCCCTGAAAATGCAAAACAGGGGAGAACAGAGTATCCCATACACTTAAACTCGATAATAAGTTGCAAAATGCACCACTGGATCTAGTCTGTAAAAATCCTGCTGGTTGTGCAGAGCTTGAAAGTAATGAGTCAAATGGTGCAGGAATACTTTTCCCCTTGAATGAGGGGGGAGACTGTGGTTGCTGTGGAAGAAAAAAAGATTCTACTCTTACGCACTGTACTCCAGTCAAGTTCTAACTCTGGTTAGATAGCTGCAGATCCCTTTTCCCCTAACCCTGTGTTCATGTCAGTCTGTGCTGATCTAAGAACACCAAGACGAGAGACCTAACGTACGTTTCGGCGCTGCCAAAGCGCCTTTGTTAAAGGTATGCCAGGTACTGAAACTGCCGCGTTTAAGTACCACTATGAGAGGTCCGTTCAGCCAATCAAAGAACTGGGCGTGTCTTCTCTGCGCGCGCTGAACCGAGTGCCGTGTGCGCTGTCAGTCAAAGTCCCATACACCCACGTGGGTGCCAGAGAGGGCGGGGACATGAGGGAAATACAGTAACTCCGGCTGGTATTGCGCTGGAAGGAGAGACGTCGGACCTAAAGTAAAGGTGATTGATACAGCCTCCTAGGAATATGTGTGCCATCTCTCTGTGGCCAATTCCCAGAAGCCCAAAATGGTCACGGGGAAGGTGGCATATGGCTACAATAGTCCAAATAGAGTAATTCACATACAGAAAATGAAAGACCAAAGGATAATGGTCTTAAAGGCACAGTGTTATATTTCGCTTATAGTGCGTGCATTAGCCAGAATTAGGCGAAAATAAGGGTGTACATATAACCCCATAACAACTGTGTTTGCCACTATGTACACACACACACACACGTTCACTACAGACAAGCTCACTGACATAAACAAACACAAGATTGCTACACACAAGCTAACTGACTAAACCCCACACAAGCTCACTACAGACAATATCACATGCAAACACACACACACACACACAAGCTCACTACAGACAATATCACATGCAAACACACACACACACACACAAGCTCACTACAGACAAGCACACTCACACAAACTCATTACATACAGGTTCACTGACACACACAAGCTCATTACAGACAAGCTACTCACATCAACACACACAAGCTCCCAACAGAAAAGCTCATACACACAAACACACACAAGCTCACTACAGACAAGGTCACTGACACACACACACAAGCTTACTACAGACAAACTCATTGGTAAACACACACAAGCTCACTACAGACAAAACAAACAAAGGGGATGGAGCAGGGCTGAACAATAAAATAAAAGAGGCAGCACACCTGGGATCGCTTCCTGGGGCTTCTTGGACTGCTGGGTGAGAGGAGATGATGTCACTGATCACGTGATTCTGTGGATGCCAGCGACTCTCAGTAATAGCACTCTGAGCTCATAAGAGTTAGTATTGAGGGATCACACGGGTTAACCGATTGTGATCCCTCAATTCTAATTCCTATGGGATCAGAGTGCTATTACTGAGAGTCACTGGCAGTCATAGAATCACATGATTGGTGAGGTCATCTCCGCTTGCCTAGCAGTTTTGCACTATTTTTCCCCTTTTGTTTGTTCTCTTTCATATGCTGCTATTGACCGAAGTCATCCCACAAGCATCTGAATATTGGAAGATGGAACATTTCTACCTTTGAGATTATGTCTTATTACCAGGTATTTTTTAGGGATGTGCATGGGCAAAATATACGGTTCAGTTCGGCATTCTGAAATTCAGGACTTGGGCACTTCGGAACTTCGGTACTTTGGTTCAGTTTAGCATTACGAAATTCGGGACTTCGGAACTTCGGTTCAGGTCAGGACTTCGGACTTCAGCACTTCGGATATGTTCTCTTGCAGCCAATTAGTAGATAACTCCCTAATTTGCATGGTATTAGGGAGCTATCTACCAAAAGGCTGAAAGACCTAAATAGGTCTTTCAGTCAAATTTACTAATACTAAGTAAATATTACTTAGTATTAGTAAATTCTGCCTCTACTCACTATATCGCAAGAAGGGGCAAAAAAACAAAAAAAAAAAACAACCAAAAACACCAAGTGTCCCCCCCTTCGTGAGCAGCGGGTGGGGGCCCTAAATTAGAATAAGAGAGATGGACCTATTGTCCTACCGCCCTGGCCCCCACCCCAAACCCCTAGTCACCCCCTCCCCCAAAAAATGAATAAACCCATGGAAATAGTGAGGGGGGGACAATAACTAAGTACCTGTAAGAAAAAAAAAGAAATAAAACTTACCATTTGGGGGGCGGGGCCTGACTGCGGAGGGGAGCAGACGCATGTCGGTGTTGCTCCCGCGCTTCAACTTACCTAAAGCCGATTCTCGTTAACCGGAGGCAGCAAACCGATGACCCGGTGCTCCCAAGCGATAGAGGACATCGGGCCCGACATGCTGGTACCACGCAAGTGGCTCTGCGTTCCGGACCCGACCCACGCAGGTTCGCGGCCTACAAGCATGGTGGTAGTGGGAGAGACGGCCGCTCTCCCACTGCAGACAAACGCGGCAAGGCAAAGCTGGAAACCCCGTTCCCCCCCCCTATGGACCGGCGGGGGTTATCCCGGTCCCCACCGAAGCGACACACATGGCCACACGGATAGCTTCTGCCCACACGGGCCTGGGCTCCGGGCCTAGCACTACTGCAGAAGCCCCTTGCCTTACAGAACCTATAGCCATACAAGCCTCAAGCCTGGATCTAATCTTTCAACAAATTCTGGAAAAGCTGGACAGACTCTTTGCAACACCTCGCGTGCAATACGGAGGTACAGCATGTGGACCGGGGAAACAGAGGCAGAACGGGCCTACTAAGGGCACTACATACCCTTTAACGCTAAAGTTGAGCACTGACTGCCCACCCAGGCCAGGGGTCACCAGGAGGATAACTCCACAGCATCCGCCACATCGCCGGAAGCCTAACCGCCGCTGGTGGCGACGCAACACCAGGGCTCTCCGAAGCGCCCTCACAGGGAAGAACTGGGCCTCTTGTAGCACCCGAGTTCGTGGAGCCAGGATGCGGACCCCACACGGAGCCTGGGGCCACGGGGAGACCCGTCCGCCCTCACACCCCTTCCACACTCGACGACCACAGCCCCTCACCAGCAGCAGACATGGATTAAGCATCTCCCCAAGATCTGTCGGGAAGGACGTCTCACAGAGGCATCAATCCGACCACGAAGTTTGGCCCGTCCATCCAGCACTCAGAGCCGGCATAGGCTAAGCAAAACAGACTGCATGCACGTTAACCCTGCAGACCTCACTGCGGAGGCAATACCGGACTCCATCGTGCAAACTATCATTTGATAAACTGTGAGCAGTATAATTCCTAAGCAATATGTATTTGCCTCTTCTTGTATAACGCTATTAGACTCTCACTGTCCATACCACTGATATGCCTTAAGCTCCCGTCTACAAGAAAGTGTTAACTAGACTATCAGCTAAGACAAGTTATGTACGTAGCCTATGTCCTAACCGTTAGACACTAGGCCTGACTTTAGCAATGTTTGAAGCACTACCTGTGTTAACTAGATTAGTATGCCTGTATTATGTTCAGCATTTAACCTGCTCCATTTGTTGCGTGACGCTAGCGACCAAAACAGCTTGAGTAATCTTTCGCTGTTAGTGCAGCCTGTCTGTTTAGGCATCTCCTTCTACGATTAACTAAGCGACGACACACTCTGTACACTTCTTGTAACACAGAACACACACTCACATCTTGACTAGCTAGGGTGACAAGTTACACCTGCATATTAACGAATAGATATAACCTGAGCTACTCACCTGACACAAAAAATAAAAAAGAGGTATTATTGTCCAGGAAATGTAACTTTTCAAAATTAACGTTGTACTATCCCTATGCTGTGTATTACTCGTACATTTCCCCTTTTACTTTCTGTTCCCCATCCTGCATACCTCAATAAAAGAAAGATTGACAAAAAAAAAAAAAACTTACCATTTGATGTCTTCTTTTTTCTAAAATATTTTTTCAGCACCAAAAAGGGCAAATAAAAAACCATAATACCCATTGCAAAAAAACCCAAGTGCAAAAAAAAAAAATCAGACGGAAAAAAAACCCCAGACGCTGAAAAAGTAATCCAAAGTAAGTCTCTACATTTACCTGTCACAGCACTGATTGGTTGGCTTGAAATACAACCAATCAGAGTGCTCTGTGTCATTTTACACAGCGTGGGAAAGTTCTTTGGAATTTTCCCACGCTGTGTAATTTGACTCAATGTTATGGACAAAATACTTGAAAGGTTAAAATGTCTTTATTTTACTATTATACATTCCCTAAAAGAATATCCTTGTAAGAGGGTCATAATTTCTTACACATGTGTGCTCAGTAACTATTTCCTCTGTAAATTCCTCCCATCCGGCTACTCTCCCCCCTTCCCATCGAGCAAGCCTCGTGTAACAAATTCCTGTGTTAAAAGAACAGCTTCCTTTACTAACTCCTCCCTCACTTCCTTTTTGCCAGTTAACAGCTATGTGCCACGTGTAACAAAATGGAGAATCACTGTTAAAGTAACTGTTTACCTTTCAGCCCCTTTGTGTTCAGTAACTACTCACTCCCCCTCCCATCGTGTAACCAAGACGGAGCTGGAAAAGAATATCCTTGTAAGAGGGTCATAATTTCTTACACATGTGTGCTCAGTAACTATTTCCTCTGTAAATTCCTCCCATCCGGCTACTCTCCCCCCTTCCCATCGAGCAAGCCTCGTGTAACAAATTCCTGTGTTAAAAGAACAGCTTCCTTTACTAACTCCTCCCTCACTTCCTTTTTGCCAGTTAACAGCTATGTGCCACGTGTAACAAAATGGAGAATCACTGTTAAAGTAACTGTTTACCTTTCAGCCCCTTTGTGTTCAGTAACTACTCACTCCCCCTCCCATCGTGTAACCAAGACGGAGCTGGAATGTGGGTGGGATAACTCTGTAATGATGACATTACATCCTGTAGGGTGGGTTTATACAAGACCCCTTAACCAATTGTTGAATGTATACTGTATGTTAACTGTGACTCTGTACATGACGTATTTCTGCTTTAAAAGGGAATTGCACCCCCTGCAATAAAGGCCACTCTGGAGTTCTTCATAAACCTGCAATGTGTCCGGTGTGAATTACTTCTAGGAAAAGCGCATTAATCAATTTGGAAGGAGTTGATAGACAAGTTTGCTTTGATCTAAATCCATAACAACACTCTGATTGGTTGATTGAAAGCAACCAATCAGAGAGTTATGAGTCAAATTACACAGCGTAGGAAATGGGGGACAATAGGTCCCCCACCTTTGAAGTAATTTAGGGCCTCCACCCGCCGCTCAGGGCCCCCACCCGCCTTCGCTTCTGCGGGTAGGTCGGCAACGGCCAAGAGGGTGGGGTTAGCGGGGGTTGCCCTGGAAGCGGCCAGACAGACCGCGTACGTCTCCTTCGCTGGGCCATTGGGTGTCCACTTGAGGCAGGAGATGAAGGAGAATGTAACGGCTTACCTTGGTTGGGAGTCTGTAGCGCAGATATATGCTCACCCTTGCAATTAAACACAGGCCAAGGTGGTCAGGTAAGAACTCACCTGGCCTGTGAGTCTGTTCACAGGGGCTGCGCAAGTTAATGCTCCAAGTCACAGTACAGAAACAGATAAACCAGGAGAATAGTCGTGGGTAAGCCAGAGGTCAGTGGGTGCCAGAAATCAGGATAAACGAGTAGAGAGCCAAGGTCAGAGGATGCCAGAAGTCAGGGTACAACGAAATAACAATCCAAGGTCAGGAATCAACAGGAGAACTCAGGGAGAGGCAGTGTCTTATACCTGGCTAATTGGTGATCAGCCACAGGTGTGCTGAGAATGTTGGAGCAGCCACAGAATAACATCCAGCCCCCAGTGCTGGATACAAAGCAAGATTATACTTCAGGCAATTACTAGAGCTGTATAGTGGCTCAGAGGCAAAAAAGCAGGTCCAGGATTGCAAAGTACCCAGGTTCAAATCCCTCATCGGGCCTTTCTGGGGTGACCTTGTCTGGTGGTCTGGATGTTGCGGTGAGAACTGTGACAGAGAAGTTGTGGAAGAGTGAGTTCTGCAAGAAATATAAACTCCTTGCATTGGAGGAATTTATCGACATGAAGGAGGAGAAAGAAAAGCATAAGAGGTACCAGAAGATGGGGTGGATCTTCAGCAGGAGCCTTTGAAGGGCCATGGCTGGAGTGCTGTCGTCTTACCATTTTCTGCGGGTGACATCGCCCATGAGGTCAGATCTAGAGGTTTGGGATTAATTATTATTATATAACTTGGCCATTCTTGAGCTTTTTCCACTGGTGGTGGTGCTATGGCTATTAGGCATGTGCATGGGGAAGATTTTCGGTTCGGCATTCCGAAATTCGGGATTTTCGCAATTTGGGACTTCGGCACTTCAAGACTTTGGAACTTCAGGACTTCAACACTTCAGCAATTCGGCAACTTCGGCACTTCGGCATTTTCGGAACTTTGGAATTTCGGGACTTCGGCACCTTGGGACTTCTCTTGCAGCCACGGTATCTCTTGCAGCCACTAAATTGGTCTTTTAGCCAAATTTACTTAATCCACCAATCAGAGAGTTATGAGTTCCAAAGAACTTTCCCACGCTGTGTAAAATGACACAGAGCACTCTGATTGGTGGATTTCAAACCAACCAATCAGAGTGCTGTGACAGGTAAATGTAGAGACTTACCTGTCAGTCTCTTCATTTACCTGTCAGAGCACTCTGATTGGATGGCTTAAACCCACCAATCAGAGTGCTCTGAGCCAAATTGCAGGGTGGGGCAAGGGTTTATAAGCCTTCCCCCGCCCTGCAGAGCTCAGTCTGCGCGGAGCCCTCGCAGGGTGAAGAAGGATTATTATTTTTTGCGCTCGTTTTTTTTTTAGGTCCCCCCCCTTATTAGTATTTAGGGCCCCCACCTGCCGATGAGGGGTGGGGGCCAGAGGGGAGGACATTAGGTCCCCCCCTCTTATTTCAATTTAGGGCCCCCACCCGCCGCTCAGGGGTGGGGGCCAGGGGGGAGGACATTAGGTCCCCCCCTTATTAGTATTTAAGGCCCCCACCCGCCGCTCAGGGGTGGGGACCAGTGGGGAGGACATTAGGTCCCCCCCTTTTTAGTATTTAGGGCCCCCACCCGCCGCTCAGGGGTGGGGGCCAGGGGGGAGGACCTTAGGTCCCCCCCATTTTACTGTAGGGCCCCCACCCACCGCCCAGGGGTGGGGGCCGGGGGGAGGACCTTAGGTCCGCCCCCTTATTAGTATTTAGGGCCCCCACCCACCGCTCAGGGGTGGGGGCCAGGGGGGGAGGACCTTAGGTCCCCCCCCTTATTTTACTTTAGGGCCCCCACCCACTGCTCTGGGGTGGGGGCCAGGGGGAGGACATTAGGTCCCCGTCCCCTTATTCTGATTTAGGGCCCCCACCCACCGCTCAGGGGTGGGGGCCTGGGGGGAGGACAATAGGTCCCCCCCCCATGATTTTACATTAGGGCCCCCACCCACCGCTCAGGGGGGCCAGGGGCTCGGGAGGGGGGAACTTATTATTATTATTTTTTTACAGTGAGCAGCCTCAGGCTGCTCACTCTTTAATAGACATGCCCTTACACACGGTATAGCAAGTAGGGGCATAATTTACTAATACTAAGTAATCTTTACTTAGTATTAGTAAATTTGGCTGAAAGACCAATTCAGGTCTTTCAGCCTTTTAGTAGATAGCTCCCTAATACCGTGAGAATTATGGAGTTATCTACTTACTCATTCCCATCCTTTGACTGGCTAAGTAACTTACATTTTATATGAATGTATGTTACTTGATTGTTGTAAGTGTTGCAAATGCTTACAGGTGAATCATGGCTATGTTTGTATACTTTTTATTTAAAATTATTTACAATGTAACATTCTTCTTCTTTCACTGGGTAATTATATTAGTACTTAGGCAATACTGTGCTTCGGAACTTCGGCACTTCGGCACTTTGACACTTCGGAACTTCGGCAACTTCGGAAATTCGGCACTTCAGCATTTCGGAACTTCGGCACTTCGACACTTCGGAAATTCGGTAATTTCGGAACTTCGGGACCTCTGCAATTCGGCACTTCGGCAATTCGGCACTTCGGCAATTCGGAAGTACCCGAATGTCCAAATTGTCCGATGTGGCGAAACCAACCTCGCCACTGGGCCCTGGAGAAGCCTGTTTGCTAGCCTCCTACCTGCTGACTATGGCCCCTGGGTTATTTGGGGCATATTGTACTGTATATTGCTGCTACTGGCCCTTTTAACGGCATCTATGGACATATTGGGGCTTATGGACTGCTACCATAATGTACTGACCCTTTAAGAACTACTTTTGGGCATGGGGATTGTATAATACTGTCCCTAGCCCTTTAAATACTTTGGGAACAGATTGGTACTTTTGTATATGGCACTTCGGACACAGTCGAAGCTGTCGAAGCTGTCGAAGTTACCGAAGTTGTCGAAGTCGTCGAAGTCGTCGAAGTGGCCGGTATCGGACAAAGGACCACGTGGCGGCGGCCATTTTAACTTCGAACACTGCCGACCCTTAACATCAACTCCACTTCGACACTTCGACTAAAGTACAGGCACACTTCGAATGGGACTTAGCCGTTTTTATGCCAGGAATTGACCCTGTTTTGGGCAAGAAAATGTGCTTGCGGTCGGTCATAAAAGTACTTCCGTGTAACTTTTGATCCACTGGAGGGATTTGCCTGAATTTTGGAAGTGTTTATGTTTAAAGTATGCTGAGTCTGAATATGTGATTTGTATGTGAATGTGATGTATGGTTTTGAAGTTACAGATATTGTGTAAAAGTTATGTTTTAAACTGTATAATAAGTGGATTATCTCTCAGGCTAAGGGGAGGGGATGTGTGGGTTGTACCATATCTCGGATTGGTTATTTTATGCCTCCCCCTGGGTGTGGCCTGTATGTGTGAGATGGAAATAAAAGCCAGGCTGGATGAGCCAGTCCAGAGTTCCTGTTTTACCCTCAAAGTGAAGTGTCGTCTCATTATTGGGGGAAGGATTTATTGCATGCTGTTCCAGTTTGACTGCTAGGAGTGCAAACCTATTTGTATGGTTCCTATTCAACTGTCTACAGCATTCAGAGGCTTGAGAGGATTCATATGCTTCTCTGATTCGGTGATTGTGGTGTCTGCCAGAGTGCTTGGAGGCCTCAGGAAGCGCTAGGAGCATCCATTAACGGAGGTACCAAGTCGGGGTGCCAGGCGATCCGTTTCATTGGTGGCAGCGGTGGGATGGCGTCCTAGTGCGAGGTAAAGCAGCTCAGAGACACTGTTTGGATTTACAAATTGAGGGCAACGCTAGCAGTCGTGCAGCGCCCCTGGGAGCAGACAAGTATGGAAGGTTCTGGCTCTGGAGATGATTGGTTGGCCGAGGTGAGGCAGCGAGTGGCCGAGTATGGGGATGATATACCCATGGAGACACGCCGGGTGATCTGGAACCAGGTCATGGCCGAGCGAAACACAAGGCTGGACCGAGAATTCCGGCTGGCGAAAGAGAGGAAGTATGCTCAGCAGCAGGAGCGTTACAGCAGCCGAGTAGAGGCTGCATCCGAGGAGGTTAGCCGTCTTTCCCTGAGGCGGCGGGAGGAACCCGAAGTGGGGGTCCTCATAGACTGGTCCTGTGAGGAACCACAACAGGCAGGTAGAGATGGGACCAAGGTCTCTCCACCGGGCCCACCGGGATGCTGGGCAGCCGGCCCAGATCCCCAGCAGCAGCCAGAGTTGCCAGGTGGGGAAGCAGGTGGCCCTTACTCACAAATGTTGAGGGGCCTCACGGATTGGTCCTGGGAAGACCCACAGATGGCAGGTGGAGATGGGACTGCGGTCTCTCTACCGACCCTACAGGGATGCTGGGCAGTCGGCCCAGATCCCCAGCGGCAGTGTGCGTTACAGGGAGCTGAAGGTGCCGTTCTTGCTCCCCAGCGGCAGTCTACGGTGCAGGGAGAGGAGCCTGTTATCCCCTCTCCCCAGCGGCTGAAGGTGTGTAAGGGAGAGGAGTTTGTTATTCCCTCTCCCCAGCGGCAGCACAGCTCACCAAGGGGAGTCAGTAAGCCCCTCACCAGCGCAGATGGGACCGTGGTCTCTGCGCCCTGCCTACAGGGAGTACAGAGGGTCAGCCCTGCTCCCCAGCGGCTGAAAGTGTGTAAGGGAGAGGAGTTTGTTATCCCCTCTCCCCAGCGGCAGCTTAGCACACCAAGGGTAGACAGTAAGCCCCACACCAGCGCAGATGGGGACGTGGTCTCTGCGCCCAAGTTACAGGGAGCGGAAGGGGCCGTCCCCCCTCCCCAGCGGCAGTGTGATTTGTTGGGAATTGGGAGCCCAGTCTCCATTCCCCAGCGGCAGGACTCTGTGCTGGGAGGAGAGACAGTCGGTCTCCCTCCGCAGAGACTGGTAGTGTGTATGGGAGAGGAGATTGTTACCACCTCTCCCCAGCGGCAGATTATTAATGTGCAGGGAGTAGAGAGCCCAGTCTCCATTCCCCAGCGGCAGAGTGTTCTAATGGGAGAGGAGCTGGTTACCACCTCTCCCCAGCGGCATTTTAATGTACCAAGGGGAGACTGTAAGCCCCACACCTGTGCAGATGGGACAGTGGTCTCTGCACTTCCAGCACAGGGGGTAGGGACGGTTGGTCCTGCCCCCCCACGACAGGGCTGTTTAGCCAAAGGGGAGACAGTCTGTCTCCAGCAGCAGAGCGGTGTATCTAAAGGGGAGACAGTCGGTCTCCAGCAGCAGAGCTGTGCATCTAAAGGGGAGACAGTCGGTCTCCAGCAAGGCTCCAACCAGACTACTCCCGGGGTAGTGCTGGCACCAGGGCAGAGTACCGCTGGGCTCTGCCCACTCAGCAACCCACCAAAACAGCCTACCAGTCCCCCACACAGCCATGGTGAGGCACCTGGACCTGGACAAGTTTTTCTCTTACTCAGGTGTAGTAACCATTTATTGTGGGTGGGCTGTACTGCTGTTTCTGTTTTGTGGGTGGGCTGCTGGACTAACAAGGGCACTGACCGGCAAGAGGTCAGGTACCCTGTTAGTCTGTTTGGAAAAGGGGAGAAATGTGGCGAAACCAACCTCACCACTGGGCCCTGGAGAAGCCTGTTTGCTAGCCTCCTACCTGCTGACTATGGCCCCTGGGTTATTTGGGGCATATTGTACTGTATATTGCTGCTACTGGCCCTTTTAACAGCATCTATGGACATATTGGGGCTTATGGACTGCTACCATAATGTACTGACCCTTTAAGAACTACTTTTGGGCATGGGGATTGTATAATACTGTCCCTAGCCCTTTAAATACTTTGGGGACAGATTGGTACTTTTGTATATGGCACTTCGGACACAGTCGAAGCTGTCGAAGCTGTCGAAGCTGTCGAAGTTACCGAAGTTGTCGAAGTCGTCGAAGTGGCCGGTATCGGACAAAGGACCACGTGGCGGCGGCCATTTTAACTTCGAACACTGCCGACCCTTAACATCAACTCCACTTCGACACTTCGACTAAAGTACAGGCACACTTCGAATGGGACTTAGCCGTTTTTATGCCAGGAATTGACCGACCGCACAGCCCAAATCTATGGAACTGTTTTGGGCAAGAAAATGTGCTTGCGGTCGGTCATAAAAGTACTTCCGTGTAACTTTTGATCCACTGGAGGGATTTGCCAGAATTTTGGAAGTGTTTATGTTTAAAGTATGCTGAGTCTGAATATGTGATTTGTATGTGAATGTGATGTATGGTTTTGAAGTTACAGATATTGTGTAAAAGTTATGTTTTAAACTGTATAATAAGTGGATTATCTCTCAGGCTAAGGGGAGGGGATGTGTGGGTTGTACCATATCTCGGATTGGTTATTTTATGCCTCCCCCTGGGTGTGGCCTGTATGTGTGAGATGGAAATAAAAGCCAGGCTGGATGAGCCAGTCCAGAGTTCCTGTTTTACCCTCAAAGTGAAGTGTCGTCTCATTATTGGGGGAAGGATTTATTGCATGCTGTTCCAGTTTGACTGCTAGGAGTGCAAACCTATTCGTATGGTTCCTATTCAACTGTCTACAGCATTCAGAGGCTTGAGAGGATTCATATGCTTCTCTGATTCGGTGATTGTGGTGTCTGCCAGAGTGCTTGGAGGCCTCAGGAAGCGCTAGGAGCATCCATTAACGGAGGTACCGATCCGTTACATCCGAAATTAGTCCGAATACATATTCGGACCAAAACGAATTGCACATGTCTAATGGCTATGGGGCGACTTGCTTAGGGACATCAGGGCCGATGGTGTGCTCATTGCGTAGGTTTGTGTTGCTCTGTATGTCTCTACCAAAGACATATTGTTATGATGTTGACTGTTTTGTTATGTAAATGTTTATTGCTTACAAATACAGGGAGTGCAGAATTATTAGGCAAATGAGTATTTTGACCACATCATCCTCTTTATGCATGTTGTCTTACTCCAAGCTGTATAGGCTCGAAAGCCTACTACCAATCAAGCATATTAGGTGATGTGCATCTCTGTAATGAGAAGGGGTTTCTGTTTCCTGTAACCGGCCGGACTGACAGGAAGTGCACACTCAGTGTGCACCTTCCCATCACTCCGGCCGGGCACCGCGGACCGGAGAGCAGCTCGGCCACGCTACAGGGGAGGGGGTAAGAAAAAGAGGGGAGGGGGTAAGAAGAGGGGGGGGAGTAAGAAGAGGGGAGGGGAGGGGGAGAGAATAAGAGGTGGGGAGGGGGAGAGAATAAGAGGTGGGGAGGGGGAGAGAATAAGAGGAGGGGGGAGAGTAAGAAGAGGGGAGGGGGGAGAGTAAGAAGAGGGGAGGGGGGAGAGTAAGAAGAGGGAGGGGGGAGAGTAAGAAGAGGGGAGGGGGGAGTAAGAAGAGGGGAGGGGGAGTAAGAAGAGGGTAGGGCGAGAGAATAAGAGGAGGGGAGGGGAGGGGGAGAGAATAAGGGGAGGGGGAGAGAATAAGAGAAGGGGAGGGGGAGAGAATAAGAGGAGGGGAGGGGGGAGAGTAAGAAGAGGGGGGGAGAGTAAGGGGAGGGGAGGGGGAGAGAATAAGAGGAGGGGGGATAGTAAGAAGAGGGGAGGGGGAGAGTAAGAAGAGGGGAGGGGGGAGAGTAAGAAGAGGGGAGGGGGGAGAGTAAGAAGAGGGGAGGGGGGAGTAAGAAGAGGGGAGGGGGGGAGAGTAAGAAGAGGGGAGGGGGAGAGTAAGAAGAGGGGAGGAGGGAATAAGAAGAGGGGGAGAGAATAAGAGGAGGGGAGGGGGGAGAGAATAAGAGGAGGGGAGGGGGGAGAGTAAGAATAGAGGGGGAGAGTAAGGGGAGGGGAGGGGGAGAGAATAAGAGGAGGGGAGGGGGAGAGTAAGAAGAGGGGGGGAGAGTAAGAAGAGGTGGGGGAGAGTAAGAAGAGGGGAGGGGGGAGAGTAAGAGGAGGGGAGGGGGGAGAGTAAGAGGAGGGGAGGGGGGAGAGTAAGAGGAGAGGAGGGGGAGAGTAAGAAGGAGGGGGGAGTAAGAAGGAGGGGGGAGTAAAAGGGGAGGGGGGAGAGTAAGAAGATGGGAGAGGGGAGTAGGAAGAGGGGAGGGGAATAAGAAGAGGGGAGGGGGGAGTAAGAGGGGAGTAAGAAGGGGGGGAGTAAGAAGTGGGGGAGAGTAAGAAGAGGGGAGGGGGGAGTAAGAAGAGGGGAGGGGAGTAAGAAGAGGGGAGGGGGGAGTAAGAGGGGAGGGGGGGAGTAAGAGGGAGGGGGGAGTAAGAAGAGGGGAGGGGGGAGTAAGAGGGGAGAGGGGAGTAAGAGGGGAGGGGGGAGTAAGCGGAGGGGGAAGTAAGAAGAGGGGCGGAGTAAGAAGAGGCGAGGGGGAGAGTAAGAAGAAGGGGGGAGTAAGAAGAGGGGAGGGAGTAAGAAGAGGGCAGGGGGATAATAAGAGGGGGGAGTAAGAGGGGAGTAAGAGGAGGGGGGAGTAAGAAGAGAGGAGGGGGAGTGAGGGGGGAGTGTAAGAAGGAGGGGAGAAAAGAAAAAAGGGGGGAAGAAAAGGGAGGGGAGTAAGAAGAGGGGGAGTGAGAGTAAGAAGGAGGGGAGATAAGAAAAAGAGGGGGGTAAGAAGAAGAAGGGGGGAGTAAGAAAAAGAGGGGGAAGTAAGAAGAAGAAGAGGAGGGAGGAAGAAAAAGGGGGGAGTAAGAAGAAGAAGAGGAGGGAGCAAGAAAAAGAGGGGGGAGTAAGAATAAGAAGAGTGGAGAGTAAGACGAAGAAGGGGTAAGAAGAAGAAGGGGGAAGTAAGAAGGAGGGGAGATAAGAAAAAGAGGGGGTAAGAAGAAGAAGGGGGGAGTAAGAAGAGCAAGAGTGGGGAGTAATTAGAAGAAGGGGGTAAGAAGAAGGGGGGTAAGAAGAAGAAGGGGGAGTAAGAAGAAGAGGGGGAAGTAAGAAGAAGAAGGGTGAGTAAGAAGAAGATGGGGAGTAAGAAGAAGAGGGGGGAGTAAGAAGAAGAAGGTGGTAAGAAGAAGAAGGGGGTAAGAAGAAGAAGGGGGTAAGAAGAAGGGAGGAGTGAGAAGAACACAGGGAGGGTGGAGGGGGGGTGAGAAGAGCACAGGGAGGGTGGGTGAGTGTGAGACGAGACCGCTAGGGGAGGGTGGGGGTGAGGAGAGACCACTAAGGGGCAGGGGAGAGCTCTAAGGGACAGAAGGGACAGCTCTATAGGACAGGGGGCAAGACAGGGAGCTCTTTCACACTACGCGCGCGCGCACACACACACACACACACAATGCATCCCTATACATACACAGAAACACACAATGCATCCCTATACATACACAGAAACACAACATGCTTCCCTTACACACAGAGAAACACACAATGCATCCATTTCACACACACACACAATACAACCCTTACACACAAAGACAATGCATCATTTGCATACATACACATAAACATACAATGCAAACCCTTACACACACATGCAAACACACACACTGTTTTTCTTACATACACACAGAAACACAATGCATCTCTTACACTCAATGCAAACACATACAGACACACACCTTGCATCCCTTATGCATACAAACACAGATTCACACAATGCATCCCTTACACACAACCAGAAACACATAATACATCCCTTATACACAAATACACACTGCTTCCACTACACACAAACACACTGCATCACCGGCACAAACTGGTATCCCTATACACTACATACCATAAGCACACATATTAGATCCTCTACAATAACTCATAACACATCCCCTACACACTCCACTCCCTGTGAGCGAACTCATGGGTGGATGGAACATATAAGTGGACTTATGAGTGGGCCTTATGGGCATACCCACCGTCAGGCCCTGGGGCCCAGACCTTGAGCTGTGTAAGAGGCCCCCAAAAAATGGAGCTTCTTCCAATTCTCCCAGAACATTGAATTTTGTGACCACAGTTGCAAACAGCCTCCAGAGATCCTGTTCTACACCAGACCAGTGGAGCCAAACTGCAGCCCATCATCATCCTCATCTAATTGTAAGTAGGCAATCTAGTATATTATTAGTGACACTAATCTATAATTTACCTCACATTAAAGGGACACTATAGCTTAATGAAGTGGTTCTGGTGTCTATAGCTGGTCCCTGCAGGCTTTTTAATGTAAACACACACTGTGTGCAGCACTGGCGTTAGTTCATATGGCAGATCATATGGGTGGGGCATTTTGATGTCACATGGGGGGGCGGCGGCAAATTTATATTTTGTCTAGGGTGGCAAAAATCCTTGCACCGGCTCTGATCCTGGGCAGGTGCACCAGTCTACTGGTGACCCTCAGGAGTGGAGTGCACTGATTGCACTGCACTCTCCTCCTGCCCAGACCCGTCTTGACCACAGTGTAAGTGCCCTCTGCCCTCTGCCCCTAATTTACAGTGGGTCACACTCACAACAAGCAGTGCCTGGAGCCCTATGCAGAGATGGAAACAAAGAGGTTCTGCGGCAGCTGGCCGTCCTGCAAGCATTACATTAAACAGCTGTTCCCCATGCAGCCACAGGTGGCGTTGTGCTGGGAGACTGTGATTACTCTTCACTTCCTCCCAGCCTACAGAGCAGCGCATGGGGGAGAGAGAGGAGGAGGCATGATTTAATCTTACAATAAATCCTCTAAGCAAACCTTTTGGGGGGGGATCAGCTCTGTTTCCACAGTTTATTGGTGTTTACTCTGATGTCTGTATTAATATTGAGGGATGTCTAAGTAGTAACGTCAGTGTGTGTCAGCAGGGCCAGCCGTTGGGGTGGGCAAGCTGTGCGGTCACGCAGGGTGCCATGACAACAGAGGCACCCGGCGGCCAACACAGCTCGCAAGTTGGATACACCAGCATATTTAATTTAAACGATTCGCTGGTGGTCCACTGGTGCGCACCAGCAGTAGGTGCAGTCAGATCATATCCTCTCCCTCGTGGTTCCGGCGCTCAGTTAATGAGTCAGAGCACAGGCTCAGAGATTCTCAGCCTGTGCTCTGACAACATTGAAAGTCAGAGCCGTGAAGGAGCGGGTATGGCAAAGAGCTACTGATTAGCATAACATCAATATCCGTTATAAAACCAGGAAAAGGTGGGCACGGAAGGTGAACTGATTTGGTGGCGCAATGGGCCACTTGACTGGTTTTGCCCCCAGGCCTAAGGCTGCCAGCCCTCCCCTGGCGACCAGGCATCTTTTTACACTTTTGTGGTGTTTGTGTTTAGCTGTAATTTTCCGCTCTCTCATTTACTGTTCCCATACAAATTATATATTGTTTTTTTCAGGACAAAAGGGGCTTTCTTTACATACCATTATTTATATAATCTCATGTAATTTAATTTTTAAAAAATGAAAAAATATGATGAAAAATTGAAAAAAATACATGTTTTTTACTTTTATGTGAAAAATCTTTTACTCATCTACAAAAGCGAATGAAAAAAACTGCTAAATAGATTCAAAATGTTGTCCTGAGTTTAAAAATACCCAGTGTTTACATTCTTTTTGCTATTTTTTTGCATGTTATAGGGCTATAAGTACAAGTAGGATATTGCGGTTTCAAAACATACATTTTTAAAATGTATCAATAGTGACATTGTAACATTATTATCTGTCATAAATCGCCGAATAACACCCCACATGTACATATTTTTTTGAAAGTAGACAACCCAGGGTATTCAATATGGGGTATGTCCAGACTTTTTTAGTAGCCACTTAGTCGCAAACACTGGCCAAAGTTAGCGTTCATATTTGTTTGTGTGTGAAAAAAGTAAAAAACTAAATTGAACGCTAATTTTGGCCAGTGTTTGTGACTAAGTGGTTACTAAAAAAGACTGGACATACCCCAATTTGCAATACCTTGGGTTGTCTTCTTTTGCAAATGGTATGCCATCATGGGGGTAATTCTCATTCCTGGGCTACCATACGCTCTCAAATGTAAAAATATTTGACCCATTTATTTGACCCTGTAACTTTCAAAAACGCTATAAAACCTGCAAATGGGAGGTACTGTTATACTCAGGAGACTTTGCTGAACACAAATATTAGTGTTTCAAAACTGGAAAATGTATCACAACAATTATATCATCAGTAAAAGTGCTGTTTGTGTGTGAAAAATGCAAAAAAAGTCACTTTCACTGACAATATCATCGCTGTGATATGTTTTACTGTTTTGAATCACTAATATTTGTGTTCAGCGAAGTCTCCCGAGTAAAACAGTACCCCCCATGTACAGGTTTTATGGTGTCGTAGAATGTTACAGGGTAAAATACAGTGATAGCAAATTAAATTCTCTGGACTTTCGGCCTGGGTTAGCAGGCAGGTCCCTTAAATTGCAATCAATAAAATAACTTAATTATGTAAAAATATTACATAAATACGCACGTAGAATTTAAATATATATGCATATTTATATATTTGAAGTCTACGTGTATATTTATATAATTATTTATGTAATTTTGTATATGGACATATGAATAGTTCATATTCGTTTTATTTATTTATATATACATAGATATATATACAATTTCATTCTAAGTGTATTTTGATATAAATATATATATATTAATATCAAAATACAGTTAGAATAAAATTTCGTATAGATATATAATTTTTATTTAATTTTTATTATTATTTTTACATGTTTAATTTAATTTAAATTACTTATTATTTGTATTTTATAATAATATATATACAATATATATAGTTATTATATATATTATATATATACGTGTGTAATTTAATTATAAGTGTATTTTTATATTAATATATGTACATATTAATATAAAAATACACTTACTATGACATTATATATATATGATATATAGACGTATATAGACAAATGATATATCATTTATATATATACACATTTATAATTATTATTTTTTTATTAACTTTAACTTCATTTTTATTTCTGATTTTACACTAGCAGGGAGACTGCCTGTCAGCACAGACAGTCCCTCTGCAGGCAGACACATGGACACCTATTGTGACCATGTGGTCGCCCTGTTGAGCGATCACATGGTCACAGGGGTCCTAATCTGCCATGGGGAGACTGTCTGGGCTGCAGGCAGTCTCCCCACAATGGGAGCACCGCCGGGGGAACGACGGCGATCGGGTAAGTAAATCTTAAAGTTAGGACGGTTCAGGACCGTCAGCGGTCGGCAATGGAAAAATGCCGATGACGGTCCTGAACCGTCCTGCATCCTTAAGGGGTTAATCAAGCTGTGGATTTATTTGACCCATATAACATCAGTGTTCATGTCTTTTTGGGTAGATGATGGGTGATTTTTATTCCACCAGCCCATATGGTGACGATGCGCCTGTCATGTTTTTGTTTAGCTTTAAAGCCATACTTGAAAAAATTACTCTATAACTTTGAAATAGTAATTGGAATTTTAGATATACTGGACATTTTATCAATCTGGACTAAGTAAATATATTTTGAGTTATTTGTTAAATGCAGTAAAAATGTGTTCTTTTAAAAAAAAAATGCTTTCCACTTATTCAAATTTTATTCATATTTTCATTGTAGGGCAGTGGCCACGGACTCCCCTGCTCCTCCTCTGCCCCGGGTGTATATATATATATATATATACACAGATATATATATATATATATATATATATATATATATATATATACACACACTTCTCAAAAAAATAAAGGGAACACAAAAATAACACATCCTAGATCTGAATGAATTAAATATTCTTCTGAAATACTTTGTTCTTTACATAGTTGAATGTGCTGACAACAAAATCGCACAAAAATAAAAAAATGGAAATCAAATTTTTCAACCCATGGAGGTCTGGATTTGGAGTCACACTCAAAATTAAAGGAGAAAAACACAATACAGGCTGATCCAGCTTTGATGTAATGTCCTTAAAACAGTCAAAATGAGGCTCAGTAGTGTGTGTGGCCTCCACATGCCTGTATGACCTCCCTACAACTCCTGTGCATGCTCCTGATAAGGTGGCGGATGGTCTCCTGAGGGATCTCCTCCCAGACCTGGACTAAAGCATCTGCCAACTCCTGGACAGTCTGTGGTGCAACGTGACGTGGTGGATGGAGTGAGACATGATGTCCCAGATGTGCTCAATTGGATTCAGGTCTGGGGAACGGGCGGGCCAGTCCATAGCATCAATGCCTTCGTCTTGCAGGAACTGCTGACACACTCCAGCCACATGAGGTCTAGCATTGTCTTGCATTAGGAGGAACCCAGGGCCAACCGCACCAGCATATGGTCTCACAAGGGGTCTGAGGATCTCATCTTGGTACCTAATGGCAGTCAGGCTACCTCTGGCGAGCACATGGAGGGCTGTGCGGCCCCCCAAAGAAATGCCACCCTACACCATTACTGACCCACTGCCAAACCAGTCATGCTGGAGGATTTTGCAGGCAGCAGAACATTCTCCATGGCGTCTCCAGACTCTGTCACATCTGTCACATGTGCTCAGTGTGAACCTGCTTTCATCTGTGAAGAGCACAGGGCGCCAGTGGCAAATTTGCCAATCTTGGTGTTCTCTGGGATATGCCAAACGTCCTGCTGTAAGCACAACCCCCACCTGTGAACGTCGGGCCCTCATACCACCCTCATGGAGTCTGTTTCTGACCATTTATGCAGACATATGCACATTTGTGGTCTGCTGGAGGTCATTTTGCAGGGCTCTGGTAGTGCTCCTCCTGTTCCTCAATGCAGAAAGGCGGAGGTAGCGGTCCTGCTGCTGGGTTGTTGCCCTCCTACAGCCTCCTCCACGTCTCCTGATGTACTGGCCTGTCTCCTAGTAGCTGTTACGCTACTAGGGGTGATTTGGGTTGGAACTCAACCGCAGCTTGTAAACTCCCTAATTACAATAGTGAAGAAATGGTGAATCCTTAAGTATCAATACTGTAGCTTTAAGAAAAGAGAGAATCACTGGTAATTTGATTCAACCGAAGTTTTAATAAGTGTTAAACTTAAATGAATTGCATTTAGGCAATAATCCAATAAGAAGAAGTTCAAGTAATCTACAACACAAAGTTCATTATTACGTATTTCTTCAGAGATGCATTAAGCAACATTAGTTCATGAGAATAATCTTCAATAGGAACAATAATCAAGTAGCTAAGAATATTTGAAAAGCAAGAACAGTTCATAGTGAATAAGCATGATGGGAGTTGTCCTTCATGAGATTAGTAACTTGTAGCAATGTAGATTTGAGTAAGCAAGCAATAGTTCATTAATAAATGATATTGCTGACAAATAGCTGAAAGATATACTTAAGGTTCATATGGGTAGTCCTCCAATAGTCCAGACATATGGTCCACTTGTAAAGTAGCAAAGTATCCGTTCTCCAGTAATCCTTTATGGCATGCAGCAATCCTTGCATTTGCTCAAAGGCTGGAAGGGCTTGTCTGAGCTTGTGGAGAGGTAAGTCTGGTGGAAGCAGTTCCCAGTAGCTGAGCCTGTGGAGCCCACAGAGGCAGCTCACACGTTAGCTCAAACAATCAATCACCAAGCACCCTCCCTCTGGCCCAGTCTCCCTAAATACTGTCAGAGCTGTGTCAGAGGGGGGCGGGGTCCGGCTCCTCACAGCTGAGTGCCAAACCTGGAAGTGTTACTCCATGACAGTAGCGCCTCCATGCTCTGGACACTACGCTGACAGACACAGCAAACCTTCTTGCCACAGCGCGCATTAATGTGCCATCCTGGATGAGCAGCACTACCTGAGCCACTTGTGTGGGTTGTAGACTCCATCTCATGCTACCACTAGAGTGAAAGCACCACCAGCATTCAAAAGTGACCAAAACATCGTCAGGAAGCATAGGAACTGAGAAGGGGTCTGTGGTCACCACCTGCAGAACCACTCCTTTATTGGGGGTGTCTTGCTATTTGCCTATAATTTCCACCTGTTGTCTATCCCATTTACATAACAGCATGTGAAATTGATTGTCAGTTTGATTTCACAGAAGTGTGATTGACTTGGAGTTACATAGTGTTGTTTAAGTGTTCCCTTGATTTTTTTGAGCAGTTTATTTATATATATATATATAGTGCACATGCACTCACTGACACACATGCAGATACACAGATATAAGCACTGACACACATGCAAATGCACAGACACACATATACAAACACTGACATACATACAAACGCACACAAAATCACAGATACAAATTCTGACACAGAAACAAACACTGACACACATGCAGCTGCACAGGCACAGATACAAACACTGACATACATGTAGATACACAGACACACACTTACGTGCATGTAGATACATAGACACACAGATACAAACACTGATGCACATCCATACTGCACAATAATACTCCTACCACCATGACCACTTCAAATCACTGAAGTGGTGATGGTGGCTGAAGTAAACCTTTAAATCAAGGCAAGATGGAGTAACCCTTTAACTCAATTATAAGATAAACACATGTTAAACTCTTGCAGATAAGTTAGACACATGCAGACTTGTGTAGGAGACAATGTAGGCAGAAGAGCACTACCTCTACTATTGTGGATTTGCAAGTTCTGGGAACAATGTAAGAGACCTACTTGTGGAAGGCATTTGCCGCTAATTAAAACATGTATACTGAGAGAAATGACACAGCTCAAAGAACCTCAAATTTCTAAATATTGGCCTCTGGTTAAATATTTTTGAATAAACCTTTAAAACAATTTCATCTTTTTGGATAAACTTTTCAAATGTTTTACAATTTTGAAAGATATTTTAATAGTTTGATATTTTTTTAATTTTTTTTTTATATTCTTTATTTTTCAGTGCAGAGCATAAGCAATACATTGGTAAACAGTAATTAGAAAATATGCAGTACAAGTATGGGATGATTGATATTGGGTCTTTGCACCGTTTTTATATTTTTGACAGGCTATGCCTAGATAGATTTGTGGGTTAACCTTCTAATAGAGGGTGATCAAGTGTGTGGTTTTCTCACACTGTTCCTAGGGGTTAATGTCTCACTATGCTGAGGGTACAGTTAGGAGCTACTTATCTGGAGACACTGCATGTGTGTTTGTGTGGTATTGTGAGGTGAGGTTGCGCTGAATGCATAGAGGAGTGTGAGCTCTTATGTTTGATGTCTGTTGTGGAGGCTGAGTGAGTGCAGTTATTCTTTGTTGCAGCTTGTCTAGGTCTATGCTTTGAGTGCGGTTACTCCTGATCGAGGGAATAGCCGGGGGGGTGGAGGGGAGGGTTCCTAATTTGCCTTTGAGTTTGTGTGGGGGGAGTATCGGTCCCTGGTTTGGATGTGTTGGTGCCATGTGGGTGTCTCCTACCTTGGGTTGTGTGTTTTTGAGCCATGCTGCTAGTGTCATTTCCTACCAGTTGTGGTGAGCAAAATTATAAGGGAAAGGGAGAGAAAAGGAGAACACAAAGGAAAGTATTAATGATATGGAACTGAACATATAGTCTCTTGGAAGACTTGGGAACATTGTGCAGGGCGAGTGGGCCTCTGGCAGGGTTTCCATTGCCCTATGTCGGGTCAGTTCTTGCGTGTGTTCCTGGTTCAGCTGCTTGGGTGCTCTTGGACCTCGGGACGTGTTCAGGGTCCCAAGTTGCAGTGGAGGGTCATGGGAGTGTGTTGGCCAGCAGGGGCGCCAGGCCCAGCGCTTTCAGTAATGAGGTTGTTTCTTCCATCGAGGTAAGTGTGTGTAGGCTTCCATTTTGGGTACCACCAGGGATCCGTTCATCACCCACCTGTAGCTTATATCTGCTGAGCAGAGTTGGCTTGTTACTGGAAGAAAGGCTTTGTGCCAAAGGAGGGTTGCTTTCGTTAAATCCTGGAAGAATGTTAGGGAAGCTTCTTTGAAGGCTAGAGCTGTTTTGTCTTTGAGTGCTGACATGAACTGAATTTTGTCATGCACCGTTAGATATCGGAGTATGACGTCTCGGGCCACATTAGTCGACGCCCTGGTGGGTCCAGGTAGGCAATAGATCCCTTCGACCATCAGTTTTTTGGCTACAGCATGAGGCAGGATGGAGGCCAGTAAGCGCCTGATATAGTGAGGTAATTCATCCATGGAGACTGCCGTAGGGATGCCCCTTATGTTTATATTAGTGTGACGATGACGTTCCTCCATGGCTGTCATCTGTGCGGACATAGCTCTTTCGTGGGACCAGACCTGCTGTACCGAGTTCTGGAGCTCTGACAGATGCGATTGTATGTCCGAGATGTCCCCTTCAGAGGCCTGCACTCGGTCTGTGATGGCTTTCATGTCATTTTTGATAGGAGCGCGTTCTACAGCTAGTATTTTGTGGAAGTCTGACAGTAATACCTTCAGGTTGTGTCTAGTAATAGTTTGATCATTTTAATGTATCACATTTTTTATATATTTTTTTTTATAATTTCACATTTTTTTAAAAAAATCATAAAAAATATTAAATCATTTGAGAAGTATATTTAAAAATATTAAATGAAGGCCCATGCTCCACAAATTGTGAAGTGCAAACAATCCACGTAACATACCAGTCTTTTGGTACTCAGATGCAAACAAGCAATATCAAAATGTGTTAAGGAATTCTGGAACTGTTTTTATATATTTTTTAATTAACTGAATTAATCAAATTAGATTGCTAAATCTTTCTACATCATGTTCTCCAAGTTCATACCAGGATTTGTTCACTTGCCACTAATTAGCTGAATGATATAGTGCTTTCCATGCAGGAGAAAGCTGCAAAAATGTATGGCAAACAATTTGTGGACAGACTGATGGTGTCCAAGCTACATAGCTTTCATTTCATAAAACCTATGGGATGAGTACAAAGAAGTAAGATTAATCCACCACCAATCGGAGCTGTTAGGGTCATTAAAGGGAAACTCCAGTGCCAGGAAAACAAACCCCTTCAGTCACTTACCTGAGACCCCGCCAATGTCCCTCGGCGGTGGTTTCTTCTCGCCGCCGCTCCTCCCAGTGATTCCATCAGCCCGTGGGCGAGACTGCCACTAGAGATGGAGTTGACCCTGCAAGGTAATTATTGCAGTTTGAAAAGAAGGGGAGCGGTCAAGGATAGGGGTTTAGTGTAACACCCTCATCCCATACCTAACCCACAAAAAAAGGTCACCTAAACTGGAAAAGTAGGGGATAACCCTAGGGAGTTTTATAAAAAAAACTGCAATAATTACACTTGCAGGGTTAAAGGACCACTCTAGGCACCCAGACCAGTTCAGCTTAATGAAGTGGTCTGGGTGCCAGGTCCCTCTAGGATTAACCCTTTTTATTATAAACATAGCAGTTTCAGAGAAACTGCTATGTTTATAATAGGGTTAATCCAGCCTCCAAATCCTCTAGTGCAGGGGTAGGCAACCTTTTAGCAGCACTGTGCCGATATCGGATTGTGATGTCCCGTAGCGTGCCGGTCCTATTTTTTTTTAAATGAGGTGTGTATGCTGCCGTATCCTGCTTGTGTTATTTTTACTGTAATTGCTTTGTATCGTTGTATTTGTGCGTATATGCAGTGCCGTCTTTAATATTGACTGGACCCTGGGCAAAGCATTTGTTTGGGGTCCCCTGGACCCTGTCCCCCGCAGTGGCGGACCTAAAGTAGAGCGGTGCAAGAATTTTTTTGGGCCTCCCTTTTGCACGAGTGATTAAAAGGTAGATCCCCATCTGTCGTGCAACTCCAGTAATGCATTGACAGCTGGGGCTCTACCATTTACCCATGTTTCCAGGTCTTAGCACTAAGCGTTTTTTGTGTGTTTGAATGTAAACAGGTTTTTGTATGGAATATGTTTGTATGTGGTGTTGGCGTGACTGCAAGCATGTATTTGTGTAGTGTTGGTTTTTGAATGCAGGGGTGTATTTACATATAATTTTGGTGTGTAACACAGACATGTGTTTGTACGTAGTGTTGAAATTTGAATGTAGGGGTGTATTTGTGTGTAGTGTTAGTGTGTGAATGCTGAGATGTATGCACATATACACGCACACAGAGATATATACACACAGAAACACACATACAGATATACTGACATACTGACACACACACACACAGATATACTGACACAGATTTACTGACACACACAGACATACTAACACACACACACACAGACATGCTGACACACACACAGATATGCTGACACACACACAGATATACTGACACACAAACATACTGACACATACACAGATATACTGACACACAGATATACTGACACACACACAGACAGACATACTGACACAGACATGCTGACACACACACACACTGACATACTGACACACACAGATATACCGACACACACATAGTGACACACACAGACATACTAACACACACACTGACAGACACAGACATACACACATACAGATATACTGACACACACACAAAAATTACACTTTTAAACCCACCCTCCAGTTTCCTACCTTTCCTGCTGGTGGCTGAAGGAGTTGGGGTCTGGCTCTCTCAGCCAGCCCCCCACCACTCTGCCTACTCTTCTTTCCCGCACGCTCCTCTCTTTGTGGGAGGAAGTGATGCACGGCCGTCACTTCCTCCCAGCCTGTTGCCAACAAGCAAGGGGCCCGCTCGCGCTGTTAAAGCGCCTCAGTGCGCCACCGGGACCCTGCTGACAGAAGCCCACCGTGTGGCCCTTTGTGCACGGGCCACCCGGTGGGCCTCCTTAGTGTGCGGATTACCGGCCGGGGGTTAGAAATAGTTGAGGCCAGCGGGGCTCACGGTGCAGCTGCCCAGTTCGCCCCACGTTAAAGACGGCCCTGCGTATATTAGCTATTATATTGTATATGTTCATGAGTAGTTTATGGTATTGTGTATGACACACATGACACATATGACACATATGACACGTGAGTTGTGTATGGGGGCTGCTTGTGGAATTGTGTGAATGGATATGTCACATTTTGTGTTTGGTAGAATGTGTGGGGGCTGTTTGAGGTATTGCATGTGAGAGACTGCATGTGGGGTTGTGTGCATGTATGTAGATTGTTAGTGGTGTTGCGTTTGTGCAGATTATGTGTATGTTTGTGTGTGGGCTGTCCGTACTATTTGTATGAGGGATTACACAGGAATGCAGGATTCTGCATTTCTGTGTATATCTGGCAGTCTGGGTGGCTTCCCTGGGTTCCAGTGGGGACCAGACCAGCCAGGTACATGTCAAGGACAGGAGCTGCAACAGCAACTGCAAGCTGCTCTACTACAGTGTGGATTCCTATTCACAAGTGCTGTGAGGAAGTGATCTGAGATCACTTCCTCTACGTGCTGCAATGCATATTTTTGAGGATTGTCCTTCACCACCTTTTCGGATTAGCAGATATCTGAAGTTTTACTGGGACTCTTGATAGGCCAGAGCCTATTTGTCTCTAGCAGCCTTGAGTGCCGTGCAAAGACACCTCGAGTGCCGTGCATGGCACTAGTGCCGTAGGTTGCCTACCTCTGCTCTAGTGGCTGTCTCACTGACAGCCGTTAGAGGCGCTTGCGTGATTCTCACTGTGAAAATCACAGTGAGAGCACGTAAGCGTCCATAGCAAAGCATTGTAAATGCTTTCCTATGAGACTGGCTGAATGCGTGCGCAGCTCTTGCCGCGCATGCGCATTCAGCCGAAAGGGAGGATCGGAGGCGGAGAGGAGGAGGAGAGCTCCCCGCCCGGCGCTGGAGAAAGAGGTAAGTTTAACCCCTTCCTCACACCAGAGCCCGGCGGTAGGGGGAACCAGGGAACCTGAGGGTGGGGGCACCCTCAGGGCACTATAGTGCCAGGAAAACAAGTATGTTTTCCTGGCTCTATAGTGGTCCTTTATGAGTAGTGGGAGTTGGCACCCAGACCACTCCAATGGGCAGAAGTGGTCTGGGTGCCTACAGTGTCCCTTTAAGTAATTATGCACCTAGCATCTTTTGTTTATCTATCCTTGCCTCACTACACACTTGTATTAGTTGTTTCTGCATAGTCTAACAACCTCTAGCTTTAAAAAAAAAAATTGAATATATGTCAGGAAGAAATTGTAATGATCTTGAAATTGGTGGTAATTGTCTTTACTCTAAATTATTGTAATTTGATTTGTGTTTGACCCTATATAAAGAATTTGGAAAATAAAATTGTAAATGTCTGCATGTAGCAAATATGGTAACTCATGACTCATCATACCATATTACTATTCCCACTGCTTAGGTGTCCAGGCTTTGTTTCTTCCATGCCACGCTATATGTCTTTGTGCGTTGGCCATGAATAAATGCAGTTTCTGAATCGGAGTCCTGAAAGAAATTCCTGCTTTAGAAGCTTCTGACCTCCAGTGCTCTTTTAAATGGCATTGTAATCATGTTGTGCTCTTGTGAATGCAGTGCCATTATATTGTCGCTGTAAGGACACTCAACATTTTTAACTTACTTTTCTGATGGGAGTTATTTTAAATGGATGCTAGAAGAGAGCTGCATTCTTCTGTGAAAATTACTCATTCTCTCTCTCTCTCCCTCTTATAAGTAATTGTCTACATTTTTTTTAAGGAACTGGCTAAATAATGCATAAGGCTATGTAATAAGTATTACCAGTGTAAAATGAGATTCAGAATAGAGGGAGGTCCAGGCTTCCTTCACAGCTTTCACAGTAGTCCAATCTTTCAGACTATATATAAACATACTATTTTTTCACACATATTGCCTTTATCACCTCCTTTACTAACTTGTCATTATTTGTTACCCTGCTCTTCGTAACACTGCATTACCTCCCTCTCTGTCTTTTTCCACTTATCCATCTGTGGTACCTGCTTTTGTTGATGTTCCCCACTTTTCCTGTACCCACCAGATTCCACATTAATACAGTATAATATGACTCATCTTTTCCATGCATTTTAAGTACTGAATCACTGATTAGACAAAGCTTAGACAAAAGCTTGGAGACATCTACCGTAGTTAAACATAAACATTGTATTTGCATTTTTTACTATTTTTGGTTTCACTGACTGGCATTACTTGCAGCATTGGTCTATATGGACAATAATAAAAACAGCTTAACTTTGCAGCCACAATCTTAAAAACTGTGTTTTTTTATGAAATATCCATCATGGGGGTGGGTTGCAATTATTGACGCTTAAAAAATACAAATAGTTTTGTTTACATATGGAGCAGGGTTTTAAAACTGAAACTTGGAGAAGAACTGGATTAGTAGAATGTATTCATAAAAAAAACTTCCAAATGATTCATTGCTAAATGAAATTCAGCAGAATGGCATCTCCGTTAAATGTCTGCTTGCCAATACAAGAATTTTGCCAGCAAAATAGAGAAACTAGAGTACATCAGCAAGTAATGAGCAATATTAACTCACTAGTGTTGCAGAAACACAGTTTAATGATACTCATTATTTGGCATAACTGGTTATTTATTTTTATTATACCGGGTAAATTTAAAATGTGAAACACCATATCATTTATCAAATATGATTTAATATGGGATTAAAATAATTTTTATTTTTACTGGAAACAGTTAGATGTGATATCTACCCAACTACACAAACCCCACCACTTTCATGCAGGCACGTGACTTGCTTCAGTAGGTGAAAGGGATTCAAATCACTATTCCCTCAGAGCACCACCCACAGGTTGCCACCACCAAAAATGTTTTAAGCAGGAAGTAGATTTAAAGGATTACTCGAGCTGTTATAACCACTACATCCAGCTGTAGGGGTAATGATGGTAGGAGTACTTTGGCCCCTAATGGGGCAAACTGTTTTGTAAATGTGAACATGCAGATCCCAAGCACCATGATCACTTTAAAATCCTTTAAAAATCCACAAAACACAGTTTAGCAGAAATTCCTTTGAAAACAGTATTATTTTATAAGTCTCTTTGGTAGCGTTATTCTTATATCAGACATATTTTCGACCTTGAAGTTATTAAAGCTTTCCCAAAGACTGTTGGATCAGACCTCTTGTAAGACAGAAGAGAAATCTTTGAAAAAGGTTTCTGCCACCTAGCAACGGCCTTCTTGGGGTGGAGGAGTGGAGAAGAGGCCGAACTCACTGTCTCCTACCTCCTCAGAAGCTGCAAAGTGGTGGTTGAGTTCCTTGTTCCTCCATTGACATTTTAACCTGTGTGTGTCACCTTGGGTGTCTGTAACATTCAAGAGTATGTAAACTTTTGATCGGGGCCATTTGGGTGATTTCTGTTATCATTATGATTTAAAAAAGAGCCAAACAACTATGTCACAATAAATGGCTTCATATGATCACTATCCTTCAATAAAATACATTTTTTTTCAAGATCAATGCCAACATTTCAGAACGTCTTCCAGGATATGCAAACTCATTGACAGCCTATCTGATAAGGTTTGGTAATAAATATTACCGGGCTTCACAGATCAGTTGTAAAATTTCTTTACACAATATTCAAGGAACACTGAATCATGACGACTGGAATGACACCCAATATGCCAGAATGTTTGACATAGTGTTTTCCATCCATATTTAATCTGCTGATGATGTGTCCCATAGCATTATGTACTACATAGGTTGTGGTGAAACCAAACATGATCATTTGAAACTCCCCAGTTCCCCACTGGTTTATGTGGATTAAAAATGTACTGTGTGTGTCAGTTTCAGTATGCATCATCTGCCCAGGTTAACATCCAAATGAGCACAAAAAGGTATAATGTTTCAGACCTCATCCTGCATTTCTGGTCCTTTTGTACTACAACCACTGTTTTAAAAGGTACTCCATTGCTAAGAGTGTCTGAGTAGGCAAATTTGCATGTTGAGCTGAGGGTTCTTGAAAAAAAAAATATGGAACATGAGTTCTCAGAATTAGTGGATTTTTCTCAAGATCCTCTTAAATATATGTATATATATGATGCACAACAGAACATTAAAAAATGTACATAAATCAGTTTTTGGTTTGTTTTTTTCACCATGTTTGGTCTCACCCCAATCAGTAATTAGCTATATGCTGACAGAATAGTATTACGCTAATCAGACCTAAAAGGTTGCAACTGTACAGTCCATAGCTGCTCCTTGGCCCTTTTGGAATACAACCCAGCACCAATGTTTGGTGAGTAATCGGCACCAGAACATTTCAAATGTTCAGAGAGAGTCACTTTTGTTGCAAGAGATGTAGATAGAGATTTTGTCATGGATAAATTATGCCTTTAATTTATAGTCATAAGAGAATTATGAAGAAGACCAAAATCTTTATTTACGCAAACTTTAGCATAGTTTAAATATAACTGTTGTTGTGTAGCTGTTACATACTGATATACTCAGTAAAAATGCTGATTTACTAGAAAAAAGAGAAACCAGACGGACAAAGTTTTTTTGGTCCCAAAGTCAAATGGACACGTGGAGCGTGTGCATGCAGAATCTTGCGGCTAGTGATTTAACAGTTGCAATGTCTGTGTGTTTGAGTGTAGGGTTGTTTTTGTATAGTGTATGTGTGTGTAGTGTTGGGATTAAATGCAAGTGTATAGTGTTGGTATTGTGGTGGAATCTCGGTAAAAATAAATTTAGTAGGCCGAGATTACCACGTGGCATGTGTACGTGCATATACTGGTGTATCGGTCGGTTGGTTGCACGTGGCAAAGATAGATCAGTAGTGTACGGAGCATGTGCGAGAATACCGGATGTAGTATTCCCCTCCTCCATTGTGCTGGGCAAGCCATGCGGTCAAACAGGAAGTTAGTTCTTGTTCGTTTGATTGGGTAAGAGAATGTGTGGGTGGAGCTACTTATGGGTGGAGTTACATGCTTATATAAGGAGCCTACACTATTGTCCGGGGCTCAGAACTTGTTGTATTTTGGTGACATTAGTCCCTCTGAGTCCCGATCGGTGAACCGAATAAAGAATCTCTTCCTTCCTGAAGAAACCTGTGTCCATCTCTCTGTGCTTGGCTTCCGTCAGTTTCTCCGGTATCATTTGGTGCGTTGGCCGGGAAGCTCATCGTTGAACGGTAGCTGAGAAGCAGAGGCGTGAGACGGTTTATCTTTGCTCACGTTCTCTACGGCTGCACCCCTGAACTTCTGTGTGGACCTCCCTTCGTCTCGGCGCCACTGGTTTGTTGTCCAGGAGATCATCGGCCTCTACGTAGTAAGTGCTGGGGTGTCCCCGTCGATGAGTGTGAACTCAGGTTCAGGAACGAGGAGGTAAGACGACCGCTGTTTTAGACGGCGGACCCACTAGGGGTATTGGATACCGATTGTGCGGTAGGCCCATAAGGGGTTATTTGGAATCTGCCCCCTCCAGTGGATGGAAGGAGCGAAGGCGCACCGCTCAATTAAACGCCCTTTAGTAAGCCCGTGTAATTTTGGTTTGGAGTCAGGCGGGGTTCTGGTGTAAATAGCCCTAGCCGGACACCGGTGTCTTGTCTAGACTAGCGTTCTAGGGTGTATATTTCGTTCGCTAGGTCGGAGGGACCGGGAGACTAAGCGGCGCCTGTGTAAATTCGGTTCGCTAGGTCTCAACCTATCTTGGCTAAGTGGGAAGGCGTGTAAATTTGGAACCCACTAGATTTTTGATAGAGTAAATAGACTAAAAGGGTGCTGTTGTAAATTCCACCCTCTAGTTCGCTATATGTGGTGCTTGGGCAGTGTGGCTAGCCAAAACGTATGTAGATAGTTTTAGGTAGTCCATCAAGGTACTGGCCAATAGATTAGTTGGGAATTGTAAATGTGCTAAAGATTGTTGTAGTAGCGTGTATATCTTGCTAGATAGCGTGATCTCTGCCGTCTAGCGAGAGTGTGAATAGTGTGTAATTGTATTATAGCGCATAGGTACCATAACCATGTATAATTACTGACACTGTAAATAAGTACTAATAATTGTCATCTATGTTGTATGTTTAACACCATAACCACTACTAATTGAACTGTGACTTTAAATTGTACTCTAACCAATGCTAACCGTACTATAACTACTGTTTGTAAAGACGATGTTACTGGGGTATGTTATAGACGGGTAATTCAGATATAGGGAATTATAGCGTAGGTGACCGTATAGTTTCGCCAAAGGGCACAGTATTAGTTATTTACTGACTGGTGTAACAGCTGTGTGTGTACGGGTATTCCCTGAGTGTTTTGTTGTGTGCGTTTCACTTAGTAACTGTACCACGTGGTGCTGTTGCCGAGGGAATGAGTGTGACCATTGGTAGAGTGTTTAGATCGTTTCTGTTGGAAACGACGCTCCATTGTTAAGTATGGGAGCGTCGGATTCGACGATTTTGGATCCCTTAGGATGTATGATAAAGAATTTTAAAAAGGGATATAAAGCATGTGATTTTGGGGTAAAGATGTCTCCAGCACGCTTGATTACATTGTGTAGTAGGGAATGGCCTACTTTGGTTGCCGCATGGCCACCACGTGGCAGTTTGGATCCTAATCTGGTACAGCGTGTACACGTGGCTGTATCAGGTAGGCCTGAACTTTACGGCCAGTTTCCAAATATTGATTGTTGGAGGCAGGCCGTAAAAGACTCGCCAAAATGGATCTGAGTATGCCACGAGGAACAATGTCGCCTCATGGTGGCCAGGACTCGCTTGTCCACTAAGGCCGTAATTACGCCCATTTTGGACACGCCCCCTAAGTCTGAGATCCCTATGCCGCCCCCTTACTCCTCCTCCACCGGAAGAGGACGAGGAGGTGCTGCTGGAAACGCTCCTCCCCTTTCCCCGTTGTCCCACCTACTTCCTCCTCTAGCTCAGATCCCAGCCCTCTTGTTTCGAACCCTCCCCTTCCGATACCTGCTTCCGTTAACTCCACATACCCAGATTTGGCGCCATATCTAGCTTCGGGTCAGGCTCCCCCTAGCCCGGCCCAGAATATTTTACTCACCAATCTTCCCCATAGTAAAGCTTCCCCATCCCCTTGACTTACTACCCCTCGACCGGAACCCCTAACTGACGCATCTCTACGAAGCCCCATATTAACCCGACAACTGACCGGTACTCTCCAACCCCGACATTATCAAATGCCACTTCGATTGACTCCTGGTCCGACACACATTAACGATGACGGCCAGATACAATACGCTGATCCAGTCTATGTTTATGTCCCTTTTACGACTACCGATCTCTTTAATCGGAATACCCATAACGCCTCAAACCCTGAAAAGCCTCAAGCCATGACGGATCTGTTTACTTCAATAGTCCAGACACATAATCCCACTTGGGCAGATTGCCAGCAATTATTAATGACATTGTTTAATAACGAGGAAAGGACTAGGATAAATCAAGCAGCAATTAAAGCGCTGGAAGAAGAGGCCCGTACACAAAATCAGGCCAACCCAGCCGCATGGGCCACAGCCCATTATCCAAATACCGATCCAAATTGGAATGTCAATGGCGCAGACTTGGTTCATTTAAAAGCTTATAGGGACGCTATTATTGCTGGCATGAAAGCTGGAGGAAAGAAGGCGATTAACATGTCTAAGACGGCTGAGGTATTGCAGAAATGTGATGAATCGCCCAGTGTCTTTTATGACCGATTATTGGAGGCATACCGATTGTATACCCCCTTTAATCCGGAGGCCCCTGAGAATTCCCGGATGGTTAACTCTGCCTTTGTCAGCCAAGCCTACGGAGATATAAAGTGCAAGCTACAAAAGTTAGAAGGGTTCGTAGGGATGTCCATAACCCAACTAATGGAGGTAGCGAATAAAGTGTATATGAACAGGGAAACAGAGACGAAGAAAGAGGAAGAGCGCAAGATGCGTAGAAAGGCAGATATGCTAGCGGTAGCGATCGCAGGCGTAGATAGAAGGGAAAAAGAGGTGTATAGGGGAGCAGATAAAGGCGATAGTAAGTGGTATAGGGAACCCCTGAGTAGGAATCAGTGCGCGTACTGTAGGGAAGAAGGGCATTGGAGAAGTGAGTGTCCACAAAGGGAACAGTATGAGAGAGACAGACCTAGGGCAGGATATGGTAATTATAGAGGCAGAGCGAGAGGTAGAGGAGGTCCTGGAGGGAATAATGGTAGCAATAAAGGAAGTGTTAGAGAAGACAGGTATTATCCAGCAGCGCAGAGATCCCGCGATAGTGAAGATAGGGACTTTGTAGGATTGGCTGACACGGTCATGGAGGACTATTGATACCGACCGGGCTCTATCCCCCTTGGCCGAGCGGAGCCTATGGTCGATGTATCAATAGGGGGAAAAAGGAGTGCGTTCATGATCGATACTGGTGCTGAACATTCGGTGGTGACTGACCTAGTTGCTCCTCCATCTGGAAGAACTATCACAGTAATAGGAGCAACTGGAAGGAGTGCTGCTAAAAGTCGACTCTGTACATTGGGAGGCCACGTGGTAAAACATCAATTCCTTTATATGCCTGAATGTCCAGTCCAGCGTTTAGGACGTGATTTGTTGTCAAAATTACAAGCGCAGATAACGTTTCTACCAAATGGAACAACATCTTTAAAGTTCAATGGACCTTCAGGTATAATGACAATATCTGTACCAAAGGAAGAAGAGTGGCGACTTTATACAGCGTTGACTAGCCAAAACCCTAAGAGTGATGAATCCTTGTTTAATATACCAGGAGTGTGGGCAGAGAACAACCCACCAGGACTTGCTCGCAATATCCCACCAATTAGAATCGAACTGAAACTTGGGGTCTATCCAGTGAGCTTAAGGCAATATCATATCCCACAAAAGGCCAAGAAGAATATACAATCATATTTGGATAAGTTCATAAGGTATGGTATGCTAAAATTCTGTACTTCCCCCTGGAACACCCCATTGCTGCCTGTTCAAAAGCCCGGTACAGGTGAGTATCGCCCTGTACAGGACTTGAGAGCAGTCAATGATGCGGTCGTAAGTATACACCCAGTTGTGCCCAATCCATATAACCTGCTTGCTTTAATTCCGGGCGGGGCTACCTATTTCACTGTCTTAGATCTCAAAGATGCCTTCTTTTGCCTTTGAATTGCTGCGGAAAGCCAGTGTATCTTCGCATTCCAGTGGGAAAATGCTGTAACGGGCGCGAAACGCCAGATGACTTGGACAAGACTGCCCCAAGGGTTTATTCACCCACTCAATTTGGTTCAGCTTTAAGTCAAGACTTACTGGATTTCAAGTCCATCCCAGGAGAGTGTGTACTATTGCAATATGTAGATGATTTGTTGATAGCGGCAGTTACAAGAGAAATATGTCAGCAAGCAACATCTACTACACATTCTCTGGAAGGCAGGATACAAGGTGTCCAGGAAGAAAGCTCAGTTGTGTCAGCCAACTGTCAAGTATCTGGGATTCCATATCTCTGAAGGTCAAAGAATAATGGGGCCAGAAAGAAAAGAAGCTGTATGCCAAATAACCATACCCACGAATAGAAGACAAGTGCGGGAATTCTTGGGGGCAGCAGGCTTCTGTAGGATATGGATTCCCAGTTATGCGATATTGGCGAAACCTCTTTATGCAGCTATAAAAGGTACAGAACACGATCCCTTCCTGTGGACACCTGAACAGCAAAAGGCATTTGAAGATGTGAAGAAGGCTTTGATGAGTGCCCCAGCATTAGGTCTACCTGATCATACACGTCCATTCTTCTTATATGTACACGAGCAAAGAAGAATGGCTGTGGGAGTATTGACACAGTACTTGGGATCATGGCAAAGAGCTGTTGCATATATGTCAAAACAACTGGATGCAGTGGCCAGTGGTCTTCCACCTTGTCTAAGAGCCGTAGCTGCCGCCGCCCTGCTGGTAGCTGAAGCCGATAAACTCACTCTGGGTCAAGAACTCTATGTGCGAGTCCCGCACGCAGTACAGACGTTGCTAGACTAAGTATCAAGCTATGTTGTGTGAAAACCCAAGAGTGCATTTAGAGACTGTTAACACCTTAAATCCAGCTACCCTTTTGCCACAACCTACTGAAAGTCAACACGATTGCCTGGAGGTGATGGATGAAGTATTTTCAAGTAGACAAGATCTTTGTGATTTTCCCATCCAGAACCCTGATGTCCAGTACTATACGGACGGCAGTAGTTATGTGAAAGAAGGGATTCGCTATGCAGGATATGCAGTAACAACCATAGACAAGGTGATAGAAGCTCGGCCATTGTCAAAAGGAACATCGGCACAGAAGGCTGAACTAATTGCACTAACACGAGCGTTACAATTGGCTGAAGGTTTAAGAGTGAACATCTACACGGACTTCAAGTATGACTATTGAATTCAGAGGGTAAAGAAATTAAGTACGCAGCTGAAATATTACAACTACTGGAAGCCGTGTGGGAACCGAAAGAAGTTGGTGTTATACATTGTCGGGCGCATCTGAAAGGAGATGGTGATGTAACCAAAGGAAATCGGATGGCAGATAATGCAGCTAAGCGTGCCGCTGAATCAGGAAGACAGGAATATGTGGAACATATAGCTGCTCTTATACCGACTCCACTGACTCAATGGACTCCAGTTTATACAGCTCAAGAAGAAGAGTGGTTAAAGACTGAAGCTGGGAAGTACCTGGAGAACAAATATTATCAGTTAGAAGATGGAAGAATAGTTGTTCCAGCATCACTAGCTGTAGAAATTGTCCAGAACTATCACAACGGGACACATTCTGGAAGAGATAGTATGGAAGAATCTCTCAGAAAACATTTCTACATACCAAGATTGTCCAACTTGACTCAAGCCATTGTACGAAGATGTGTAATATGTGCTAAGAACAACGCAAGGCAAGGACCAGTGAAACCACCGGGAGTCCAGTATATGGGGGGACTCCCTATGTCCGATCTTCAAATAGACTATACAGTAATGCCTAAATCCGGTGGACATCGCTACCTACTAGTAGTTGTGTGTACCTATTCAGGCTGGGTAGAAGCATGTCCTACTCGTACAGAGAAAGCAGGAGAAGTTGTACGATTCCTGTTACGAGAAATAATACCCCGATATGGACTACCATGCTCTATAGGATCGGATAATGGTCCAGCCTTTGTTCATCAGTGCCTACAACAACTGACTCATATGCTTGGTATTAAGTGGAAGCTTCATACGGCATATAGACCTCAGAGTTCTGGTAAAGTAGAAAGAAAGAATAGAACTATTAAGAACCAGTTGGCAAAGATGTGTCAAAAGACTCAGCTTAAGTGGAATGTTCTTTTGCCTATAGCTCTGTTACGTATTCGTAGTACACCTACCAGAAGGATGGGTCTCTCACCTTTTGAAATCATGTATGGGCGTCCACCTCCCGTACTTGGTAACTTAAGGGGGGATTTGAGTCAGTTGGGAGAAGGAATTACCTGGCAGCAGGTTGTAGAGTTGGGTAAAACTATGGAGGAGGTACAGAAATGGGTACAAGATAGATTACCTGTGAATATGTATCCCCCTGTTCATAGCTATCATCCAGGAGATCAAGTGTGGATTAAAGAGTGGAACAGTATACCGTTAGGGCCTAAGTGGAGGGGTCCTTATGTTGTTCTTTTGTCTACCCCTACAGCAATAAAGGTGGCTGAAGTGACTCCGTGGATTCATCACTCCAGGGTTAAACCAGCAGTAGTAGATTCTTGGCAAGCTACACCAGATCCAGAGAATCCCTGCAAGATCCGGTTAAAGCGCACGAAGTCGGAGTGACGAGGAGATATTGGGATTACAAGTGTGTTTAAAGAGATCAGTAAGTGAGTGTTTTGACGGCCATAATAAAGCCTGACCACTTACCCACATGTCATAGCCAGGGTGTCTCGAAGGGACCTCCGTGAAGGGAAGAGCAGAACTCCATTCCTTGCAGCCCTTACATCCTGGAAGCTGAGGTGCCATCGCACGGACGAAGACTGAGGATGAAGTCGTCGAAAGAAGTGCTTTTGATAATGTGTATTTTTGTGTTTTTAAATATTCAGGAAGGCAGAGGTACCGACACACCTAGCTGTGAGGTTTGCATTAAGACTAATATAACAGGTAATCATATTTCCCAGACCCTAATTTGGCATTCACAATATGAGTGTAAAGGATATGTGTCTAGGTGTAGATACTAAGGTATAGAATATAGTGTATGCCATTTAGGAGTAGGAGACCCTAAGTGCTTCAATCCAGAGTATCAACCCCGTACAATTTGGTTGACCCTCCGGAATGGAGATCCACAGGGGACCCTAATAAATAAAACAGTATTAGAAACCGTACATTCTTCGAGTGTTCTGCTATTTGATGCATGTAAAGCGATATCAAGTGGTAGAAAGCCGTGGAATGTATGTGGGGATCTTAAATGGGAGAGAACGTATGGGTCTAACGATAAGTATATTTGTCCCAGTAGTAAAAAATAAGTACGTAAGTCCAAAATGCCCAGATAGGGATTATAATTATTGCCCATATTGGTCTTGTGTGGGGTGGGCAACTTGGGGACAGACAGTAGATAAGGATATGATTGTTACTAAGTTGCCTACCAAACCGTATTGTAAGTCTATGGAGTGTAACCCAGTCCATATACTTATTAATAATCCTGAACAAGTTTTGGATAGGTTTGGTAACTTATTTGGGTTCCAGATATATGGGACGGGTTTAGATCCTGGGACAATATTATTTATAGGGATAGAGACCGATACCGTAGCATCCCAAACTCATCAGGTTTTCCATTCTTTTTATGAAGAGATGAGTGTAGAAAATAAGATCCCCCATAATGCTAAAAAACTGTTTATAGATTTAGCTGAAAGTATTGCTGGTAGTCTTAATGTGACCAACTGCTATGTATGTGGAGGTACTAACATGGGAGACCAATGGCCCTGGGAAGCAAAGGAGGTAATGTCCGGTAATATCTTCTCAAGCCGATTATCAAATGAGTGTTAGAGGTAAATCTGAGTGGCGATTAAAGACCTCCATCATAGGTTATGTTTGCATAGCAAGAAAAGGAATAATGTTTAACACATCTGTAGGAGAACTAACTTGTCTAGGGCAAAAAGCTTATGATGATAATACAAACAATTAAAACCTGGTGGTCGGCTTCAAATGTCTCAGAACCACCTAACCCGTTTGCAAGTTATGCCAATTTAAAGGATGTGTGGTTTGATCTATCTATCACATCTAGTTGGAAAGCCCCAGCAAATTTGTACTGGATCTGTGGTAAGAAGGCCTATTCGGAGTTCCCACAGGACTGGGAAGGGGCATGTGTGTTAGGTATGCTCAAACCATCCTTCTTCTTGTTGCCTATTGAAACAGGAGAGACTTTGGGAGTTAAAGTATATGATGTGAATCATAGGAAGAAAAGGGGACCCCTAGAGATAGGTACCTGGGAAGATAATGAATGGCCTCCCCAGCGTATCATAGATTATTATGGGCCAGCCACTTGGGCAGAAGATGGTACTTTCGGATATAGAACCCCAATATATATGCTCAACCGCATTATAAGGTTACAGGCGGTGGTTGAGATAATTACCAATGAGACATCATAAGCGCTCAATCTCCTAGCGAAGCATAATACTAGGATGAGGACAGACGTTTACCAAAATAGATTAGCCTTGGATTACCTATTGGCAGTAGAGGGAGGTGTATGTGGGAAGTTTAACCTAAGCAATTGCTGTCTTCAAATAGATGATGAAGGGGAAGCAATAGCTGAGCTTACTAGCCATAGGGTTAAACTAGCGCATGTGCCTACTCAGGTATGGAAAGGGTATAATCCAAGTAGTGGGTTTGGTAATTGGTATGAGCAGTTTGGAGGACTTAAGGCATTGGTAGGTGGAGTCATGCTAATCTTAATGCTGTGTCTTCTCCTACCATGTCCTTCTCCTACCACTACCTTTGGTAGTTAGGTCTGTGCAGGGCATTATAGAAAATATAGCAGAAAGAAAGGCTGCTGCACAGATAATGGCCATATTTAGATATGAGGCTCTAAATCAGGGAGAACCAGTGCAGGAAGAGGAATGTTGAGTGATTCATATCATTTATCGCAAAGTCTGGTCTGGTTCATGGCAACCTGAGGTATATGCAAACTAAGGTTAAGTGATGCCTCCGTAATTGTGAAAATATCAGAGGCATCAAAGGGGGGAATGTGGTGGAATCTCTGTAAAAATAAATTTAGTAGGCCGAGATTAACACGTGGCATGTGTACGTGCATATACTGGTGTATTGGTCGGTTGGTTGCACGTGGCAAAGATACGATCAGTAGTGTACGGAGCATGTGCGAGAATACCGGATGTAGTATTCCCCTCCTCCATTGTGCTGGGCAAGCCATGCGGTCAAACAGGAAGTTAGTTCTTGTTCGTTTGATTGGGTAAGAGAATGTGTGGGTGGAGCTACTTATGGGTGGAGTTACATGCTTATATAAGGAGCCTACACTATTGTCCGGGGCTCAGAACTTTTTGTATTTTGGTGACATTAGTCCCTCTGAGTCCCGATCGGTGAACCGAATAAAGAATCTCTTCCTTCCTGAAGAAACCTGTGTCCATCTCTCTGTGCTTGGCTTCCGTCAGTTTCTCCGGTATCAGTATATTCATGTATACACATACAATTCCAAACAGAGACATGCTCACTGCGCACACACACGTACTGCCACACAGAGATACACACACTGCCCCTCACACTCAGATTGGCACATTACCATACACAAAGATGTGCATACTTTTTTAGCCACCTTCCTGTTTTCATGCCTATTGTGTGTCCCTTGTCTTTCTTTCCCAATGCAGTTTTGTGTGTGTCCAGGCCAGAAGTGAAGTGTAATCAATTCACCTAGTCCCGCATTGCTACATTAGGGAGCAGCCAAGTTATTTAGATTTGTTAGGGCCGTGGTCCAGTTTCCTGTTAAATTTGGTTCAGTTTGGAAAGATATTTCTATCTTCCTAACTACATATCTTTAAAGGTTCCAAGCACTTGAGCTGACCCTGAGTGTTAGGGTCATTTGATGGACCACAAAAACCCTGTGGGCCATGTTGTGGTTGCACTGTCAGTAGTTAGAAATATATAGAAACAGAGGTGGAGCTTAGCTGCTGAACGGAACGGTCGCACGTCTGGTGTGACCAGAGACCTAACAAAAGAGAATTTATCGACCCTAACCCCAAAACAATTTGACCCCACCTGGACCCCCAGGCAGCCCACATTGGCATGGGTCGGAAAATTAAAAAACAGAGACCAGACAAGCCGAAACCGGGCACGAGTATCGGTGACCTATGGTGGCAGGCACATGGCACCTCAATGCCCAAGATGTCTGCCTACATGGGAGAAAGCTCTGACTTCTCGGACGACCAAAGTCTGGAGCCCGGGGACCTCCACCTACCTGCTCCGCGAGAGCTAAACAAGAACCTGGTACCAGCAGTCCCACAGCCGGGCTCAACCCCGGTCACCAAGGCTGACATGCAAGAGCTGCTGGCGGGCCTGCGGAGAGACATACACATGGACATGGCAACATTCCACAAGGATCTACAGGGTCTGGCTGGCCCTGTATGGGAACCTTGGAAAGTGACTCTCATAATGCAAAGGCGCAACTCACCCAGTTGCAACAGGAGATACACATACTGCAAAAACAATATACCGCCACAGAACAGCAATTTGCAGCACTGGAGGACTCCAGACGAAGCAAAAACCTCAAAATCCGGGGAGTAGCAGAAAGGGTCCCAGATGCGGAGCTACCACACCTCATAAGGAGGCTACTAACGGCAATACTGCCCGCTAAACAGGCAAAAACAGTGACACCCAAAGATATGTTCCGAATCCCAAAACAAACAAAGGCACCAGCCACTGCACCACGAGACCTGATTGTCCGATTTCAATCAGAGCAAGACAAAGCAGCAGTCCTGGGAGCACTAAGGGGGAAAAAACCCTACAACTTTGAGGACTCACAACTTACCTCTTTCGCGGACTTATCGGGGAGCACCCTGGCGTGGCGCAAATCGCCACAGCCATTCACTCCAGCCACTGGACTCTAGAAACAGACACACACCAATCCACTTACTTTACTCGCATAAGTTCAAAACGGTTTGTTTTATTTTAGTTTATGTAACACTCTCTGATTATGTTATAGGCCTCACACACTTAAACCAGGCAATATCACCACACCTGCATCACATTCCTTAGAATGCTGAGCGACACACCTGACCGCTATAGGTCCAACATACCCACAGCATAGGTCCCTAACATGCTCCCCGAGAACAGAAGGGCACACCCACAAAAGTATACACGACATGCGGTTCAGAGACGCAAACATGAATGCGAGGCACTAGGCTCTAGACCACGCTCTTAAACCTCGCTTCACCACACGTTTGTGAACCTCGCTACACCACACCTCATCAATAGATAGGAGACCCCCTTTTGTTATAAGCTATGCTATAAACAGGCTGTCACCCCTATGCAGCCCCGTGGGGCCTGTCCAACTCCTCAAAATAGATCACGCTAAACCTACCTATTGCGTGTGGTGCACTAGCCTACTCGTGTAACCAAACTACCAACACTCGTAGGCTACCACATGACACTCCTGTTATAATATATAGTTAACTTACGGCTGACACACCTTGACCCACACATTACCAACAACACCTGTTAACTCGATAGCACTCTATCTCAAAAATTAAAAACGTGCAGTACTCACAATCGCCTTATGACAGACTGAACCTATGTGACAATGTGATGATGACAAACGCTGTTGTGGCGAAATGCAAATACCTGTAACCCTCTGCACAAAAAATAAAGAATATTTAAAAAAAGAAATATATAGAAACATATGTGACAGCAGATAAGAATCACTCAGCCCATCTAGTCTGCCCAATTTTCTAAATACTTTCATTAGTCTCTGGCCTTATCTTATATGTAGGATAGCCTTATGTCTATCCCACGCATGCTTAAACTGCTATACTGTGTTAACATCTACCACTTCAGCTGGAAGGTTGTTCCATGCATCCACTACCCTCTTAGTAAAGTAATATTTCCTGATGTTATTTTTTTTTTTTTTATTATTCTTTATTTTTATTGTGCAGGTAGGTACAAGCATTGTCAATACGCCACAACAGCGTTTATTTGCATATGCATTCAGTTTAGGCAGTGGCATGAGTTGTTTACACATTTTTAACATATATAACCAAGCTTAACGTTAAAAGTACATGAGTTATCTATTTTAGACTTATATCCTATCTTAACAGTACATTGCGAAAAATAAAACTGTTTGTGAATCATGCTGATGGTACAGAATACAGATTATTCAGGCTAGTTTTAGTTCAGGCTACTTTTTATAGCAACATTTGTGGCTTTTCTTTAGTGTGACCTGGTCTAGTACACTTTTAACAGGCTAGTCAGTTAGCTTGTAAGTGGAGTGAGTATGTAAGATTAACGTGTTCTAAAGTGAGCTATCTATGTAAGCCTGAGTGAGTATCGTTGCTTATTCGGTTAACCGCTGGGTGGCCCCTGTGTAGAGTGCTGTGCACCCTGCCTCCGGTGAGCGACTAAGAAGTCTAAAACACTCCTGGCCCTCGACATCAAACGAAAGAAAGAAAACGTCAGAAATAATACAATATAAGGTCATAACATAAATGTTAAACCTGTGAGGGGTATCCCCTGCACCACCGTCTTTTCTTGGTTAAGCTTAGGCGAACTTTGCATCCAGGTAAGTGTTTATTCCAAGAATATTGTCAATTTTGCAGTGCCAGACACCGGAGCACATGAACACACGTCTGGTCTTCTCAGTGGCCCAGCCCCCCATGATGTTATTTTTAAACCTCTGCCCCTCTAATTTAAAATTATGTCCTCTTGTTATAATAGTTTTTCTTCTTTTAAATATACTTTCCTCCTTTACTCTATTGATTCCATTTGTAAGGAAACCAAGTTTAGCCAAACCGCGTTCGGTAGTTTCCTCCCGAAAGGTCAGAGTCTAAGGTAGTGCGAGTTCGGTTCAATAGTTACAGGAAACGACATCCATACGAAATATAACAGCTGCATAAGATAATTCCCTTGTTACAGCATACGAATTCCAAATAACAGTCAGAGTCCAGGTTCAGGATACAAATAGAACTAACGTTTATTCACATACATGGCTTTTTATGCAGGTCCCCATGCAAGGGGACATCCCACAGGGAGGAGTAACATTTATCCAATCCTGAACAGTAAAAATATAAAACACACCCAATACAAACAGGCAGATCCTTCCCCTAGTCCTGGAGATAATCAGGTCTGATATAGTAACAACCTAATTATCTCCAGGCTGAAAGTTCACTGTTTTCCCCAATTTCTGGAACACCCCTTTATACCTGGGGTATCCCCACAAATCCTATGTCCCCTGATAGCCCCGATCTGGGTGACCAACATATCCAAATTTCACCCAGATCGGTTCAGGGGTTCGCAAAAACTATGGAAGTCCTTTGTGACCGGTTCACTGTGGGTGGGCTGCCCAAAATAGTTCCAGAGATTCGTGGGGTTTTGCCGGTCACTTTAGAAAAAGGGAAAAAACGAATAAAAGTACCGAATGAATTCCCCTGGCTCCTAGCAGCGATTGTTCCCCTCATTCGTGTGCATATTTGTACCGAATAGCGCTCGTCTAGCTAATCGGTATCACTAGTTCCAGCGTTCGTATGATTGAGACCGGTGTTCGGGAAGTCGAGTGTCCGATTTTAGTTCCAGACACTCGACGACCAAGTCCCGCTGCCTTTGTTTGACGAAAAAAAGATGGCCGCGGTTTTCTCTGCCACGTGGCGTTCGGCAGTACGAACGCTGACCGCACACATAGAGGGTGAAAGTGATGCCGGCTTTGAAGTTAAGTGAGCCAGGGGTGGTCTCTGTTCGGTAGTCCCATCTGCCGAATGAAAATACACAGAAAAAGCAAGAATTATGCAGAAAAATACCGAACAATATAGTCATTTCTTCACACTGCTCCCCTATAAGTCCATAGGTCGGCATACCCGCCTAGACCCTGTCGGGTTGGCTTGGGGATGTCCGAGAAAAGTAGCGGTTTAGGAGTCCAGTTCGGTCTGGCGTGACAGGCCATCCGCATTACCATTTTGTTTGCCGGGCCGGTACTGCATAGTAAAATTATAAGGTTGAAGAGCTAGGCTCCACCGTAATAGCCTGGGATTGTCTCCCGCTACCCGGTTAAGCCATACCAGGGGGTTGTGGTCAGTCATAAGTGTAAATGCCCGCCCATACAAATAGGGCTGTAGCTTCTTGAGTGCCCACACGAGGGCCAAGCATTCTTTTTCTACGGTGGCATAGCTGACTTCTCGGGGTAACAGTTTACGGCTGAGGTATGCCACCGGGTGTTCCATGCCGTCTGTTCCCACTTGGCTTAGCACGGCTCCCAGTCCGAACATGGAGGCATCTGTGTGTACAAGAAATTGTTTAGTGTAGTCGGGTGCTGCCAACACAGGAGCCTCACTCAATGCCGCTTTAAGCTTCTGGAAAGCGTCCGTGCACTCTGGGGTCCAGGAAACCTGTTTGGGAAGGGCCTTTTTGGTAAGGTCGGTGAGGGGTTTGGCCAGGGCGCTGTACTCTGGGACAAACTTTCTATAGTAACCGGCCGTCCCTAAGAAAGCTAGGACCTGGGTTTTGGTCCGAGGCTGGGGCCAGTTCGCTATGGCCTCTACCTTAGCTGGCTCTGGACGCTGTCTACCGGAGCCCACCCGGTGGCCGAGATACTGTACCTCGGCCAGTCCTACGTGACATTTGTCGGGTTTTAACGTGAGCCCTGCGAGGTGGATTCGTTTGAGTACCCTGGACACATGACCCAGATGGTCCCCCCATGTGCGGCTGTAGACGGCAATATCATCTAGATACGCGCATGCGAAGTCCTGAAACCCCTCCAGGAGCCTATCGGCCATCCTCTGAAATGTAGCCGGGGCATTCTTCATCCCAAAGGGCATAACCTTGAATTGGTATAGCCCGAAAGGGGTGACGAATGCCGACTTGGGGATGGCCGCAGGCTCCAATGGGATCTGCCAATAACCTTTGCACAGGTCCAGGGTAGTCAAGTAGTTCCCCCCCGCCATACGGTCTAAGAGCTCATCTATTCTGGGCATGGGGTAGGCGTCTGTTATGGTACGATCGTTAAGCCTCCGATAGTCTACACAGAAGCGCGTGGTGCCGTCGCGCTTCGGTACTAGTACTACCGGGGAGGCCCAAGGACTTTGCGAGGGTTCTATTACCCCTAACCGTAACATATCCCTTAACTCGGTGAGCATACTCTCACGCACTGCTTCCGGGATCCGATATGGTTGTTGCCGCAGTGGCGTCTCTCCCTGGGTTTCCACGCGGTGTACCGCAGCGGAGGTATAGCCTGGGGTGGCTGAAAACATCTCGTGGTATCTCTGCAGCAGTTGCGTGGCCTCACTCTTCTCTAGGGGGTTTAAATTTTGACCCAAGCTTACTTGGTCCATAGTACAGGGAGCGGTGTCTAGCAAATCTGGGAGGGGTAGCCCCTCACTATCTTCCGTGGCGGGGGCACACACGGCGCCCACATCCTCTGTTCTCTCAAAGTATGGTTTGAGCATATTCACATGGAAGGCTTTGGTCAGCCTTTCATCTGAACATTTGCTCACGATGTAGGTAGTCTCGCTAACCCGTTCTACTACCTTAAATGGTCCCTGCCATGCTGCTTGCAGCTTATCCTTTTTAACTGGCCTCAAAGCTAATACCTTCTGCCCTAAGTCCAATACTCTATCTTGGGCTCCCCTATCGTACCATTTCCTCTGGTCCTCCTGGGCCGTCTGCAGGTTCTCCCGAACCGATGCGGTGAGCGCCCGCAGACGGTCCCGGAACTCCAGGACATACTGGACGATAGGGACTCCCCCCTCATCTGTATTGCCCTCCCAGTGCTCCCGTACGAGCTCCAGTGGGCCCCGAACTTTTCTCCCGTATAGGAGTTCGAAGGGGGAAAACCCAGTGGAGGCCTGGGGCACCTCACGGTAGGCAAACAGAAGGTGGGGAAGGAATTTTTCCCAATTCTTGTGGGACTCTGTGAAGGTTTTTAGCATCTGTTTTAGAGTGCCATTGAAACGTTCACAGAGCCCGTTAGTCTGGGGATGATACGGGGCGCTGAACAGGGGTTTCACTCCACAGCTCTGCCACAATTGTTGTGTCAGGGTAGCCGTGAACTGAGTTCCCCGATCGGATAGGATCTCTTGTGGGAAACCTACTCGGGTGAATATCTGAATAAGGGCTTCTGCCACGGTCTCTGCCTCTATATTGGTGAGGGCGACTGCCTCCGGGTATCTAGTGGCGTAGTCGACCACGGTTAGTATGAATTTTTTGCCTGACTGGCTGGGTCGGCTGAGGGGTCCTATTAAATCTACCGCTACTCGGTGAAAGGGCTGTTCTATAATGGGCAACGGGTGAAGTTTGGCCTTCCGAAGGTCTCCCCTTTTTCCTACCCTTTGGCAGACGTCGCACGTCCTGCAATAATACTTGAGGTCCTGGGTGACCCTGGGCCAGAAGAATGTTTGGGTTAACCTGTCCCTTGTCTTTTTAACCCCTAAATGTCCTGCTAGGGGAATGTCATGACTGAGTTTTAACAACTCAGCCCGGAATTTACGGGGTACAATTAACTGTCTTTTGATGACCTGGGTGGCCCCCTGTCCCACCCCCTCGGTCACTCTGTACAGCAACCCCTTATACCACTCAAACTTTTCGTGCGGGTTGTTCCCTGGGGTAACGGCCGCTGCCTTCCTATAACCCTCTAATGTGGGGTCGGTACGCTGCTCTTGTTCAAACCCCTGGGGGGTATCCCAGAAAGGGAAGGGGGGATCGGGTAAGGGGGGTATTTCGACTCTTACCTGGTTTTCCTCAGAGTGCAGCGGAGCTTCCAGTCTGGCTTGAGCTCGGGTGGTAACTGGGTATGCCTCGGCAGGGGGATCTCGGGCTAGCTGGGAGGTCAAGCATCCCACATCATTTCCCAACAAAACCTCTGCGGGTAGTTCTTGCATAATCCCAACCTCCAGCTGTTTGGACCCGGAACCCCAATCAACAAGGATATTAGCGGTGGGCAGTTTGTGGATAGCGCCCCCAGCCACCCTTACAGCGACTGTGCGTCCGGTGCGAGCTTGCGCTCTGATCGTGTGAGGTTGCACCACAGTCAAAGTAGCCCCAGAGTCTCTCAGAGCCCGGGCCCCCACGCCATCTACGGTAATCCATTGGCGGTGGTGGTCCCGGTTGTCACCCCCAGCTTGAACTGGGTTGACCTCGTGTAACACACTCCACTGTTCTTCTTGGCTAGGAACACCGGTTGTGCTCTCTTGTTGCACACAATGAGCAGCTGCCCTGGGTTGTTGTGGGGGTTGCCTTTCCCAGCTTCCCCGGTTTAAGCGAGGGCACTGATTCTTATAATGTCCTGGTTGCTTGCAATAATGGCACACTGCAGGGGGTCGAGGTGTGTTTGTTGGGTTCGGTGAGGAGTTACCCATGGAGGGTCTAGGAGGGGTAGGGGTTGTTGGAGCCGGGTAGTTAGGCTTAAAAGGTGGTCTGCTCACCCCTTGCTCCTTCCTCCTGTTATCCTGATACTCATCCGCTAGCCTGGCGGCTTCCTCCACAGTTTTTGGTTTTCTATCTTTCACCCAGTCTTTTATGTCCTCTGCAGAGTGATTAAAAAATTGCTCCAGTAACATTAGTTGCAACGCATCCTCCAGAGTGGTTGCTTGGCAGCCCTTCATCCAATTGCGGGCCGCCCGTTGTAGCCGAAAAGCCCATTCGGTATGGGAATCTCTCCCAGTCTTCCTCAGCTCTCTAAACTTTTTCCGGTATGCCTCCGGAGTTACAGCATATCTGGCCAACAAAATGTCTTTTACTTTTTCATAATTATGTATGTCCCCCTCAGGTACTGCTCGCAGCGCCTCGGCTGCTCTACCTGACAATTTACTGCTAATGACTGCAGCCCATTTCGTGGAGTCTAATCCCTCCAGTGCACATTGACGTTCAAAGTCTTGCAAGTAACTGTCAATTTCCATCTCATTGTCATTAAACGCTTTAAAGGCTGCATAATTTACCTTCTTTGGTATCTCCCCAGTACTTCCCGGGGAGTGCAGTAAATCTCCTTGTGCCGGCCTGTCCCGGTCCTCTCGCTCTTTTTGTGCTTGTCTGGCTTGTGCCATGACCTGCAAAAGCGCCTCTGTAGTTGGGTTGGGTCCCAATAGACTGACCATCCATCTGATGTCCTTCTGCATCACGGTTTCTTCCTCTTGATCCATCTCTGTATTACTGGTATTATCGCTCTGTATTAATTCTGCAATTAACGTGGCTTTTGTCTTGTTACTTGCCACTCTGCCTCGAGCTTCCAGTAAATCCTTTAGTGTGGTTCTTTTAAGTAGCTGGTACTGCTGAGCCATTCATTCCCTTGCTTGGTTTGTAATGTCCATTCGGGATTCGAATCCCTCCGCTTGCCACCAGTTGTAAGGAAACCAAGTTTAGCCAAACCGCGTTCGGTAGTTTCCTCCCGAAAGGTCAGAGTCTAAGGTAGTGCGAGTTCGGTTCAATAGTTACAGGAAACGACATCCATACGAAATATAACAGCTGCATAAGATAATTCCCTTGTTACAGCATACGAATTCCAAATAACAGTCAGAGTCCAGGTTCAGGATACAAATAGAACTAACGTTTATTCACATACATGGCTTTTTATGCAGGTCCCCATGCAAGGGGACATCCCACAGGGAGGAGTAACATTTATCCAATCCTGAACAGTAAAAATATAAAACACACCCAATACAAACAGGCAGATCCTTCCCCTAGTTCTGGAGATAATCAGGTCTGATATAGTAACAACCTAATTATCTCCAGGCTGAAAGTTCACTGTTTTCCCCAATTTCTGGAACACCCCTTTATACCTGGGGTATCCCCACAAATCCTATGTCCCCTGATAGCCCCGATCTGGGTGACCAACATATCCAAATTTCACCCAGATCGGTTCAGGGGTTCGCAAAAACTATGGAAGTCCTTTGTGACCGGTTCACTGTGGGTGGGCTGCCCAAAATAGTTCCAGAGATTCGTGGGGTTTTGCCGGTCACTTTAGAAAAAGGGAAAAAACGAATAAAAGTACCGAATGAATTCCCCTGGCTCCTAGCAGCGATTGTTCCCCTCATTCGTGTGCATATTTGTACCGAATAGCGCTCGTCTAGCTAATCGGTATCACTAGTTCCAGCGTTCGTATGATTGAGACCGGTGTTCGGGAAGTCGAGTGTCCGATTTTAGTTCCAGACACTCGACGACCAAGTCCCGCTGCCTTTGTTTGACGAAAAAAAAATGGCCGCGGTTTTCTCTGCCACGTGGCGTTCGGCAGTACGAACGCTGACCGCACACATAGAGGGTGAAAGTGATGCCGGCTTTGAAGTTAAGTGAGCCAGGGGTGGTCTCTGTTCGGTAGTCCCATCTGCCGAATGAAAATACACAGAAAAAGCAAGAATTATGCAGAAAAATACCGAACAATATAGTCATTTCTTCACACCATTTAAGTATTAAAATGCTTGCATCATTTACCCCCTTGTCTAGTTCATGTTAAAATCTTCTAACCTTCCCTTTTAAGTTTTACCCTGCAATCCATGAACTTGTTTAGTAGCCCTTCTCTGAACTCTCTGGAGATACGGTCTCCAGCACTGCGTACAATCCTCCAAGTGAGGTCTTACCAGTGTTCTCTACAATGGCATGAGCACTTCCCTCTTTTTACTGCTTATACCTCTCCCTATACAAACAAGCATTCTGCTAGCATTTCCTGATGCACTATTACATTGTCTGCTTACCTTTCAGTCATCTGAAATAATTACCCCTAAATCCATCTGATGTTGAGGTTAGGACTCTATCAAATATTCTGTACTCTGCCCTTTAGTTTTTATGTTCAAGATGCATTATCTTGCACTTATCCACATTAAAAGTCAGTTGCCACAGTTCTGACAATTATTCTAGTTTACCTAAATCATTTGCCATTTGACTTATCCCTCCTGGAACATCAACCCTGTAGCTCTGCCCCTGTATACAAATATGAGTATCCCTTTAATGTTTTTTGTTTTCTTTCTTTTGTGGGTTTTTTTTTCTTTCTGCATTTGTACTCCAATGGCTCATTTGCCAGTCCCTGTTGGAGTTAGAGCCTTCACAATATATGCTATTTGATCTTTCTGTGGATTCCCATATGTGACTAGTGAACATCATCAGGTGTTTGCCTTGTATATAAAGAGTGTGTGTAATGGAGTAACCAATAAATTGTAAATTATTCCTGATTCTCTGTAGACAGAACAATAGAATTAGATAGATAGATAGATAAATAGATAGATAGATAGATAGATAGATAGTCAATTATTTTCTATATAATATAAGTACATTTTAACTTGATGTGTTACTCCCTTGGTTCTAAGAAGCTGTTAAATTATACATTGAACCCCACAACCACCTTCCATCTCTCACTATATCTATCTTCCTAACCCTCCCCCCAAACCCCTCCTGATTTTCATTTTCCTCCTTGTCACTTTGTCTCGATCTCTTTCACGCTGCTCTAATTGTGCGTGCAGAATCGGATGTGCATCCGACCAGGCGAAATAAACGTGAGCAGAGACAACGATTAACATTACCCACTAACCTCTCACCTGCCTGGGGGTCTCAGGGGACTGGCTGATAATCAACGCTGGGAGTGACCTTGAATGACCTCCGACTCAAAAAATGATGGGATTGCTAGTTTAAACTAAGTCTGCCTTATTAGCAGGGCAACACTGAGACTCAAAGAGAAAAGAGCTATGGCACACTATGACAGAGCAAGGTCTTATGGGGCACAGACTGTGTACCTCTCTCTGCAGGGTGACATGCACTGTTGGGGTTTAGCTTGGGTATGTAGAGACTTTGAAGTTGGACTGTCATTTTGTGTCAGGCTGTACGCTTGGCTGCCACAGACGCCTGGCTTGTCTGAGCCGCAGGCTGTGGATGTGACACTAGGAGAAATGAATCCATGTGATACACTAGGTCTCCCTGCCAGCCTCGCACGACATGTGACAGAGACAGTCTGTGTGTCACCATGCAGCACGCAGCCTGCCAGTTGTTTGAGACAGACACCTTGTGTGACCCACGTATAATGCCTTCAATGGTCATATAGTTCCTGGCCATACTGATTTATAAGATCTACATGCAGTACACATACTAAAGTGTGCTGGGAGTTCAAGGCATGTATGTAAATATAAATATACATATATACATATAAATGTGTGAGTGTGGGTAAATGTATTTATATACACAGTCAGTGAGCACTGAGTAGCAGCCGCTCAGTCCCCTGGATATTCATTAATATTTCATGGCTCTATCAATTATTCCCTCCTCTACCATCATCTGTCTGCAATAAACACTGTCTGAGATAGAGCACTCACCCATAGCATGCAGTACTCCCACACATCGTATAATAATGCTGAGTATCCACACACTGATAAAGACATGAAATATGGCTGCTAGTGTATATGCTGCACTGTGACACCAAATATATACTAAAAAATAATATGCTGTTCTCTATAATGATGTTGAATATCTATACACTGATAATGATCTTGTTGCATTATATATTGTGTTTAGTATCTATCTATCTATATATATATATATATATATATATATATATATATATATATACATATACACTGATAATGAACTTGTTGCACTATATAATGATGTCTAGTATCTATATATATACACTGATAATAAACTAGTTGCACTATATAATGTTGTTTAGTATCTATATATACGCTAATAGCTAGTTGCACTATATAATGATTTCTAGTATCTATAAATACACTGATAATAATCTTCTTGCACTATATAATGGTGTTTAGTATCTATATATACACAGGTAGTTCCCGACTTTACGAACTAATTGGTTCCGAAGCCTAGTTCATAAAGTTAGAGTTCATAAAGTGAGAACTAATTTTCCATAGATCACAATGTGTTAAACACGGGTTCTGTTCCTGACCAACTAGTTTTACCATTGAAAACCTAAATTATTAAGTACAAATACAAAATGAAAGCATAGCAAATACACGTATGTTGTAGGAATTTTAAAGCCATACATACCATACTGAAATCTTCTTTAAATTATCATCAATCCTCATACTATTCAATGAAGAGACATGCTGCACTTGTTGAACGGGGAACCTCTCTTAAACCCTCATACTTATTAATTTTCTTCATTATCAGCTTCCCCCTCTCCTTTATCACTTTTCTTTTACTCCTTTTATTTTTACAGCTCTCAAACTCTCCTTCTCCTCTTACTTTCAAGCTTGCATCTCTTGTTTAGCACTTTTCTGTTACTCCTTTTATTTTTACAGCTCTCAAACATTCTTCCTTCTCCCCTTTTTCAGGCTTTTCAGCCAGACATTCTCCTGCTCCTACTATTGCTGTCTGCCAAAACATGGCACAATGGCAAACACACATACACACAGACAGCTATGTCAGACACACACAGACAAATCAAGTCAAATCTATACTCAATAGCACACAGTGCAATAATATTACAGGATCTGTAATGTATGCCCATGAAAACACAAAAAGAATACAGTACAATCTAAACCTGTTTTTTTAGACTTCCATTTATCTTCAGGAACTGTGTTCTTCTCTTCTTGTTTGTGCTCCAAAGCACTCTTCTCGGTCCTGATCCGTGGACCACTGACATAAAATGGCGGTGAAACAAAATGGCGGCACATCCAGAAAAAAGTTCATAAAGCGGGAGTTCATAAATTGAGTAATGCCTGTACTGATAATGAAGGTGTTGCACTATATAATGATTTCTAGTATCTATAGATACACTAATAATAAACTAGTTGCATTATATAATGATTTCTAGTATCTATATATACACTGATAATGAACTTGTTGCACTGTAAAATGGTGTTTAGTATCTATATATACACTGATAATGAACGTGTTGCACTATATAATGATTTCTAGTATCTATATATACACACTGATAATAAAAGGTGCTGCAATATATAATGATTTCTAGTATATATATATACACTGATAATGAGGGTGTTGCACTATATAATGATTTCCAGTATCGGGGTGGGGCTCAGGTGGAGATGTGGGGGTTCACTTGAAACAGGATGTGAAGGAGAAGTTGTGGAAAGGGGAGTTCTGTGAAATTTTTTCGCTTCTTCCCTTGGAGGACTTTATTGACCTCAAAGAGGAGGACAAGAAGGACGAGAAGAAGGAGGAGGAGGAGGAGAAACGGAAGCGGTATTGTAAGATACTGAAGTCGTTCGGCAATTGGTTGAGGGCTGGCCAGCGTCCTAGGCGAGAAGTCGCCGGGGCTGTGTTCATCACTGTTCTGCTACTTAGACGGGATCTGGGAGGAGTACCGCACGTACCGTGGGCTGGCGTGGTGGCGGTACGACGAATGGTTCCGACAATGGCTGGCGGCTAATCCGGGTATAAGGTGGGACTAGATGGACCTGCTTCTCTGGATGAAGCTGATGATGGCGCAAAAAGCGCAGCCCTTTCAGCAAACGGCTGGCGCAAGAGGGTAGTCTGCTTTGTCGTCCGCCTTCCTAAAGTACTTATGCTGGCTCTTCAATAATGGCCGGTGCAAGTGGGGACCTGCCTGTCATTTTAAGCATGAGTGCTCGGGTTGTAGGGGCTCCCATAGACTCCACCGATGCATTAAGAGGGGTAAGACGGGGGGAGACTGTGGTCTGCCTCGGTCGGGGGGTCCTTCACTCCAGTGAAGTTAGATGCGATGGTGCTGTGGCTAAGCCCCTACGGTAGTATGGCGGATGTCGAGTTGCTGCAAGCTGGTTTTGTGTCGGGTTTCTTTATTCCCTTTCGGGACAGGGGCGGTTCAAGGGGGTTGCGCAATCTGTGGTCGGTGGCGGAGGTGGTGCGGGCGAAGCTGGCGAAAAAAGTGCAGTTGGGCAGGATGGCGGGCCTTTTTGTGGTGCCCCCTCTGGCTAATTTGTGGATGTCTCCTCTTGGGGTGGTCCCCAAAAAGGATCCTGGGAAATTTAGCCTCATTCACCACCTCTCCTACCCTAAGGGGGCGTTGGTGAATGACGACATCGATAAGGACCTATGCTCGGTCTTTTATGCATCATTCGACCAAACGGTTGAGTTGGTAAAGGAGGCCGGGCATGGGGCCTTAATGGCTAAGGTTGATGTGGAGGCTGTGTTTCGTTTGCTTACAGTTTACCCGGGTTGTCATCACTTGCTAGGATACTTCTTTGACGCGGGGGGGGGTATTTTGTCAACTTATGCCTCCCGATGGGCTGTTCGATTTCTTGCTCTTACTTCAAAAAATTCAGTTCCTTCCTGAAGTGGGTTGTTCGGATGGAAGTGAGGAGTAAATTGGTGGTGCACTACCTGGATTATTTCTTCTGCGTGGGGCCGGTGAACTCATCGGCTTGTCTTCACCTGCTGCGAACCATCGAATGGGTGGCGGGGCAGTTCGGAGTGCCGCTTGCGGTGGGTAAGACAGAGGGGCCGACGGATTACCTTAGTTTCCTGGAGATAGATTCGGAGCTAAGGGAGTGTCGGCTGCCTCAGAATAAGCTGGTGGGGCTGTGGAGCGTGGTGACGGAGGGTTTTCAGGTGTGGAAGTTGACCCTTCGGCAGCTGCAATCGCTCATTGGGAAGCTTAATTTTGCTTGCAGGGTAAATCCGATGGGTCGGATTTTCATCCAGAGCCTGTCCGCAGCTACGGTGGGTGTGCAATCTCCACACCATTTTATTCGGGCTTCTGGGCTTACTTTGGTGGGCTCTGGTGTGCGGAGCGGTGGCCGGCAGCATGGGGACAGAGCCTCCTCATTCGTAACCTGGCCTCTCTGGAGATGTTCCCCTTGGTGGTGGCGCTGGCTCTTTGGGGCACTAGGCTTCTCCAATAACATGTGCGGCATGTGCTCAGGTACTTGAGCGTGGTGGCTGATGCTTTGTCTCGTTTGCAGTGGTCCCAGTTTTGGACGGTGGCTCCTGGGGCACAGAAGGTGGGACAGGCCTGCCCGGGTGAGATGTGGCAGCTTGGAGCGTCTTGCTTGGGGGATACGTAAGAACATCTTTGGCACTGGCCACGTGGCGGTGGTAGATAGGACTATGGCGGCATTAGCATTTTGGTTCAAGTTGTGGGGGTGGGAAGATCTTACAAAGTCCTTCGTGATCCACCAGGCACTTAAGTGTTGCCCGAAGTTTGTTTCGATGAGTTTGAAGGGTTTCTGTTCCGTGCGGCATTTCTTTTGCCCTTTTTTGGTGCCTTTCGGATCGGGGAACTTTTGAGCGCTAACTGGGTGGCCAATGGGGCTATCAGGTATCTGGGGTGCGCATGCAGGAGGGGCAACCTTTGGTTTACCTGGCCCAGGTCAAGACCAACACCAGGGGGTGGGTTAAGACGTGACACTGGGTGCTCTGCCGGGATCCGCGTTGTGCCCGGTGGCCGTAGTGGCATGGTACCTGGCTAGGAGGCCAGCAGATGAGGGGTCATTGTTGGTGCATGCGGATGGCTCTTCCTTGTCTCTCTTTCAATTTACCAAGGTGGGCCTAGCGAGACTGGGGTTACATGCTGGTAAGTTTGGGACTCATTCCTTACGCATTGGGGCGGCTACAGAGGCCACGCATTTGGGTTTCGGGGATGTGTTGGTCAAGCGGATTAGGAGATGGGAATCAGTCAGGTTCCACTCATATGTGCGTTTGGGTTTATTGGATTGAGGCGATGGGCATGAGGGTACTGCTTGGGAGTCGGTGTTGATGTTTTGTTTGTTTCCATAGGTCAGGTCACCTGGATCGTCAGGCATTCATTCATTTTCTGGGCCGAGAGGAGGGCTGCAGCTCGAGTTCAGGGTCAGCAGTTGGGCTTTCCGAAGGATCTGTTGGCGCTTCGTTGGTTCGGTTACAGGGAGTTTTGTTGGGGGGATGTCTGCAATGCGGTGTTCAGAATGGTGTAGGCCGGACTTGCTTCTTCTCCATGCTGGGGGGAAGGATCTAGGCCTAATTCCGCAGCATCGGCTAATGAAGTGAATAAAGCAGGACCTTGATAGGTTGAGAGACCTGCTTCCCGGGGTCATGTTGGTGTGGTCGCATATTGTCTCGCGGCGGCAGCGGCGGCACGGGCAGGATCCTTTGGCTATTGAACGTTACACGGGGAAAGTGAATAGCCTGATGGCTAGTTTTGTGAGGAAATTGGGGGGAGTGGTGGTGCGGCATGTGGAGTTGGAAGTTGGGTTGCCCGTATACTATCACTCAGATGGAGTTTACCTCTCCGCAGTGGGGTGGGACCTCCTCAACCTGGGTTGGCAGGAAGGGCTGCAGAAAGCGCTGTTTCTTCGGGGTGGTGGAGCTCAGATGGCTTAAGGGTTCAAGGTCTGAGCTTGTGGCGGGATAGGGAGCTGAAGGATAGGAAATAGGCTCCCCATTAGGATGGTTATGAAAATGGTTGAATATGGTTATTGGTAAGTTTGGTAGGTTTCGAGCCCTGTCGGTGGTTCAGAAACTGGTGGGGTAGGGGTATCCGGGTATACCCCTACCATGGCTAATTAATAAAATGTTGGCATTTAAAGTTATGTTCATGTCGGAATACTGTTATATGTTATTTATATATAGGGGTCATTGCCTTTTATATCTAACTGAAGGATACGGATGTGATGGCGGGGTGGGGCAATGACCTGTTTTTTTATTACTATTTAATAAAAGCTGTTGACAATTTTGACCCAAATACCCTAGTGTCCGTGTTTTATCGGGATAGGTATGTGGGGGGTTTGTCCGGGATCCGACAGCCCATATGGCGACTATTCACCTGTCATGAACTCGTTGCACTATGTAATGATTTCTAGTATCTATATATACACTGATAATGAACGTTATGCACTATATAATGATTTCTAGTATTTATATATACACTGATAATGAACGTTATGCACTATATAATGATTTCTAGTATCTATATATACACTGATAATGAACACACATATATATATATATATAAACACACACACAGAGATAATGTATCTGTATATCTAGTTTCTGTATCTATATATACACTGATAATGAACTTGTTGCACTATATGAAGATTTCTAGTATCTATATATACACTGATAAAGAACTTGTTGCACTATATAATGGTGTCTAGTATCTATATATACACTGATAATGAACTTGTTGCACTATATAATGATTTCTAGTATCTATATATACACACTGATAATGAACATGTTGCACTATATAATGGTGTTTAGTATCTATATATACACTGATAATGAACATGTTGCACTATATATTAGTGTTATCTATACACAAAATTAACATTTTGCACTAGGTAATGGTATTAGCTATACAATAATAATTCACATATTTCACTATATAATGATTTTGCGTATCTATACACTGATAATGAACACATTGCACTATATGATGGTCCTGAGTATCTATACATTGATACTGACCATGTTGCACGATATAATAATGATGACTGTCTATACTTTAATAATGAACATACTACACAGTATAACAATGAAGAGTGCCTCTATACTAATTGTAAATATATATGTAGAACATGCTGTGATATATCATGATGCAGGGTGTCAAAATACTCATAATGAATCCTCTGCTCTGTATAATGGTAATGAGCATACTCAGGAGAAATATTCTGCACTCTGTAATGATGGCATGTATAAATCCAACATTACACCACTATAGAACAAGACAGGCAATGCATATTATGGTAAATAATAAATATGGGGCTGTTTTCATATTGTTTACTGTGGATAACATGCATGCTGCGTTAAGTAGTGGTGAGCACATCAAAGACAATAAATATCGCAAGGACTGTGCTTTCAATTAAATTTGACAAGTTGGCTTCAACAGATTGCAGAGAGCTAGCTTTCTCAGTTATCTTGGCATTTGGAGGGTTAAGTTTTACTGTCCCTCAAAAAGTAGAATAAAATCCAACTTATGTCTTAAAAAAATGCAGAAAAAAATGAAGAAATTGGCAAAGAGAGACAGAAGGCAGGAGGGGAGCAGATGCAGAGAGTGGGAGAGAGACTGGGGGGTGGTATAAACATCTCTTCTTTAATATATATATATATATATATATATATATATATATATATATATATATATATATATATATATAATGTGTGTGTATGTATGTATATATGTGTGTGTGTGTGTGTGTGTGTGTATTTATATATGTATACAATATATATATAGTAATACTTGAGCTTCCTTGCACTCTGGCTCCACATAGAAGTGCCGGGTGCTGTACGCCTGGGGTTTAATGTCCAAATACTTTATGTACAAATTGGCTTGCGCTCACGGTCTTTGAATAATAAAAGTTCCATTCTTTATTGACAAAAAAGGCTAAAACATGTGTGGGTCAATGTTTCAGTTCCCGTCTGGGACTTTCCTCAGGATCATATATATCTATATATATATATATACACACACACATGTATCATGAATGTATGTAAAATATATGCATACATGTATTTTTGTGTGCGGCTGTGTATGTCTTTATGCATATCAAATTTCATGTAAAGCTGATGTTTAGTATTTAAAACTGAGGATCTCAACTGATCACCTTGAACTTACAAAATCATTTTAGGAGACTCCAAGGTAAATATTTGGCAAATCAATTAGTTTGAAGGTGGATTAAAATAAATTTGATTCAGACAAACCTGGCTAAAACAAATTTTTCCCAAAAGAGTTAAACACGTTAGTATGTTTTTGCAAAAAGACCAGCAAGTGCCTATATTTCTTTGATACATTGGATTTTATCAAAGATATATATACACACACATAATATATATACTATACATAATTGTGAGGCATGGGCTGTTGAACACTAACTGCAAAATATAGGAAATAAGTGGAAAAATATCTCTGTCTGATAAATTAGAAATTGGGTCCAATTCAGCTTTTGCAATCTAAATTTTGCTAGTCTGTTCTTAATGATCAGTAATTGCAGTTTAGTTAATAAACCCATATATACCATAAACCTTCACCAAATAAGCTTTTAAGACAATGAAAATTAACAGTAACTCAGAAGTTTTCCCTCATGAACAGGATAGTCTCTTCAAGTTTCCTTTCATTGCACTGATTTGTTTGTGAAATAAATGTTCTGTGTCCATGTTAGTATTTGAGATCCTGTGGGAAGTACTGGGGCACAAGTCCATCTATAACATTTTTCATATATTCATATTTTGTAAAGGATGGATAAATAGATGCACAGTTTAAATGTTGTAAATTGATATTTGTTACGACACTCACCGCCAGGTAGGTAAAGCCGCCGTTTAGTAGATAATCCCCCTTCTCCAGAAATGCAGTTTTAATTCAGCCGATCGCCAAACTCCCGAACGGAGCATACGAACACGGCAACTCCCGATCAGCAATCCAGTCGAACTCCTTCCACAGCTAAAAATAACGAAAGCGCTGTTCCAATAGTAATTCCCCTTCCCCACAAACGAGACAGAAGCTCCGTATTGAGGGTCAAACAAGATCTGGCTTTACTGTGGGCTACCCGCCCGGATTTATGCGGGTCTCCCACTTGGTGGACACTCCCCTAGGGGACCAAATGGAAGACTGTAATTACAGTAGGACAAAAGTACATTTCAGACATACAGTCACAGACTTCTCCCACAATGCATTATGTTTCCCTCCCCTCTGCCCTGGAGATAATTGGGAAGTAATGCAATTATCTCCAGGACAAAGGCACATCGCCATTTTAAACATAAAAATATATAACTTTATAATAACCGAATATTCTACATTTGTATCACATATCCCCAGATAGCCTGGATCTGAGGGCATATTATTGACGAATAGCGCTCAGATCCTATGCGTATAGTTCAATCGCCATGGATTCAAAGTTCGTACAGTCCTTCGGTATGCGATTGACTCCATGGGAAGGCTACCTGAGGTCAGTACTTTCGTATGCAGTAAAACTCCCGAACATCCGGTGTTCGTACGTGATCGTCGAGACAGCTAAGCGACCCGTTGGTTCAGCGGTGTTCGGCAGAACGAGTGTCCGTTTTTAGTTCCATGAAATCCGTGCCGAACACTGCTGGGCTTTGGTGCGTTTTAAAATGGCCGCTGCCTCGTGGTCGACATACGAACGACGACCACCCTGAAGTCGGTCTAATTGACAAGTGTCTGCGGTTAACCACAATGTTCTAATTGGGATCAAGAGGTTAACCAGCAGCACACTTCTATTCTGGGTGGCCATCCATTCGGTAGCTTTGTTCGGTCAAAATAGTCATTCGTACGGTTGGGCCATGGGAACCAGCCATTATATTCACGGATAGCCAAATAGACAAATCCACCATAATAGACAAACGCATGGTTTTTCACAATATTATTTTCAGATTTTTAGACATCGTTAGATAACAGTCTATGGTGCACTAAATGTATTTTTTATTTTATTTTTGAATTTGGCATTAGACTTTTATATAGCAATTTATGTTTGTAAAATTCTTCAATTATATTCAAGATACCAGTTACCACTCTAGAAGAATGTTTTTTTCTAGAACTGTAGAACTCATATATTTTGAGACATTGTACACAGACAGATTACCTTCGTGAAGTATTCCTTGTAACTACAGATTTCCTCCCAGACATATTACTCAAGAGACCATTTTGTACTTGATTGCATTCTGTATACAAAATGGTAGGTCCAATACAATGAGAGCAATATTATGTATGACTATTGCTCCTTAGCATTCAGAACCTTATCCTGCAAACATAATGCCAAACATTACTTATTGTGATATAAATGAAAAGTGATTCCAATCTTTTTTAACCTTCTCAAAATTTGCTCTATGCCACAACTGGTGGCATTGTGGTACCCTGCATCTTCTATTATGCATCCTCATTTGTGGGTGGATTGATGAGGCTGCACACATTACCCTAGACCTATTCACTTTTAGAGACCAGTGTAAAGGAGAAAGAGGAGAAAATTATCTTAACATACGTTTATTTACCTATACATTCCCTGGCTATTTCACCTTCAAAAGAGGCTTCATCTTTATCCACCTTATATACAAAATGTGTGAATAACAGGTTCAGTTTAGACATATTATATCTATAATAATGTATTTTGTTAAAACTCATTGGACAAAGGATTTTACTATAAAAGAAGCATTATAGATGCTAACATGTTATATGATTATCATTATACACTGCTCAAAAAAATAAAGGAAACACAAAAATAACACACCCTGGATCTGAATGAATTAAATATTCTTCCAAAATACTTTGTTCTTTACATAGTTGAATGTGCTGACAACAAAATCACACAAAAATTGAAAAATGGAAATCACCTTTTTAACCCATGGAGGTCTGGATTTGGAGTCATACTCAAAATTAAAGTGGAAAAACACACTATAGGCTGATCCAACTTTGATGTAATGTCTTTAAAACAAGTCAAAATGAGGCTCAGTAGTGTGTGTGGCCCCCACGTGCCTGTATGACCTCCCTACAACGCCTGTGCATGCTCCTGATGAGGTGGCGGATGGTTTCCTGAGGGATCTCCTCCCAGACCTGGACTAAAGCATCTGCCAACTCCTGGACAGTCTGTGGTGCAACGTGACGTTGGTGGATGGAGCGAGACATGATGTCCCAGATGTGCTCAATTTGATTCAGGTCTGGGGAACGGGCGGGCCAGTCCATAGCATCAATGCCTTCGTCTTGCAGGAACTGCTGACACACTCCAGCCACATGAGGTCTAGCATTGTCTAGCATTAGGAGGAACCCAGGGCCAACCGCACCAGCATATGGTCTCACAAGGGGTCTGAGGATCTCATCTCGGTACCTAATGGCAGTCAGGCCCCCCAAAGAAATGCCACCCCACACCATTACTGACCCACTGCCAAACCGGTGATGCTGGAGGACAGTGGCGGCTCTAGACTTGGCGAGGCCTTAGGCGAGACTCATACATGAGGCCCCCACTAGCACCATTATTGAAAAAATAGCAGTTGATTTGTGTGTATAAGAAACTGTAGATATATTGAAGAGGGAGCTTGCAGCACTGGATATAGAGAGCTAGTCTATGTATACATTGTTGCATTGTCTACCTCTGTGTGCCTGAGAGTGTGTGTCTGGCAGTGAGTATACTTGTATATGTATGCATGTTTCTCTGAGCATGTGTATATTTGTGTACTGCCTGTGGCCTTTGACACTGAGTTTATGGCGGAGCTATGTTTTATGATAGTGTGTATAATTATTGCCTTCAGGGGGTGACAGGGTGAGTAAAGGGGTAACTGTGGCAGGGTGAGTGTAAAAGAGCAGGAGGGTGCCAAAGTGTATGGAGGTGCGTGCCAGCGTGTTGAGGGTTGACAGTGAGAATAAAGGGAGGTGCCCGAGTGCGGAGAGTGATGCCCGTGTGTGCGGAGGGAGAGACAGTGTGTATGGAGGGGTGTCAGTGTGCGCAGAGAGTGGTGACAGAGTGTGTGGGGGAAATGACATAGAGTGAGGGGTGGTGACAGAGTATGAGGGTGGTGACAGTGTGAGAGGGTTACATTAGTAAAGGGGAGTGAGAGGGTGTGACAGAGTGAGAGGGAGGGTGACATAGTGAAGGTGGGTAACAGAATAAGAGGGGGGTGAGAGTAAGAGGGTGGGTGACAGAATAAGAGGGGGTGACGGTGTGAGGTGGGGTGACATAGTGTGTGGGAGCAACAGGGTGAAGTGACAGTGTGGGGGGGTCACAGGGTGGGTGACAGAGTAAGAGGGGGTGACAGGGTGTGACCTAGTGTGTGGGGGGGGAGACCTAGTGTGAGAGGAATGGTGACATTGTGTAGGGGGGTGACAGAGTGTGAAGGGGTGGCATAATGTGAGTGGAGGGAGACCTAGTGTGTGAGGGGGGGTGACATTGTGTAGGGGGTGACAGAGTGAAAGGGGGGGGACAGAGTGTGATAGGGGTGACAGAGTGTGATGGGGTGACAGAGTGTGAGGTGGGGTGATAGAGTGTGAGGGGCTGACAGTGTAAGGTGGGGTGACATAGTGTTAAGGGCTGACAGTGTGAGGTGGGTGACAGTGTTAGGGGCTGACAATGTGAGGTGGGGTGACATGGTGAGAGGGATGACATAGTGTTAGGGGCTGACAATGTGAGGTGGAGTGACATGGTGAGAGGGGGTGAAAATATTGTTTGGGGAGTGGCAGGTTGAGGTGACAGAGTAAGAGTGGTGACATAGTGTGGGGGTCACAGGGTGGGTGACAGAGTAAGAGGTGGGGTGACAGGGTGAGGGGGGTGACAGGTGAGGTGGCAGAGTGAGAGGGAGGTAACAGGGTGAGGGGGTGACAAGGTGAGAGGGGGTGACAGGTGGGGTGACAAGGTGAGAGGGGGTGAGAGGGAGGTGGCATGGTGAGAATGGGTGAGGAAGGTGACAGGTGGGGTGGCAGGCTGAGAGAGGGGTGACAGGTGGGTGGCAGGGTGAGAGGTGGGGTGACAGGTGGGGTGGCAGGGTGAGAGGGGGTGACAGGTGGGGTGACAGGGTGAGAGAAGGGTGACAGGTGGGGTGGTTGCAGGGTGAGGGGTGTGACAGGGTGAGGGGGTGACAGGTGGGGTGGAAGGGTGAGGGGGGACGACAGTGGGGGGGTCACAGGGTGGGTGACAGAGTAAGATGGGGGTGACATGGTGAGAGGAGGTGACAGGAGGGTGGCATGGTGAGAGGGGGTGACAAAGTGAGGGGGTGACAGGTGGGGTGGCAGGGTCAGGGGGTGACCTGTGGGGTGGCAGGGTGAGGGGGGTGACAGGTGGGGTGGCAGGGTGACAGGTGGGGTGACAGGGTGGCAGATGGGGTGACAGGATGAGGGGGGGTGTCAGGTGGGGTGGCAGATGGGGTGACAGGGTGAGGGGGATGGCAGATGGGGTGGCAGGGTGACAGATGGGGTGACTGGGTGAGGGGGGAGGCAGATGTGTGTGACCTAGTGTTTGAGGGGGGGGAGACCTAGTGTGAGAGGGAGGGTGACATTGTGTAGGGGGGGTGACAGAGTGTGAAGGGGTGGCATAATGTGAGAGGAGGGAGACCTAGTGTGTGAGGGGGAGACCTAGTGTGAGAGGGGGGAGACCTAGTGTGAGAGGGGGGTGACATTGTGTAGGGGGTGACCAGGGCTCGAGTCCTGCAGGAACGCGTGGGAACGGCGTTCCTGCACTTTTTTCACAGGAGGAACGCCGTTCCCCCTGCAGGCACTCAGGGGGCTGGAAAAATGCCGCCCCCAAAAGCCCTGTGTTCCCCCTGTTATGGGGGGGCCACCTGATTGTCCTGACCCCCCCTCCCCCCCCCCCCCCCCCGGCGGGCGGCTCTCTCCCTGTCACACGCGGCGAGGGAGCTGTGTCCTCTCTGCTCCCTCTCGCCGCGTGCCGTTTTCTGATGCAGGAAGCCGGAATATGACGGGTTTCAGTGTTAACCCTGCCTCTCCGATACGATCCAGAATGGCTCCTATGTATTGTAGGTGCTCTGCCCAGGTCTGGCTATATATGGCAATGTCATCCAAGTATGCGCATGCATAGTCCTGGAACCCGTCCAATAGCGATCTACCATCCATTGCCGGGGTGTTGCCGGGGCGTTTTTCATCCGGAATGGCATGACCCGAAATTGATACAGGCCAAACGGGGTGACAAACGCCGACTTGGGGATGGCATCCTCGGCTAGTGGAATTTCCCAGTATCCCTTACATAAATCTATGGTAGTGAGATACTGGCCCCGTGCCATCTTATCTAGCAGCTCGTCTATCCGGGGCATCGGATAGGCATCAGACACCGTTTTGTCATTTAGCCTCCGGTAGTCAACACAGAAACGTGTCGTGCCATCCTTCTTAGGTACCAGCACTACCGGCGATGCCCAGCTGCAACATCTCCTCAATCTCATTCTTCATATGTGCCCTGACTGCTTCAGGAACATGATATGGAGTCTGCCGCATAGGTAGCTGTCCCAGGGTTTCGACTCGGTGGGTGGCTAGCGGAGTGTACCCAGGCAAATTGGAGAAGGTAGCCCCTTTAGCTACAATCAGCTCTTGTACCTGGGCACGCTCCTGAGGGCTTAGCAGCTCTCCCAGCTGAACCCCCTTGGAGGGCTCTGTCTGTTCTTCCTGTTCGAATAGGTCAGGTAGGGGCAGATTCTCCTGATCCTCAGAGGCGGAGGCGCATATCGCCGCCACGTCCCCTCTATCCTTTCATGGTAGGGTTTGAGCATATTCACATGGAGCATGCGTCTCTTCCCCACCCCTGAGCAGGGGCCAATCACATAGGTGGTGTCACATCTCTGTTCCACCACCTGGTATGGGCATTGCCAGATGGCCTGCAGCTTGTCTGTGCGGACGGGTTTTAAGATCAAAACCTTTTGTCCCACCTGAAAGCTGCGGTCTCTGGCTCCCCTATCGTACCAGCGGCGCTGGCGTTGTTGGGCCACCTGGAGGTTGGTGCGCACAGCCTGAGTTAGCGCCTCCAGGCGGTCCCTGAACTCCAGTACGTAAGATACAATAGGGGTCCCATCTGGGCTACTCTCTCCCTCCCAATGCTCTCTAATTAGGTCTAACGGCCCTCGCACCCTTCTCCCAAACAGCAATTCGAAAGGGGAGAACCCTGTCGACTCTTGGGGTACCTCTCTATATGCGAAGAGCAGATGGGGTAGAAAACGTTTCCAGTTTTCATGAGCCTCTCCAAACGTACGGAGCATCTGCTTCAGCGTACCATTAAACCTTTCGCATAGACCATTGGACTGGGGGTGATACGCGGAATTTACTATTGGCTTAATGCCACATATCTTCCACAGTTGTTGGGTGACCTCGGCGGTAAACTGGGTGCCCCTATCTGATATGATTTCTTGGGGAAACCCCACCCTGGAAAATATTTTCATTAAGGCCTCTGCCACAGTTTCGGCATGAATATTGGAGAGGGCTATAGCCTCGGGGTACCGGGTGGCATAGTCTACTACGGTTAAAATATATCTTTTCCCGGAGGGACTGGGCTTGGGTAAGGGCCCCACTATGTCTACGGCCACCCTACTGAAGGGTTCCTCAATAATGGGAAGAGGACATAACTTGGCTTTGTGGCGGTCACCTCGATGTCACAGGAAGTGCAGTACTGCCTCACATCTTTAGAGATCCCTGGCCAGAAAAAAAGCGTGGGTCAACCTGTATCGGGTACGTGTCATCCCTAGATGCCCAGACAAGGGGATGTCGTGAGCAATCCTAAGCAGTTGTTGCCTATACTTCTGGGGAACTACTAACTGTTTAGTCGTCAATGTGACCGACCCCTCCACTCCTCTTTCAGCAATGCGATAAAGTAGCCCTTTCTCCCATGTGTACCGCTCCCCCTCTAACCCGGCCTGATCGGTGTGTACTCTGTCCCTGTATATCTGTAGCATGGGGTCTAACTTCACCTCTGCCTCGAATTTAGTTGGGGTATCCCAGGTCATACGTGTCGTGTGGGGGTCATGGTCTCTTACCTGAGCCTCAGAGTGTGCTGGTGGAACCGTGGTGCGAGCCTGTTGCCGTGTGGTCACTGGATGGGCTTCCTGGTGTGGAGCCTGGGGTATAAAAGCAGAGGTCATCTGGCCCAAGTCATTCCCCAGCACTACATCCGCCGGTAAGTTCTGCATGAGGCCCACTTCTACAGTCCCCTCTCCCACACCCCAATCCAAATGTACTTTGGCAGTGGGTAGTCGGTTCACTGCTCCCCCTGCCACTCGTATTGCCACTGATCCGCCAGTGTGTGCTGAACCTGGAACCAAATGGGGTGCTATCAGGGTTAAAGTAGCTCCCGAATCCTGAAGCTCCTGGACTTCTTTCCCCTCCAAGGTCACTAGCTGGTGATGATGCTGCCGGTTATCCGTGGCTCGAGCTGACATCACCTCATGCAGGATTCCCAGGGGTTCTTCGGCTTGAACGCTCAATATCTCTTGAGCGGCTGGCTCTAGTTGATAATGATGAGCAGCAGCCCTTGGTGCCGGGTTCGGTTGGCCTTGGTTCCATGCCGGTCTGCCCCGGTTCTGGGTGCACTCACGTGCCATATGTCCCCACTGCTTGCAGGTGTGGCATTGTATGTTAGCATGTCCGTTATATCTGGAGGGTGGTGGTAGATTCCCTTGTGATGGACGGAAAGGGGTGGCTGTGTGAGCGGTAGGCGGTAGAGTACTGGGTGGCCCTGTGGGTCGAGGGTAACTCTTGGGTAGGGGCCCATGTGCCTCCTCGCATCAAAATGTTGGTCAGCTAATCGGGCTGCTTCCGTTAGGGTGAGAGGCTTTCTGTCTCGCACCCATTCTTGTACCTCTGGGGACAAGCCGTTGAAGAATTGCTCCAACAGCATCAATTGTCGCAACTCTTCCATAGTAGTGGCTTGGCTGGCTTGTATCCACCCTTGTGAGGCTTGATCCAGCTTGTGTGCCCATTCAGCATGCAAATCTTTCTCCGACTTGCGCAGGCCTCTAAACTTGCGCCGGTATGCCTCTGGAGTAATGGCATATCTCTCAAGTATCGCTCATTTCACTTTAGCGTAATCCTTGCTGTCCTCACTGGGTACAGCGCGATACGCTTCTGCTGCCTGACCGGCCAGCTTGCCGGCCAGTAACGGGACCCATACTGTCCGTTCCAAATCATGCAAATCACACAGTCTCTCAAAATCCTGTAAATACCCATTAATCTCATCCTTCTCCTCGCAAAACATTTTAAAGGCATGATATGGAATTTTGGGTTTTACCTGGTTGTAGAGTGAACCAGTAATGGATTCTGCTCGTGATGGTGCATTCTGCGGACTGTGTGCCATCAGGTACTCATGCACATTAGCCATCACTACGGACAGCATGGCCTCTGATATAGGCTGTGGTAAAAATTCCAGCCTGGTCCTCATTTCTCTCTGTTAGAGGGTCTCTTCCATGGCTGGTGGGGGTGTAACGCTACGAGCTCTGTCTCCTTCCCTCAGTTCGGCAATCAGCACAGCTTTGGGTTTGTTGCTGGCTATCTTACCCCTGGCTTCAAGCAGTTCTTTCAATGTCTGCCGCTTTAAGGTAGAATAATCCGTATCCATTCACTTCGGTATTCGGTTCTTTCGTTGTATTGCAATTGCCATTCCCTTTTCCTGTTCGGCAGTTTTAAATTGCACGAATTGCACTTTTCGGCTGTAAGGTTGGATCCCGTCGCTTGCCACCAATTGTAGCGGAGCGGCAATATTAAATCCCACGATCTCCGCTGGTATCAAAGGTAAATCCACAGTCAGCGCTGAAAAGTAAGGCAATATCCCAAATCCCCCAGTAACCGGACGAGGGGGTGACAGGTGGGGTGACAGATGGGTTTGCTGGGTGACAGGTGGGGCGGCAGGGTGAGAGGGGGTGACAGGTGGGGTGACAGGGTGTGGTAACCCGCGGCAACGCTCTGATAGGCTAGACATCGCGAGACACTTCAGTCTGCAGCTCACACCCGGCGGAGCTGCAGACTGAAGGCTGGCTCTCCCGGTCAGACTGAAAGGAGGGGCCTCGCACCCGGCGGCATACAGGGCAAGCCGCCGGGCCCCCTCCTGTGTCGGGTCCTCAAGGACATGTCAGTCTGCCCTATGGTGGTTTAGGCGACCGCGAGGCCCCGCACAGCACGAGGCCTTAGTCGGCCGCCTAATTAGAGAGCCGCCTTTGCTGGAGGATGTTGCAGGCAGCAGAACGTTCTCCACGTCGTCTCCAGACTCACAGAGCGCCAGTGGCGAACTTGCCAATCTTGGTGTTCTCTGGCAAATGCCAAACGTCCTGCACAGTGTTACCTAATGGAGTCTGTTTCTGACCGTTTGAGTAGACACATGCACATTTGTGGCCTGCTGGAGGTCATTTTGCAGGGCTCTGGCAGTGCTCCTCCTGTTCCTCCTTGCACAAAGGCGGAGGCAGCGGTCCTGCTGCTGGGTTGTTGTCCTCCTACGGCCTCCTCCACGTCTCCTGATGTACTGGCCTGTCTCCTGGTAGCACCACCATGCTCTAGACACTACGCTGACAGACACAGCAAATCTTCTTGCCACAGCTCACATTGATGTGCCATCCTGGATGAGCTGCACTACCTGAGCCACTTGTGTGGGTTGTAGACTCCGTCTTATGCTACCACTAGAGTGAAAGCACCGCCAGCATTCAAAAGTGACCAAAACATCAGCCAGGAAGCATAGGAACTGAGAAGTGGTCTGTGGTCACCACCTGGAGAACCACTCCTTTATTGGGGGTGTCTTGCTAATTGCCTATAATTTCCACCTGTTGTCTATCCCATTTGCACAACAGCATGTGAAATTGATTGTCACTCAGTGTTGCTTCCTAAGTGGACAGTTTGATTTCACAGACGTGTGATTGACTTGGAGTTACATTGTGTTGTTTAACTGTTCCCTTTATTTTTTTGAGCAGTGTAAGGAAAATTAACCATTAGAGATGTCCCAAACGGTTCGCTGGCGAATAGTCCCTGGCGAACATAGCTTGTTCGCGTTCGCCACGGATGGCGAACATATGCAATGTTCGGTCCGCCCCCTATTCGTCATCATTGAGTAAACTTTAACCCTGTACCTCACAGTCATCAGACACATTCCAGCCAATCAGCAGCAGACCCTCCCACCTCCTAGACAGCATACAATTTAGATTAATTCTGAAGCTGCATTCTTTTTTTTTTTAGACAGAAGTGTGTTATATTTGAGCATGCTAGGCTGAACGTGCGTATATCATGGCTAGTTGCACTGAGGGTATGAGTATATAGCAGTACATTGTTGTGAAAGATGTCATGTTTAGGGTGTAGCTTGCACGTTATCAACTGTGTATTTATATCAGCAGCTCCACCACTAGTTATAAATCAAGTGTGAGTCGCCCCATGAGATGAGACTAGTGAATAACATAATACATGAACGGTTAAGGTAAAGGCATCTAAAGAACTACGACAATAAACTCTTTAGGAGGTGAAATAATGACATGTTTAAACGCTTGCTACTTTAAGATTAGTTAATGTGCAGAGAGCAGTTCATGTGATCAAAGGCATGGTGTGGAGGATCGGCTATAGTGGGAAATGCTTGGCAGGCTGCTGTTTACTGCTTGTGCTCATCCAATCCCTTCTGGGCACCAGGTGCAGACCCTGGGAGTCCCTGATACCTGGAACAACAAAGGCAAGTCTCTGGCTGAGTGCCGGGTTTGCGTCTTGAGGTGGTGGAAGCTTGTTTTGTCGGGTGGTCGGATCTGTCCCGGTGGTGCTTTACGTCCGGTGCGGGATTGTGGTGGCGAGTGCTTGACTTGGGGCAGGCTCTGCATTTCTGTTTGTGCCTCCGGTCCTGTCTTCGACGCCTTTTGCGTTGGTGGATTTTAATGGGGACTGCTTCGCTTAGCTGTGGTGGAGCTTGTTGGGGCTGTGGTGGAGCTTGTTGGGTCTTCCTGCTTGTTATTTGCTTTCAAAATTGATTAAAGAGTCTGTCCAGCTTAGACTCAATATCCTGCCATGCTTTGCTGGTACCAGGAGGACACGCGGCTGCCGCCATATTGGGAGAGTCGCAGATGAGTATGTCAGCCTGGGCGTCTGTGCTCTGTGCGTCCATTAGCTCCAGACAACCTCTCAGGGGTGGACCGGGATAACCCCCACCGGTCCGAGGGGGGGGGGGGGGTAACAGAGCTCCTGCCCGGATGTAGCTGCTCCTGGGCATCCCAGGATCGGGAGATCGGACACCTCTCCCGCCCGGTGAGCACCAGGCCACACTTGCCACGCGGAGGTAAGTAAGACTCTGTCGAGTTGCTGACCACTATTAAGCATGTCGGGTCGGTCAGGTAGGAGCAACATTGCTGGGTCATCCCCTTCTGGGGTGAAATTCGCTTGTTGATAGCTGCTTAAAGTGAGATATTGAGGGAGCTCACACGAAGTGCCTCTTTCCTCGATGACAGCTAGGCCACGCCCCCCGGAAGCTGCATTCTTAGTGAGAGGAGGGACAGTGTAGCTGCTGCTGATTTAATAGGGAAATCGATAGCTAGGCTAGTGTATTCAGTGTCCACTACAGTCCTGAAGGACTCATCTGATCTCTGCTGTAAGGACAGCACCCCAAAAAGCCCTTTTTAGGGCTAGAACATCAGTTTTTTTTCCCTGTGTAATCTAATTGCAGTTGCCTGCCTGCCAGTGTGTGTGTCAGGCTCACAGCGTATACTGTGCCCACTTGCCCAGTGCCACCACTCATATCTGGTGTCACAATAGCTTGCATTTAAAAAAAAACTAAACTTTTTTGACTGTAATATAATAGCAGTTAGTTTCCTTCACACGTGTGCATTTCAGGGCCTGCCAGGGCACAGTGTCACACCAGTGCAACTCATATCTGGTGTAACAGTAGTGTACATTTAAAAAAAAAAAATACAGGGGGCTTGTTGTCACCTTTCGGGGACCCTTGGTGTTGTACGTGGCTGGGTGGAGGAAGAGACCTTCAATGACATCAGTGAGGACAAGGAACGGGACATGGCTAGCTTGGTATCCAACCTTGTGCAAATGGGGAGTTTGCGGTTGTGCAAATAGACTGTTTGCAGTTGTTTGCGGTGCGTTAAACGGGGAGTTTGGTCTGTCACTGTGAAGCGGGCGTAACCCTTACACTACCTGATCGATACAACATCATACCTGATGTTTTAAAGCAGGTTATTCCAAACAATTTAGGAATGTTAGGTGATTTATGCCCTTTATGGATTAAAACCAGACTCTGCATCAACTATGTAATTTTCCATGGGAGTTTTGCCATGGATCCCCCTCCGGCATGCCACAGTCCAGGTGTTAGTCCCCTTGAAACAACTTTTCCATCACTATTGTGGCCAGAAAGAGTCCCTGTGGGACTATGAAGTCTATGGCGGTTCGCCCGTTCGCAAACATTTGCGGAAGTTCGCGTTCGCCGTTTGCGAACGGAAAATTTTATGTTTGCGACATCTCTATTAACCATACAAATAAAAAAATCAATTTGCTTTTTAATATCCTAATTTCTCTTTAATTTGTTTTAAATACGGTTCACCTGAGCCGTTTCTATCTTTTGAGGAGCAAATTATTTAGCTTATGCCTTCTTTTACTTTGAGAGATATATTTATTTACCATAGAAATTTCCTGACTTAATATGGACAAATCAAAGGAGGATATTATTTCTTCTGACATATATGAAAATAAAATAATTTGTTATATGTCCCTAAGTTATAAACTACATATAAGAGGGGAAAAAAAGTCTCAGGCACTCACTGTGAAATGTTCAGAGCAGTTTTAATGGGTCCATTAAAACTGCTTTGAACATATCACAGTGAGTGCCTGAGACTTTTTTTCTCTCTCTTATTTGTAGACTATATGGGGTATGCTAACCCATGCTCCGTTTAGCACCCTGTGTATATATGTTTGTGATTGAGTGCAACCCTCTTCTCTATTTTTGATACCTAAGTTATAAACTGACATATGTTTTTGTTATATATATTAACATGATAATATGCCTTGATAAACTGCTTGACTTATTGTAATCTTTAAAATATTGGAACATGTTATTCTTAAGAAATGTTATATCCTGTAATCCTATCTTGATTAATAAAAAATACAGTGCTCTAGTACATGCTTTTGGGACATCATATATATACTTCCTGATAAAATACATTTCAGATAAAGCACAAAATACAGGGCTCTTGATTTATTTTGCCATTGTTTAGTCTTAGAATACAGGTTTGACATCTTAACATGCACAATTGCAAGCATTTATTTATGTATTTGTGCACTGTACAGATTTAAAACAGTTTTTATGCTATAGCAATGTAAAAATGTTTCACCTTTTCACAGCATTTGAAATAAGATTCATAAATAAACCATGCCTAGTTTTTTAGTTTACTGTTTCGTTTTGGCACAGGTGTCTTATTGCTATGCTTTTCTGACAGTAATTATTTTAAATACAAGTGCAGATACACATTGTCTCTAGAAGAGCACTGTGTTTGTAACGGCAAGATTTTTAAAACAAATTTTCTCCACCAGTCCCTTAAAAACACTGGACGGCCAGTGCATCTGTCACTTTAAAAGTTAGTCATGATTCCACGTTATACACTGGCTGCAGACAGTACTGCAACTCATACCAACTGTATAAATAATATACTCTACAAAGGGACACTCCACAGGTGTCTTAATAAAATGAACATTTGAAAAATTATAAATAATTAAAGTAACCATACAATAATGTATTTGGTATATACAACATCTAAGTGTCTGTTTCAGCATGCAGGTAGTAATAGGGTTAAATATATTTTAGGGAACTGGATTTGTGTAATATAAAAATAGTGAAAATTATTAATTTTTTTATGGCAATGAAAAAAATAAATATATGGAGGTTTTGCTTGCCAAAATGAGAGGATTTTCCAGAGCCAGACGGAGACTGTTCTCTCCAATCTGCTCGATTCTCGACAACAAAATTATGGTTCCATAATTTTATAGCCAATTGGCATGCACAAGTTTCAAGCACTCCCCACTCTCCCACCCCCTCTCCTTCCCTCTACACCTATTCACACTCTCATATTATTTTGTCAGGGACCTGTGGAGAAAGGAAGTCTCTGGTGCCTGAAATAGTTGATATTTTAATATCTATCTTTGTGTGTCTCATTTAGTTGTGCACTTATCTCTGCATCCAGTGTTTCATATGGAACTACCAATAAGTGGATTGAATGGTCATCCAGTCCATAGGGCATTTCTCATGGATGTATTTCACTTTTCTCTTTCCTCTCCAGTTCTTCATGTGTTAATGACAATCCAGCCATTTTGTCCACCCTGCTGACTCACTAATTGCAGCCCTTTTAACGAGTCAGAAGCTCGTTAGCGGCCAGGAAACAGTGTGAGAGAAATTACCATTCACCTGAATGCGTGATAATTATTAGGGCTAATGGTTTATCCCTGCCAAACAATGATTAACCCCTTGAGGGGACAAGGGGCAGCCGAGTGCCCTTTTAAAAATCTTCAGATGTTTGAGATATTATCAATGATTGCACGGTTTATTTTCTAATTCAGTGTAGCTATAAATTATTTTATTTATCACTTCACTGACAAAACCTCTTCTTTATTTTCTCTAACACCTTACCCGCTCCCACTTACCTTTCCCCACCACTTGGTTTGACTGCATGTCAATGTGAACCCCCACATCTTTCGTATTACAGCTCCTGCTGTTACCTTATATTAGCATCTGCCCTGTTCTGACTCCTATTGCCTTTGGTCAGAGACATGTTCCTTTCCCTAATCTTTCACACCCACCTTTTTACTTTTATACAGCAAATGTTTACCCTTTTTAGTTTCACAACCAGCTTACATTACAGTTTTTTTTCACACATTCCTGTTAAACCTTTTGCACATTATTTCCACATTTTTTTCACGTCTCCATCATTCCTCTGTCACATTTGTCTTCCCTGTTCCTTTTATATCCACTCTCTTGCCACATTAAACGTGTTAGTTTGGTTTAGGTCTACTTCGCATCCTATTTCATAGCTCCAATAATACTTGATTTTTTTTGCCTAAATACATTTCTTTCAAACCTCACATTTTTCTCTTTTTCCTTTTGTTTTCATGTCTCCTCTCATTTCATCTCACACTAACATTGCAGTCGTTCTTGTCTCACAGTTTCATTTCACTTCTAATACTCTATCTTAGTTCATCCAAGCAACCTCCCATCCATCAACCATGTCACATCTCAATTCTTCCTGTCACACATGTCACTGATACCTTCATCTTAATTAAAGGTTCTGCTTTACCTGTATCTTACATGTAGGATGAGCCCTACCGGTAGCTAATCATATTCCTAACAGAGTTATGTCATAGCCTGTCCTCTCATAAAACTCTACACCCTTACTACAACCATTGTGCTGCTGTGGGCTCTCAATGTCTCACTCACTGTGGACTACATATACCCACTTCACCATTATTTCTCTCTCCTGTATTCTTCATTTTTGTTTTCAGAGACCTTTCAATACTCATGATATATCTCCTTACCATAACATTTAGCTCCTTCATATATAACGTTCTTCAGTTATCTTCCTCACTGACCTTGACCTTTCCTGTCAACTATAACTTTGTCTCAGCTCACACAATTCTTTATGTTGCATCCATGATTTCTTCTTTTAACGTTTCCTTTTTAAAACTCAGACACACGTTTGAATTTCTGCTAATTCATATACATATCTTTGCTCCCTTTTCTCCCATACTTCCAACTTATTCCTGTCCTCCGAACCACCAAGTGATTCATACCTTAGTCATGTTTATTTACAACCCTGTTTCATATGAAATAATTCATAGGACATCACAGCACTTCCACTTGTGTCCTTATGTTTTCTTCAGTAAGTTCAGTATATCATTAGATATAACACAAGAGAGATGGGAAAATACAAACACAAAAAGTGAGAACAATACGACAAAGTATTTTTCACTTTTGCGGCTTCTCTTTTTGTCCTTAAGAAAGAAATCTTATTGAGTGTTTGAACATAAAGATCTTCAATCTTTTTTCAACTTACATCACTATGTAACACAATATATTTCTCCTTTCACAAACCCTCAGGGGTACCCAAAAAGTAGATCCTCAGATTTTTTTTAAACTCCAGCTTCCTTAATGTTTTGTCACCCTTTAAGGGACACTATATTGACCAAAACAACTTTTACATGAATAAAGCAGTTTTGGTGTACAGATCATGTCCCTGTAGTCTCAGTGCTCAATTATCTGCCATTTAGGAGTTAAATCACTGTGTTTATACAGCTCTAGTCACACCTAACTTCATATGACTTATACAGCCTTCCTAAACACTTCCTATAAAGAGTCATCTAATGTTTACACTTCCTTTATTGCAAATTCTGTTTAATTTAGATATGTTCTTATCTCCTGCTCTGTTAATAGCTTTCTAGACCCTGCAGGAGCATCTTGTACGCAATTAAAGTTCAATTTACAGAGCATGAGATAAAAACTTTTTAAAGTAAGTTAGATCTGATTGAAAACTAAACCATTTTTATTTTTTTCAAATTCTTTATTTTTTTTGACAGGGTGCTAAAGAAATGCATTTAGTCACAGAAAGGCAGCGATACAACGATGTTACAACATATTCAAAATTATACATCGTACTGAATAATGTTTCAGTGAAGGTAAAACATATGTCTAAAGAATATCTTTAGTCTAACCCTCATGTGACTCTGCTGCACCATCCCAATCAGGTATTTTAATTTATTAAAGAAATAGAGAGACATAAGGAAGAACTTAAATAAGGATAAGAATAAGGTTCCCACAGCTTCGTCCATAGACGTTGTTGTACTAAAAGAAGAACCCAATGTAGTCATCTCACATACCAGTGGCTTATATATATATATATCTTGTCATAAAGACACTAATAATAGGTGTAATCTTTAACTTGAGTCTATGAACTTGTCCATGGGAGCTCCAGGAGAGAGTCTGAAAAGAAAGGGCAGATAGACAAAGAAGTAAAAGTAATAAAAAGTATAGAAGAGTGTGAAAGATCCATCTGTATAAACTGATACTGCTGGTTCGTCTGTTTGCCTCTTTTCGTGTAATTGCCTGTCCGTATGCCCCTATTCGTTTGTTACAGAATATACCGAACAAAACTACCGAACGGACGGCCACCCAGGAGAGAAGTGTGCTGCTGGTTAACCTCTTGGCCCCAATTAGAACGTTGTGGTTAACCGCAGACACCTCTCCATTCTAACCGTATGCAGGGTGGTCGTCGTTCGTATGCCGACCACGATGCAGCGGCCATTTTAAACACGCGAAAGACCAGCGGTGTTCGACGAAGATTCTATGGAACTATAAACGGACACTTTACCTACCGAACACCGCTGAAACTACCGATCGCCCTTCTTTTTCGTCGAGGCATACGAACACCGGTCCGTTCAGGAGTTTGGATAATACGCATGGACTTAACCCAGATAGCCATCCCATGGAGTCAATCGTATACCGAAAGACATGTGAAAGACTTTGACTCCATGGCGATTGAACTGTGCACATTGGATTTGAGCGCTATTCGGTAGAAATATGCACTCAGATCCAGCCTATCTGGGGATACGTTGCACGAATCCAATGTATTCGGTATTTGTATAGTTATATATTTTTATGTGTTTTTACTGTCTTGTGTAAAATGGCGGTTTGCCTCTATCCCTGGAGATAATTGGATTTCTTCCCAATTATCTCCAGGATAGAGAGGATTGATTTACTCATGCAAAGGGGAGTGTTTAAACCTGGGCCACTGCGATTGGCTACTGTACAATATATGTCCCAGTTTCCCATCTGGTCCCCTAGGGGAGTGTCCACCAGGTGGGAGACCTGCATAAATACCGGGCAGGTAGCCCTCATTAAACAGATTCCTGTTTTACCCTCAAGACTGAGCTTGGACTCGTGTTTGGGGGGATTGCTACTTGGAAGGATTTATTTCGCCTGTTTTAGCCGTGGAAGGAGTTCGGCTGATTTTATGTTCGTGGATTTACCGCATTCCCTTGCACTCCATTCGGGAGTTTGGCGGTCGGCTGTGTAGAGCCTGTGTCTCTGGAAAGGGGGAATATCGGCTAAATGGCGGTTTCATCTATTGTGAGTGTCTTAACAAAAAGTAAATACGGTTGCTGTTAAGGCCGATAGTCCTGAGCACTCACATTTATTGAATATAGGGAAGCACGGGAGGGGGAGGGGGAAAGGGAGAAAAAAACTAAAAAGAGTCCCGGTAGTGCCGGCTCCAAGAGTTCCTATCTTCCTATTAGGTACCCTTCTAGTCAGTCAACAAACTCACTCTCATTCCAGGGTTTCCATATCGTTTCAAATTTACGGAGGGAGTTCTTAACCGGTGCCGTTAGTTTATCCTTGAGGCAGTTGTCTTTTATCTTGTCTATGACAGTTGCAATAGAGGGGATATTGGGCTTAAGCCAATCTTGGGCCATAGCTCGTCTAGCTGCCAGTGTAATATTGTGGAGAAGTTTTTGTTCCATTCTAGTCCAGGCATCCAGCGGTCTGTTCAATAGGCATACCCATGGATTTAAGATGGGTCTATGGTGGAAAATTTGTTCCAAGATATTAACTATTTTGTTCCAAAATAATTGAGTTTGGGGGCGCTCCCACCACATTTGAAAATACGTGCCTCGGAGGCCACAGCCTCTCCAGCACATGTTGGTCGGGTCTGTTTCATTCTATATAGTTTCACCGGTGTAGTATACCAGCAAAACATGGTTTTAAAACACTGCTCCTGCGGCTTGATGCAGATAGAAGTTATGGCACTTGCTTTCCAGATATCTTGCCAGTCAATGCCCTCCAATTATTCCCCTAAGTCTGTCTCCCAGTGTGAGATATAGGACATTTGTCCCCATTTTGTTATTTCTGTGTAGAGGTTGGCGTAAAGGAGGGTAATAAGACACTTCTGCAGCGTCTTACTCAGACACAACCTCTTGTAAAAGGACATAGCACGGTGAGACGCGTTCCTAACATGCGTCTGTTTTGCAAAGACTTTAATCTGTAAATATCGGAAGAAATCTGCTGGGGTAAGGGTTTATCAGGTTTTTAAAACCTCAAAGGAAATTATCTACCCCTTTCAAATAGATGAACTATTCTCTTTATGCCTGCAGCTTCTATGTTTTTAAAATTGTGTGCCGACATTCCTGGAGGGAACGCTCGATTCTGCAAAAGTGGAGTGAGTGGGGAAGGATTTGAAGATAGTTTAAATGAGCTGATGAATCCCAAATACTGAGGAAATTGAGTATGGCCGGGCAGGTGCATTGTAGTATTGCTCTAATCTCTATAGGGAACCACATGTAAAACTGGGGGAGGTCTGCCCTCAGTAACAATGAATCCAGGTCCACCCACTTCCGTACATCCAATGGGACATGCCACATGACAATTTAAGTGAGTTGAGCTGCTAAGTAATAATAATAAAGATGCGGTAGGCCCAGACCCTCCCTGGATTTTGGGCGAAACAAGGTGTTTCTGGATACCCTATATCTCTTATTTTGCCATATAAAAGACTCTATGGCCTTCTGCAAAGGAGCTAAATTTGTCTTCATAATTGGAATTGGTAGGGCTAGAAACAGAAATAGTATACTCGGCAGTATATTCATCTTCACAGAATGTATACGGCCAATCCATGAGATCGGTTTATCCGTCCAAGATTCCAAGTCCCTATTCAAGGATTTCAGTAATGGAGTATAGTTCATCCCGAACATTTTTGCGGGATCAGCCGTCAATTGGATACACAGGTATTTAATAGATTAATGTGCAAATTGAATTTTATGTGTTGCTTTAATGAGTGCCATGTCTGCTGCAAATACCCCGAGGGGGAGAGCACTGGTGTCAGGATCCCACGGACGGCTGCGAGGGGAGGCTGCAGTCCGCTCGCGGCACTCAACCTCCAGCCGCCCGCGGTCCCCTTCCCGGCGTGCGCTCGGCGGGCGGCATCCTCCCAGCCTCGGATGCCGCCCGCGTCTTCCTCTCCGTCCCCCAGCGGCAGCATGCATGACGCTGCACGCTGGGAGACCGCCCAGTTTTATAAACGCCGGGGTCAGCCACCTGACCCGGCGTTAAAGGCACAGTGCCTCAATCACAGTGGGAGGTATAGATATCTCCCACGTGTGATTGTTAATTCTGATTGGAAATTATCTTCTGTGTTCCCCTTACTCGGCTTGTCTCCTGACTATTCTTTGTGTGCTTAGCCCGGCCACTCTAAGGTCTGGTACTGCACCTTTTCTGTGTGTGTGTGTTAGCGTGTTTTGGTTCCCAGAATCGTGACAACTGGACTTAGACTGGACTCATGTTAGCTTTATAGCCTGATATATCGCCATACCTTCTCAAGACTTCTTGTAAGGCAGACATTGTTACTACGGAATTAGTCAGCAAAACATCATCTGCATATGCAGATACTAAGAATTGTTTGCCTCCCACTGTGACCCCATGAATATTCTGATGTTCGCGCAGTGTCTGAAGGAGTGGCTCTAGCGATAAAACAAAAAGAAGGGGTGGATAGTGGGCATCCCTGTCGCATCCCGTTTCCCAGCTGAAAGGGCATGTTAGGTGCTCCCGCTATGCGTACCTGAGCGGTCACATTGCTGTACATGGCTTTAATCACTGTGATGTAGGATGTCGGAAAGCCCAAGTATGATAAAAGTGTGAAAAGATAGGGCCATTTGTCCCTATCAAAAGCCTTCTCAATGTCAAGACAGACTACCAACGAGTAGTCTCGAGTAGTCTGCCTCCAAATTATGTTGATATTTCATCTTGTGTTCGCGAACAGTTGGCGGCCAGGTATGAACCCCACTTGTATGTGTAGAAGCCGTATAAAGGGTTAAATGTGAAAGGGTTTATTTTCCTGTCTTATTGGAGATTCTTGACTGATATCAGCAAATCTAATGGCTAGTGTAGGACTCACCTTTTGAGGCTTGCCTTGACGTGGCAGGTGAGCTTATATTCAAATGGCCATTGGAATGAAACTAAAAAACCTCCATTTTGTTTAAATGTACATAGGGATTTGGGCCAGTGTGCAGGTAACTTTCTCTTTGTTTTTACTATGTATTTTGAGCTGTTAGATACTAAGCCACTGCAGCTGTAAGCACTGTGCTTTATTTTGTGTTTGTATATTGTGACGAAGTGCCCTTCGCCACTTGGTCCTGGAGAGGCTTGCTTGCCAGCCTCCTCCCCTGCTACTATGGCCCCTGGGAGATTGTACCCTTTTAAACCAGCATTTGGGCTTTTGGACTTTTATTGGACTGTGTATGGCCTTTTAAGAACCGTCTGAGGAACATTGTGACTTTGGTGAACAATGCCCCTTTAACTCTATGGCCCCTGGAATATATTGCCTGTTAAAAACTATTTTAGCAGATTGGATTTTAAAAGACTCTTGTTGCCCCTTTAAATTGTATTGGAGCAATTCTGCAGCTTTAAATTGGCACTTCGGATGCAGCCGAAGTGCCAAAGTAGTCAAAGTGGCCGCCATTCAACAAACGAACACGTGGCGGCGCCCATCTTTGTTCATTCGAACGAGGTCAGCGGTATGTGTAGCCAAATCCATGGAACTGAAATCAGCTACACATTTCAACGAACACCGCTGACCCCTACCTTCTCCTGCACTTTGACACTGCGGCTGGAGACTAAGTCCCATTCGAAGATTTGAACACATGTTCAAATGGGACTTAGTCATTTTTTTCAGTGTAAAATAGACCGACCGCACAGCCGAAATCCATGGAACTGTTTTGGGCATGAAAATGTGCTTAACGGTCATCAAGGACTTCCAGTTAACTTTTTAAGTACTGAACGGATTTGGCTGAATTTTGGTTATGTTTATATTTAAAGTATGCTGGTTCTGAAAATGTATGTATTGTGTATATTTTTAAAGTTACATTGTATGTGTAAAAAGTATATTTTTCCTGCCTAGTAATTACTTTTGGTATCGCAGAGTGTTTCGAACCAGGTTAAGTCCCGATGTAGCGTTTCCTTGCCCGGGAGTGTCTGATAGTATGATCTGAGCTGCATGTAACGGAAGGTTTGTAGGCTGGTGGGTTGGGTGCCCTCTAATAGTTCCCTCAGGGGGGTTATGCCTGTGTTGTTTAGTACCCTATGTATGGGAAAAGATTCTCCCTCTCCTAGGAAGGTCAATGCCGTTGTCGGCAGCCCCCCTCCTATCAGAGGATTATGTTGGATCTGAGTCATCGGGCTTGGCGTTTGAGACACGTGTGGTGCTCTCCTGATGGTATCCTACGTTTTCAGTGTCTGCTCTACAGTGGAAGTTGGTTCCAGAGTCGCACGTGGTAACCTTCTCGAGTTCCAGATGGATGTCAGGAAGGAGGGGCCTATATGGGTCTTGTCTAGGTCGATCCATTGTTTGTGTGCCGGTTGGGAATGCCATTCCAGGACACGCTGTAGGACTGTCGCATGATGGTATTTGCGTAAGTCAGGGAGCGCCAGTCCCCCCCGTGCTTGAGGTAAACATAAGACTTCTTGTCGGAGCCGTGCCTGTTTCCCGTTCCAAACGAACTTCATCATCGTGGATCGGAGTGATGCAAAATATGCAGTCGGTAGAGCTTGCGGGATCGTCTGTTATAGATATAATAGCCACGGTAGTATATTCATCTTGAGTATTGCAATCCGACTGAACCATGATATGTGGGGGTATGCCCATGTTTTCAGATCCTTTTGTATTCGTTGCAGCAGCGGTATGAAGTTCGTTCGGTACATGTCACCTAGGTCTCTGGTCAGTGTGATGCCTAGTTATCACATGCGGTTTGTGCACCATCGGAATGGGAACTGTTTTTTCAACGCGTTTACCTGGGTTGACGGTACGTTGATGTTGAGTACTTCACATTTGTTCAGTTTGAATCCCGAGACCTGTCCGTAGGTTGTGATCATGGTGACTAGGCGATTCCGGTTCTGTGATAAAAAATAGGAGACCATCTGCGTATGCAGCTACCTTGTGCGCTGTATTACCGCTTTTGAAGCCCGGGACGTTTTCTGAATTGCGCACTGCCTCTAGGAACGGTTCAAGAGCCAGGGCAAAGAGCATGGGGGAGAGTGGGCATCCCTGTCTCGTCCCGTTGTGAATCTGGAAGGAATCGGTAAGTGCCCCGTTCACGTTCACCTTCGCGTTGGGGCAGCGGTATAGCGCATCAATCCATTTCAGCATGTTTCATCCGAAGCCCATTTCTCGAAGTGTGGCCATAAGGAACGTCCAGTCGACCCGGTCGAATGCTTTTTCCGCATCCGTGGACAGTAGTAGGAGCTTGTCGTTTGACCTCGTCACCAGATGCTGTATGGACTGTACTCTAAGGGTGCTGTCCCTTGCCTCCCTTCCGGGGATGAACCCCGTCTGGTCTGGGTGGACCAGTGTTGGGAGTATACCCCCAATTCTGGCGGATAGGATTTTGGTAAAAAGCTTCACATCTACATTCAGCAGTGAGATTGGTCTGTAGCTGCTGCATTGTTCGGGATCCTTCCCCGGTTTTGGGAGGACCGTTATAGTCGCCGCCAGGGACTCGTGATGAAACTGGGCGCCGTTTACCAGGGCGTTGAACGCGTTGGTGAGATTCGGGAGCAATATGGATCAGAATTTCTTAGAGTAGTCTAAAGTAAAGCCATCAGAGCCCGGTGCACGGCCCGTTTTGGCGGCCTTGATCGCTCCCGCCACTTCTGCTTCTGTGATCGGTGCATCCAACATCTCTGATTCACCTTGCTGCAGTCGTGTCCCCACGTGTGATGCGATGTAGTTCCTTATTATGTCCAATCTGAGTGCCATCTCTTCCGGGAGTGTCGGTCTAGGGATGTTATACAACGAGGCGGAGAATGAGCGAAATTCGGACGCTATTTTATCCGGGAATTGTGTGGTCGTGCCATCTGATATTCGTAGTTTATGGACCTGGGTCATGCTCTGAGGTCCCTTAAGCATTCTGGCCAACAGCCTCCCCCCCTTGTTGGCGTGTTGGTAAAAGAAGGCCTTCGAGCGTTGTAAGGAACTGTAATATCGATTAGTTATGTGGGTATGCAGTGATCTTCGGGCTTCCAGTAGTTCCTTATATGTCTCTTCGAGGTGGGAGCGTTTGTGTTGTAGTTCAAGGGCATTTATGCGTGTTAGTAATTCCGTCACATGTGCTCGGGATTCCCTTTTCTTTTTGGAGGCCAAGTGCATCAGCGTGCCTCTGAGCACACTTTTGTGAGCTTCCCATAAAGTTGTCGCGGATAGTTCGTCTGTGGCGTTTAATGTAAAATAGGAAGTAAGTTCTTCGGCGATCTGTTCCTTCACCGCCTGGTCTAACAGCAGAGAGTCCTGAAGCCTCCATGCCCATGTGGACGGGCGCACTCTGGGGGAGTCCAATTGTAGGGTCACAGGTCCATAGTCCGACCAGCTTGCCGATCCAATGTCTACTTTTTGGATGGCGTTGAGGTGTTCCTGCTGGAGAAAAATATAGTCAATCCTCGCGTAGCGCTTATGTATCACGGAGTAGTGGGTATATTCCCTGTCCGCTGGGTGCATTGCGCGCCAGCAATCCACTAGTCTGAGGTTCTTAAGTGATATCTGTATACTGCGGAGGGCTCCCTGAGAGATGCAGCTGTGGCTCGTGGATGAGTCCAGTAGGGGGATGAGGGGTACATTGAAGTCCCCGCCGGCTATCAACATGCCCTCTGTGAATGAGGAGAGTCTGGAGAGAGTTTTACGTATGTAGTGTGACTGGTTGGTATTCGGTACATAGATCGTCGCGAATGTGTATCTATGATCCTGTATATCGCCCTTAAGGAATAAGTACCTGCCGTTAGGATCGACCATCCGATCCGTTTACCGGAACTGTAGTTTAGCATGGAGGAGGACCGCCACACCTGCCATACGAGCAGTCGGATGGTTGCTATGGGCCGCGTTGGGATAGTGTTTGCTTTTCAGCTGAGGAGCATGTCCTTCTTTAAAGTGTGTTTCCTGTAGGAAAGCAATCGAAATGTGTCTAGAGGCTAGTTCTCGAAGAAGTTGCGACCTGCGCTCCGGGATATTTGCCTAGTAATTACTTTAACCCATTGTGTGCAGTAATTCTATCACAGGCAGGATGATGGGGGAGGGGAGGATTTTGTGGAAGTGAATGGGTGGGGTTTTACTGTATGTTACGTGCTTTATTGGTTATTTTACAAAACCCTGTGGGCGGTGCTGTATCTGTAAAACCTGCATAAAAGAAGGCCCCTTGGTGCCAAGTAAAACAGATCTTCTTGACCCTCAACACATAGTCTTGTCTTGTGATTGGAGGGGATAGCTATACTCACACTGGGGATTGGTATGCTCTGCATACTCCCCTGAGCTTGAATCATTTAGCTCTTTTAAGAGCTTGTTCCTGTTACGCTCTCCTGGAGGAGAGGTTTCCCCACACAGTCCTGGAGGACAGAAGCTGATCCAGGGTGGACAGAAGACGGCGAGACTCCAGTTAAGCTATGGCGGTTGTGGAGTCTGCGGTGGTTGTGGTGTCCGGGTCGGTGCTTGTTGTCGTCGGCGCAAGCTAGGAAGCCCGTTACATATATGAACCCCACTTGTCCGCATCTATTAATTTATCTAGGAAGGGGTTAAGTCTGTCTGCTAATACTTTTGCCAGTATCTTAAATATATGGTTAATAAGGGAGATGGGTCAGTAATTTTCGGGAAAGCTAGGGTCCTTTCCGGTTTTGGTAGTAAGACTTTGGTGGCCAGTGCCATGTCTCTTTCGGGGAGTCCCTCCTCCCTAAATGCATTAAAAAGCAATTCCAGTTTTGGTGTCAAGTCTTTGCGGAACACTTTGTAGTATCTCCTGTCAAAACCATCCAGTCCCGGAGCCTTGTCTCCTTTCAAATTTGATATTGTCTTATCTATTTCCTCACTAGTGATCCTGTCATTAAGGATATCCATTGCCACTGGGTTGTGTTTAGGTAGACATAGTTTGGAGAGGAAAGAGCGTACACGCTCATCTTCTATTATTTGGGCATTCTGATCATGTGGGGAATGGTTATACAGGTTTTTATAGAAGTCAATAAAGACCTCCGCTATATCTTTTGTTTTTGTTTTTAATGAACCGGACCCATGTCTAATGCTCGTTATGTGGGCATGTCTGCTTTAGCCTGAGCGATCTGTCCAGAATCGTATCCATTTTATTAGCCGTCTCATAAAAGGTCAGTTTAGACCACATGATAGACCTGGCAGTGTCTTCAATGAGCAAGTCGCTAATTGACTTGCCGACCTCTTTTAATTTTGGCAGCATGTCCACCATGGGATTTAATTTTGACAGCATGTCCACCATGTGTCGCTGTTCCAGCGAACGTAATGATTCCAGTAACGTGTTTAATAATTGGGTCTTACGTTTCTTTTTAACAATAGCGAGTCATATGAAAGTCCCCCAATGACTGCTTTGTGGGCTGCCCACATAGTTCTCAAGGTCAGTTCCTCTGTATCATTCTTGAGGAAGTAGTCCTGGAATTCCTGGAATTCCTTTCGAATTGTCACTACAATAACTGGGTCTCGTAAAAGAGAAGCATTCAGCCTCCATGACCACATTGAACCAGTGCATAAATTGCCCAATGACAGGGAAATGTCAGCATTATCTGACCATGTAATGAAGCCGATGGTCGCAACAGTGGTCCGCGCCAAGCCTACATTGTTAACTAGAAAATAATAAATTCCGGAGTACAAGTCGTGTGGGGCCGAGTGGAAAGTATAATCAACTTCGACAGGGTGATGAACCCTCCAGACATTTACCAGGCCAGTACATTGTATAAAGTTGTCGACCAGTTTCTCTTTACCCCCTCTGCGTTGTGACTGCAGTAAGCCCCTATGAGACCAGCATTGAGACCAACTGTGGCACCAACACCTCACTGAATGTCTTATAATATGCTACAGATAGGCTGTCAGGGCCCGGAGCCTTCTGACCCGGAATGGCCGCTATTGCCTCCGATATCTCTTCTGGGGTAAAATCCCGACCGAGTATCGCCTTATTGTATTTGGAGAGACAAGGTAGCTCTTGATTGTAGAAATTGCCTATTTTCCCACTGTGGGCTGTGTCTTCAGCAGTGTGGGTCGGGGAGTGGTTGTATAGCGAGCTATAATATCCTGTGAAAAGGTTTTCTATGTCATTCAGTGTGGTGACTATCCCCTTCTCTGGGTGCCTCAGGGCCAAGATAGGTCTCAAGCACGTCTGTGGTCTTAGTGTTCTTGCTAAAAAGGTGTCCATCCAGTTATCATGTTCTAAATAGAATCTGCGGGACCAGGTCATATCTTGGGCTACTCAATCTAGAAGGGTCATTTTTAATTCAGTCTGAATTACCCTCAGTGTCTCTAAGGACTGTGGATCCAGTGTAGATTTATGTTGTTCCTCCGCCCTACGGAGCGACTCCTGGGGGTCGCAAATCAATTTAGTTTTAAGTCTTTTTTCTGTGAGTAGCTATCTTTATTAGGAGGCCATCAATGACCACCTTATGTTCAGACCACATCTCTGGAGTGTTATATAATAGAAAATACTCATCCAAAGTGGCGGTCAGGTCTGCCACTACCTTGCTATCTTTCAGGAGCAAATTATTAAGTCGCCATGTCCAACGCGTTGGAGTCAAAAAACCTCTCAAGGAGAGGTGTATTTCTGCATGGTCCAACCAAGAGATGGACTGAATGTCCACTGCCTGTCCACTGCCTGGACAGTTCTCCGCGAGACCAAAAAAAGGTCAATGTTTTTCAATATGTCCCATGTGGGGCTGAGTAGAATGTCTAGTTGTCTGGGTAATGCACCCTACAGATATCTACAAGTTCACATTCGTCTATAAAGTTCCTAAGGAGTTTGTAAGTTGCCCCCATTCCATGGTAGTGCCTGGTCCCAGGAACCGCGCTTCTGTCAGCCGCCGAACAGGGAGCCGCATTGCAGTCCCCTCCCACCACCACGAACCCACTGCACAAAGGCCGCACTAGGACACTCAGGCCTCTCCAAAAATGTTGATCTGCTACATTGGGGGTGTATATGTTTACTAAGTGGATCGTTTGCGTCCCTAATGTGCCAGAGAGGCACAGCTATCTACCTTCCCTGTCCGAGCTAAACTCTGTCCAGCCCGTGCACCAACCCAGGAAACTGGGGCCCAAGCCCCTGCAGAAAGCTACAGCACCGGACTTCCCTGTTTTCATCTTGGGTCTGCTAGGAGCCTTTGCCCGTCTGGGTGAAAATCGATGCTACAGGCGCATCCTTGCGGCTCTGCTTCTTGCCGCTAGCCTTCATGCTGCTTAAGGTCATACCTGACTAGGATGGGGACAAAAGTGCAGGTTCTTGTGTTTTACAAGTGCGATTAATAGGTCCCTTCACAGGAGCTCACAGACTATGCGACCATCTCAGTCGGAGTCCAGACCACGTCCCATGAGGCATCACGGATATTGTAGTTAAAAACATTTGGGATGCAGGGCTCCCTTTCTCTCATTCTTTCACATAGACATTGCACTACATTCCTTACACGCCACACTCAGACACTATCTATTTAGTATCCCAAATCTCCTGCATTAATTTTGTCTTAAAATCTATCTGAATAAATCTCTCTATTTCTCTGATGTACCTTCTATTTAATGGATGCCCTATGTACTCTTTCTTATCCCTCTAAGACTCTCTGTCTCATTTTCTTCAATAATTTCACATACACCCTCTATTTATTCCTGTCTCATACTTCTTCTATATAATTCCTCTCGCATACTCAGCATCATTTTTCTCACATACAACCACTACTTAATTGCTATTATACCCTGTATAGATTACACACATTCTCCTTGTTCATAATCTCTAGCTCATTCCTCTCACATGTTCTCTACCTCATTCTTCGCACACGCATACAATACGTCCCTGATTTCTCTCATACTCTCCACCTCATTTCTCATTCTCATTTCTACACCATTACTCTCTGCAATTGCTCCCTAGTGTTCCTTTCTGAGGCTCTCCAATCAATAATCTATTAATGGTTTAATCTGATCAGTTCCTCTGTAGTTTTATGGTGCATTAATTAAATCTCTCTGTATCTCCTGCTCCCCTTTCTACTCATGCAAAATCCAATAAATAAATATATATAATCCATATACAAATGGATTTGTTTATTATTCTTTTTTACAATTTTTAATTTAACCACTTCAGGGAGAGTGCAGCTAGTATTGCTCAAGGGGTTAAGAGCATTCAGAGTTTTACAGGCAATGATTTATTCATGAATGAAGCCATTAATTCTGAGGAGAGGCGACAGAAAATGGTTCAGACCAGAAAATGATAAGCTTCTAATGTATTTTCATCTGTGGACCACATTTAGCTCACTATCCCTTTGTGCACCCTACAATTCCCATTTACAGCCTGCACTCCTTTTTGTACCCCGGTTTCGCTGTGCTTGCTCCCAATGATACCACTCTCATTCTGATAGTATATCATCAAATGCTGGTACCCTACATACCTGCTCTTAATGTACACTGTGGGTACTGCCTTTCAACCCTAGAAATATATTTAAAATGTCTTATACTTATCTCTGAGATTTTTGTTTTAGACGCTCCTATATGTCTGATTTTCATTTTATGAATATTGTGGTGTACTGCCGAATGTGTATCTTTGGCTAGTTCATTACTTTTAGTTTTTGTTTTTTTCATTGTCAAGTTGACAAACTGTCTTGTTGTAATATCCAGCTGTGGAAAGGGTTAACAGCAATCAGGAGCAGCCAAATCCTGCTTACCTATCCAAAGCCTTTGTATGAATAATGAAAAAATGGGTGCCAAAAAATTTGTGTGGGTGTTTCTAAGACTCAAAACCCACCCTATGCTTGAAATGTGATAATGAAGATGTTTCACTTCCTCATTATTCATACAAACGTTTTGGATAAGTAGGCAGGATTTGGATACTCTTGATCGCTGTCAACCCTTTCCAAGTTGTTGTTTTGGTGCCTATAGTGTCCCATTAACCCTTTAAAGACAGAGGTAATTATGCAAGTTCTGATTTTAAAAAAATTAAAAAAACAGAACCCTGACAAGTGGTAGCGGCACCACTACAGGATGGGTACATGGTCAAACCCAGTACACGGAGCGCAGCCTGAGGAGACTGGCGACCCCTGTTGCTGGTCCCTCAGGAAACCATCTCAAGATGATACCTATATGCATCTACTTGTCTCTAACTCTCTATCTTTCCTTTCTACCTATCTATTGAATGCAAGCACTCTAGACTCGCAAGCCGGCAGGAGGAGTGTCAGGCTAAAATACGCTTACGATCCGCAGACAACAGGGAGGAGCGGGAGTGCAGTCGTACACCCCAAGGGGTCTGGGACTGAAACTCTGCTCCCTAAGCCTACTCCTCCACACCACTACCATTGTATATAGTTACTTTTGCTTGCCAACATAACAGAAAATATCAGACGGAGACACCCTCAGAGAGCACAATGTATGTAACATGTCTAAACTAACCACTGCAATTTGCATTCTGTAAAACACTGTATGACACTGCGCTGTCACTTGCATACATATGCCTGCATATTAGTACTTTGACTTCTTCGTCTGACCAAAAATAAAGAATTTAAAAAAAAAATAAAAAATAAAAATTAAACAAAACCTGGAATTTGACTATATGTCTGTTCAATTATAATTTACCTCTTTCATATTAAGTGCCCCACACGTATTATATATCTCTTTGAGAGAAACAGGGCTTTCCTTTCACATCAAATATTTATAAATAAAACATAATTTAATATGAATAAAATTAAAATAAGTGTGAGAAATTAAGACATTTTGTGATCATATGGCCCGGGGGGGGACTGCCTGCGATGTCAGACTGCCTGGGATGTCAGGAGGTCCCCTCGATCTCGATCACTGGCTGGGGAACAGAGGCAAGCAAGGATGTTCCGGCGGAGTTTAGGACTGCTTCCTTAAGGACGGCATAGCTTGTCCGCCATCCTTTTAACAGGGTTATTTAATAAAGTGATAATTCAAAGTTAATTCAATGTAAATTTCAAGTTTAAGGTCAAAATAGGCAGACTTGAAAAATTCTCCAAGTTAGCTATGTTTTCAGTTCAGCTACTCTAGCCTTATATTTTAAATTCACTTACAATTCACTTTGAATTCTCACTTTAGTAAAGAACCCCAATAGTTTGCTTGCATTATTAATATAAATTACAGGGTTTTTTTAAACGAAGAATACATTCTGCTTTCAAACCTAAGACTATGGAGATTAGTTATAGAAAAGTGTCATTTTCTGAAAAGTGGTCTATAGTACTTTAAATTGGGCGATCATCATAAAGACCTATGGAACCAGCAGGCACATTCCATTGATGGCAACGCCACTTTTCAGAACAGACACTTTATACATAACCTTCTATGTTCAGGGTACATTTCCCTACATCAAGCATATTTTGTTAATTATAATTTAATCTCTTTAACTTCTGCTAGGATTTCACCATACATTGTAGCATATGATACTTTTCCATCCTATCATTCAAGAACCATTCCTTTATTAGTGTCTGCTACCCATACATAGTTATTATTATTATTATTATTTATATATACAGTTTCATGCAAAAGTTTGGAACCGCTGAACAAATAACATATTTTGTTTGTTTTCTAAGTGAAAAATAGTTAACAATCTCTCCAGTGAACATGTGAAAACTTGACATATTTCTGCAAATTATAATGCACATTTATTATTTATTTGCTGAATTTACCTGGAACAAAAAACTGCAGTAAGTGTGACTTGTATGAACGTCTGGGCAACCTTTCAGTTGGTGGACTAGTGATTTCTGTGTAAGATCTTAAAACCTTAATCGTATAAATTGACTTGTTAGGCCTTGATCACAGTCTAATAGTGACAGTTCTAGAGCTCTCTGACTTATGGGACCTCTTACAATCAGCCACCATGGCCTCATAAAATCATCTGGCCGTGAGAAAATAAAAATAATTGACTCTTATAAAGCAGATGACATTAAACAAATCTAAATGCTTCCTGCTTGCAGTTTCCACTGTAAAAATTGTAACCGAGAAACGAAAGTTAAGAACTACTGTTACAGTTAATGTAAGATGTAGAAGAGCAATAAAAATCTCCAATAGAACAGGTAGCAAAAGAAAACAGTTGGCACTCATGTAGTAGTGAAATGCTTGCTCAAACATGATTTGCATGGTCAGCAGAAAGCTTACATTTAATTTCACCACAAAAACTCAACACCTGAAGTATATAGCACAATACAAACATTTTGGAACTAAGTTTTGTGTTCTGATAAGTCCTGGAATCCTTAGTGTAGTTCCCAAAAGCAGGACCTCAGGAACCTAACATGGGAAAGTGGCACACAAAACCAAAATAAGAACTGTTTTGACATATATGGGACAGTTGGACAGATCATTATGCAGTTTGCTAAATGAAACAAAGTTCAACTGGCACACATGGGCGTCCGCAGGAATTTTTCCGGGGGAGGGGGGAGCATAATTGTAATGACATCCATGCTTGGTCCCTTTATGACAGTGTCATAAAGGGGAGGAGCATAGTCATTATCACATAAAGCCAGGGTGAATAGCGTTTTCACAACTATGGTGTCAGGAACACTTGTTTGTATTCCTGACACTAAAGTGTTCCTTTAAGCAAATTAAAGGAACATTCTAGTCACCATAACAACTTCATCTAAATGAAAATGCTATGATGCCAGGAAGCCCATGGGTGCTCTTTTTCCTTTAAGGGGTTAAACCGCTCTCAAATGGTTTAACCCAAAAGGCTCGCTCCAGCTCCAGATTTCCAGGTCGCTCAGTGGTATTCGGCTTCTGAATCGTGTCAGGAATTGCAGATTGACATCAGGCATGGGTGCTACAGATTGGCTAGAGTGGTCAGTTGACGCTCTAAGCCAATCGCTAGTTCCCGGTTCATAAAAATGTTTTACTTTTTCATGAATGGGGAGCTACTGATTGGCATAGAGTGCCAGCTGACCGCTCTAGCCAATCAGCGACAACCCTCCTCAGCGTCCCTCTGTGCTTCCTGACATAAAAGTGAACACATTAACACTGATAGTTTTTTTTACCTGGGGCGATGAGAAGGTCCAAAGTTTCCCTGCCAGGCCCAGGTACCAAAGCCTTATGATGTGGTGTCCAGAATAAAGTGGAGGGTTCACTTCACTTGTCCTTCCTGCTCCAATCTCATTTTATTCTCTTTCATTTGACACAGTCTTCTTTTTCTTCTGACACTGTTTCCTCTTCTCCTTTACCTTTCTGCTACTTTCTGCTTATTGTGCTCCACTTTCTGCTCCTTTCTCTTTCTGATCCCTTTCTGCTCCTTGCAGACCCTTTCTGCTCCTTCTCCTACTTTACCTTTGTGCTCCTTGCTGTCCCTTTCTGCTCCATGCTACCCTTTTCTGCTCCTTCTCCTACTTTATCTTTGTGCTCCTTCATATTCTTACTGCTCCTTTACCTTTGTGCTCCTTCTGTCCCTTTCTGCTCTTTGCAGACCCTTCCTTCTCCTTGCAGACCCTTCCTACTCCTTGCTGCCCCTGGCTGACCCTTCCTGCTCATTTCTGTTCCTTCTCATACTTCACCTTTGTGCTCCTTCTGTCCCTTCCTGCTCCTTGCTGCCATTTTCAGCTCCTTGTTGACCCTTCCTGCTCCTTGCAGACCCTTCCTGCTCCTTGCTGCCCCTTCCTGCTCATTTGTGTTCCTTTGTGCTCCTTGCTGTCCCTTCCAGCTCCTTGCTGCCCCTTTCTGCTCATTTCTATTCCTTCGCATTTCTGCTACTTTCTTCTCCTTTCTGCGCCTTCTCTTACTTTATCTTCCTGGTCCTTGCTGACCCTTCCTGTAGGCTGTCTCCCCCATCCCTTACTTACCTGATCTATAGGCTGTCTCCCCCCATCCCTCACTTACCTGATCTATAGGCTGTCTCATCCCCCCCATCCCTCACTTACCTGATCTATAGGCTATCTCTGCACACACCCCCCATGCCTCACCTCCCTGATCTGTAGGCTATCTCTGCCCCTCCATGCCTCACTTCCCTGATCTGCAGGCTATCTCTGCCCCCCATATGCCTCACTTCCCTGATCTATAGGCTATCTCTGCCCTCCCCCCCCCATGCCTCACTTCCCTGATCTATAGGCTATCTCTGACCCCCCATGCCTCACTTCCTTGATCTATAGGCTATCTCTGACCCCATATGCCTCACTTCCATGATCTATAGGCTATATCTGCCCCCCATATGCCTCATTTCACTAATCTGTAGGCTATCTCTGCCCCCCATGCCTCACTTACCCGATCTGTAGGCTATCTCTGCCCCCCCATTTCTCACTTACCTGATCTGCAGGCTATCTCTGCCCCCCATATGCCTCACTTCCCTGATCTATAGGCTATCTCTGCCCTCATATGCCTCACTTCCCTGATCTACAGGCTATCTCTGCCCCTCATATGCCTCACTTCCCTGATCTATAGGCTCTCTGCCCCCATATGCCTCACTTCCCTGATCTAAAGGCTATCTCTGCCCCCCCATGCCTCACTTCCCTGATCTATAGGCTATCTCTGCCCCCATATGCCTCACTTCCCTGATCTGTAGGCTATCTCTGCCCCCCATATGCCTCACTTCCCTGATCTATAGGCTAACTCTGCCCCCATGCCTCACTTCCCTGATCTGTAGGCTATCTCTGCCCCCCCCCCCCCATGCCTCACTTCACTAATCTGTAGGCTATCTCTGCCCGTCATGCCTCACTTACCTGATCTGTAGGCTCTCTCTGCCCCCCATGCCTCACTTACCTGATCTGTAGGCTCTCTCTGCCCCCCATGCCTCACTTACCTGATCTGTAGGCTGTCTCTGCTGGCTGCATGTGTTGCTCCCCTGCGGATTCAGTCAGAGAGATGCAGGGATAAGATGCAGCATCCTATCCCTGTTTCTCTCCATACACAGCGCCACCTACTGACCGGTGCCGGTATTGCACTGTATTTTCCATCTCACACGAAAATTAGAACAAGCTGAAAAACCCAGGGGGGGCAAGTGCACAATAGGCACAATAGGGATAATAAGAAATAGGCGTACCGTATTATTATTATCCTGCTGTCTCCCTCCGTCCTCTAATCTACAAGCTAGATGTAACTGTACAGCAAGGGTCCTCGAACTACGGCCCACGGGCCGCATCTGGCCCGCCAGGGTCCTGAACCCGGCCCAAGCACTCAGGGCCACCCAATGGGCCCTATATCTTCAGGGGCCCAGTCAGCACTGCGGTTGTGCAATAGCGCGACCGGGCCCCTTTAAAAATTTGCAGCCGCAAAGCAGTGCTGGGAGGAAGTGGGCGTCACTTCCTCCCAGCTCCCTCCATGCGGGAGGGAAGAAAGACAGGCCGTGGGAGCCACGCCAACTCCAATCAGTCACAGACACCCTGCAAAAAAAGTAGGAAAAATAGCTGTGTGTGTGTGTGTGTATGTATCTGTATGTATGTATGTCAGTATGCATGTCTGTCTGTGTGTATGTGTATTTATGTATGTATGTGTTTGTATGTCTCTCTGTGTGTATGTATTTCAGTATGTCTGTGTGTGTGTGTATGTATTTATGTATGTATGTGTTTGTATGTCTGTCTGTGTTTGTATGTATGTATGTCAGTATGTGTCTGTATGTCTGTCTGTGTGTATGTATTTTAGTATGTGTGTGTGTATGTATGTCAGTATGTATGTGTTTGTATGTATGTGTATGTCTGTACTTCTGTATGTGTATGTCAGTATGTATGTCTGTGTGTGTATGTATGTCAGTATCTGTCTGTCTGTATGTATGAGTGTATGTATGTCAGTATGTGTCTCTGTATGTATGCATGCAGGGACGTATTAGCCGCGAGGCAAACAAGGCATTTGCCTTGGGCGGCATTTTCCAGGGGGCGGCCTGAGTTTTGTCCTGTCTAGGGCAGCACAAAACCAGGATACACGACTGTATGTGTATGTATGTGTTTGTATGTATGTCTGTTTGTGTGTATGTATGTCAGTATGTGTCTATCTGTATGTCTGTGTGTTTGTATGTATGTATTTCAGTATGTATGTATGTGTGTTTGTGTGTGTATTTATGTCAGTATGTATGTGTCTGTCTATCTATTTTTATGTATGTCAGTGTGGGTATGTATTTCAGTATGTATGTCTTTGTGTGTGTGTGTATGTATGTCAGTATGTGTATGTATGTATGTATGTATGTCAGTATGTGTTTGTATATATGTATTTCAGTATGTCTGTGTGTGTATGTATTTATGTCAGTATGTATGTGTCTGTCTATCTATTTTTATGTATGTCAGTGTGGGTATGTATTTCAGTATGTATGGCTGTGTGTGTGTGTGTGTATGTATGTCTGTATGTCAGTATGTGTTTGTATGTATGTATGTCAGTATGTGTTTGTATGTCTGTCTGTGTGTGTGTGTGTGTGTGTGTGTGTGTATGTAAGTATGTATGTGTATGTCTGTCTGTATTTCTGTATGTCAGTGTGTATGTATGTATGTGTATGTCAGTATGTATGTGTATGTCAGTGTGTATGTATGTGTGTGTGTATGTCAGTATGTATATGTATGTATGTATGTCTGTGTGTGTGTGTGTGTGTGTGTGTGTGTGTGTGTCCTTATGCATGTTTGTGTTTTTATGTATGTTAGTATGTATGTCTGGATATGTCTATGTGTCTATTTCAGTATGTATAGGAATTTGTTTTTGTTTAAAAAAAATTTCAAACTATAGCCCGGCCCCCAGCAGTGTCTGAGGGACCGTGAACTGGCCCCCTGTTTGAAAAGTTTGAGGACCCCTGCTGTACAGCAACACAGATACTTGTTACATGAGGTAGAGTAACAGTATCATCAACACACTGAGTACTCCATTGACTGCAGCCTTAGTCGGTTCGCTGTTCCTGCAAGCTTTATTTCTTTGATCGAAGCACTAGTGATTTACCATAGTCTTTTTGAGGTTTAGTTACTTTCAAATCGCTTTTATATCCACTTACATGTTTGGGTTGTCTACCATATATATATATACCTTACTATTCACCTGTATGTTGAGTATATTCTTTCCAATCAGTCACCATTTAGTAGACATACTCCCAACCATTTTTTTATGTTGATCAACATGTTCTTCATCTCTATTTATTTTTTTGTTTTTCTTATGTATATATATATTTTTTTTTTAGCTATTATGTGGGCAATTCCACCTTTTTATTAGCATGATGTATTAAAAGTTATATTTTATCCCAACACTTGCGTTTCCTGTCAATCTTATCTGGAATACCGTCTTGGCAAATTGCTTAATCCTCCTGTCTCTTTTCTTTTGTTGGTGACTAGAACACCTCTAGTGGCAGTCACTCAGATGGCCACGACAGGTGCTTCCTGGGTAGGTAGTGCACAATGTGCAGCACTGACGCACTGCATGGAGATGCTGGACTCTATCCATAGAGATGCATTGATTCAATGTATTTCTATGAAGAGATGCTGACTGGCACAGAGCAGCCTTATGTGCAATAGCCTTCCAATGCTTTTCTATGGGAAAGCATTCGATTAGCTGAGATCATCGATGTAATAAAGGTGAGGGATTATTTTACTTTTAAAAGGTGGACAAGGACGGGCCGGCCACCTGAAATGTGTTTTTAACACTATAGTGTCAGGAATACACGTTTGTATTCCTGACACTATAGTGTTCCTTTAAGTAAGAAAAAATATATAAATGGCAGCATGAGCATCAGGATGATGACTGATGATGACTTCAACATCCAGTTGCAGCAGTTACCTAAGGCTATCCTTAATAATGTCCTTTGACTATTGGTTCTGGAGGTATTTGACTAGACATCTACATGACTAGTAGTAGACATCTTAAATAATATAAACATAAAGATAAGATAATGTATAGAATCCCACAAGGGGAGACTAACATCAGGAGAGCTCCACTAGAATGAGGAATAAGGGAAGGAAAGCCCTACCTTTAATCAATCTAAGGGTAAAAGGAATATGCATGAAAAAAAAAAGAGAATATAACTTGAAAGGGGGGAGATCACATAAACAGTACCAAGGGGATCCATAGACTAAATAGCATATACGCTCCAGTGCCCCTAGTATCCGACTAATGGGAAGTCAATGTGAACGAGGTTAAGGGAGAGAGAAAAGACACAATGTCCACGGGTGATGGAGGACCAGACAATCTGGTCTCAAATCAGATTAGGAGTCTCAAAAGAAATCAACTCTCCCTAAGGATTACCTCAACACCATGGTCTGACCACTAGTGTCTACTTGAACCAACTCTCCCTTTACTTTTATTCTCCATTTTTTGTTATATCTTAAATAATATACATTAACCTTGTCATTATTTCCCTAGTCTAGATAAATTAATATGAAAAATATATATTAGAATAAAATAAATATATTATATTTCAAATATAGTTATTGTGTCAGTGTGCTGTGCACTAAACTGATCTTTCATTTTCACCTTTCTTTTTATAATTGCTGTACCAAGTGCTTCCGACGATTCCTACTGTTAACACCAGCAGTAAGTGCCTCCTACTGTTAACACTAACACTAAATGCTTCATACTGATAACACTATCAGCAAGTGCCCCCCACTGCTTACACTAGCACACCATGTAGACTTTATTTTATAATACTGCACACGTTGTTTCCCCATTGACAGTGCTGCTCTCAGTGATTCCATTCACTAATACTGTGCTTTGTGCTTCCCCTCTGCTAACATAACTATTTTATTTAAGCAGGGCCCTTATCACAACCTTGTTCCCTACGCCAAGCTTGTGCTTCAACTTTTGTTTATACATTGTATAGTGTTGTATAATATTTGTCACTTTATAAATATTAGAATGATGCTATAGTCAACAACAAAAAATAGCTCAATGAAGCAGTTTGTGTGTATAGGCCATGCCTCTGAAGTCTCATGCTCAACTGTCTGCTAAGTGTGCTATAGCGTCGCTGGACGTCCTCACGCTATGTGAGGACCTCCAGCGTCACTGAAATCCCCATAGGAAAGCACTGAAATAATTTTTCAATGCTTTCCTATGGGGAGGTCTAATTTGCGTATGCGGCATTGCCGCGCATGCACATTAGTTCTCCCCCGCCAGCGGCCGCGCATGCTCAATAGGTCTCCACCACTGGATGACGTAGGCGGGCGAAGAGCGTTGTCGGACCCTGAAACAGCGCCGAGGGACATCGGCACTGGATACAGGTAAGTCACTGAAGGGGTTTTAACCCCTTCAGCAACTTGGGATGGGGGGTGGGAGGGAGAGGGGACCTGCAGTGCCAGGAAAACGGTTTGTTTTCCTAGCACTGGAGAGTCCCTTTAAATATAGCTATACAATACACATAGCTTGGTAGACTACAAAGTTACCCATACAAGAGATAGAACTGAATAAATATAGAGAGATAATACATAGAGCTGAGCACAATAAGGAGTTACCAACACAACCAAGGTCAATGTGATGGCTTACGCAAAGCTGCAATACAGAGATAGCCAGACAGTACATGTTTCTATGTTTAGTTAATGTTCCTAAAAAGCGCAAAACAGAGAAGGAGGGCTTCTATGGTGAAGTAAGTTTATTGAAAATAAGTAACAGAATACAAATATACTACATAAAAGGTAAGTAAAATATATATAAGTAAAAAATGCAAATAAAAACTATGAGAAATATAACAAATATATATAGAAGTAAAATCTGTAGATGCTTTAATCACACAAAATCCCCTATAGTACAAGTCAACTCACAATATAGCGTGTGTCTAGCACAGGCAAGTCTGTGTGCTGATGAGTAGAGTGCCAGGTGATGTCTAGTATCGTGCAGATCTGAGCTGAACAGAGAGGATCACCGGAAAGGGGGAAAGTACTGTTTGTTCCGCACGCCCAGATGGAGGTGTTGCTCAAAGGGTGGTTACAGAGCCAATGTAGCAGTTCCTCCGGCGGCACACCAAACTGTATCGGGAACTGGTGGGCACAGAAGATCACAAGGGACAATAAAGTATGGATAAATTGGTAATCTTCTGTTCCTATGCGTTTTGTGAGTGTGCGAACTCGGGGAGTTTGGACGATTTAGTGATGCCTGGTGCCGGAATATGATGTCATATTCATATTCCGGCACCCGGCTTCACTACAGACGGCGCGCGCAAGGGAGCAGTGAGCAGCAGGAACAAATAAAGAATTAACAAAAAATGGAAATTCACTTTCAGTGTTCTAGTACAGTGGTTCCCAACCTTTTTTCACTTGAGTACCCCTTGGCAGCCCATTTACATAAATTTTACTGGGGTGCTCTGTCTGTGTGTGTGAGGGGTTCTCTGTGTGTGTGTGAGGGCTGCTGTGTGTGTGGTGCTCTGTGTGAGGGGTGTTGTATTTGTTAGTGGTGCTGCATGTGTGACAAGTGCTGTGTTTGTGTGTGCGTGAGGGGAACTCTGTGTGTGTGAGGGATGCTCTGTGTGTGTGTGGTGCTATGTGTGTGTGTTGTGCTGTGTGTGTGGTGCTCTGTGTGTTTGTGAGGGGTGCAGTGTGTGGGTGATGGGTGTGTGCCTATATATGGGGGGGGCGGAATAGGAGTAATTAATAAAAAAAAATATGTTTTATTACCATTTAAAGAAAAGAAAAGCATAAATAAACAGTATGTCCCCTCTCTCCTCTTCTTATCTATTCCTCAGGGAGGGGGGCATTGCCCTGGTGGTCCGGTGGAGGTGAGCAGCACTATCCTGCCTTCAGCTCCTCTGGCTGCAGGCAGAGTCCATTCCTCCCGCGAGTACCTTTCCACCTCCCGGCTCCTCCTTCCCTACCTCCCTCTCCCGCAGGCTGCCTGTTAGTGCCTTTGGGTCGGTGAGGGAGATCTTTGATCTCCCCACTGGTCCATGAAGACACACACAGCAGGGCCGGTGCTCCTATAGGGGTTCCCAACCCGTGGGGCCGCCAATACTAAAATTATTTTGCGTACCCCCTGGGTCACTGAATTGTACCTCTGGGGGTACGCGTACCACGGGTTGGGAACCCCTGTTCTAGTTAATCCTTTAGTAAATATCCCTGTAACTTCGTGTTAGCACATTTTTATGGATGAACAGTAAGAAAATTAACTGTTATAACCATTAACTTTATACTTTTTTTTTTTAAATTGATGTAACATTTTTAATTACATCAGAAACAAATAGTATTTTTTTCTGCTTATTGTTTGCTTCTGTCCTGCAACATGTCTTTAATTGCATTGAAATAAAGTAATATTTTAACTTCACATAGAGCCTCGCACTAAATTATTCATCATCAAGTGCCAGGATTTTCACACACATCTCTGTATTCTCTTGTATCAATCATGCCCTACATGCTTCCCTTCAATTAACCCTGCATTCTTTGCTTCAATTCAATTAATCCTGTCCTCTACCCTTCTTTCCTATTAACCCTGTATGTTATGTTTCTATTGTATAAACACTACACTCTGAGCCTCTCTTGAATCAACCTTGCATTCTGTGCTTTCATTCTATTAATGCTGCTATAGATATAGGTGGCGAGGTGGGAGCAGGGAGAAGGATCCCCTTAGATAATTATTGAGTCATGTAATTGCTCTGATGTGTTGAGGCATGGACTCCACAAGACCTCTGAACATGTCCTGTGGTATCTGACATCTAGACTTTAACAACAGATCCTTTAAGTCCTTCAAGTTGCGAGGTGGGGCCTCCACAGATCAGATTTGTTCTGAGCCCCACATGCAGGGCCGTCTTTAATATGGAATGGACCCTGGGCAAGAATTAGCTTGGGCCCCCTGGCCTCTGTCCCCCAACTTCCGCTCACTGGCATGCAATCACACCCTACATCCCACCGTAGTGTTGACAGTAAAGAGGGCCCTGGTGCAAGAATTTGTTGTGCTTCTTATCACAAGGGTGGCCAAAAGGTAGATCCCCATCTGTTTTGCAGCTCCAACAATGCTTTGACAGCTGGGGCTTTACATTTTCCCATGCTTGCAGAGTTGTATTTAGCACTGAGCAGTGTTTGTGTGTTTGAATGCAAGCATGTTTTTGTATGGTGTATGTTAGTGTGAATGTAGGATTATGTTTGTATGTGTTGTTGGTGTTTGAATGCAAGTATACATTTATGAGTAGTGTTAATCTTTGAATGCAAGGCTGTGCTTATATATAATTTTGATGTTTAACACAGAGGTGTGTTTGGATGTATTGTTGCTGTTTCAATGAATGAGTGTGCTTATATAAAGTGTTCACGTTTGAATGCAGGGGTGTATTTGTGTGTCATGTTAGCAGTGGTGTATTTAGGATTTGTGCTGCCCTAGGCAGGACGGTGCTCGGGCGCCTCCACCCCAATATTACATTTTCCCCACCCCTGCCTGTCAAAGCCGCACTTTGACTGACAGACGCTCACTAACTGACAGACACACACTCACTGACAGACGCACACACTCACTGATAGATGCATACACTCATTGACAGACACACACTCTTATATACACTGACAAACAATGACATACACACACTCACTGATTTGACACACTGATAGACAGACATACACTTACTCGGACACACACTCACGGACAGACGCACAATCTCACTGACAGACGCACACTCTCACTGACAGATGCATGCACTCACTGACAGACGCACGCACTCACTGACCGACACATACACACTGACTGACCGACACACACACATTCACTGACAGACACACACTCACTGACAGACACACACACTCACTCAAATTCACTGGCACACACATTCACTGACAGACACACACACTCACTCACATTCACTGGCACACACTCACACACATTCACTGAAACACACTTACACACATTCACTGAAAAACACACACTCACTCAAATTCACTGACACACAGACTCACTCACATTCACTGACACACACATTCACTGACACTTACATTCACTGACGCCCACTCACTCACATTCACTGACACACACACTCACTCACATTCACAATTATTGTTATTTTTATTATTTTTTTTAAATTTAAATCCAACCAGCCTCCCTACGTGTTGGATAGCTTGGTGGATTTTTCACCTGGGGTCCAGTGGGGCTGCTGGGTAGCGAGGGAGCACTTTCCCCTGAGCTCTCTGCTCCGCTACCTTGCGCGCCGCAGATTGATGCCGAGAGCCAGAATATGACGTCATATTCCGCCGCCCGCCCGGGAAGCCCTGGGGGAGCCCAAAGGTGACCAGCCGGTAAAGCTCTTGGGTTCCCATAAAACGAGGCAAACAAGGTATTTGCCTTGGCATTTAGGAGCGGCGATTTTTGCAGCCCCCTGGAAATTGCCGCCCAAGGCAAATGCCTTGTTTGCCTCGCGGTAGACACATCCCTGCCTGTTAGTGTATGAATACTGAGATGTATGCACATATACACATACACTGCCACACAAACACACACGCAGATACACACACTCTAAAAAACATGCAGTCACACACTGACACACATGCAGATACACACACTGAGACAAACACACACAGATACACAAACTGATAACATACAGATACACAATGACAGCAGATACTTAAACACATATGCTGTCAGACATACTGACACATACACTGAGACATACTGACAAACTGTCAGACATATTGACTATATACACTATACAAACACACAGACACACACTTATACATGTTTGTCTGTGTATCTGTTCGTGTGTCTGTGTTTGTATCAGTGTGTCTGTATGTGTGTATCTCTATCTGTATGTGTGCCTGTGCCTGTGTGTCTCTCTCTGTGTGTCTGTATGTGTGTGTGTTTGTATCTATGTCTGTGTTTGTATCTGTGTGTCAATCTGTATGTGTGTCAGTGTTTGTCTGTGTGTATATGACTGTGTTTCTATGTAACTGCATGTGTGTACTTATGTATCTGTGTATGTGTGCCAGTGTGTGTATATGTGAGTATATGTTTGTATATGTGCATACATCTCAGCATTTCGCCTATACTACACACAAATACAACCCTGCATCCAAATGTCAACACTACATAAAAACACACCATCATATTCAAAAACCACACTACAGAAAAATGCACGCCTGCATTCAAATGCCAAGAGGTGCAAACACACCCGTACATTCACTCACACATACTCCATACAAAAAAAAACAGTACTCAGTACATGTAAAAATGTGTAGGTGATTTTTACATTTTTAAGCTCTAGGGGGTGCCAAATATAGGATCCGCCCCAGGTGCCAAATGCTCCAGGTACCCTCCTGGCAACCACTGGACCCCAGGGAAGTCACCCTCCTGCTCCTAAAAGGTAGGAAACAGGAGGGTGACTAAACATGTTTTAACAGTTTGTGTGTGTGAGAGAGAGAGATGTCTGTGTTTGTGTGTCTGTGTGTGTATGTGTGTCTTTCTGTATGTGTGTGTGTGTCTGTATATGTGTGTATGTCTATATGTGTGTATGTCTGTATGTGTGTATGGGTGTGTGTGTCTGTACATATATGTGTGTGTCTGCATGTGAGTCTGTATGTGTATCTCTTTGTCTGCATGGGTATCTGTTTGTCTGTATGTGTATCTGAATGTTTGTCATTCTTTGTGTCTGTATGTGTATCTGTTTGTCTGCATGTGTGTCAGTGTGTGCCCCTACGTATCTGTACGCGTGTCACTGTTTATATCTGTATGAGTGTCATTCTGTGTATGTGCATCTGCATGTGTGTCTATATGTGTGCCTTTCTGTATGTGTGTCTGTGTATCCGCATGTGTATCAATGTGTGTCTGTGTATCTGTAGAAGTGTCATTCTGTGTATCTGAATGTGTGTCATTCTGTGTGTCTGTGTATTAGCATGTGTTTCTGTGTATGTATCTGTATGTGTATGTGTTATACAAATGGAGGGTCGGAGGAAGATACATGAGGGGGGGACTTTTTGCACCGGGGGCCCTGTGTTTTCTAGTTACGCCTCTGGCCGTGGTTATAGTGTCTGTAGCCCCCTGGTGTCATGCATTTTTTCAGTGTTGAAAAACACTTTTAATGGTTTAATGCTAAATGAGAGTTCCAAGGAGCCCATCCTCTCTGCGCTGTTAGGACAAATAAGGAAGCATTAGCCTGGGCAGCAGTAAACAGTGGCTAAGAGTGTCCGCTGACCTATCAAAAATGATTTAACACAGGATAGAGATAAAACTCCAGTATTTCAGTATGTCTGTGTGTGTGTGTGTGTGTGTGTATGTATTTATGTATGTATGTGTTTGTATGTCTGTCTGTGTGTATATATTTCAGTATACAGTGTCCCTTTAGTATCCTGTTATAACCTACAACTAGCTTGGAAATAAACGTACCTTTTCCAGCCCAGTTTTATGAATAGGGAATCACTGACCGCTCTCAGCCAATCACAGATGCCCCTGCCCGGCAGCACAGCCTGCTTCCTGAAACTGAAGTTTTTCTTTTTGGACTTTTCAGCATGACAATGACCCTAAGCACAATGTCAACTTGACACTCCAGTGGTTACAGCAGAAAACGGTGAAGATTCTGGAGTGGCCATTACAGTCTCCTGACCTTAATACCATCAAGCCACTCTGGGTAGATCCCAAGCGTGCTGTTCATGCAAGATGACCAAAGACTTTGCATGACCTTGAGGCATTTTGCGAAGACGAATGGGTAGCCATACCACCTGCAAGATTTACAGGGCCTCATAGACAACTATTACAAAAGACTGCACGCTGTCATTGGTGCTAATGGGGGCATGTAACGGCACCCCCAGGCATAAAAGGGGTTAAAAGCCGTACCACAAACACAGTCAAATCGCCATGGGGTTTAACTCTAGCATGGGCTGATGAGACGGGCCTTAGTCATGAGGCAGGAGGCTGGCAATCAGGCTTCTCCATAACCCAGTGGCAAGGTTAGTTTCGCCACAGGGCAATACACAGTATTAAGAACTAAGGGTATGCAGACTTTTGAACAGGGGTCATTTAATTTTTTTTCTTCGTTGCCATGTTTTGTTTTATGATTGTGCCATTCTGTTTTAACCTACAGTTGAATATGAAACCCATAAGAAATAAAATAAATGTGTTCTACCCGCTCACTCATGTTTTGGTACATAGATTACCAATTCTCCAAGGGTATGCAAACTTTTGAGCACAACCGTATAAATCACTAAAAAGTCCCTTTTATTTCCCAACAATTCTTCTTTTAGTTAATAACCCTGACTGATACGTAATGCCATGAACTGCATCTCCTTAGCTATGGGTTTTACTGAGTGTGTTCAGTGGTGAATGATTGCAATTAAACATGCTCCATGCACATATGTTCAAAATAATGTATTGCATATGATCTATAAAATAATTACCAGATTTTACTAATTACATGACGTAAAGTCATGATTTTATAAAGGACATGGAGGTGAGTATTAGGCTTATCTCTTTCTTTTATTCCTCAGCAGCAAAGAAAGGCTAAGGTGTTTATTTGTAGAAAAAAGAAAAGAAACATGTATAACTACCCTCACAGGGTTAACATTACATCATTATCTCCTATCCAATAGGAGCATTCCTTCTCTGATATCCTTTCCTGTAACCTCCTCCTCTTCCTCTTTCTTGATGCTGCCGAAGCTAAAGTTCATTCTTGTATCGATTAACTATCCACTCGTTCTAAACACAACTTAAAAAACAGTTGATCATTGAAACTTGATCTTGAACTCCTCTATGGGAAAGAAAATACAAGGATCCTCCGGAACTGATCCTCTTGGACTTGAACTCGTCGTCCATGCTGGGAGTTGTAGGATTTTTCACGCTGGAAAAACAAAGAAAACAGTGGTAAAGCGTGTCCTTGCCAACTATTTTCGTTTAAGTCTTATATATCAGTTTGAGCTGTTTATGAAACCAGTTATGTTTAATCAAACATGCAATCGTTATTAATGTGATATATCTACTAAGAGCCACTTATATATACATGGGAGCTCTTTCTACCTAGTACGTACCTGGGTTGGGATACTCATATTGTGTGTGTCTGATCCGGGTGGGCTAATACTCGCCTCTGTGTCCTTTATAAAATCATGACTTTACGTCATGTAATTAGTAAAATCTGGTAATTTTATTAAAGGACACGGAGGCTCTTATTAGGCTAGTTCAAAGCTGTGAAATAACTAGGCTCGAGACATGTTCCGTAGGTCGAAAGTAATATTCTTTAAACGTCGATTCTCTGGACCAATCTGCAGTTCTCATGAGGTCCTCTAATCTACAACCTAGTGTGAAAGCTTTTGATGCCATGGCTCCTCTAGTAGAGTGTGCGCCATATACGGTGGTGTCTATGTGTGCTAAAGTCATTATCCATTTCACCCAGCGGGCGAGGGTCACCGTGGATACAGGTTGGTGAGGTTGTCTGGTAGCCAAAAACAATTCTGGTTGTGTTGGTTTCCTGAATTCCAGGGTCCGTTTCTCATATTCTCGTAGGCAGTGCACTGGACAGAGTTTATCATTGTGTGGGAACGAAGGGTATGAGACTGATGTAATTGACGATTTTGTACGTCTGGAGATGTTGAATGAGACTCCTGTGGGGGTAAAGGAGCGTGCATCAACATCCAGTGCTCTAACGTCTGATACCCTCTTGCAAGATAGCAGGCAGAGGAGCATGGTCAGTTTCGCTGACAGTTGTTTGAGCGTAAGTGCTTCGTTTTGAGGCCAGGACTCCAACAGTTTCAGAACTGAGTTGACGTCCCATAGTGACGTATATCGGGGTTGTGGTGGGCGAGCGAAGCGAATTCCCCTGAGGAGACGGCATACAAGAAGTTGTTGGCCCATCGGGGTTCCATCTATACCTTGGTGCCCTGCTGAGATTGCCGATCTGTAGACGTTGATGGTTCGATAGGCCAAACCTTGATTATGTAGGTTGGTGAGGAACCGTAACAGGTAATTTACAGGAGCACGTACGGGATCCACTTGTTGTCCCATGCACCAACTAGTCCATCCGTTCCAGGCATAGAGGTATGAGCGTCTAGTTCCAGGCGCCCAAGCTCCTGCCAGTGTCTTGTGGAACATCTGGTATGCTCCAGGGTCCCCTGAAAGGAGCCACGCTAAGAATTTGAGTCGCCCCTGGGCCACGAGTGGGTGTGGATTGCCCTCTGGGTCTGATAAAAGGAACCAGGGGTCCGGAAGTAGTCTCGGTAAGTCCATGGACATTTCCATTAGTGTCGGAAACCACGGTTGGGTTGTCCAAAACGGTGTTATGAGGACCAGGGATGCTTGAGTACGTCTGAGATGTACTATTGTGCGAGCTATGAGGGAGAATGGAGGGAAGGCATACAGTCGGCTGTTCGGCCAGTGTTGGAGAAACGCGTCCGCTGCTAGTGCGTCTGGGTCTGGTCTCCAGCTGAAGAATGTTGGCAGTTGGGTGTTCAGCCGAGATGCGAAGAGGTCGATTTGCATCGGGCCCCAGAGCGTCTGAAGCTGCCAGAACACATCGCGGTCCAGCCGCCAGTCGCTGGTGTCGCGTAGGTGTCTGGAATGCCAATCGGCTACCACGTTGGACATTCCTGGGATGTATTCCGCTTGGACTGAGATGTTGTGTTCCAGGCAGTGTTGCCAGAACTCCTTGGCCAGGTCTGCTAATATCTTTGATCTCGTGCCACCGAGGTGGTTGATGTAGCGGACTGCGGAAATGTTGTCCATTCGTAGGACTATGGAGCAGTTGGTTATGCCCCCTAGGAGGCTCTTCAGGGTGAAAGATCCCGCCATGAGTTCCAGGCCGTTGATGTGCAATTGTTTCTCTGAGCACGACCAGGTTCCTCCGGTGGAGGTAGGCCCGCAGCGCGCTCCCCAACCGTGTGTGCTCGCATCGGATTCTACGATGCCGGGGGCAGACCCGAATATTGCTCTGCCGTTCCATGCCTCCATATGTTGCAGCCACCATGTGAGCTCCTGTTTGGCCTCATAGTTGAGTGGCACAGAGTCGGAGTACGAGTGCCCTGAGCGTAGTTGTGTGGCCTTTAGGCGTTGTAGAGCCCTGTAGTGCAGTGGCCCCGGGAAGATTGCCTGGATGGAGGCTGAAAGGAGTCCGATCACTCTGGCTAGTTGCCGGAGTGTTAGTACTGGTCTCTTGAGTGTTCTGCGGATCTCCTTTTTGATGAGTCTGACTTTGTCCGTCGGTAAGCTGAGCGTCCCGGTAGTTGCGTCTATGTGGAAGCCCAGGAACTCCATGTTTTGGGACGGGGTAAGCACCGATTTTTCCCAATTGATGAGAAATCCCAAATTTTGTAGCAATGTCAATGCCCATGCCAGGTGTTGTTGCAATTGATGGGTCTCGTGTGCCATGATCAGCATATCGTCCAGATAAATGATCATCCGCACGTACGTAGCGAGGCGACCACTGGCTTCAGCAGCTTGGTGAAGCACCAAGGGGCCGATGAGAGTCCAAAGGGAAGGCAGCGGAATCTCCATGTCGTCTTTTCCCATTGGAATTGGAGCAAGTGGTGGCACTCCTCCGCAATGGGGATAGTCAGATAGGCATCTTGGAGGTCCAGTTTCACCATCCAGTCCCCTAACCTGAGCAGGTCTCGTAGGCAGTGGATACCCTCCATTTTGAAATGGTGGTACCGTACAAATGCGTTTAGTGGCCGCAAGTTGATGACTGGGCGTACTCCGCCGCCCTTCTTGGGCACGAGGAATAGGTTGCTCATGAACCCAGGGGATGGTGAAGGGACCTGATATATGGCGCCTTTTTGTTGGAGGGTGTGAATCTCCTTGCTCACTAAGTCCATGTCTCGTGTGGAGAAAACTATGCGGTGTGGCTTGAGTGCTTGGACTGGGGGCCGTACAAACTCTATGTGATAACCCCTGATGGTGTTGAGGACCCATATGTCTGCTGTCAGTTGTTGCCAGGACTCCATACAGTGTAACAGTCTGCCCCCCACAGTCGGTATACCCGGGGGGGGGAAAGATAATACACTTACCATAAGGTCGTCGGCTGTACGAGTTGCCTCTGGGACCTCGAGGTTGCCATGGTCTGGCCCTGACCGGAAAGAAGGGAGAGGGCGTACGACTCTCTGGCGGCTGGAATCTAGCCGTGGCGGGACCTCTGTATCCCCGGTAAGAACCGCGGGAAGAGCGGCCGGGCAGACGGCCCCGGTGTCTGCCGGCCCCACCAAAAACTCTGGGGGAGAACACTCTTTTTAAGTTCGTCTGTGCCTTGTCTAGGGCCGTGAATGTGCTCACATAAGTTCCCAGTTCTTTAACAAAGTTGTCTCCGAACAGGAGACCCTTGGCTTGGGGTCCCGGTTCGGTGAGGGCCATGTTAACAAGCTTGGGCTCGATTTTCATTAATATCGTTTTCCGCCTTTCGGTGGCCAGTGTTTGCGTTGCCGATGAGGCATATCGACCTCTGGGCCCAGCCTCTAATGGCTAGTAAATCAAGTGGTGTTCCCTCGTTTATGGCCGCTTCGACCAACTCAAAAATCTTGGCACTAGGGCCCAATGTATCTAGCACCTTATCTTGGCAATGGCGCAGGGAGTAATCGAGTCCCTTCTTTGCCTTCCAGCCAGACTTACCCAGGAATTGTGCTATTTTTGGGTCAATGTCTGGCGTGGCGCAGGCCATGTCAGGCACTGTTGGGCGCGGGCATTCAGCCCGTAGTTTTTTCCAAAGGTTTGCGGATTCTGGCCGCTATATATCGTGCTACATGATCGGTCGGATACCACTCCGCCGACCTAGGGTTTTGTAACATATCCGGGTCGAACAGAGGTTCGCCCTGGGGGTCTAGGATAACGTTTGCATCCGCCGTGTCATGTGTGGTGTTGGCTGGATTGCGTGTCGGACTATGGTCCGTGGAAGAAACTTCCCATTCATCTGACTCGTTCGAAACCTCCTCATTATCCGAACCAGAGTCGGAAGAATCTGTTAGGGCTTTTGCCCTTTTCCATGTCCGCGCCGCTTTTGCCCGGCGGGTGGCTCGTTTTCGTGGGTGCCCCACGACCTCAGGAGTGACAGGACGTACCCTGTCCGTCAACCTAGTTTTGGAGGCATGTGTTCCCACATTGTGGGTTTTACTCGTGGCCTTGCGGCCCTCTCTGTGTAAAGGCTCCCCTTCTGCGGCCCTGGCGTGAGTCACTTTGGGGTTAGACGCCTAAATGGCACTTGAGAATGTGACAAATTATCCGACATAACCCCCATGGCAGAAAAGATAGCTTGGGTAACTGATTTAGACATGGTGGCGTCCAGGAGCGAGTGGAGAGAGCTACTAGAGGCAGGAGACAAGGCAGCAGGACAGCAAAAGCACAGACTGCACTATTAGCTTACCGAGTGTTCCCTCAGGAATGGCTCCTGGGAGCACTGGTAAGCTGACAGGCACACTAAGCAGACCAATCAGCTCACTCCCTGCAGTGGGTTGAACGAGCTGGGGGGGGAAAAGAGCGGCAACATTTTTATGATCGCCGCCCCTTTAAGATGGATGCCCTTGAGTACCGCGCATGCGCGTGCGGCGTTCACTAAGGAGAGGACGCGGCAGGGGAACCCTCAGCCGGGAGAAAGAGCCGGGCCGGTCCACAAGGGTTCCCTGCGCTGCGTGACCGGCGAGAAGGGTAATAAACTACCCGGTGGTAATTTCGGGGGCCGGTATCCCCGCGGGGGGGGGCGGGGCACCGGCGGGACAATGCGGGAGAGGGCTTCCCCACGGAGGGTTAGCCTCAAGGAAGGCTGGCACCAAACGCCCAATGCATTTAGGTGCACCTAAAGCAGGATGAAAACCGGCATGAATCACAATCAATCACAATTAAAGCTATACACATATCAATGCAATACAGTGAAAATGACAGTTAAGGAGAAAAAACAAGGTGTTACTTAGCTGAGGCAGCAGCAAAGAAAGAGGAAGAGGAGGAGGTTACAGGAAAGGATATCAGAGAAGGAATGCTTCTATTGGATAGGAGATAATGATGTAATGTTAACCCTGTGAGAGTAGTTATACATGTTTCTTTTATTTTTTCTACAAACACCTTAACCTTTCTTTGCTGCTGATGAATAAAAGAAAGAGATAAGCCTAATAAGAGCCTCTGTGTCCTTTAATAAAATTCAACAAAATGTTGAATAACTGCCTGCCTCCTTCTTCCTTTCTACAAATACTGTCTATTTCAACTCTTTCAATTACAGAATATTTGAAACCTTTTTCCTTTTAAAGGAACACTATAGTCACCTAAATTACTTTAGCTAAATAAAGCACTTTTAGTGTATAGATCATCCCCCTGCAATTTCACTGCTCAATTCACTGTCATTTAGGAGTTAAATCACTTTGTTTCTGTTTATGCAGCCCTAGCCACACCTCCCCTGGCTATGATTGACAAAGCCTGCATAAAAAAAAACTGTTTTCACTTTCAAACAGATGTAATTTACCTTAAATAATTGGATCTCAATCTCTAAATTTAACTTTAATCACATATAGGAGGCTCTTGCGGGGTCTAGCAAGCTATTAACATAGCAGGGGGTAAGAAAATCTTAATTAAACAGAACTTGCAATAAAGAAAGCCTAAATAGGGCTCTCTTTACAGGAAGTGTTTATGGAAGGCTGTGCAAGTCACATGCAGGGAGGTGTGACTATGGTTCATAAACAAAGGGATTTAACTCCTAAATGGCAAAGGATTGAGCAGTGAGGCTGCAGGGGCATGTTCTATACACCAAAACTGCTTCATTAAGCTAAAGTTGTTCAGGTGACTATAGTGTCCCTTTAATTATTTATTTCCTTTGCAATCTAAACCTACTTCTAAAAATTACATGTTTTTAAATTCATTTTAAACATGTCTTTTACTACCATAGTTTTAACATTTGTACCAAGGTTCTTACATACTTATACTGTACACTATATAGATGCTACGAATATACTTTGAGTTTTATCTACCGCCAGAGAAAGTCCATCCTTATAAATAAGGGAGAAACAGATGGTACTTTTTTCAAGACAGTCCAAACCATATAGAAGGGATTTTATTAAAGACAGTTGTATTGTTGGAATTTCCAGCAAGCTTGCCCTGCACCCTAATTTTACTATATGTTTGGTCCAATGACACATTATTATTATTATTATACTTTTTTTTATAAAGCGCCAACACATTCTCCAGTGTTGTACATGGGTACAATTGGTACAAGTAAAAAGACAAAGGTACAAGACATCTGAGACAGTTTGACATACAAATACAGGGGTAGTTGAGGGTTCTGTTTCTGTGGAAACTTACATTATAATTGATAGGAAGATTGAGAAACAGGAGGCAGGAACCAGCTGGCTATACCACAAATCTCTGCACCTTTCATTCTAGGCTGGTGGTGTACCAAGTCTTTTTGGTCCTATATAGAGGCACTTCTTGCTCTGATGTAGTGCCATCTGGACAGGCAGGGGGGTCGTTTTTTCCCCCCCCCTTGCACCCTGGCCCACAAAACACTGTTGTGTGTCTGCCACAGTTGGCTGCAGACTGAAACCTGTCTTTCTATGTTTGGCACCATTAACCATTGGATTGGATTCTAATCGAGTCATCACAGAGACACAGGAGAAACATTCTGTGTCTGTTCATTTCTCTTTTACTTGTGTATATGAATTGCATCCTAATCTCAACGGCACTGTAATATCTATGTAAAACATCCTGTTTTGTGAAGATGTGTGGATTGCTTGTGTTAGGATCATATAGTGTTCACTCCCTGGTTATGGGACTGACGATGGTACCCCAGCACCCATGCTGCACACATCATTGATTTTTATTTAAACACCCACGATGCTCAGCTACCTTCTTCTTAGTACAGCAAAAGCCATGACCGGTGTATAGTCGCCATATGGGCAGTCGTAATCTAGGACGAAACACCCCCCACATACCTACTCCCAATAACACTCTGACACTATGGTATATGGGTTAAATTGTCCACAGCTTTATTAAACAATCTCAAATAATAACAATTATAATAATTATAATAATATAATATAACCAATAAATTAACATGTAAACATGGGTCATTGCCCCCCATGCTCTGCCCTCACATCCGTATCCTTCTTTTAATATAAAAGGCAATGACCCCACATAAATAACATATATATATATAAAATGTTCAACTTTACTCCAACATAAATGACTTAAAGTGCCAAACATAATTAACCATGGCAGGGGTATACCCGGATACCCCTACCCCACCAGGTTCTGAGCCACCTCAAGGACTCGAAACCTACCAACCACCAATGACCACAATGTTTCCTGTCCATCACGTTCTTCCTGGGAGCCTCTTTCCTCTTCTTAGGCTCCCTATCGCGCCACAAGCTCAGACCTTGACCCCTTAAGCTGTCTGAGCTCCGCCACCCCGAAGAAACAACGCCTTCTGCATCCCCTCTTGCCAACCTAGGTTCAGTAGGTCCCAACCCACATCGGAGAGATGCACGCCATCCGCATGGTAGTAACCCGGCAACCCGCCTTCTAACTCCCTGTGCCGTACCACAACGCCCCCCAATTTTCTCACGAAGCTCGCCATCAAGCTGTTAACCTTTCCCCTGCACCTGTCAATGGCCACCGGATCCCTTGCATGTCGCCAACGCCGTCTTGGCACCATCTCTGACCACACTATCATAACCCTGGGAAGCAGATCCATCAGTTTATTGAGGTCCTGCTTCATCCATTTTACCAATCTTCGCTGCGGTACGAGGCCCAGATCATTGCCACCCGCATGAAGGACCATTAGGTCTGCCCCCCCCCCACCCGCTATCATTCCGAACATTGCCCTGCATACGTCCCCCCAACAAAATCCCCTATACCCGAACCATCTCACAGTCAACTGGTCCTTCGGAAAGCCCAGCTGCTGGCCCCGACCTCGAGCTGCAGCCCTCCTTGCGGCCCAGAAGACAAAGGAATGGCCCACGATCCATGCGACTCGGCCTGGGGAAGAAGGAGACAAAAATGTCTCCCAGTCTCCCCACCGCAGGCCCCCGGCCCGCCTTATAAATCCAATAAACCCAAACGAACATAGGATCTGAACCGCGTTGATTCCCACCTACCGATCCGTTTCACCAGATCGTCCCCTAGCCCCAGGCGCGTTGCCTCCGTGGCCGCCCCGATGCGGAAGGAATGTGTCCCGAAGCTAGTAGTCCGCAGCCCCAACCTGCCCAGGCCCAAGCGGAAGACCTTAGTGAACTGAAAACGAGAGAGGGAGGAGCCGTCCGCGTGCACCAACAACGGCCCCCCAATTGTCGTCTCAGAGCCAAATACTGCGTCACTGCGGCCACCGGGCACAATGCCGAGCCCGGTAGGGCACCCAAAGGCATGTCTTTGACTTGGCCAGGTGTACCACCAGCCTCCCCTCCAGTACGCGAACTCCCGACACAGGTAGGCCACCCGGATCCGCCCACGTAGCACTCACCAGTTCCCCTATGCGGAAAGCCCCGAAGAACGCCAACAGGAACGCTGCCTGAAACAAGGCCACCTCGTAAACATCAAAACAGATGTCAGGCAGCATCATTATTAGGTCGCCCAACACCCGCACCGACATGGGGCGCCTGCTATCAGGCGTCCTACGACCCATCCTGTACCCCATAAGTGCTTGCCTAATGACAAAAGCCTTAGTAAAATCCTCTTTCCCGCGCAGCTTGAACCAAAAGGCCATCGCCGCCATGGTCATGTCAACCACCGCCGGGGATGCACCTCCTGCCAGAAGTTGAAAGGTGAACCATAGGAAAGCGTCAATGGGCGGTTCGCCCGACGACCCAAGGATCAACCCTCCCAAGAACGTTCCCATGCACTCCAGACCTTATTGTAGGCGGCCCAAGTGGCCGGTGCCAGCAAAGCCTTCACGAGTCCTCCAAGCAGGACGCTCCCAGTTGCCATATCTCTTCCGGGCACGCCTGGCCCACGTCCTGTGCCTCCGGAGTCACCATCCGAAATCGGGACCACTGAAAACGAGAGAGAGCGTCAGCCACTTCGTTCAAGTACCCGGGCACATGGCGCACGCGAAATACAATATTACGAGACATGCACAGCAGGATTAAGCGCCGTAGGAGCCTCACCACTGGTTTAGATGCCACCGACTGATTGTTGACGGCATGCACCACTGCCATATTGTCAGAGAAAAAGACCACCTTGCGGTCCCGGAGCCCTTCACCCCACAGGGCCAACGCTACCACCAACCGGAACAATTCCAGGAAGGCCAGGTTACGCATGAGGGGGCTCTGCCCCCACCCTTCCGGCCACCTTTCCGCGCACCACCTCCTTCCGAAGTATGCCCCAAAATCCACTCTACCCGACGCGTCGGTGAACAGCTCCAGTTCCGTTACGGACACGCCCCCTTGTCGGAAGAACACCGTCCCGTAGAAAGGCGTCCCATATCCCCAAATCAGCCCGCTTGTTTGACGACACCCGTATGAAGTGGTGCGGGGAACGCACCCCCGCCGTAGCCGCTGCCAGGCTGCGGCTGAACACGCTGCCCATAGGTATGACCCTGCAGGCAAAATTAAGCATCCCGATTAGCGACTGTAACTGCCGTAGCGTCACCTTGCGCGCCCGAGCCACCGTGGCCACTGCGCCCCTCAGCCCCTCCAACTTAGCCAGCGGAAGCCGACACTCCCCGAGCACCGAGTCTATTTCCAAACCCAGGAAGCTAAGACATTCGGTCGGGCCCTCGGTCTTGTCCGCTGCAAGCGGCACCCCAAAGTGGCACGCCATACATTCCATGGTCCGCAACAAGTGCGAGCACTCGGGGGAGTCCGCCGGTCCCACACAGAGGAAGTCGTCCAAGTAGTGCACTGCCGCTTTGGACCCCGCCTCAACCCGGACCACCCATTCGAGAAACTAACTAAATTTCTCAAAGTAGGAGCACGAAATGGAACAGCTCATCGGGAGACACAGGTCCACGAAATATCGACCCTCAAAGTAACAACCCAGTAAATGGTGACACGCTGGGTGCACCAGGAGCAGCCGGAAGGCAGCCTCGATGTCCAACTTAGCCATCAGCGCCCCACGCCCCGCCCGTCTCACCAGTTCGACTGCCTGGTCGAAAGATGCATAGGAGACCGAGCACAAGTCTTTGTCGATGTCGTCATTCATCGATGTTCCCTTGGGGTAGGAGAGGTGGTGAATAAGCCAAAATTTCCCCAGTTCCTTCTTAGGTACTACCCCGAGTGGCGAAACCCGAAGGCCCTCCAGCGGAGGTGCCTGGAATGGTCCCACCATCCTGCCCAGCATCACTTCTTTAGCAGGCTTGTACCACCCCTGGGAATTCCGCCAGCGATTTCAGATTGCGCAAGTCCCGTGTGCCGCCCCTGTCCCAAAAGGGGATGAAGAACCCTCGCCCAAACCCATCCCGGAGTAACTCAGCATCTGCCCTATTACCGTAAAGGCTTAGCCAAGGTTCCATCGCGTCTAATTTCAACAACCTCCGCTTGTGGAAGGGGCCGTGGCTTCCCCCGACTTACCCTTTTTTAAACAGCGCTGCAGTCCATGGGCACCTCCGCAACCCGAGCACTCGTGCTTGAAGCGGCAGGACGCACCCCACTTGCACTGGCCTTCATTGAAAAGCCAGCATAAGCCCTTTTGCGAGGCTGCCGACGAGGCGGAATGACCCTTTGCGCCAGCCGCGTGCTGAAAAGGCTGTGCCTTCTGGGCCATCATCAGCTTCATCCAGAGAGGCAGGTCCATTTGATCCCACCTTATACCCGGATTGGCCGCTAGCCGTTGCCTGAACTGCTCATCATACCGCCACCAGGCCAGCGGTACGCTTCCCAAATAGCGTCCAAAGAGCAGAACAGGGAGGACCCAGGCGATTTTTTCGCCTATCACGCTGGCCAAAACACAGAACGCCCTCAACCAGTTCCCGAAGGACTTCGGGATCTTGCGATAACGCTTCCGCTTTTCCTCTTCCTCCTTCTTTTTGTCCTTCTTATCCTCTTCCTTGAGGTCAATATAGTCCTCCAATGGAAGAAGGGAAAAGATCTCACAGTATCCGCCCTCCCAAATTTTGTCCTTGACCTCCTGCTTGAGGTGAACCACCAGCGGACCCACGAACGACACGTAGGCGTGCTGCCGTGCAGCATCCGGCACGCCACCAGTTAGCTCAACCCGCTCGAACCCCGTGTCCACTGTGCTGGTCGAAACCCCGGGGTCTCCGCTGACGCCCGACCGCCGCCCCCTGCGCCCAAACCTGACCCACGCTGTCCTACGTGGCACCCCCCGCTCCCAATGAGTGGAGTAGTGATTGCAGTGCGTGTACTAAAGCGTTGGGATGCATAGATCCGTTGGACTCACCAACCAAGCCCCTCGATCCAGAGGTACCCAGGGCTGCAATGCCATCTGTTGGTTGTCCTGGATGCGCGACATCTGCCCGCTTCCCGCCAACCGGGGAGCCTGCCCGGTGCCTCAAAAATACTGATGAGGAGCGGCTCCGAGACCTGAAACGAGGAGAAGAAGTCCTGGGCAAGGTGTACCGTTCCCGTGTCACCTGCCCGTCCCGCCCCAGGGAGCGCCTGCCCGCCACCAAGGCCTCCCGCCGTGTCCTGCCCTGCCGCTGTGCACCTAAGGCCTGGACCTTCCCGCCTAGGGGACTGCGACTCCTGGATTCCCTCCTCGATGTCCGCCCCTGTGAGCCATTCCTGGGGGTCCCGACCCCCTCCCCTGCCAAGCTCCCTGACAGGGACCTGCACCGCGACCCCCCACGCTCACCCCAACTCCTGACTGACATGGGGCTAACACTGCTGGAACCCGAACAAGACCTAACTCTCGACCCACACCCCCCGCGCCCACCCCTATCATCACGGGACCTAACCCAACCCCCCCGGACCGGGCCCCTGGACTACCCCCTGACGATCCTCCTCCCCCAGGATGGAACCCCCTTTCCCCCCAGGTATAGGTCTCCCCGCCGTTCCGCCGTCCCTCCCCACCCCGGCCTTACCCCTGACTACACCATCCAGCTCCCTACCCCTTCCTGCTGATACCAACAGCCTACAGCCGCCTACAGCCGCCCCTCGCATGCTTAACTGGGCAACCCGGCCTACAGAAGTGGCACTATTCCCCTCCCCAGCCCCCCCTAGAGCTTCCCGGGCTCACCCTCGACCCCTTGTTCTTCACTACCCGTGACCCAGGGGAACACCGCTTACCCCCCACTCCCCAACCACGCTCTCTTGACCCTGCCTGCCCCCCACTCCCATGCTGCTCGCCAAGGGGGGCCTGGGAAGGACCCCCAGCACTTGCCTGATGACCCTGGGGTCTGCTCCGTGCAGGCCTGTCGACATCCTAGCTGGGCACGGCCTCCGATGACGGGGGCGCCCTCCTGGGCCACAACCCCTTCCCTCCGGGCCCTCCAGGGGGCCGTCCTGCCACGTCCGCAACCTCCGAACCTGGCGGGGCCCCGTCAGATCCGGGGGCCACGCCACCGTTGTCCTGGGCAACCGCCCGTCGTCCTGCACCCCGCCGAGGACACGGCTGCACACGGGGAGGCGGGGCCTCAACCACGCGGTCACTGGGCCTGCCGCGGCTACCACCAGCCGCCTCACATCCGCCGATCGGGCCGTCTCCGGGTCCTACGCCTGGACTCAGACGCCTTGGCGGCCTCCTGGCTCGCGCCGGGCGCCCTCCGCCGACGTCTTGGTCCGCTGCTGCCGCCAGGACTGGCCCGAGCTGGGCCCTCACTCAGTCCGCACCCTGCTGCCGCGCTGCCGACCGGATTCCCTCCAGGAGTCTCTCCACATCCTCCATGACCCTGCAAAACAGAAAAGAGAAAGCCCTACCCAGCCAAATCTGCAAGCACAGGAGTGCACACAAACTTAACCAGGTAGGAGATTAAAAGTATATACTTACAAATGGCTACCTATTTAAATAGCCAAACCCTTTACCCACAACCCACCAGTCCTAAGCCCGCCTCCTAACCCCTGTCAAGGCCCTTTTCCGCTAAGCTGTGCTTTGGCTACATTGGGCTACAGGGTTGCATTTTATTAAACTCTACCACAAATTATTAATAATCTCGTACAGGGGTAGGCAAACTTAGGCTATATCTCCCCTAATGAATTTACAGCAATAATGCAGGCAAAGTATCAAGGAATGTGTAGTCCACAACGTCTGGGGTGCCGAAGATCGCATACCCCTGCCTTAGTGTATTAGTATGTTGGTATATATATGGCATTAGCTGTAGTTTTTGGAAACTGATATTCATAGTAACCAAGAGTAAAAAGGAGCTGCAATTCAGTTTAACTTTAAACACTGTTTATTTAATGTCTGACAGATTATACCAATGGTACATATAGTGCTAGATATGATAGAAACCCTAACAACATTGATACTCTTGTATCTAATTGCAGATCTACTACCAGATGAAGATACCTTAATGACAGAATCATATGTGTTGGTTTCAGACAGTGTATTGTGTATATATATATATATATATATATATATATATATATATATATATATAATATTTTATTACGCAACAGAAAGAGTTCAATATAATTCATACTATTTGTTTTAGAGAATTACTCTAAACATATGCAGATGTTTGCTCAGTATTTATTTATTGTGAATGCACAAGAGTAAAATAGTGCCAACCCTTACGTTTTATGTAACTATACCCCATTCCCTCAAGCATGTAAACTCATTGAGCAGGGCCCCCAATCCTCTGTTCCTGTGCGTCCATTTGTCTGGTTACAAATATATGTCTGTTAGTCCACCAATTGTACAACGCTGCAGAACTTGGCGCTTTTTTAAATATTAATAATAATAGAAGCTCATTGCAGAAGTGGTCACAAAGCGGTGAAGAATTGAGGGACACAACAAGGGGTCCCTTGGCAACCCCCATACAAATAGGCATGCAAAACACCCACAAATGACAATGCCACTTTATGTAAGTTAGAGCGTTGCATGTTCTCCTCAACCCCTCTTTCTTCTACTACAAGAGAGGTAAATTTTAGTGTGTGTTCATATCAAGCATGTTATGCTGTCTGGTACTTTAGTGATGGAGGGAAGAATTAAATGTTTAGTTTTTTGGTCTAACAGTATACTAGGTTAGATTATTATGAACTATGTAATGTTAATGTGGATGTGTGTGAGCGTAGGGTTGGGTAATGTGGGCTGTGAATCTCTACTAACTTCATAGGCGTGCGCACGGGGTGTGCCGTGTGTGCCTGGGCACACCCTAATCCCCACGGCCCGCACTATGTGCCTCCCTCCATGGGCCGGTGGGGAGATCAAAGATCATGGGAGGGAGGTAGGAGGAAGGGAGGCAGAAGAGGACCCGGGGAGCTCTAGCCAGCATCTTTGCTGGGTTCCTCTCGCAAGGTTGTAGCGTTGCCACGGCAACGCTCAGATCTTTCGAGAGTGAACACTAGACCCACAGGCTAGAGTTCATAATCCACTGGACCACCAGGGAAGGCAGCAGCAAGGATATTAACTAAACGCCCCCATCCCACACAATACACACTGACAGCACCCACACACATACATCACCCTTACACACACACTAACAGTATCCTTCACACTAACAGCACCCTTAAACAAACAGCACACACACTAACAGCACCCACACACATACATCACACTTACACAAACAGCACACACACACTATGTAACGGCTACCCAGGTAGAGAGAGGGTATCTGCCGTTGGAGACGTCCTTTTCCCTGCAAGCTGCTGTGGAGAAGTAAAGCTGGTATAATATCATCCACGATATCCAGAGCGAGAGTCAGGTTCAGCTGTAACAGGAGCAGAATAACATTCCCAAATAATCCCCTTCCAAGAACGAGACGAGGCTACGTTTTGAAGGGTCAAGAAGAACTGAGGACTGGAACACCCAGCCTGCTTTTTATTAGGATAAGGTACACACAGGACACTCCCAGGGGGAGGATGAAAATAACCAATCATACGCATGGTAACACCCCCACGTCTCCTCCCCTCAGATAAACACATAACATAATTATAACGTACAATATTTTACCCCAGTTCTGGATGTACCCCAAACAGGGGGTACAGGGGGTACTCCTTGTTTAGGAGAACAATATGTCCAAATTTCAGCCCATTCGGTTGAGGGGTTCGGGAGTTATGGATGTTTGAAGTTTTGACCGACCGCACAGATTTTCTAGCCGAAAAGAGTTCCACAAGTTTTGGCCCTGCGGTCGGTCTCCGTTCACCTGTTAAAATTATACCCGATTAAGTGTAACTACCGAATGGCCCGTCGTTCGGTAGTTCCAGCACGAAGTTCTGGGCGCATGGAGGTCTCAGCGGTGTTCGCCTGTTTGTGTATCCGTTTTTAGTTCCATGCGTTCGCAGGCAAACACCGCTGTTCGTGCGCAAGATGGCCGCGAACACGTGTAAGTCCCGAAATGGCGGCCACCTATATGTTATACACGGAGTTCGTGCTGAATGATGCGAACGGCTGGGAACAAGCTGGGAAGGTAAAACATGCTTTTGCTATATCAAAACAGTCCGGTGTTCGGTAGAAATCTGCCGATAAGGAACGAATTAAACTACCGAACAGATGCTTTATCATGCATTTCACTGTCTTAGTCCACAGAGCTTAGGAGATGATGAAGTTCTGTTACACTGCTCCCCTTTTGTGGAACACCCCGGCAGACCCGGATTGATCCTTTTCGGGTCAACTTGGGGCTGTCCGGTCAATTGTTAGGGCAACAGTTCTGTTTGCCTGGACAGACCATCGGCATTCCCATTAAACTTGCCAGGGCGGTATTGAATGGAGAAATTATAGGGTTGCAGTGCTAGGCTCCATCTCAATAAACGTCCATTATCTCCAGCTACTCTGTTCAGCCACACCAGGGGGTTATGGTCGGTGATTAGAGTAAATTCTTGTCCGTACAAATATGGGGTGAGTTTCTTTAGTGCCCAGACCAGGGCCAAGCATTCCTTTTCCACTGTCGCGTAACTCACTTCTCTAGGTAACAGTTTTCTACTGAGATACGCGACAGGGTGTTCGCCCCCATCTTCTCCGACCTGGCTTAGAACTGCCCCCAGTCCATACATGGATGCATCTGTATGAACGACAAATCTTTTGTTAGGGACGGGGGCAGACAGGACAGGTGCATGAATTAGAGCATTCTTTAGGGCTTGAAAGGCGGTTTCACAGGCGGGAGACCACAGGACTATCCTAGGCAAGTTATTTTTGGTTAAGTCTGTCAGGGGTTTTGCGATGGCGCTATAGTCAGGGACAAACTTCCTATAATATCCTGCCGTCCCCAAAAATGCTAAGACCTGCGTCTTGGTGTGGGGTGTGGGCCAGTTAGCTACAGCTTCAACTTTAGCGGGTTCTGGGCGCTGCTTCCCACATCCCACCCGGTGTCCCAGGTATTGGACTTCGGCCATGCCGAAGTTACACTTTTCTGGTTTCAGAGTCAAGCCTGCGGCCCGAATCTGATCCAGTACGGCCTCTACATGCCCCAAGTGTTCTCCCCAGGTTTCGCTATAAATCGCAATATCATCCAGGTACGCGCAAGCGAAATCCTGGAAGCCATCAAGGAGGCGGTCCACTAAGCGCTGAAATGTAGCTGGGGCGTTTTTCATCCCAAATGGCATGACCTTGAACTGGTACAAGCCAAATGGGGTGACAAAGGCCGACTTAGGGATAGCCTCCTTGGCCAGGGGAATCTGCCAATACCCTTTGCACAAATCGATGGTGGTCAGATAACGTCCCCTGGCAATACGATCTAATAGCTCGTCTACTCGCGGCATGGGATATGCATCTGTCACGGTTCTGTCATTGAGACGTCGATAATCGACACAGAACCGGGTGGTTCCGTCCTTTTTGGGAACTAGGACCACAGGTGAGGCCCACAGACTGTCAGATGGCTCTATCACCCCCAGTCTTAACATCTCTTGGATTTCCTTCCTCATCTCCTCTTTTACTGCCTCAGGGATCCTATAGGGAGTTTGTCGGAGAGGGGTTTGTCCTGGGGTCTCTACATAGTGAGTTGCTAAGGGGGTGTACCTGGGAAAACGTCAACCCTTTCTCAGTCAGCAACTGTCGGATCTGCCCCTTTTCTGCGGGGGTTAACCGCTCCCCTAGTTGTATGGTATTGAGCAGGGTTTTAGGTTCCGCGTTAGCTAATAGGTCGGGTATGGGTAAGCTGTCAGGGTCTTCAGTGGCTGGGATACATATGGTGGCTATATCCTTGGGTCTTTCCTGATATTCTTTTAATAAGTTTACGTGAAAGGACTTCTGGATCCTTTCATCTTTGCTGCTGGCAATTACATAGGTGGTGTCACAGACCTGTGCTACCACTTTGTAAGGGCCCTGCCAGGAGGTTTGGAGCTTATTCCCTTTGACAGGTCTAAGCACCAGCACCTTCTGGCCTACTTGGAACGTTCTCTGGCGGGCGCCCTGATCGTACCAATGTTTCTGACGACCCTGGGCCGCATGGAGATGGTCCCGTGCCATCCGGGCTAACTGTTCCATACGGTCCCGCATTTCCAGCACATATGGTACGATGGGGACACCTTCATGTTCTGTCTCTCCCTCCCAGTGCTCTCGGATGAGGTCGAGAGGGCCTCGTACTCTCCGTCCATAGAGCAGTTCAAAGGGAGAGAACCCTGTGGATTCCTGCGGTACCTCCCGATAAGCGAACAGGAGGTGCGGCAAGAATCGTTCCCAGTCTCTGTATTCCGCCGTAAAGGTCCGCAGCAATTGCTTTAGGGTACCATTAAAGCGTTCACAGAGACCGTTAGTCTGAGGGTGGTACGGGGAACTAAGCAGGGGCTTAATACCACAGACCTTCCATAGCTGCTGGGTTAGGTCTGCGGTAAACTGGGTCCCTCTGTCGGACAAGATTTCCTGAGGAAATCCCACTCGGGTGAATATCCCGACTAAAGCACTGGCGACAGTGTCAGCCTGGATATTCACCAGAGCGACGGCTTCCGGGTAGCGAGTAGCATAGTCCACTACGGTAAGGATGTATTTCTTACCAGAGGGACTGGGGTTAGGTAGGGGTCCCACTAGGTCGACTGCCACCCTGCTAAATGGTTCCTCGATCACAGGCATAGGTAACAGTCGAGCTTTAGGGTGATCCCCTCTCTTCCCTACCCGTTGACATACGTCACAAGTACTGCAGTAACGTCGCACATCCTTCGAGATCCCCGGTCAAAAGAAGGTCTGGGTGATCCTGAAGGTGGTGCGGTTACCCCCTAGATGCCCTGCCAACGGAATGTCGTGGCCAATTCGAAGAAGTTCCAACCGGTACTTTCTGGGTACCACTAGTTGGCGCTTCTGCGAAGGGACACAGCCTCTCTTTCTGCCTTCAGTCAGTCTGTATAACTTGTCCCCATCCCATAGAAAGCGTTCCCGTCCATCCCCCCTACTGTCAGCTAATTCCCGATACTTTTGGAGGGTGGGATCCTCTCTAGTTTCCCTCCCAAACTCCTCTGGGGTGTCCCAAGCTATGGGCCTTCTTATCGTAGTGGGGTTACATGTGGGTGCTTGGCTTACCTGGGTCTCCCGGCCTGTATTAGGATCATCCGTGACACGGGTCTGTGAGCGGGTGGTTACGGGACAAGCGGCAGCAGGTGTAGGCAAATATGCTGAGGTCAAAGGGCCAATGTCGTTTCCCAATACGACCTCGGCAGGCAGGTTGTCCATAATGCCAACTGTGGTCTTTCCCGATCCGACTCCCCAGTCTAAGTGTACTCGGGCGGTGGGCAAGCGAAACACCGCGCCCCCTGCGACCCGAACAGCAACGGTGCGAGTAGACACATTCTCCGGCTTTACTAGATGTTTTTGGATCAAAGTGATGGTAGCCCCGGTATCTCTTAGGCCTTGTGCTATTTGTCCATTCACCCGAACCTCCTGCCGGTGATGTTGTCGGTTATCTGGAGAAGCAGCTTGTATTGGATCTGCTTCGTACAAAATCCCCAGACATTCCTCAGGACCCATCTCGGCTTCCAGACAGTGAGCCGCAGCGGGACGTGATGCAGGGGCCTCTGTGTTGGGAGTTGTACGTCTCCAGTTGTTGTTGTTAGACCTTAGGGGACAATATCGGGCAATATGTCCGGGGTTGCTGCAGTGATGGCACGTCACCCTTGACAAATCCCGGGGGTAGTTGGTAGGTCCCTGAGGACGTGGTGGTCCTGGTGGGACTGGAGCCCGAAATTCTGGGCGTAAGACAACGGCTGGGGTACGTGGCTCTGTCTTATGAGCTTGTCGTGTAGTACCCTGGCTTACTTTCCTTGTCTCGGCATATTCATCGGCTAGCCGAGCCGCCTCATTTAGATTGGCGGGGCGCCGGTCTCGTACCCAGTCTTGTATGTCCGCAGCCAAATCTTGGAAGAAATGTTCCATTAAGAACAACTGTAATACTTCCTCCCCGGTGTTGGCCTTGCACCCTTGGACCCAATGTGATGCCACTTTTTGTAGCTGGTTGGCCCATTCCATGTGGGAGTCCACAGCTTTCTTTTTGGACTCCCGGAAGCGGCGACGGTATGCTTCTGGGGTTACAGCATACCTGGTGAGCAGTGCCTCTTTTACCTTTTGATACTGCGCGATCTCCTCTGTAGTGAGTGCTCGGAAAGCCTCATTGGCTTTTCCTGACAGTTTCCCTGCCAGGATAGTGACCCATTGCTCTGGCGGTATTTGATGTAGTGAGCACTGCCTTTCACGGTCAGCCAAATATCCATCAATTTCCTCTTCACTTTCCACAAAGGTTTTAAATGCAGTAAAGGGAATTTTCTTTACCGTAGTAGTGGGTAGAGGAGTAGGAACTGTATGTGTAATGGGCTGCCTCGCTCTTACCAGTTCCATTTCTTGTTCCCTCTTGGTTTGCATCTCTTCCCTTGCTTCCCGGAACAGTTGAGTTATTAGTTCCGCAGACGTGACTGGATACAAAGATAATCTCCGCTGTACAATTGCAGTAATCACATCGTCCTCGCTGATGGGTGCCATGGGTTCAGTTACCTCCAGGGACCTATCCATCTCGTCCAGCTCCAGTAGGTCAGCTATCAGCTCCCTCTGTGGTCTGTTGCTGGCACTCCTACCACGATTCTCCAATAAATCCTTTAGTGTGGGTCTTTTCAGCTTGGCATACTGCGACTCCATTCAGCGCTTGTTCTTTGGATAAAAGGACCATCCCACCGCTGCCACCAATGTAACGGCTACCCAGGTAGAGAGAGGGTATCTGCCGTTGGAGACGTCCTTTTCCCTGCAAGCTGCTGTGGAGAAGTAAAGCTGGTATAATCCCATCCACGATATCCAGAGCGAGAGTCAGGTTCAGCTGTAACAGGAGCAGAATAACATTCCCAAATAATCCCCTTCCAAGAACGAGACGAGGCTACGTTTTGAAGGGTCAAGAAGAACTGAGGACTGGAACATCCAGCCTGCTTTTTATTAGGATAAGGTACACACAGGACACTCCCAGGGGGAGGATGAAAATAACCAATCATACGCATGGTAACACCCCCACGTCTCCTCCCCTCAGATAAACACATAACATAATTATAACGTACAATATTTTACCCCAGTTCTGGATGTACCCCAAAAACAGGGGGTACACCTTGAAGTCCAGCACCGCTTGATAGGTCTTGGTTAGGAGAACAATATGTCCAAATTTCAGCCCATTCGGTTGAGGGGTTCGGGAGTTATGGATGTTTGAAGTTTTGACCGACCGCACGGATTTTCTAGCCGAAAAGAGTTCCACAAGTTTTGGCCCTGCGGTCGGTCTCCGTTCGCCTGTTAAAATTATACGAAATCCTTGTCATCCACAACTATCTCCGTGTTCGCTGGATTCCCCATAGCCGATTAAGTGTAACTACCGAATGGCCCGTCGTTCGGTAGTTCCAGCACGAAGTTCTGGGCGCATGGAGGTCTCAGCGGTGTTCGCCTGTTTGTGTATCCGTTTTTAGTTCCATGCGTTCGCAGGCAAACACCGCTGTTCGTGCGCAAGATGGCCGCGAACACGTGTAAGTCCCGAAATGGCGGCCACCTATATGTTATACACGGAGTTCGTGCTGAATGATGCGAACGGCTGGGAACAAGCTGGGAAGGTAAAACATGCTTTTGCTATATCAAAACAGTCCGGTGTTCGGTAGAAATCTGCCGATAAGGAACGAATTAAACTACCGAACAGATGCTTTATCATGCATTTCACTGTCTTAGTCCACAGAGCTTAGGAGATGATGAAGTTCTGTTACACACTAATAGCACCCACACACATACAACACCCTTACACACACACACACACACACACACTAACAGCACCCTCACAGAAACAGCACACACACACTAACAGCACCCACACACATACATCACCCTTACACACACAGCACACACACTAACAGCACCCTCACACATACAGCACCCCTTCACATACACACACACAGCACACACTAACCGCACCCTTAAACACACAACACCCTCACACACAGCACCCTCACACATACACACACTAACAGCACCCTCACATAGCGCACCCTCACACACATCACCCTTACACATACCGCACCTTCACACACAGCACCCTTACACATACACACACACAGCACACACTAACAGCACCCTCACACACACACCGCCTACAGCCGCCCCTCGCATGCTTAACTGGGCAACACGGCCTACAGAAGTGGCACTATTCCCCTCCACAGCCCCCCCTAGAGCTTCCCGGGCTCACCCTCGACCCCTTGTTCTTCACTACCCGTGACCCAGGGGAACACCGCTTACCCCCCACTCCCCAGCCCGCTCTCTTGACCCTGCCTGCCCCCCACTCCCATGCTGCTCGCCAAGGGGGGCCTGGGAAGGACCCCCAGCACTTGCCTGATGACCCTGGGGTCTGCTCCGTGCAGGCCTGTCGACATCCTCGCTGGGCACTGCCTCCGACGATGGGGGCGCCCTCCTGGGCCGCAACCCCTTCCCGCCGGGCCCTCCAGGGGGCCGTCCTGCCACGTCCGCAACCTCCGAACCTGGCGGGGCCCCGTCAGATCCGGGGGCCACGCCACCGTTGTCCTGGGCAACCGCCCGTCGTCCTGCACCCCGCCGAGGCCCCGGCTGCACACGGGGAGGCGGGGCCGAGGCCGCGGCTACCACCAGCCGCCTCACATCCGCCGATCGGGCCGTCTCCGGGTCCTACGCCTGGACTCAGACGCCTTGGCGGCCTCCTGGCTCCTGCCAGGCGCCCTCCGCCGCCATCTTGGTCCGCTGCTGCCACCAGGACTGGCCCGAGCTGGGCCCTCACCCAGTCCGCACCCTGCTGCCGCGCTTCCGACCGGATTCCCTCCAGGGTTATCCCTGCAAAACAGAAAAGAGAAAGCCCTACCCAGCCAAATCTGCAAGCACAGGAGTGCCCACAAACTTAACCAGGTAGGAGATTAAAAGTAGATACTTACAAATGGCTACCTATTTAAATAGCCAAACCCCTTACCCACAACCCACCAGTCCTAAGCCCGCCTCCTAACCCCTGTCAAGGCCCTTTTCCGCTAAGCTGTGCTTTGGCTACATTGGGCTACAGGGTTGCATTTTATTAAACTCTACCACAAATTATTAATAATCTTGTACAGGGGTAGGCAAACTTAGGCTATATCTCCCCTAATGAATTTACAGCAATAATGCAGGCAAAGTATCAAGGAATGTGTAGTCCACGACGTCTGGGGTGCCGAAGATCGCATACCCCTGCCTTAGTGTATTAGTATCTTGGTATATATATGGCATTAGCTGTAGTTTTTGGAAACTGATATTCATAGTAACCAAGAGTAATAAGGAGCTGCAATTCAGTTTAACTTTAAACACCAATGGTACATATAGTGCTAGATATGATAGAAACCCTAACAACATTGATACTCTTGTATCTAATTGCAGATCTACTACCAGATGAAGATACCTTAATGACAGAATCATAATTTGTTGGTTTCAGACAGTGTATTGTATATATATATATATATATATATATATATATATTATATAATATTTTATTACGCAACAGAAAGAGTTCAATATAATTCATACTATTTGTTTTAGAGAATTACTCTAAACATATGCAGATGTTTGCTCAGTATTTATTTATTGTGAATGCACAAGAGTAAAATAGTGCCAACCCTTACGTTTTATGTAACTATACCCCACTCCCTCAAGCATGTAAACTCATTGAGCAGGGCCCCCAATCCTCTGTTCCTGTGCGTCCATTTGTCTGGTTACAAATATATGTCTGTTAGTCCACCAATTGTACAACGCTGCAGAACTTGGCGCTTTATAAATATTAATAATAATAGAAGCTCATTGCAGAAGTGGTCACAAAGCGGTGAAGAATTGAGGGACACAACAAGGGGTCCCTTGGCAACCCCCATACAAATAGGCATGCAAAACACCCACAAATGACAATGCCACTTTATGTAAGTTAGAGCGTTGCATGTTCTCCTTAACCCCTCTTTCTTCTACTACAAGAGAGGTAAATTTTAGTGTGTGTTCATATCAAGCATGTTATGCTGTCTGGTACTTTAGTGATGGAGGGAAGAATTAAATGTTTAGTTTTTTGGTCTAACATGACATGCGCACAGTCGATTATTCGGCAGGTGCGCTGTGTACCCCAACCCCCCAATAACTTACAGACACCGTATTTCTGTTGGAATAAAAAAGTCCACAGCTTTATTTATTATTATAAACAAGGTAACAAATTGGGGTCATTGCCACAAATGTAAATTTACCTCCACCCCCCACCGTACATAAATTACCCCCAGCAATGACCCCGCCCAATAACAATAAATAACATTATAAATAACAAATAACACATAACACATGGCCTACCAAAGAGGACCCCATATCCATAACTTTTTTAACTGTAGGGGTGTACCGAGACCCCCCTACACCACCTGGTTCGGAGCCACCGATGAGCTCGAACCCACAAACCATTTCACACTCCAGTCTAATCCAGCCTAACCAATTTATACTCCTCCTACCTTCCAATTACCCAAGCCCTATCCCGCCGCTGTGACCAAACGGGAACTACAAAAACAACAGGGAGGGTGGGAGGGACAATTACCAGGTAAGTGTCAGTTTAGTTAAAATGTCCCTTACTCATAAAATGGCCGCTTAATATACTCCTATTATCCAGCCCCCATTTACCAATAACCACGCCCCTTTAACTGGTTACTCCCCTGCCTACTCCTGGCTCTGTCAAGGCCCACTCCCCTGACTGCGCTGTTCCATGGGCTTCATGACATGCGCACAGTCGATTATTCGGCAGGTGCGCTGTGTACCCCAACCCCCCAATAACTTACAGACACCGTATTTCTGTTGGAATAAAAAAGTCCACAGCTTTATTTATTATTATAAACAAGGTAACAAATTGGGGTCATTGCCACAAATGTAAATTTACCTCCACCCCCCACCGTACATAAATTACCCCCAGCAATGACCCCGCCCAATAACAATAAATAACATTATAAATAACAAATAACACATAACACATGGCCTACCAAAGAGGCCCCATATCCATAACTTTTTTAACTGTAGGGGTGTACCGAGACCCCCCTACACCACCTGGTTCGGAGCCACCGATGAGCTCGAACCCACAAACCATTTCACACTCCAGTCTAATCCAGCCTAACCAATTTATACTCCTCCTACCTTCCAATTACCCAAGCCCTATCCCGCCATAGCAAGAGACTTGAACCCTTAATGTCTCGAGCGACCCCCACCACACATAAATAGGTCTTTGGAAATACCATCCTGGAAACCTAAATTTAATAGGTCACACCCCACCTCAGACAGGTGCACACCATCCCGCCTAAAATAACCGGGCAACCCGCCCTCCAATTCAAAGTGCCTCACTGGGACTCCCCCTATCCTCCTAATAAAAACAGACATGGCCTTGTTTACTTTACCCCGGCAACGTGCCACAGCCGCCGGGTCCCTGGCATGCCTCCAGTTCAACCGCGGCACCATCTCAGACCACACTATTGTAACTCCAGGGACCAGTGCCCTCACCCTATCCAGGTCCCTCTTCAGTCTCCTGACCAACACCTTCTGGGGGACCAAACCTAAATCATTGCCCCCACCGTGAATCAATAGTATATCTGGGGCAAACCCCCTTGACAACATCCCAAAAATCTCCCCACTTATGCTCTGCCAGCTGAAACCCCGAAAACCAAACCACCGAAGGTCCACTGTGTCCAGAAGAAAACCCAGTTGTGTGCCTTGTCTCCGAACTGCGGCCCTCTTCTCCGCCCAGTAGACAAACGAGTGACCCACCAGCCAAGCGACCAAGCCTGAAAGGAAACAAATTCAGTTAACCGGCAGAGCACCCTTTACCCACATCCACAACAATCCATTCACACCAACCTTTCCGGCCTTACATATGCCCGGAACCTGATGGATTCCCATCTCCCAATCTGCTTTATCCGCTCTTCCCCTAGCCCGAGACGCGCCGCCTCAGTCGCAGCCCCGATACGGAAGGAGTGCGTACCAAATTGTCCGGGCTGCAAGCCCAATCTCGTCAACCCCATGCGGAAGACTCGCAAGAACTGAAAGCGCGACAGCGCTTTCCCATCCTCGTGAATCAGGAAGCAACCACCAACCTTTGGGCGAATCTGTAAAAACACGTCCCCACACACTACCGGGCACACCGGGGACCCTGGTAGCGAGGACAGGACAATTTTCTTACCCTTTCCGAAGACGTCCGTCTTCGAGCGCCGGAGCCAAATCACGACCTTGTCCTGTTCGATAACCACATCCTCATACCGGAGGCCCGATGTCCCCGACCTATTGGCGCTCACCAATTCGCCAATACGAAAGGCCCCAAAGAAAGCCCATACGAAAGCCACAGAGAACAAAGTTACCTCAAATGCCGAGCTGCACACTTCGCTCAACAACCCCACCAACCCTTGAAGGGTGGCAAAGGACACCGGCCTCCTCGTATCCACGGACCTCCTGCCCTTCTTGAAACCCTTCAAAGTTTGCTTCACCAAAAAATGTTTTGTCAAGTCTTCCCACCCGTTAAACTTGAACAGGAAAGCTAACGCAGACATGTAGCGCTCCACCCTAGAAGGGGACGACCCACCTGCCACCAACCTGCAAAGAAGCCACAACAGCGTATCCAACCTACCGGCTGCGGAATCGCCTGCTCCCGCCTGGGACATCATTTCCTCCCATTCACTCCAAACCTTTGTATAAGCGGCCCAAGTCCCCGGTGCCAGCGAGCTCCTTATGTATCGCCCAAGCACAACGTCCCGAGCCGCCACATCTCCTCCGGGCACGCCTGCCCCGTCGCTTGCGCGTCCGGTGCTGCTTCCCGGAACCGCTCCAACTGCGAACGAGACAGAGCGTCAGCGACCACATTCAGCAGACCCGGCACGTGCCGTGCCCTGAAGACAATGTTCCAAGACATACACAAGAGCACTAGCTGACGCAACAACCTAACCACTGGAAGGGACGAAGCCGACAGACTATTAATTACCTGTACCACTGCCATATTATCAGAGTGGAAGATAACTTTCTTGTCCTTGAGCTCCCTGCCCCATAGTGATACCGCTACCACAACTGGAAAAAGCTCCAAAAAGGCGAGGTTCCGAATCAAGGGGCTCTCGGACCAAGCCGTAGGCCAAACCTCGGCACACCACTTGCCCCCAAGGTAAGCCCCAAAGCCAACGCTCCCCGAGGCGTCCGTAAACAGCCCGGCGTCGCCAGATGCCTTCATCGCATCCCTGAAAAACACCCGCCCATTAAATTTAGTGAGGAAGCGGTCCCATATGTCCAAGTCCTCTCTCATGCCTACAGACACCCTGATGTAATGACTCGGCAGTCAAACACCACAGGTAGCCCTAGCCAGCAATCTACAAAAAACCCTACCCATAGGGATCACCTTACAGGCGAAGTTAAGGCTGCCGAGCAAGGACTGCAGTCCCCGAAGCGTAACTTTCCTAGCGCCCTTTATCGCGTTCACCTGCTGGCGGAGCACCCTCAACTTCTCCTCCGGCAGCCTACATTCCCCCACGACCGAGTCGATTCCCAGCCCTAGAAAACTCAGGCACTCGGTCGGGCCCACTGTCTTGTCCTCAGCCAGAGGAATCCCAAACTGTTGCGCTATCCTCTGAAAAACCCGCAGTATTTGGGCACATCTGTCGGACCCAGCCGGGCCCACACACAGAAAGTCGTCCAGGTAATGGACCACCGTACCCCCGCCCGTTTCCTTACGCACTACCCACTCCAAGAACGTGCTAAACTTTTCGAAATACGCACATGAGATGGAGCAACCCATGGGTAGGCACAGGTCCACGAAAAACTTACCCTCAAAAAGGCACCCCAACAAATGGTGACAGTCTGGGTGGATAGGAAGGAGCCGGAATGCTGCCTCCAAATCCACCTTCGCCATCAAGGCCCCTCGCCCTGCTCTCCGAACCAACTCGACAGCATGGTCGAATGATGCATACGATACGGAGCACAGGGCCTCATCGATATCATCATTTACTGACGCCCCTTTCGGGAATGATAAATGATGAATCAACCTAAACTTACCCGCCTCCTTCTTGGGGACTACCCCTAGTGGGGACACCCTCAAGTCAGGCAACGGCGGAGCCTCGAACGGCCCTGCCATCCTACCCAGTTGCACCTCCTTCAGCAACTTGTCCCGCACAACTCCCGGGTGCTCCCCCACCGACTTGAGGTTACTGCATAACCTCCCCACATCCCTACTCTGAAACGGTATTGAAAAACCCTCCGTAAAGCCTTGCCATAAGAATTCGGCGTCCTGATGGTTACCGTACTGTTTTAGCCACGGTAGCATCTCGCCTACTTTCACTGGGGTTGCCCCCCGCGGCAGCGGTGGGGGCCGCCGCTCCATTGGCTCCCACTCCTGGTGCAGACTTACCTCGCTTAAATCACCGACTGGCTCCATGGGCCCCCCCACAACCGGAGCACTCGTGCTTAAACCGGCACGCCGTTCCCCACTTGCATTGGCCCTCGTTAAAGAGCCAACAGAAGCCTTTCTTTTGCCCGGACGATGCAGGTCCCCCAGGGGCCGCACCGGCCGTCCCGTGAAAGGGCGCAGCCTTCTGCGCCATCATGAGCCGCATCCAGAGGGGAAGGTCCATTTGATCCCACCGCATGCTGGGATTCGCCGCTAACCTCTGGCGAAACTGTTCGTCGTACCGCCACCAGGCGACCCCGCCATAAGTACGGTACGCTTCCCCAATCCCGTCTAGGTAGCAGAACAGTTGGGAGCATTTATCCGGCGACTTTTCCCCTATCACACTGGCCAGGATACAAAAGGCCCTTAGCCAGTTCCCAAATGTTTTAGGAATCTTCCGATACCTACGCTTTTTCTCCTCCTCCTCCTTCTTCGCGTCCTTCTTGTCCTCCTCCTTCATGTCTAAGAACTCCTCCAGCGGGAGTAAGGAAAAAACCTCCACAAACTCACCCTTCCAAATTTTCTCCTTTATGTCCATTTTTAGATGACAACCTAATGGGCCCGAGAAAGACACGTGCACGTTTTGCCACGCAGCGTCGGTAATTTCGCCCCCAATACCAACCTTCTCCCCCGACTCCTTAATAGATTCGGACACAGATAACCCCACCTCGCTATCCTGTGTTGGACCCACGGCCCTACCCGGTAACCCTTGGCCCTTCTCACACGTCCACACTCTCCCAAACTGAGGTGAAGCCATTTCCCCACCCGCCCATGAATCTAAGAAAGATTTTAAACAAGTCAATAGTGTTCCTGCGTGTGGTGCAACAGTTGACTCACCGCCTGAGCCCGAAGCCGCAGAAGGCCGTGGGTTCGTTTCCCTTCCGTCCGCCATGCTTGGCTCTGGAGCATCCGATTGGCGCCGACTCCTGTCAGCCTGGCCCTGCCTCAGGACCGCGGGTGTAGTGCTGCGAGACCTGCAAGGAGAACGACACCTGGGTAGTGTGTCCACATGATCACATACCCGCCCAACCTCCTTATGCTCCTGCCTGTAGTTCCGCACCATGTCCCGCCTCCCTGCCTGGCCCTCCCGGCCGTAAGCGCTGCGCCGCTGACCTGGTGAGCTCCTGCCTGATGACCCAGACGCACTGCGCCGCTGCCTCCACCTCCGTTCCCCTGAAACCGATCTCCTCCTGCTAAGCCTGCTTGTTGACCTGCTCCTCTCTCTACCCCTCCACCCGTCAGCCGCCTCCTGTCATGCCTGGCACTGACGCCGCGCTGCTCCCTGCTGCGATGCGGCCTAGGGCTCCGCGAGAGACCCCGCCGTCCCCGGGAGCCGCCCCTGTGGCCCTCCCGCTCTCTCCCAGCCCGTCCTGTCTCCATGCCCTGGGCTGATTCCTGGGAGCTATCCCGACCCGCTGAACCTGGCCCCTTTTGGGCCGCCTTGTGAACTGGGGATTCCACTTGTCTGTCCTGGCGCCTCCGGTCCGCCAAAGCCGCGGGCCCTGCCGGCCCCAAGGTACCTGGCTGGGCGGACCCGCCGTCTGTGTCCCTTGTGCTGCACCTGGCCCCACTAGAGGCCGCCCCCGTTGTGTCCCCTTGCACAGGGGCTCCCCCTGCCATCAGGGGGACCGCCTGTTCTCTAGAGGCCTCCGCTCTGCCCCCCGCCCGCTGCCCGGCCCCAGCGCCATTCCCTGACTCACCGGGCCGCATCCGCTCACTGCTTCCTCCATCCGATCCGCTCTGCGTCCTGGCTCCAGCCGCAACCGTCCCGCCTGCCGCCTCCCGGCGGGGCGCACACCGCGTGGTAGGCCTCGGCCTAGCTGCTGCCCGCGCCCGGCCAGCACCGCATCGAACAGACGGTGCCGGCCGCGGTATCTCCACTCCGCTGGGGCCCGCTACCTCATCCAGGGCCCTAACAGACTCCGCTGACGGGCTCCTCCGTCTGCCGACTTCGGGCTCCATGCCTGGGCTCAGCCGCTGGGGCGGTCTCGCCCTCCTCATGGAACGCCATGCAGCCGCCGCAGGGGTTGTAGGGGGGGGACCCTGAGCCCCCAGTTGCTCATGAAGCCAGGCCAGTCCTCTATCCCGCACAGCAGCTCTCACTCCCTCCAGGATTTCTTCCATTGATGCCATGATCTGAAAGACAAAGAAAAAACCAACCCAGACCTGCCAAAAACAATTACCAGGTAAGTGTCAGTTTAGTTAAAATGTCCCTTACTCATAAAATGGCCGCTTAATATACTCCTATTATCCAGCCCCCATTTACCAATAACCACGCCCCTTTAACTGGTTACTCCCCTGCCTACTCCTGGCTCTGTCAAGGCCCACTCCCCTGACTGCGCTGTTCCATGGGCTTCAGTATACTAGGTTAGATTATTATGAACTATGTAATGTTAATGTGGATGTGTGTGAGCGTAGGGTTGGGTAATGTGGGCTGTGAATCTCTACTAACTTCATAGGCGTGCGCACGGGGTGTGCCGTGTGTGCCTGGGCACACCCTAATCCCCACGGCCCGCACTATGTGCCTCCCTCCATGGGCCGGTGGGGAGATCAAAGATCATGGGAGGGAGGCAGGAGGAAGGGAGGCAGAAGAGGACCCGGGGAGCTCTAGCCAGCATCTTTGCTGGGTTCCTCTCGCAAGGTTGTAGCGTTGCCACGGCAACGCTCAGATCTCTCGAGAGTGAACACTAGACCCACAGGCTAGAGTTCACAATCCACTGGACCACCAGGGAAGGCAGCAGCAAGGATATTAACTAAACGCCCCCATCCCACACAATACACACTGACAGCACCCACACACATACATCACCCTTACACACACACTAACAGTACCCTCACACTAACAGCACCCTTAAACAAACAGCACACACACTAACAGCACCCACACACATACATCACCCTTACACAAACAGCACACACACACTAATAGCACCCACACACATACAACACCCTTACACACACACACACACACACACTAACAGCACCCTCACAGAAACAGCACACACACACTAACAGCACCCACACACATACATTACCCTTACACACACAGCACACACACTAACAGCACCCTCACACATACAGCACCCCTTCACATACACACACACAGCACACACTAACCGCACCCTTAAACACACAACACCCTCACACACAGCACCCTCACACATACACACACTAACAGCAACCTCACATACCGCACCCTCACACACATCACCCTTACACATACCGCACCCTCACACACAGCACCCTTACACATACACACACACAGCACACACTAACAGCACCCTCACACACACACAGCACACACTAACAGCACCCTCACACACAACACCCTTACACATACACACACGGCACACACTAACAGCACCCTTACACACACCGCACCCTCTCACACACACACACACAGCAGTGTGTGTGTGTGTGTGTGTGTTTGTGTATATATATATATATATATATACGCAGCGTGCATGTTTGTGCTTCAGGTGCACACCCTTATGCAATAGGCTGTGCACGCCTATGACTAACTTTCTTATTCGGTACTGTACTCTCTGCTACCCTACAATTGCTCCATCTTGCTAATCTTGCCAAAAATGATACTGCATCCACCTGTCGGTATATTAGTTCTGCAGCCTGTTTCATCTTATGCTAGCACCGCATCCTTCGTTCTGCTTTAGTAACACAGTTCTCTTTGTACTAACACTGCTATCTTCTTTTTCTTATAACACTGATGACAAACCTATGGCATAGGACCCATTGCTATCTCTGTAGGTAGCACTCAACGTCTGCCTTCAGGTAGCTATTATACCAGCAGTCCCTGTAAATGTTGTACCTTAAAGGGAAAGTGTCAGTTCTAAAGGAAGTCGCACAACTGAATAAAACCTTGAAAAACACCTACAACTTGCAATAACCTTTTTTTATATTTTGCTTTATTTTCTGTTAATGTTATATTAAAATGTAGCAAATTACATCACAGTCCAGGCACAACCAAGGCACACATTACAAATGAGGAGGAGAAACAAAAGTATTGTTTTATATTCACCACTGTTTTTTCTCTGCTGACTGCCAGGTTCAAATGACGGAAATTCGAACATAGACCGTCAGTGAGCTAAGATGTCTAGTTGCAAGACAGACAGAGTTGTAGGTTTCAACATTTTATTGTATTGTTCACAAAACACAAATATGTCTTATCGGAATAAGTAAACAGAATATCTAAAATCCCGGGAAGCTTAATGTGTTTGAAGCATTAGGACATTACCAGGTGTTATGTCCACCTAGTGCTGAATACATATCAAGCAGTTTAGATGTACAGAAGCAGGCAGCAGCTGTACAGGGAAACATAACTAGTGTGGGGGCGAAAAAAAGTTTCCCGATACTGCTTACACTGAATAGCAAGGTGAATATATTAAAAAAAATAGAACAGGATTAGCAGTTAGGAATGAACGGAGTTAATGAATATCAACATACAATAAAATGATGCAGAAGTGGGAGAAATAAATTAAAGGGACACTATAGTGTCAGGAAAACAAAGTGTCAGGGTCCCCCTCCTGTGGCGCTGAAGGGGTTAAAACCCCTTCCGCAGCTCACCTAATTCCAGCACCGGGCTCCCTTAACTCTCCTCCCCCGCCGACGTCAGCATCCTCGTCCGACGTCACAGGAGCTGAATGCGCATGCGCGGCACTGCTGCGCGCAGATTCAAAGTGTCCGTAGGAAAGCATTTTTCAATGCTTTCCTATGGACGCTCTGCGTGATTGAGGCATAATATGCCTCAATCATTGCAGATGCGCCTCTAGTGGCTGTCCGGAAGACAGCCACTAGAGGCTGGTTAACCCCAAATGTAAACATAGCAGTTTCTCTGAAACTGCTATGTTTACATCAGGAAGGGTTAACCCTAGAGGGACCTGGCACCCAGACCACTTCATTGAGCTGAAGTGGTCTGGGTGACTATAGTGTCCCTTTAAATGGAGTAAATGGGAAACAAAAAGGAAGAAACATACAAGTAAAATGGACAGAGAGAGTGGAAACCCAAAATAGAGAGATGTCAAGACACAGATATAAATGCTGGAAGAGGAGCACAGGGCAATTTAAATTGTCAGAATGAAAAAAAAAAACACAAAAGGGAATGGGGACTGAAGGGGAGAAAGGCTGGATGAAAAAGATATTTGACCACTTTCTAATCTTATAGTAACAGACAGTGAACATTTAAGAATTGTATTTCGTTCTTTGCTTTTTAAACCTCCTCCTCTCTATCCCTTGCCCATCACTCAGATAATCTTATATCTTGTACAGTAGTACAGCCAACAGCCAACTCTTGATCTTATCCTGCACTGTCTGGTTCACTTAGCAGACTCATGTATACTAATAGTCAACTGTGCTCTCTACTGTAATTAACCTTATCTGTGCAATGTAAACCTGGACCGCTTCTCACCTTTCCGTATATTAGAAATATAACCTGCCCTTGTGTTACCTTTTACAGACATCTCACCTTCTGATCAGTACTTACCTCTTCTGGTGACACCTATCCCATTGTGAACAATCTTCTCTTACATATAGTTGCTATATATTCTGCAGCTTTATCCAGGTGAACAGATTACAAACACACATACAGTATTGAAAGGATTATAAGACATGGCTATTTATATAAACAGATATTGTCATTGCAGCCTGCCAATACAAAGTTGGAAGCCAGATTATATGAAGCAATGTTTAGTGGATATGCCCCAGTCTCCTGCTCATTACTGTCTCACTCATATGTACCCTGATAATGCGTTGCCCTGATTCCTGGAGGATGAATCCACAAGAACATATGGTATTCTGCGGAGGATGAATCTGTGCATTAACAGATGGTGCTGTGTGATTAAATGGGAATCAGACCCTGCGAGCCGATCACAGATGGGGGCTATTTTCACTTAATTAATAACACAAAGAAAAAAAATGTGTCTTAAAGTGCCTGGATCATTTATGGATCTGAGAACAGCATGTGTAACTGTGCTTTAAACTGTATAGTACATGTTGTTTATTTTATATATATATATATATATATATATATATATATATATATATACGTCATTTATTTTATAAATATATTAATTTTATGTATAAATATATATATATGGGCTAACAATATATTACATTTTTCTCTTGCTCCTAGAAGCAGGTCCGGTCTCTGCAGGTCTGCCTTTTCCATCCTAGCTTTATTTTTGTCTCTGCTTCTCACCATTACCAGTGCTGCTGCAGAACATCTTAATTCATTTTTGGTTCATTTGAAGGAATCTGGCAGGATTTATTGATCTTCTTTACTCCAATGACTCCTAGAAAGAGCACAGAGACAATGACGCCTAATATGGTGAAGACCATTCAGGCAGGAAGGGATTATGTTGACTTTACAACAAAAACAATTGCAGGTGGGGATTTTTCTCAATGTGGGGGCCCTCATATGGTCTCCGTATGTAAGCCACTTTCTTCTCCTGATCTCAGGGAAAGAACAATCAGCCCAAGTCCCAGGACCTCAGTGTATGTCCAAAGTATGTACTCATGGCTAAAGAGTAACCCAAAACCCGGTATGGCAGCTATTTTAGTTGAAATTCGTTTCTGATGGTTTTCTTATTCTGTTTTATTCTTCTGACCAGGCCCAGACTAGCCATCGGGTAAACCGGCAAATGCTTGGTGGGCCGTGACCAAAACTGCAATAATTACCACTGTAGGGTTAAAGGGCATGGGACAGTGCACCCAGACCACTTCAATGAGCTGAAGTGGTCTGGATGCCTACAGGCCCACGCTGGAAGTCCTCATACAAAGCGTGAGGATGCCCAACGTTAGATACCAGACTAAAGGTCAGTTTCAATTCAGGTAGTCCATCTAGTGGCTGCCTTGTAGACTGCCACTAGAGATGGATTTAACCCTCAGGGGTAATTTCTGAGAAACTGCAATAATTAGTACTGAAATAATTATTATTTTTTTGTAAATATCATTTTTATTTATTCGTTGTGCAACAGTGAGACTCGCAGGTCTCCAAGGTGAGTTATTGCAAAAAGTAAAATGCTAGTGTCAGTTCGGGCTCGCATGCCCACAGCGTTGACAGACTCGCAGTCATTATACGTGTTATAATTGAAGTAAACCACATTCACAGTAACCGTCTTTGGTTAGGGTTAGATGATAATATGTATTTTGTCAGTGTGTACCTTTAGAAATACAGTAACCTTACATAAGCGTGGCCAGTGCTTCGGTGCTCACAAGCTATTATTCGGTTCATACATTGCAATTGTGGTTCGTACTGTGTATGTGTTGGGGCTCGCAGGCCTCTCTTCCAAACTCTATTGTCGGGCGACTTGTAGGGCCCTTTGTCCTGGGTTACGTAGTTTTGCCCAAGTTAGGTTTGTGTGTTCCCCACCGTTACTGTTTGTGTGTCGTGTGCTTAGTTAGGGGTGTGTCTGTGTTGTGGGTATTAGGTTCCGCGGTTCCGAATGGGTGGTTGTGTCCATGTTTGTGTTGCACCCGAGCATGTCGGGGTTTATTATGTTCATTCGTCTTGTGTGCTATAGGGGTGTTATCCCCGGTAGATCGGGTGGGGTTAGTTCGGTTCCATAAGTGTTTCTAGTCAGGGCTCGACTATCCCTTGTTGCGGTAGAGTGGATTAGGGCAGTTGTATCACTTGGGTCGTTAGGAAGAGGGAGGGTAGTCGGGGGGGGAGAGAAGGGGGGCGGGGTCTGGGTTAGTCATCTGTCAGTCGTCTTCTGTCGTCTGGAGTGTGTGTTCTGAGTCCTATCTGTCTGTGTTGTGGTGTCCGTCGGTGTCAGTTCTGAGTTCCAGTTGGAATCCTTCCTTTGCAGTCTCAAGGATGCAGTACGTCCATATGTCCATGTAGGTCGTTGGGGTGGTATTGGCTGTCATAGTCAGTTCCTCTATTGTCCTGAGTTCCTCCATTTGGCTGAACCAGGTCGTGAACGGAGGTGTCACGTTTTGTTTCCAGAAGTGGGGGAGCACTCGTTTGGCTACATTGAGTATTCTAGAGTGGGGAACTGAAGTGTGGTGTAGGAGCATTGCTGCCGGTTCCAGGGGGGGGTGGTGCGTCCGTGAATTTCTCTAGCATTTTATGTATCCTCTTCCAGTATGGTTTGATCATCTCGCAATCCCACCAGATGTGTTTTATAGTGCCTTCCTCTCGTTCGCATCTCCAGCATAGTCTGGATCTATTTGGTGGAGGAGGTGTGGTGTCCTATACCAGTGTGTTAGTAACTTGTAGGCTGTTTCCTGTGTTTTACTATGTGTGGAGCAATGGTGTGTGAGGTAGCAGATTGATTCCCATTCCGTATCTGTGAGTGTGTTGCCGAGGGCAGCCTCCCATTTTCCCATGAAAAGGGGTGTCTCGGATGGGGTTTCTGTTTGAATCATGGAGTATAGGAAGGACACTCCATGCGGGAGTGGGTCTGGGTGTGTGCAGATCACCTCTATTGTGGTCCGATCTCTGGTGAGTGCCAGTCCCTGTGGTAGGGTGTGGACAAAGTTGGTTAGTTGGGCGTACTGAAAGTGGTGCATGAAGGCCGGGGGTGTCTCCCCCATCATATCTGTTAGTTTTTTACATTTCCCTCCCTGAAGGACGTGGTGTAAGCGTGGGGATGTGCCTGGGAGGATGTCTTTGAGGGCTCTTGCGTCTAGTCCCGGGGGAAAGTCCTCGTTGTGCGTCAGTGGCGGGAGGGGGGAGGGGTACGGCGACATGTTCCCCTTCCTCGCGGCCCTCCTCCACACTCTCAGGGTATGTTTCGTGTATATGGACATTTCACCGCATTCGGCAGTGTCTCGGCCCCAGGGAAGTCCTGAGAGCCGCCTGCCTGCCTCCTCCACCGTCTTCCAGAGTTTGTGCACTTTGTCCTTTGACCACTCCATTACTCTCTGTAGGTGTGTGGCCACATAATACAGGTGGAAGTCTGGGAGGGCTAGTCCCACAGTACTGAAATTTTATCCCAGTCTGGCCCTGCTGCAGACTCTCCTACCTGGGCTGCTAACCTTTTGTTGTTGAGTCAGAATGAGGACTAGGTTTGGAGCAAACTGCTTTCTTAGATTGCCACCACCAGCTTAGGTGGCATGCTAGTGTGATGCAATCATCATATTAATTGACATGCCTGTCCATAATAATTTGAATCCCTAGCAATAGTGAAGCAATATGTGTATATCAAATGTATTCTATGACGGGAATGTATCCATCTGATAATTAACATTTTTAGAGCAAGAATAAGGATGTTTCAAGGACAAGACAATAAATTCTGCTTCATGCAATCACATCCTCAAACACCATATCTGGAGCAAATTGTGAATCTGTGGGATGAGTTGGATGAAACTCCACTGCCAACAAACGAGATATGATTATGAGAAGAAGTAGTGTTAAAGGGACACTCCAGGCACCCAGACCACTTCTGCTCATTGGAGTGGTCTGGGTGCCAACTCCCACTACTCCTAACCCTGCAAGTGTAATTATTGCAGTTTTTTATAAACTGCAATAATTACCTTGCAGGGTTAACTCCACCTCTAGTGAGCTGGCCAAATACCACTGTCAAGGAGTAAAGCTCGTCTCCCAGAACTCTCAGTTCGATAGCATTTTGGTGCAGTCTGTGACATGGTGATATTCCATAAATTATAGAGAGATTGTAGAGGACATAACCAGACATTAATTTCTGGATTTCAACATTCAACAAAAGCATGTTCAGTGGCATTGTACCTGTGTTGGAAAGGCATTGTGTAATTTGCCAGAATAGTGAATAGTATTTTTAAAATGTAGCCAGAATCACCTGTTATGGGGTAAAAACAGAGTGTGACACATTATAAACATATATCTATATATCTGGCAACAGTAATGACACTGTTAGTATCAATGTAGAGCATCACTTACCTACCAGTCAAACTTCAAACCTTTAATACTGGAATGCATGATGGCTTGCCCACGGATATATACAGTGTTTATCCTACCTAGAAACACCTGGTGCAAATTGGGTGTTCATTACCAATATAATGCACTTGGATGGCTGTTTTAACCCAAATGTCATGCAATGTGTGTCAAAAACTAAGTACATAGGAGGGGCACTATTCACGCTCCAAGATTTTTTGGTTCCTGCACCAAGTATCAAAAGTAATTCAAAGAAATAAAACTACAGCACTCTGTAACTTCAGATGCAATGTGTGTTTTATTCAGCCATCATGATATGCCTGCCATTTGGGAGCTTTTTTTCTTTGTATGAAATGTGTGTCAGGTAAAGTAGCAGAATGGACATTTGCAAGCTACTTGTTATTCCCTATACTGGCTGTCCGTATCTTCCCCCCTGTGATTTTGTGTGTTTGCCGGTTATTTTGTGTGGTTCTTCTTTGGCCGTTCGGGAAACGCCATTCGTCTCCGGAACAAAGACAACCCCTGTACCCCATACACCAACCATTTAAGTGCGAAACCACAAGGGAAACAATTAACAAATACTCTCCTGGGTGGCCGCCATTTCGTATAACCGAACAAGTGGCTGGGAGAATGGCGGCCATCTTGTCTCTCGAATGAGGGCAGCGGTACTTGATTGTCGAGTGCCTGGAACTATTTTTGGCTTGGCACTCGCGCGAACACCAGTAAACTCTCGACCACTGCCCGTTCCTGTTCCCAACCACCTACACGAACGGCATTCGGGAGATATAAAGTGCCAAACAGCTGGAGCATTCGTATCGTAAAAAACAAGAGATTCACTTGTAAGGTTTTCGCACAGAAACCTCACAAACAGAGACCAGCCAGGGCACCTATTCTCCTGGAACTATTTTCGGCTACCACCTCGTGTCTGGCCGGTCAAAACTTCCATACAATGCAGTTTCCAACGTTTTGGCTGTGAAGCCCTCCTCTGGGGTCCCCCTCCCGAAACGTTGGTGTTTAATTTCTCCTGCTCTTGGTCAGTATACCTTTTTTAATAGTTTTTTGCATTTAGCACTTTACTTACATTGTGGTTCTGGTACTATATACTGGTTTAGCACTATACTATGCACTTTCTCTCTGCTATAATGATGCATTGTTGTATTTTCTATGCATGAATAAATACTCTTTTTATGTGCAAAACTGTGGTGTGCCTTGGGATCATTTCTTGTTTTTTTATTACATGTATATATCTGGTATGGGAACAGATTATCTTCCTTTAAGAGCACCCTATACCTTATAAACCACACACTTGTTACCCATTTTTCAGTAGAGCTTTTCCTGTAATTTTGTGTTTATATATTAATTATCTATCAGGCACAAGGAATCCTGGGATTGAAACCCTTGCATTTTCTGCTTGTGAAACCCCTTGCATGGAAGATGGCATAAAAGCCGTGTATGTGTGAATAAAATTCATTTATAACCCCAGAGCTGAGTGTCATTCAGTTGCTGGGGATGAGTTGGGAGATTCCTGGATTATTGTTCCTGAGTATATCTTGGAGTACCCAGCAGAGGAGAGTCCCTGCTAGGACTAGGGCTCCGCTACAGTTAACTTCTTGGTTACTTCTGAGGTTGTATCATCCCATTATACCAAAGGATCAATTTCATCCTTGAATAAGTTATCCTCATAGACCGGCATGAACCAACCAGAGGGTGACATGAATTCATATTTCAATTTTTCCTCAGCCTGGCATTGAGAGTTAACTTGATCTACTTGATCCATATTCATATATCCCTTTCCAATCTATCCATATCCAAATAACCCATTTCTTCAATTTAAAGAAACCGACACATATTTATAGATATAAACAAACAAATGTTTCCTTTATTAAGTAAAATTCACATAATCAAAGTTATGTAACAGGGATATAGGGGACTTATGGGGTAAATGTAACTTGTATATAATTATATATGGCCAGGAAGGCAGCCAATGAGTGGGAAACCTCTGAATTTACAGTCATCTTTCAGTACTCAGGATAAGAAAAACTTCTGTAGAGGAAACATCTGTGAACCATGGCTTGAAAGACTGCCCTTCCTTCTGGGCATTAAGAGGTGAATGTAGAGATGTGAATGGAGTTGGGACTTGCTCTGTTTACATATTATAAATAACAGATAGATAGATTTTTCTCTATGTTCTTTCTCCTTTTCATTTGTGATACTCCCAACACAGTGCACACCAAGTCATCAGACACATCCAGTTTACATGAAGCTCTCTATGTCATGGAGATGGACGTGTTAAGAAACTCTGTCAGACCCCTTTGATGAGTCTGGGAGGAAATCAAATGTTCAAACATGATAGCATCGCTATGACATCATAAAATCATATAACAATAATTTCATAGTTAATGATCATGGATACAAAGGCATAGGAGAGATTTTCTATGATCAATACAAAATCATATTTGATATACATTTTATATCACTCCAAAAGGAAATGTCATAATCCCCAACCAGGTAACCCTATTTCTGCCTCTATTTGAGTAAACTCCTTTGCTATCTTCCCATTTGATAATTGCTGCCATTTAAGGAATGGGTGGGTCTTGTAAGTGTAACAATTATTCCTACAATATTGTCCTACGCATTTTATGTAACTGTGTGTTATATGTGTAGTGTCATAGATCATTGTGGGAAGTATCTTTTGTGGTAATAATTACCTAACGTAACAAAATGCCAGAATAGCTGATTTATATGACTGGACACTTTTGTAGTGGATGAATTTTAACAGCTATTGGTAGTGTAGAAGGGATTTAGATGCATTAAGACTGATTTTTGCAATATTGTCAGTAACATTTTACGGAGAGCTGGAGCTAGCAGCAAGCATTGATTTTTTCCCCACAGTTTCTATGGCTATAAATCTTAGTGGCCAATGTGTATTTTTACCCACATTAGTGTAGGAACATAGGATGAAATAGCACAAATGCTGGTATTTTATCAATGGTTGTTGTGAATGACAATCCTGTAATATGGATTTTTGTAAATGTTTGTAAATGTAATTAAGTGCAGTTGACAAGCCCAATTGTAATGAATGCCAGTTTGTGGGGGAGACAAACAGCTGAATGGACTTCAGATTTTTCTACCAATTAACAGCCTACAAGGACCCCAGCCAAGTCAGAAATAGACCAGTTGGCTCCACAGACAAGGGGGAGCATCATATTTACGGGGGGTAACATGTACAGGCTAATTACTTTTAATATGAAAGCAGAGCTTTTTTTAAGAAAGTTAAGATTCAGTAATTGCAAGATTAAAATACTGCATTTCACTGCATAAGTTCCGTGTGCTACTGCACATTTATAATGCATTTCAAGTAGAACATCTTGCCATATTTGAACAAAATCCCTGATTTTTAACATATATTGAACTTCATGTATTTACTTAATCCACATTCAGATATTGGCTAATTCAAACATTTTAGCATTAACATTTTCTGGATTCCATGCAAAGTTTAGAAATATATTTAAGTATCAATGCACATGGATCCAGCACTCACTCTCCTGGTCTTGTCCTTGCCTGGGTGCATATCACTTATGCCAAAATATAGGAAGGTACACTCACAGGACTTTGTAAATAAATCTTGAAGTTTTATTGTACAATTATACACCAGAAAATGTGTCGACGGTTTAGTCCTCTATGGACTGTGAGTGCTGGTTCCACGGGCATTTATAAATATTTATGGAAAGGCGGAGCCTGTAGTTGTGGGAGGAGTGTGAAAGAATTTCATTAGTTACACGGCCTATAAATTCACAGGCCTCTCTTTCCTCTCGGCTGAGACTTCCTGGTTCAGTACAGAACCATCTACTTCCGGTTCAAAGGTCATCAACCCAAACTGCATGAACTACAAACAAACAAACAAGCTGGCCTTGGTCTTGTGAGGCCAAGGCAAGTATTCATTTTACCTCACTCGAGTAAAAAAAAAAAAAAACAGCCCTCCCTTGAAGCTCATGGGGCACTGCCACATCCGGCCCAGCCGCGGCTTTTCCTATTGCTGTTCATGTGTTTTTCAGCAAAACTGTAAGTTTCTTCTTTTTGGTCCACGTTGGGCCACGCTACCACTGACATTCCACATGTGTTCAGCCCATATTTAGCTTTTCACTAACTAGGGTGGCATTAGCATTTCAGTCTGTATTCATTCCTTATTCATTATTCATTACTTATTCGAATATGGCAAATTTCACTACTAACACAAATATGGCCTATTTCAATCACAGCATCACAGTGATAATGCAAAATGTATTTGAACATATCGTATTTTATAATATGCAATTTAGTTAGTCATCCTACGTTCTTTTGTATAATAAATGCTATGCCACATTCATTTTTCATATTTAGAGCTTTTGTTACTTATTTTCACCACGTCTCAGTATCTATATGTATTTTTTATGGTTGCCCTCCTGGCAGTGGCGTACACACAATCCATGGGGCCCCAGTGCGAAACTGATCCGTGGGCCTCCCTCCTCCCGCTTCCCCCCATTCTCCCCTCTGACAGACACACACACACATACATAGAGACACACGTACATACATACATACACACACACACACGCACACATATAGACACATACAGACAGATACATACATACATACATACACACAGACACACGACACACATACATACAGACAGGCATACATACATATATACAGACATATATACAGACAGACACACATACATACAGACAGGCACCCATACATACATACAGAGAGACAGAGTATATAGGTAAGGATAAGTCTATAAGAGTTTGCCTTTATCTTCAGGTGAGTATGTCTTCCAGATAGTTGAGGTCCAGGGACATAAAAGAGAAGAGTTCCAATAGTGCAATACATTTAAAAAGTATAAAGCCTAGGGTAAAAGAAAATCCAAATGGCCTTCTCACACGGAATAGAGCTTAAAACCAGCTCTAATGTGAAGCACTTGCAGTGGTATTATTGCCCCACTTCAGGGATATGATAGGAGGTATAGGCCAGAGTGTATCTTGTCAGCAGCATATGTGAAAATAAAAGCAAAGGTACAACAGATAGTGTTCTCTGTATAAAATATATCCAGGGCATAGAAATAAATTAGTAATACTCACATTTACCTGAGCATATAACCCACTCAGTGTAATCAGTGTAGGTGGTATAATCCCCACTAGGGATGCTTTGTGGGGTCCTCACTGGGAAGATAAAAACTTGATGCCAGGTAATAAAAAAAGGAAGAAGAAAAGGTATATGGTACTAATATTGGCAGTAAAAGATACCAAAACCTTTAAGACAATCAAAAATGTTTAAATAACAACGCGTTTCACCCACAATGGGCTTTTTCAGGGGGTATTCAAGCATATGGTAGGTTTACCACTGCTTTGGAGTCTGCCTACTCACACTGGACAAGGATACCCAGTTGGTATCTCTTATAAGGCACCACAACCCTTCAACAGTGCTACTGGGCCCTGTCAGACTGACAATGCTGGGAGCAAGTGAGTTTAGGTCACTACCTCCTAGCTGACAATGGCAAGAGTGGCATGCAAGAAGGCAGAGCAGCACCCAGAGAGAGAAGGTGGGCCTAGTAATTAGCAGATTGAGAGTGCTTGGAGCAGAATCCCGTGAGTCCCAGACTCCCAGCCTGAACTTATGACTTTAACCCAAGAATACCACCCTCCTGTACCCCAAAAGTTGGAAAACAAGGGGGTGACTCAAATATGTAAATTATGGCTTGTCTATCCGTGTCGGAATGTGTGTGTGTCAGTGTGTATGTGTATCAGTGTCAGAATGTGTCTGTATCTGTGTGTGTGTCAATGTGTATGTTTATCTGTGTCAGATGTATCAGATGTATCTGTGTGTATTTGTATATGTATCAGAAGCAGGGAATCTGCAGGTGCCAGTGTGTATCTGAGTCAGAATATATGTGTGTCAGTGTGTTTGTTTATCTGTGTCAGTATGTGTGTGGCAGTTTATCTGTGCGTTGCATTGTGTATATAGCTGTTTTAGATTCTGTGTGTGGCAGTGTATATCTATATGTTCATACATTCCAGCATTGAAATGCTAAGACTCTAGGCAAATACACCTCTGCATTCAAAAGCTAACATTATACACAAATACACCACTGCAGACCATAGGCGTGCGCATCCTATTGCATTAGGGTGTGCACCCTAAAGCACAAGCACACGTGGCGTATATATATATATATGTGTGTATATGTATGTATGTATGTATATATGTATATATATATATATATATATACACACATATATACACACATACACAAAGCTGTGTGTGTGCTGTGTGAGGGTGCTGTTAGTGTGATGTGTGTGTGAGGGTGCTGGTAGTGTACTATGTGGGTGAGGGTGTTTGTGTGTGCGTGCTTGTGAGGGTGCTGTGAATGTACTGTGTGTGAGGGTGCTGTTTGTGTGTGAGGGTACTGGTAGTGTGCTGTGTGTGTGTTTGTTAGGGTCCTGTTTGTGTTTGTGAGGGTACTGTTAGTGTGCTGTGTGAGTGTGCTGTTTGCGTAATGTGTGTGAGGGTGCTGTGTGTTTGTGAGGGTGCTGTGTGTGTGTGGGTGCTGTATGTGTGTGTGGGTGCTGTATGTGTGTTGGTGCTGTGTATGTGTGTGGGTGCTGTGTATGTCTGTGGGTGCTGTGTATGTCTGTGGGTGCTGTATGTGTGTGTGTGCTGTATGTGTGTGTGTGCTGTATGTGTGTGGATGCTGTATGTGTGTGGGTGTTGTGTTGTATGTGTGTGGGTGCTGTATGTGTGTGTGCTGTATGTGTGTGTGTGCTGTATGTGTGTGGGTGCTGTATGTGTGTGGGTGCTGTATGTGTGTAGGTGCTGTGTATGTCTGTGGGTGCTGTATGTGTGTAGGTGCTGTGTATGTGTGTGGGTGCTGTGTATGTGTGTGGGTGCTGTGTATGTGTGTGGGTGCTGTGTATGTCTGTGGGTGCTGTGTATGTGTGTGGGTGCTGTATGTGTGTGGGTGCTGTATGTGTGTGGGTGCTGTATGTGTGTGGGTGCTGTATGTGTGTAGGTGCTGTATGTGTGTAGGTGCTGTGTATGTCTGTGGGTGCTGTGTATGTCTGTGGGTGCTGTGTATGTCTGTGGGTGCTGTGTATGTCTGTGGGTGCTGTGTAGGTGTGTGGGTGCTGTGTATGTGTGTGGGTGCTGTGTATGTCTGTGGGTGTATGTGTGTGTGTGGGTGATTGTGGGGGGTGGAGGTACATTACTTAATATCCCCCCTCCCTTCTTACTTTATGTGGGGAGGGGGGATCCTTCCTTGCTGCCTTCCCTAGTGGTCCAGTGGAGGTGGGGGCAGATCAGTTATCCCCCCTCCCTTCTTACCTTATGCCTGGGAGGGGGGATCCTGCTGCTGCTGCTGCAATCCATCCCTGGTCGGTCCAGTGGAGAGTGAACTCTAGCCCCGCAGGGCTAGAGTTCACTCACGCGAGATCTGAGCGTTGCCGCGGCAACGCTCAGATCTCGCGAGAGGAACCTGGCGGAGCTGCTGGCAATAGCTCCGCCGGTCCTCTCCTGCCTCCCTCACTGCCTGAGCGCCGGCTCTTCATGAGCCGACAGGGGAGATCCTGAGATCTCCCCTGCCGGTCTCACTCCATAGGCGTGCCGCGGGGATTAGGGTGTGCCCAGGCACACCCGGCACACCCCGTGCGCACGCCTATGCTGCAGACAAATGCAATGCAACTACTACACAAAAACACACCCCTGCATTCATATTCCAATACTATATACGAATGTACCCCCCCTTAGTCAAACACCAATATTACATATAACATACCACTGCATTTAAATGCCAATACTACACACAAATGTACAATTGCACGCAAATGCCAACATTACACATACATGCACAAACGCACCCCCGCAATCAAACACCAACAATTCACACAAATGCACTCTTGCATTCAAACTCCAACAATACATGCAAACACCCCAATGCATTTAAATGGCAACAGTACATACAAATACACTCCTACATTCACACACATATACTCTAAACAAAAACATGCTTTCATTCAAATGCACAAATACTGCTCAGAAATAAAACCCTGTAAGGATGAGCAGATAGTAGATCCCCAGCTGGCAAAGCATAATTGGTGTTGCACGATAGTTGAGGATCTACTTTTTGACCATCTTTACACTAGAGGGGTCCTACAAAAATGTCTTGCACCAGGGCCATCTCTACATTAGTTCCACCACTGAAGAAATATGGATGAATAACAGGCTGGAGAAAAGGAATTTGGAGGGACTAGAGTATTTGGTTGAAATAGTTACAGTGTGAATGAAGTATTAGTGAACCATTAGGGGTTAGACCCTCTGGTGTGGTTGTACACTATTACAGTGAAACTAATGGAGATACTCAACAGTCAACTTAACAGTCAGACAACCAATTATCGCTCTGTGGTTGGAGCTGTAACTGAAGTTATTTATTTTTCCTACCAGGGCAGTAGAGGAAGTGGACAGGGACAATATGCGAGTGACCTCTCGCTGGCCCATACTATTGCAAAGCAGAACTGAGAAGGCCAAGTGGTTTTACAGTGACTCCAGTGAATATGAAAACACATTAATATATAAGGCATTCACTGAGCCACCCTTATGAAAGACACTGCTTGTCTTGCTTATTGTTATTGGCTTGTTGTACTTCCAGTCAATCCCACAACAGGAGAGAGCTAGCCATGAGCATACAAATAAACAGCCATGCAGTATGACAAAATGTTGTCTATTTTTAAAAGATGTGGGAAAACCACTTTTGCCCTAATGATAAAAAGAGGTAAGTGGATGCTTTATACATTTTTTGACAAAAAAAGAAACTATATCAATATGTTCCATTGCCATGGACCTAATTAGACAAGTGTATTCAAATATCCAGCCAACAGCTAAAAAGCAATGGGAAAAAGATCTCAATGTTACATTTTCAGATAAGACATGGCACTCACCTATGAAACTACTTTGAAAACATATACATTGCTTAAATTTAAATGAAACTTTTTTTAAAGTTCAGCATAGGTGGTACCTGGTTCCAACTAGATTAGCCAAGATATCCACATCTTACTCTCCTCTATGCTGGAGATGTCTATCTTATGAGGGGAATATGTTACATATCTTGTGGGGTTGCCCAAAAATAAGTACCTTATGGTGAATTAAAACAAACTTGTAGCGTGTAAATTCAGGCTTTTATTTGTGTGGAAAGTCACTAGGTGTGTGAATGCAGGCAAAACAATTGTGTGGAGGGTGGATGTGTAAATGATGTTTGGATGTAGTCTGTCAATTAATTTTACTGTTGCAGTTGTGAATACATTTTATTTCTTGGACCCTCTACTCTTCCTATCCCCCTCATTTATGTGTCTCCTTATCTCTTTACATTTATCTCTCCCTAATTGTGTCTCTCCCCATTTCCTCCCCATGTTGTTCTGTCTGCCCAACGTTTTCACTTGTCTCTTTCACCCATCCCTTCTCTGACTTGGCCCTCAACCATCCATGTATCCTCATTCATATTTTCCCTTATTTGTGTGTCACGCTCTATTTTCCCTCCATTCCACCTGTTTTCCACCATTTCTAGCTGAAGCTTTTTCTATCCCATTTCTAAACTGACATGTGTCTCTCATATTCATCCCACCTATCGCTCCTTCAGTGGTTAAGACTGGAATCTCAACCATCCTCTTGCTGCACCCACACTAGGATGACCCTGAACAAGGAGTGCAGAGTCATAGCACATCCGCCTCCATACAGCCATTGCTTGCCCCCACCTTATCACATGGAAAGGAAAAACATGCTCAATATGAAATGTATGGAAGCTGCTCTGACAGGGCACGGTAGACCTAGACACCTATGTAAATGGCAATCAGGAAAGCACATAAAAACATATAAACCTACAACGCAATAAAGGTTTAATAGCATATACATGGCCGAGCACAAAGCAATGAGGTGGAAGTGAAGTCCAGATATACATCCTAGGCCCTAGTAATGGCATGTGTGTCCCATTGCTGGTAAATGATGAGATGCCAGCTCAAATGAGGACATGTAAGGATGCTGAAATTATCATTACTGTTTTGAGAAAGTCCTGTTGGATGATATGTGATGGCTAAGGGTCATAGGCATGCACAGCCTATTGCATTAGGGTGTGCACCCTAAAGCACAAACACACTGCTGTGTGTGTGTGTGTGCTGTTAGTGTGCTGTGTGTAAGGGTGCTGCTGTGTGTGTATGTGTGAGGGTGCTGTTAGTGTGATGTGTGTGTGAGGGTGCTGGTAGTGTGCTATGTGGGTGAGGGTGTTTGTGTGTGTGTATTTGTGAGGGTGCTGTTTGGGTGTGAGGGTGTGTGTTTGTTAGGGTCCTGTTAGTGTGCTGTGTGTGTGAGGGTGCTGTTTGTGTGATGTGTGTGTGATCGTGCTGTTTGTGTGATGTGTGTGGGTGTCGTGTATTTGTGAGGGTGTGGTTAGTGTACTGTGTGTGTGAGCGTGCTGTGTGTGGGTGCTGTATGTGTACTGTATGTGTGTGGGTGCTGTGTGTGTGCTGTTTGTGTGAGGGTGCTGTATTTCTGTAGGTGCTGTTTGTGTGTGGGTGCTGTATGTGTGTGTGTTATGTATGTTTTGAGGGATTGTGGAGGTGGGGGCAGATTAGTAAATATCCCCCCTCCCTTCGTACCTTATGTAGGGAGGGGGGATCCTTGCTGCCATGTGCCATCCCTGGTGGTCCAGTGGAGAGTTAACTCTAGCCTGCGTGGCTAGAGTTAACTCTCACGAGATCTGAGCGTTGCCATGGCAACGCTAAGATATCGCGAGAGGAACCTGGCGGAGCTGCTGTCTGGAGTTCCCCGGGTCCACTCCTCCCTCCATGCTGCTGTGGGCCGGTGAGGTAGATCTTTGATCTCCCCGCCGGCTTATGGAGGCTTAGAGCAGAGCCGGCACTCAGATAGCGCCGGTTCTGTGTGAGCCGACAGGGGAGAATAAAGTCCTGGGGAATAAAGTGTGGGAACTCTCCCAAGATTCCCCCCCCCCAAAAAAAATAATATACACTTCAATGTGTGTGTGTGTGTATGTATATATATATATATATATATATATATATATGTGCACACACACACACACTGACACGCATACTCAGACACACACACATTCAGACACACACACTCATACATTCACAGACAAACATACACACACACATTCACATACACTGACACACACTCATACATTCACAGATACACATACACACACACATTCATATTCACACACTCATTCACAGACACATACACTGACACACACTCATACATTCACAGACACACATATACACACATTCAGACACACACATACACACACATACACTGACACATATACACACACATTCACAGACACACAAATTATTATTTTTTTATAAAAAAATGTCCACCCAGCCTCCCTACCTGGAGTGCTGGCGTGGACTTGTCCCTGGGGTCCAGTGGGTCGGGCGCCTGTCTTCATCTCAGCCGTGGCGAGGGAGCTGTGTGCTCTCTGCTCCCTCTCACCGCGCGGGCTGTCTGCTGTAGCTGGGAGCCGGAATATGACGTCATATTCCGGCTCCGGCATCAGAAAACGGCGAGTGGCGAGAGGAAGCAGAGAGCACACAGCTCCCTCGCCGCGGCTGAGATGAAGACAGGCGCCCGACCGGGGGAGGGTTTGGGGTCCATCACCTCTTGCCCCCCCATGACAGGGGGAGGAAGGGGGGCATTTGGGGGCACTGAGTGCCTGCAGGAACGGTGTTCCTGCTCATAAAAAGTGCAGGAACTCCGTTCCTGCAGGACTTAATCCATAGGCGTGCCGCGGGGATTAGGGTGTGCCCAGGCACACCCGGCACACCCCTTGTGCACGCCTATGCTAAGGGTGTGACAATATGATATCACATGCAACAGCTTTGGACGCACAGAGATTATTTAAAAAAAAAAACATTTAAATATGAAATGTGTGCCAACACATAATTACTGCAAGAGGTGTTTGACTAGGCAAAATCTGCAACCTTTCATCACCACAAGTTCCTCCCGAAAAAAAATTTGGAGGAGATATTTCTCCCCATGTCCTTGCTTCCTGCATCTGTGATTGAGACGTAGAAGACATGGTAAATATTGCGTAGGACATGGAAGGAGCTAGGACCATTAGGGAATCTTTGTTTCTCTGTCATGAACTAGCATAGGTTTACTTCAATTTTGGAATCACTTTAAGCATCTGGATTGCATGTTTGATGCTGAGCAGGTCAATTCAGTCTTCCTTCTGAATCTGATGAATTCCATTAAGTGGTAAAAGTAACATCTATTTATTAGCTTCCAATTTGAGTACATTTGAGAGTGTTTTTGAAATACTGTATGCATTATTAATCTTTTTTTTTTTTGTATTAAGAAGGAAAAACTAGTTCTGTTTCTTTATGCATCAGTAATCGAACCCTGAAAATGGAGACTATTCTGAAGCAGTATAGATCTTTAAAATGCACTACTTAGAAGAAACAGTTTCTGTTTGTTAGATCTGGATATTTGAAGGCTTCCATTAACTCAGGTTCAGGAGAACACATAATTCATATTACCAGTTGGATTCCCAACTGTTTAACAGAAAACAGTATGTTGTTATATCTCCTGCAATCTTGGAAGAAGAACTTTTGAGGCATGTGCTCAGTGGAATGTCTGCTTTATATAGATGACTATCATTACAAGTACAAATTAACGCTAAGCTCCCCCATGACTCAGCTATGTAGATAACGTTGTGCGTGCTGACCAAAATACAGACAAAAAATAACTACTATATTTGCAATTTGAAAGTTGTCTCCTTTAGAGGACTAATATATCAATGCGTATGAATATCTGTGTCAACCTTGATATGATGTTAGAAGGCGCAAATTGATGCTACATTATAGATATGGCAATCATCAAATTCTAATTGTAACTTTTCCTTCTATTAGTACACCTAGGCCTAGGAATGTGGGAGATGATGTTCTTTTCAGGAAACTCCAACTATCTGCTTTCACAACCGAGAATGTAGAGTGAGAACTCTATATAACTTCAGAAATTACACCAGTATAAAATTTAACCAATTCATTATGTGAAAGAAAACTACAAAATTCAAAATATTAAAAAGTATACTATATATAAAAAATATACTATATAAAAAAGTATACAAGTATACAAAATTGTGCATATAAATAATGGCACTTTCTATATATGGGAGCTGCTCTGGTGGATTATTCGTATTCTATACCAGAGAAATAGGATTTAAATAACAGAACATCAGTGCTTCAGCATTTCAGCATCTTTACACCTACATCTCATTGCTGGCATCTTTTTCTTCTGCTCAGGACTTATTTTACCAGTACCAGTGAAGGGACTCCTATAATATGACATTGGAATGGATCCCTTCGCAATGTATATTGCTTGTATTAACCCTTCATTAGATTGATATATTTTGCTTAACTGATTGCTGATTGTTATAAGCATATATATTTTCCTGTTTGTTATTTACAACGGTAAGAGGGAGAGGGGTGTGATGGTGAGAGGCAGAGGGGTGATGGTAAGAGGGAGAGGGGTGTGATGGTGAGAGGGAGAGGGGTGATGGTGAGAGGGAGAGGGGGGTGATGGTGAGCAGGGCCGGTGCAAGGATTTTTGCCTCCCTAGGCAAAAGAAAGATTTGCCACCGCCCCCCCCATGTGACATCACAATGCCCCACCCATATGATCTTCCATATGAACTAACGCTAGTGCTGTGATTACATTAACCCCTTAAGGACCAAACTTCTGGAATAAAAAGGAATCATGACATGTCACACGTCATGTGTCCTTAAGGGGTTAAAAAGCCTGCAGGGACAAACTATAGACACCAGAACCACTTCATTAAGCTGCAGTGGTTCTGGGGACTATAGTGTCCCTTTAATGTGAGGTAAACTAGAGATTAGTGTCACTAATCATATACTAGATTGCCTACTTACAACAAGATGATGATGGTGATGGGCTCTGGCTGCAGTCTGGCTCCACTGGTCTTGTGTAGAACAGGATATATGGAGGCTGTTTGTAACTGTGGTCACAAAATTCAATGTTCTGGGAGAACGGGAAGCAGCTCCATTTTTGGGGCCCCTTACACAGCTCAAGGTCTGGGCCCCAACGGTGACTATGCCCATAAGGTCCACCCATAAGTCCACCTATATGTTCGCTCACAGGAAGTGGAGTGTGTAGGGAATGTGTTATGGTAGAGGATCTAATGTGTGTGCTTATAGAATGTAATGTATAGGGATATCAGTTTGTGTAGGTGATGCAGTGTGTTTGTGTGTAGTGGAAGTGATACCGGAGAAACTGACGGAAGCCAAGCACAGAGAGATGGACACAGGTTTCTTCAGGAAGGAAGAGATTCTTTATTCGGTTCACCGATCTGGACTCAGAGGGACTAATGTCTCCAAAATACAACAAGTTCTGAGCCCCGGACAATAGTGCAGGCTCCCTATATAGGCACATAACTCCTCCCATATTAAGCTCCACCCGCACATTCTCTTGACCAATCAATACAAATAAGAATTAACTTCCTGTTTGACCGCATGGCCTGTCCAGCACAATGGAGGAGGGGAATACTATATCCTGTATTCTTGCACATGCTCCGTACACTACTGATCGTATCTTGCCACGTGCAACCAACTGATCGATACGTCAGCATATGCACGTACACATGCCACGTGGTAATCTCGGCCTACTAAATTTATTTTTACCGAGATTCCACCACATTCCCCCCTTTGATGCCTCTTGATATTTCACAATTACTTGAGGCATCACTTAAACTTAGTTTGCATACACCTCAGGTTACCATGAACCAGACCAGACTTTTCCTATGATGTGAATCCCTTAACACTCCTCTTCCTGCATTGGTTCTCCCTGATCTAGAGCCTCATATTTATATATGGCCATTATCTGTGCTGCAGCCTTCCTTGCTGCTATATTTTCTATCAGGCTTTGCACAGACCTAACTACTAAGGGGATAAGACATGGCAGGAGTAGACACAACATTAAAATCAGTAGGACTCCGCCTACCAATGCCTTAAGCCCTCCAAACTGCTCATACCAGCTACCAAACCAACTACTTGGATTATACCCTTTCCATACCTGAGTAGGCACATGCGCTAGTTTTACCATATGGCTAGTAAGCTCAGCTATTGCTTGCCCTTCGTCATCTATTTGAAGACAGCAATTGCTCAGGTTAAACTTCCCACATACACCTCCCTCTACTGCCAATAGGTAATCCAAGGCTAATCTATTTTGGTACACTGCTGTCCTCATCTTGGTATTATGTTTTGCTAGAAGATTGAGCGCTTGTGAGGTCTCATTAGTAATTATCTCAACCACCGCCTGTAATCTTATAATGCGGTTGAGCATATAAATTGGGGTTCTATATCCAAAAGTACCATCATCTGCCCATGTGGCTGGCCCATAATAATCTATAATACGCTGGGGAGGCCATTCATTATCTTCCCAGGCGCCTATCTCTATGGGTCCCCTTTTCTTCCTATGATTCACATCATACCCTTTAACACCCAAAGTCTCACCTGTTTCAATAGGTAACAAGAAGAAGGATGGTTTGAGCATACCCAACACACATGCCCCTTCCCAGTCCTGTGGCAACTCCGAATAGGCTTTCTTACCACAGATCCAGTATAAATTTGCTGGGGCTCTCCAATTAGATGTGATGGATAAATCAAACCATACGTCCTTTAAATTGGCATATCTTGCAAACGGGTTAGATGGTTCTGAGACATTTGAAGCCGACCACCAAGTTGTATTCTTTGTATCATCATCATAAGCTTTTTGCCCTAGACAAGTTAATTCTCCTACAGAAGTATTATACATCATTCCTTTCCTTGCTATGCAAACATAACCTATGATGGAGGTCTTTAATCTCCACTCAGATTTACCTCTAACACTCATCTGATAATCGGCTTGTGAAGATATTAATTGTTCAACTGCCTCAGAACCAGACATTACCTCCTTTGCTTCCCAAGGCCATTGGTCTCCCATGTTAGTACCTCCACACACATAGCAGTTGGTAACATTAAGACTACCGGCAATACTTTCGGCTAAATCTATGAACAGGTTTTTAGCGTTATGGGGGATCTTATTATCTATACTCATCTCTTCATAAAACGAGTGGAATACCTGATGAGTTTGGGAGGTTACCGTATCGGTCTCTATCCCTATAAACAATACTGTCCCAGGGTCTAAACCCGTCCCGTATATTTGAAACCCAAATAAATTACCATATCTATCTAAGAATTGGTCAGGATTGTTTATAAGAATATGGACTGGATTGCATTCCATAGACTTACAGTATGGATTGGTAGGCAACTTAGTCACAATCATATCCTTGTCTGCTGTCTGTCCCCAAGTTGCCCACCCCACACAAGACCAATATGGGCAAAAATTATATTCTCTATTTGGGCATCTAGGACTCACATACTTATTTTTACTGCTGGGACAAATATATTTATCATTAGACCCATACGTTCTCTCCCATCTAAGATCCCCACATACATTTCACGGCTTTCTACCACTTGATATCGCCTTACATGCATCAAATAGCAGAACACCCGAAGAATGTACGGATTCTAATACCGTTTTATTTATTAGGGTCCCCTGAGGATCTCCATTCCTGAGAGTCAACCAAATTGTACGGGGTTGATACTCTGGATTGAAGCACTTAGGTTCTCCTACCCCTAGATGGCATACACTATACTCTACATTTAGATATCTACACCTAGATACATCTCCTTTACATTCATATTGCGAATGCCAAATTAGGGTCTGGGAAACATGATTACCTGTTCTTGTAGTCTTAATGCATACCTCACAGCTAGGAGTGTCGGTACCTCTACCTTCCTGAATATAAAAATACATATAAATAAACATTATCATAAGCACATCTTTCACCGGCATCCTCAGTCTTCGTCCGTGCGATGGCACCTCAGCTTCCAGGGGTTAAGGGCTGCAGGGAATGGAGTTCTGCTCGTCTTCACAGGGGTCCCTTCGAGACTTTCCTGGCTTTTAAATCACTCGTTGGTGAGAGGACAGGCTTTATTATGGCCGTCTCACTCACTTACCAATCTCTGAAACAATAAAATTTGTAATCCACAAGGTTCCTCTTCACTCCGACTGAGTCGTGCGCTTTAACCGGATCTTGCAGGGATTCTCTGGATCAGCTGTAGCTTGCCAAGAATCTACCGCTGCTGGTTTAACCCTGGAGTGATGTATCCACGGAGTCACTTCGGCCACTTTTATCGCTGATGGGGTAGACAAAAGAACAACATAAGGACCTCTCTCTCCACTTGGGCCCTAACGGTACATTATTCCACTCTTTAATCCACACTTGGTCTCCTGGGTGGTAACTATGAACTGGGGGATAAATATTCACAGGTAATCTATCTTGTACCCATTTCTGTACCTCCTCCATAGTCTTACCCAACTCTACAACCTGCTGCCGAGTAATTCCTTCTCCCAACTGACTCAAATCCCCCCTTAAGTTACCAAGTACGGGAGGTGGTCGCCCATACATGATTTCAAAAGGAGAGAGGCCCATCCTTCTGGTAGGTGTACTGCGGATTCGTAACAGAGCTATGGGCAAAAGAACGTTCCACTTAAGTTGGGTTTCCTGACACATTTTTGCCAACTGGTTCTTAATAGTTCTATTCATTCTCTCTACCTTACCAGAACTCTGAGGTCTATATGACGTATGAAGTCTCAACTTTATACCAAGCATATGAGTCAGTTGTTGTAGGCATTGATGAACAAAAGCTGGACCATTGTCCGATCCTATAGAGCAGGGTAGTCCATATCGAGGTATTATTTCTCGTAGCAGGAATCTCACAACTTCTCCTGCTTTCTCTGTACGAGTAGGACATGCTTCTACCCAGCCTGAATAGGTGCACACAACTACTAGTAGGTAGCGATGTCCACCAGATTTAGGCATTAATGTATAGTCAATTTGTAGATCGGACATAGGGAGTCCACCCATAAACTGAACTCCTGCTGGTTTTACTGGTCCTTGCCAGTTAAGTTGGACAATCTTGGTATGTAGAAATGTTTTCTGAGAGATTCTTCTGTACTGTCTCTCCCAGAATGTGTCCCGTTGTGATAGTTTTGGACAATTTCTACCGCTAGTGATGCTGGAATAACTATTCTCCCATCTTCTAACTGATATCATTTGTTCTCCAAATACTTTCCAGGTTCAGTCTTTAACCACTCCTCTTCTTGAGCTGTATAAACCGGAGTCCATTGAGACAGTGGAGTTGGTATAAGAGCAGCTATATGTTCCACATATTCCTGTCTTCCTGATTCAGCGGCACGCTTAGCTGCATTATCTGCCATCCGGTTTCCTTTAGTTACATCGCCATCTCCTCTCAGATGCGCTCGACAATGTATAATACCGACTTCTTTCGGTTCCCATACTGCTTCTAATAGTTGCGTACTTGATTTCTTTGCCCTCTGAATTCAATAGTCCTCTTTCTTTATACAAAGCTCCGTGGGCATGAGTGGTTAAAAACGCATACTTGGAGTCTGTGTAGATGTTCACTCTTAAACCTTCAGCCAATTGTAACGCTCGTGTCAGTGCTATCAATTCTGCTTTCTGTGCTGATGTTCCTTTTGCCAGTGGCCGAGCTTCTATCACCTTGTCTATCGTTGTTACTGCATATCCTGCATAGCGGATCCCTTCTTTCACATAACTACTGCCGTCTGTGTAATATTGCATGTTGACTTTCAGTAGGTTGTGGCAAAAGGGTAGCTGGATTTAAGGTATTTACAGTCTCTAAATGCACTCTTGGGTTTTCACACAACATTGCTTGATACTTGGTCATACGGCTGTTACTAAACCAATGATTTCCTTTGTAATCCAACAACGTCTGTACTGCATGTGGGACTCGTACATAAAGTTCTTGACCCAGAGTGAGTTTATCGGCTTCAGCTACCAGCAGGGCGGCTGCAGCTACGGCTCTTAGACAAGGTGGAAGTCCGCTGGCCACTGCATCCAGTTGTTTAGACATATAGGCAACAGGTCTTTGCCATGATCCCAAGTACTGTGTCAATACTCCCACAGCCATTCTTCTTTGCTCATGTACATACAGGTAGAATGGTCGTGTGTGATCAGGTAGACCTAATGCTGGGGCACTCATCAAAGCCTTCTTCACATCTTCAAATGCCGTTTGCTGTTCTTGAGTCCATAAGAAGGGGTCGTGTTCTGTACCCTTGATAGCTGCATACAAAGGTTTTGCCAATATCGAATAACTGGGAATCCATATCCTACAGAAGCCTGCTGCCCCCAAGAACTCTCGCACTTGTCTTCTATTCTTGGGTGTTGGTATTTGGCACACAGCTTCTTTTCTCTCTGGCCCCATTATTCTTTGACCTTCAGAGATATGGAATCCCAGATATTTGACAGTTGACAGACATAACTGAGCCTTCTTCCTAGACACCTTGTATCCTGCCTTCCAGAGAATGTGTAGTAGATCGTGTGTGGCTTGCTGACATATTTCTCTTGTAACTGCTGCTATCAACAAGTCGTCTACATATTGTAATAATACACACTCTCCTGGGATGGACTTGAAATCCAGTAGATCTTGACTTAGAGCTGAACCAAATAGGGTCGGTGAATTTTTAAACCCTTGAGGCAGTCTTGTCCAAGTCATTTGGCGTTTCGAGCCCGTTACAGCGTTTTCCCATTGGAAAGCGAAGATACTTTGGCTTTCTGCGGCAATTCGGAGGCAAAAGAAGGCATCTTTGAGGTCTAAGACTGTAAAATGGGTAGCCCCGCCCGGAATTAAAGCAAGCAGGTTATACGGATTGGGCACAACTGGATGTATACTAACAACCGCATCATTGACTGCTCTCAAGTCCTGCACAGGGCGATACTCATCTGTACCGGGCTTTTGAACAGGCAGCAATGGGGTGTTCCAGGGGGAAGTACAGAATTTTAGGATACCATACCATATGAACTTATCCAGATAAGATTGAATGTTCTTCTTAGCCTTCTGCGGGATGTGGTATTGTCGTAGGCTTACTGGATAAACCCCAAGTTTTAGTTCGATTTTAATAGGTGGAATATTGCGGGCCAGTCCTGGTGGGTTGTTCTCTGCCCAAACTCCTGGTATGTTGAATAAGGATTCATCACTCCTAGGGTTTTGGCTAGTCAACGCTGTATAAAGTCGCCACTCTTCTTCCTTTGGTACGGATAATGTCATAATACCTGAAGGTCCATTAAACTTTAAAGATGCTGTTCCGTTTGGTAGGAACGTAATCTGCGCTTGTAATTTGGATAGCATATCACGTCCCAACAATTGGACTGGACATTCAGGCATGTAAAGGAATTGATGTTTTACTACGTGGCCTCCCAATGTACAGAGTCGACTTTTAAGAACCGGTTTTGCAGCACTTCTTCCAGTTGCTCCTATTACGGTAATAGTTCTTCCAGATGGAGGAGCAACTAGGTCAGTCACCACCGAATGTTCAGCACCAGTGTCGATCATGAATGCACTCCTTTTTCCCCCTATTGATACATCGACCATAGGCTCCGCTCGACCAAGGGGGATGGAGCCCAGTCGGTATCAATAGCTCTCCATGACCGTGTCAGCCAATCCTACAAAGTCCCTATCTTCTCTATCGCGGGACCTTTGCGCTGCGGGATAGTATCTATCCTCTCTTACACTTCCTCTATTACCATTAGTCCCTCCGGGACCTCCTCTACCTCTCGCCCTGCCTCTAAAATGTCCATTTCCTGCCCTGGGTGGGTCTCTCTCGTACTGCTCTCTTTTCGGACACTCGCTTCTCCAATGCCCTTCTTCTCTGCAATACGCGCACTGATTCCTACTCAGGGGCTCCCTATTCCACCTACTATCGCCTCTATCTTGGCCCCGTCTATCTACGCCTGCGATCGCTACCGCTAGCATATCCGCCTTTTTACGCATCTTGCGCTCTTCCTCTTTCTTACTTTCTGATTCCCTATTCATATACACCTTATTCGCTACCTGCATTAGTTGGGTAATGGACATTCCTGCAAATCCTTCTAACTTCTGTAGCTTGCGCTTAATATCCCCGTAGGCTTGGCTGACAAAGGCAGAGTTTACCATTCGGGAATTCTCGGTGTCTTCCGGATTAAAGGGGGTATACAGGCGGTATGCCTCCAATAATTGGTCATAAAAGACACTCGGCGCTTCATCACTTTTCTGAATCACCTCAACTGTCTTCGACATATTTATGGCTTTCTTCCCTCCGGCTCTCATGCCAGCAATTATAGCGTCTCTATAGGCTTTTAGTTGAACCATATCTGCGCCATTAACATTCCAGTCGGGATCGGTATTAGGATAATGGGTTGCGGCCCATGCTGCTGGATTTGCTTGGTTCAAGGCACGGGCTTCTTCCTCTAGCGCTTTAATGGCCGCTTGATTAATCCTAGTCCTCTCCTCATTATTAAACAATGTCATTAATAATTGCTGGCAATCAGCCCAAGTCGGATTATGCGTCTGAACTATCGAGGTGAACAGGTCGGTCATGGCTTGTGGTTTTTCAGTATATGAGGAATTGTGGGTCTTCCAATTCAAGAGATCGGTAGTCGTGAATGGGACATATACGAAGACTGGGTCAGCATACACCATTTGACCTAAAGCATCAAGATAGGCTGACCCAGGATTCAAACGAAGAGGCATCTGGTAATGTTTGGGTGGTTGGGTACCGGTCAATTGTCGGGTTAGTATAGGGCTACGTGGAGGGGCGTCGGTTATGGGTTCCGGTCGGGGGGTAGTAAGACGTGGGGATGTAGAGGCTTTATTGTGGGGAAGGCCGGTGAACAGAATATTCCGAGCCGGGCTAGAAGAAGCCTGACCGGAATCTTGAAATGGCGCCAAATCGGAATAAATGGACTTAACGGGGGCTGGTGTCGGAAGGGGAGGTTTATTATGGCGTGGGGTGGATTCTGAACTGGAAGAGGATGGGGACAAGTGGGGCGAGTGGGTGTGGAACTTCCTGTACTGGTATCACCTCCCCCTACAGGGAAATAAGGGGGCGGCATAGGGATCTCGGACTCAGGGGGCGTGTCCAAAATGGGCTTAACCGTGGTCCTAGTGGACAAACAAGTCCTGGCCACCATGAGGCGACATTGCTCCTCGTGGCATATCCGGATCCATCTTGGCGAGTCGTTTACGGCCTGCCTCCAACAATCAATGTATGGAAACTGTCTGTAAAGTTCAGGCCTACCTGATACAGCCACGTGTACATGCTGTACCAGATTTGGATCTAAACTGCCACGTGGCGGCCATGCCGCAACCAAAGTAGGCCACTCCCTAGTGCACAAAGTGACCAAACGTACAGAAGACATTTTAACCCCAAAATCACATTTTGTAAATCCCTTTTTAAAATTCTTCACCATACAACCTAAGGGATCCAAAATCGTCGACTCCGACGCGCCCATACTTATCAATGGAGCGTCGTTGACAACGAATGCTATACACACACTCTATGCAACAGTCACACCCGTTCCTTCGGCAACAGCACCACGTGGTACAGTTACCAAGTGAAACGTACACAATAACACAATGAACACTCAGGGAATTCCCGTGCACACACAGCTGTTACACCAGTCACTAAGTAATCGATATTATGCCCTTTGGCGAAACTATACAGTCACCCACGCTATAATTCTCTGTATATGAATTACCCGTCTATAACACACCCCAGTAACATCGTCTTTTACAAACAGCAGTTACAGTACAGTTAGCATAGGTCAAAGTACAATGTAAGGTCACAATACAATTATTAGTAGTTATGATGTTAGACATGCAATAGACGACAATGATTAGTACTTATATACAATGTCAGTAAATATACAGGGTTATGGTACCGTGCACTATAGTACAGCAACACACTATTAACACTCTCGCTAGACGGCTGAGCTTGCGCTATCTAACAAGATATACACGTTACTAACAATCTTTAACATATATACAATCCCAACTAAACTATTGGCCAGTACCTTGATGGACTACCTAAAACTATCTACATCAGTTTTGGTTAGCCACACTGCCCAAGCACCACATATAGCGAACTAGAGGGCGGAATTTACAACAGAACCCTTTTAGTCTTTCTACTCTATCAATAGTCTAGTGGGTTCCAAATTTACACGCCTTCCCACTTAGCAAAGATAGGTTGAGAGCTAGCGGACCGAATTTACACAGACGCCGCTTAGTCTCCCGGTCCCTCCGACCTAGCGAACAAATTGTACACCCTAGAACGCTAGTCTAGACAAGACACCGGTGTCCGGCTAGGGCTATTTACACAGAACCCCGCCTGACTCCAAACCAAATCAAACAGTCTTACTAAAGAGCGTTCGATTGAGCGGTGCGCCTTCGCTCCTTCCCTCCGACAGAGGGGGCAGATTCCATACACAGATTTAACCCCTTATGGGCCTACCGCACAATCGGTATACCCCTAGTGGGTCCGCCGTCTAAAACAGCGGTCGTCTTACCTCCTCGTTCCTGAACCTGAGTTCACACTCATCAACGGGGACACCCCAGCACTTACTACGTAGAGGCCGATGATCTCCTGGACAACAGACCAGTGGCGCCGAGACAAAGGGAGGTCCACGCAGAAGTTCAGGGGTGCAGCCGTAGAGAACGTGGGCAAAGATAGACCGTCTCACGCCTCTGCTTCTCAGCTACCGTTGAACGATGAGCTTCCCGGCCAATGCACCAAATGATACCGGAGAAACTGACGGAAGCCAAGCACAGAGAGATGGACACAGGTTTCTTCAGGAAGGAAGAGATTCTTTATTCGGTTCACCGATCGGGACTCAGAGGGACTAATGTCTCCAAAATACAACAAGTTCTGAGCCCCGGACAATAGTGCAGGCTCCCTATATAGGCACATAACTCCTCCCATATTAAGCTCCACCCGCACATTCTCTTGACCAATCAATACAAATAAGAATTAACTTCCTGTTTGACCGCATGGCCTGTCCAGCACAATGGAGGAGGGGAATACTAAATCCTGTATTCTCGCACATGCTCCGTACACTACTGATCGTATCTTGCCACGTGCAACCAACTGATCGATACGTCAGCATATGCACGTACACATGCCACGTGGTAATCTCGGCCTACTAAATTTATTTTTACCGAGATTCCACCACAGAAGCAGTGTGTTTTTGTGTAAGGGATAGAAAGCAGTGTGTGTTTGTGTATAATGGATGTATTGTGTGTTTCTCGTTGTGTGTAAGGGATGCATTGTGTGAATCTGTTTGTATGCAGAAGGGATGCAAAGTGTGTTCCTGTGTATGTAAGTGATGCAGTGTGTGTGTCTGTAAGGGGTGTGTTGAGTGTGTGTAAGAGATGCATTGTGTTTCTGTGTGTGTGTAAGAGAAGCAATGTGTGTTTGCATGTGTGTGTAAGGGATGCATTGTGTGTTTCTGTGTATGTGTGCAAAGGATGCATTGTCTTTATGTGTAAGGGTTGCATTGTGTGTGTGTAATGGATGCATTGTGTGTTTCTGAGTATGTATAGGGATGCATTGTGTGTGTGGAATGCAAAGTGTGTTCCTGTGTATGTAAGTGATGCAGTGTGTGTGTCTGTAAGGGGTGTGTTGAGTGTGTGTAAGAGATGCATTGTGTTTCTGTGTGTGTGTAAGAGAAGCAATGTGTGTTTGCATGTGTGTGTAAGGGATGCATTGTGTGTTTCTGTGTATGTGTGCAAAGGATGCATTGTCTTTATGTGTAAGGGTTGCATTGTGTGTGTGTAATGGATGCATTGTGTGTTTCTCTGTGTGTAAGGGAAGCATGTTGTGTTTCTGTGTGTGTAGGTATGCATTGTGTGTTTCTGAGTATGTATAGGGATGCATTGTGTGTGTGTGTACGTAGTGTGAAAGAGCTCCCTGTCCTGCCCCCTGTCCTATAGAGCTCTCCCTTCCGTCCCTTAGAGATCTCCCCTGCCCCTTAGTGGTCTCTCCTCTCCTGTCCTGTCCCTTAAGGGTCTCTACTCTCCTCCCCCCCCACCTCCCTTAGTGGTCTCCTTTTCTCCCCGACTTTCCATTAGTGGTCTCTTGTCTCCCCCTTAGTGGTCCCTGCTCTCCTCTGCCCCCTTTTCCATTAGTGGTCTCTCCTCTCCCCCGCCCCTTTCCATTAGTGGTCTTACCCCCACCCTTAGTGGTCTCTTCTCACCCCCCTTTCCATTAGTGTCCATTAATCTTCTCTTCTTCTCCCCCCCTCCCTGTAATCGTCTCCCCTCCCCCCGTAATCTTCTCCCCTCCCTGTAATCTTCTCCCCTCCCCCCTGTAATCTTCTCTTCTTCCCCCCTCCTGACACAGTCTGCCCTTAGGCGGTTTAGGCAGCCGCGAGGCCCCAGCCAGCGCAAGGCCGCCTAAACCCCTCCCTCTTCCCATCACTTAATATCACCCCCCTTCCTCTTACCATCAACCCCCTCTTAGGCGGTTTAAGTGGCCGCGAGGACCCTGCCAGCGCAAGGCTGCCTAAACCGCCTAATTAGAGAGCCACCTCTGCCCCAGCCTCGCCATGTGTCTCATTCTCCTCCTATCTCCCTAGCCTCATACAAGTTTCCCAGCTCCTCCGTGTGTCTCATTCTCCCCTGCCCAGCTCCTCCATTTGTCTCATTCTCCCCCTAGCTCTTCCATGTGTTTTGTTCCCCCCAGCGCCTCGATGTGTCTCATTCTTTATCTCATTCTTTATCAGCCCCTCCATGTGTCTCATCCTCCCACCCCACACTCCTCCATATGTCTTATTCCTGCATGCCCTCCCCTCCTGTACCTGTTCACCTCCATGTAATGAGCACTTTTTGTCAGACCACTGTCCGCTTGGCCTTGCTACATAGAGTGACTGACAGGAGGGAGAGTGCTGTACTGTGGTACAATAATAAAACTGCTGATTTCTAAAAGAATCCAGCACTTTTGTAAATACAGACATTCAACTTGCACATAATGATATCAGAGAACAAGCTGGCGGACACTTGGGAGGACACGCTTGCAAACACTAAATTTAGAGACATTCCTGTATACAATATTAAAAAAACTAAATATGAAAAAATGCCTGGCATAGAACATATAAACTACATGTGGCCTTTACAGACAAACCAAACAATAAAAGCCAAAATAACTATGGAACCCAACTACTGTCAAAATACTTCCAATAATGCTAAATTTGACTAATTTGCTGCATAATTTGCCAGATATTTATATGTAAGAATGTATATATTGTTCTATATGTTATATTAGAGGAGGTTTAGAGAAGAAGAACGTAACCCAGCACACTTAAAGGGCTTGTAGTCATAGCAACATGGCTGCAGAACTCTACAGCTGTCCTCTACGACAAAGGACAGACAGGCTGATGGGGAGTCAATCAGTTAAAAGTGCATTGCTTTGGGTGGTCTCAACACTAATGAGAGAAGACGCATGTCAGCTAAGCTCCCGCGGCCGGCATACTAAATGGTGGCTCCTACCTACCCTTACCCCGCCCGAGATCGAACTAAACAACTCACCTCACAATGGGTAAGAAAGCAAAGAAGCTCAAAACCCTTACCGGGAACGGCTCCCGCGATATCGCCGACCTCCTACAGCCGCGGCCTAGGCCCAAAATGGCGCCGCAACTCGATGCATACTACACATCCTCTGAGGATGAAATTCTGGATGCACCGGATTAAATCCCCTGCTCGGAGAGCATAATCAGCCCACAAGGAGGGGAAGACCTGACAGACCCAGCTTCTAAAGGGGATATTAAGGCTCTGTTGTCGAATATAAGAGCCTTTTTCAATGCAGACTTGAACGTAATACGAGAGGATATAACAGTGGTGATTGCCAGAGTACAGGTCAACGAGGACACCATCACCTCCCTAGCTCAAAAGCAAATGAGCTACTGCTACAGCTCCAAGCATCACACAAGACTATGCAGGTTAGACTGGATGCCCAGGACGACGCGAGGAGACGCAATAACCTTAAAATAAACCTTAAAATAAAATAAAATAAGGGGCATAGCCAAATCAATTATGGAACAGGAGCTGCCCCATTTCTTACGCCGGCTTTGGACTACCCTACAGGACTATATTACAGACTTGCCAAATCAAACAGGGCCCCGGCCGGAGTGCCCCGAGACGTCCTGATACGTTTCCCACTGCTTCGCGACAAGCTGGTCCTGCAGGACATTATAAAATCCAGAACACCCCTCAAGTTCAAGGAGATGCAACTCCAATTCTTGCAGGACTTATGCCGCTCCACCCTGGAATGGAGACGCAATCCTTTCAACGGGTGACAAAGATCCTGCGCTCTGCAAACATCAGCTACAAATGGGGGCCCTCTCGCGCCCTAATTGTTCATAAGGACGGGAACACGCATCAGCTTTCGACCGCAGAAGACTCCGCGGCATTCCTTCAGGGACTGGGCCTTACCATGGCACCTGACTGCACGACTCGTCCGGGTCACAGCTGGGACGTGCACAGGATCGTCCCTTTTACCCCACACTCTGCAGCTGATACCGGCTGACACTGAAGATGAGCCAGCAGCCAAAAGAAAAGGGACTGACCCCTACACCAGTCCCAGATGCTTATTCACCATTTATGTTTAACTGTTTAACTGTTATTGTTTTAATGTCTGTTAACATCCAGAGCTCTGCTCAACACTGTTAGAGTCCCCGGGGCATAGTTCACACAGATGACCCCATGTGCTAGTACACCTTATATGACATGTCCCAATAGGAGGGCACAGTAACCGGAGATTCGGATATTTCCCTCCACCCCCTCCCCCACCCCCAACACTCTGGGGTAATTGAGTGTAAATTAATAAACGACACACCTGACTGTCCACCGTAGTACCTATGAGTTCGGCAGGGCTACAGCTTCCTTATATAAGACCCTTAGGGCTGGGTCCCTCTCTCAGGTCCACGGCCCCAACCAACTTAAAACGCCCTACATTACTTAACACGACGTACAACTATGAGAAACTCAACACTTACATCTTACTAGTGTATCACGACACTCTGCCAGTATAATAGAACCTGACGCCCATATCAAGGGTGTAACCTTGTGTACCTGCGGAGTGCTTACTGACCTCTACTCAAAAAAATAAAAACTGTGCATTATTGATTCATACTGTACCAATATTGTTGAAATGTGGCATACGAAAGCTGTTGTGGCGCAGTATGCATGCTTGTTAACTCCTTGCACAAAAAAATAAAGAATACAAAAAAAAAAGTGCATTTCTTTGATGGGTGTTTGGTGGCAATAGAGAGATTTTTTTTCCACAAATGAGAATCCACATAGGCTAGAAAATATGTTAGTTTTAACACCAGTGAACTGTTAGAACAGTAGAAGCTGGTGGAAGAAAAAGTCCCTATGCTACTATAAAATAGGTACAATCTGGTATAGCTGTTGATGTGTTAGCTGTTACTGCGCAAGTCATGGGGAGAGGAGGAATTCTAACGGGTGTATCCATTCTGAGGGTGTTTTACAAATCGGGGGGATGGGGTGAGGATCTGACTTACTGTTCCTGTTAAACAATTCCCATATGGCTTGTCTATTAATGTTGTAATCTTCTCTTTTTCTCCCCAACCCCCCTCCCTGTAATCTTCTCTTCCCCCCCGTAATCTTTTCTTCTCCCCCCCTTCCCTGTTATCTTCTCTTCTTCAGCTATATATTATGATTGGCTGGCTAAACTCATAAGAATATATAGTTTTTTTAATTCAGAGTCCAAGAAAGGTTTTGACTGACTAATGGCACAGCCTTTCCATATTATTTAAAACATATTTTAGCTATCTTTAGCATAACGTCATGTTACTTTATCTGGAATGTCAAGTGTGATCATCACCTGCACTTTTGGGACATCAATCTGATACAAGTTGTTCTTTTCTATGAAGGAAAGGGCTTCATTCTATCCGTAAACATCCATATGTTTTCCTATTGTGTTTGACGTTTGTTTATGATTTGACTGGTTTCTTAAGAATCCTGTGCTCTGTAATGCTTGATTTGGCTTGTTTTACGAACAGATATTAAATCCCTAAGAATAGGCTTACCTGATAGTAAATGCCCTCCGTTTTTTTAACTCTTGGAAGTCTTTTATGTTAAGCCTTGCCATTCTATAAATAAACAGCATGCCATCTTGTTTCCCATCTTGTTGCTGTCCATAGTTGGTAGGGCTTTACCTTGTGAGTTCCTAGTATTTCTCGAAGGCATTGTCTGGACCTGTACTGGGAGGCAGGGGGTTTCATATGTGAGACAGCATTCTTGGGTATCCTTTGACTCTAGCATATAGGGGATGAAGAAACTGTGGATCTCTTCGTCCATCTTTAAACTATCATACCATCCCTAGTACTCCAGTTATAACTGCTCCTTCTCTCCATGCGTAAGGTTAGGCTAAGCCACCCTTGGTTAATTCAATATTCCAGGGATCTCCAGTAATTTATCTGTTTGATTTGTTTCATTATTGATTTGTGCATTGTATATATAACAATAAGTATTTGGAATTCTCTGTCTGAAGAAGTAGTTTTATCAGAGTCCATACAGCAGTGGCGGCTCTAGACTTTGTGAGACAAAACTCAAACATGATGCCCCCACTAACACCCAAAGTAAAAAAAAAAATAGGGGTTGCATTGTGTGTATAAGGTGCTGTAGTTGTATTGAAGGACAAGCTTGCAGCTCTGGATACAGAGAGCTGGTCTCTGTTTTCATTGTTCAGAGGCTTGCAGTGTCGTGGCTCCCTGTGACTTGGCTCTCTGACTGTAGTTATGGCATAATTTGCAAACTAAGTTAATTTCCAATAAACAAACTTAATTAGCAACTATGCTAATCGTTTTTACACAACTGCAGGGTATGGTTACATAGCCTTGCATTCGTGTATATATAAGTGCCGGTTTGTGTATTTCTGGCATTGTCTACCTATGTGTGATAGGGTTTGGGGTGAGTGTGGCACGGTTGGAGGACAGGATTGTAATTGTTTATGTGGTAGGGTGAAGGGGGTGAGTGGGACAGACTGATAGAGGATGAGTGTGACAGGGTTGTGGGGTGAGCGTGACAGTGCAAGAGAAAGTGAGTCTGACAGGATTGAGGGGTGTTAATGTGATAGGGTAAGTGTGGCAAAGCAAGGGCAGGTAAGTTTGAAGTGAGTGAGAGTGACAGGATTAGGAGGGGTTAATGTGAGTTTAGCTGGGTGTAGGGGATGACAGTATGTGGGAACTTAAAGTGTTTGGGAAAGGTGGTAGTGTATGTGTAGGGGTGACAGTGTGTGTGAAGGGGGTGTCAGTGTGTGTGGTAATGATAGGGTATGGGTGGGGGATGACAAGGTGTGTGGGGGAAGGCTGTGACAGGGTGTGTGTGGGGGGTGGCTGTGATAGGGTGGGTGTGGGGTGACAGGGTGTGGTGGGGGCAGTGACAGGGTAGGGGGGCCGTGACAGGACAGGAGGTGGTAGGGGTGTGTGACAGGGCAGGGGGTGGTAGGGTTTTTTGACAGGGCAGGGGGTGGTAGGGGGTTTTGACAGGGCAGGGGGTGGTAGGGGGCTGTGATAGGGTAGTGGGTGGTAGGGGAGATGAGACAGGGCAGGGGATGGTGGAGGAGCTGTGACAGGAAAGGGGATGGTAGGGGGCTGGGGCAGGGTTGGTAGCGGGAGAGTGACAGGGCAGGGGTGGTAGAGGGGCTGTGAGAGGGCAGGGAGTGGTGGGGGCTGTAACAGGGCAGGGGATGGTGGGGGGCTGTGACAGGGCAGGGGATGGTGGGGAGCTGTGACAGGACAGGGGATGTAGGGGGGCTGGGGCAGGTTTGGTAGGGGGAATGTGACAGGGCAGGGGTGGTAGAGGGACTGTGACAGGGCATGGGGTTGTGGGGGGGCTGTGACAGGGCAGGGAATGGCTGGGACAGGGCAGGGGGTGGTGAGGAGCTGTGCCAGGGCAGGGGATGGTAGGGGAGGTGTGACAGGGCAGGGGGTAGGAGGGTTGTGACAGGGCAGGGGTGGTAGGTAGTGTTGTCGCGAACCCGGAATTTTCGGTTCGCGAACGGCGAACGCGAACTTCCGCAAATTTTCGCGAACCGGCGAACCGCGCGAACCGCCATTGACTTCAATGGGCAGGCGAATTTTAAAAACAACAGGGACTCTTTCTGGCCACAATAGTGATGGAAAAGTTGTTTCAAGGGGACTAACGCCTGGACTGTGGCATGCCAGAGGGGGATCCATGGCAAAACTCCCATGGAAAATTGCACAGTTGATGCAGAGTCTGCTTTTAATCCATAAAGGGCAGAAATCACCTAACATTGACACCTGTCCTCAAAGCCCAGCCCTGATACACACTGACACAGAGCAGAATAGAGACTGTTCCCCCTACATAGGGTCACTTGGCAGATATGGATTGACACCTGTCCTCAAAACCCCTGATACACACTGACACAGAGCAGAATAGAGACTGTTCCCCCTACATAGGGTCACTTGGCAGATATGGATTGACACCTATCCTAATGATCCCTGATACACACTGACACAGAGCAGAATAGAGACTGTTCCCCCTACATAGGGTCACTTGGCAGATATGGATTGACACCTATCCTAATGATCCCTGATACACACTGACACAGAGCAGAATAGAGACTGTTCCCCCTACATAGGGTCACTTGGCAGATATGGATTGACACCTATCCTAATGATCCCTTAAAACAGTGACACAGAGCAGAATAGGGACTGTTCCTCCTACATAGGGTCACTTGGCAGATATGGATTGACACCTATCCTAATGATACCTGATACACACTGACACAGAGCAGAATAGAGACTGTTCCCCCTACATAGGGTCACTTGGCAGATATGGATTGACACCTATCCTAATGATCCCTGATACACACTGACACAGAGCAGAATAGAGACTGTTCCCCCTACATAGGGTCACTTGGCAGATATGGATTGACACCTGTCCTCAAAACCCCTGATACACACTGACACAGAGCAGAATAGGGACTGTTCCCCCTACATAGGGTCACTTGGCAGATATGGATTGACACCTCTCCTAATGATCCCTGATACACAGTGACACAGAGCAGAATAGGGACTGTTCCTCCTACATAGGGTCACTTGGCAGATATGGATTGACACCTATCCTAATGATCCCTGATACACACTGACACAGAGCAGAATAGAGACTGTTCCCCCTACATAGGGTCACTTGGCAGATATGGATTGACACCTGTCCTCAAAACCCCTGATACACACTGACACAGAGCAGAATAGGGACTGTTCCTCCTACATAGGGTCACTTGGCAGATATGGATTGACACCTATCCTAATGATCCCTGATACACAGTGACACAGAGCAAAATAGGGACTGTTCCTCCTACATAGGGTCACTTGGCAGATATGGATTGACACCTATCCTAATGATCCCTGATACACACTGACACAGAGCAGAATAGAGACTGTTCCCCCTACATAGGGTCACTTGGCAGATATGGATTGACACCTATCCTAATGATCCCTGATACACACTGACACAGAGCAGAATAGAGACTGTTCCCCCTACATAGGGTCACTTGGCAGATATGGATTGACACCTGTCCTCAAAACCCCTGATACACACTGACACAGAGCAGAATAGGGACTGCTCCCCCTACATGGGGTCACTTTGCAGATATGGATTGACACCTATCCTAATGATCCCTGATACACAGTGACACAGAGCAGAATAGGGACTGTTCCTCCTACATAGGGTCACTTGGCAGATATGGATTGACACCTATCCTAATGATCCCTGATACACAGTGACACAGAGCAGAATAGGGACTGTTCCTCCTACATAGGGTCACTTGGCAGATATGGATTGACACCTATCCTAATGATCCCTGATACACACTGACACAGAGCAGAATAGAGACTGTTCCCCCTACATAGGGTCACTTGGCAGATATGGATTGATACCTATCCTAATGATCCCTGATACACACTGACACAGAGCAGAATAGAGACTGTTCCCCCTACATAGGGTCACTTGGCAGATATGGATTGACACCTGTCCTCAAAACCCCTGATACACACTGACACAGAGCAGAATAGGGACTGTTCCCCCTACATAGGGTCACTTGGCAGATATGGATTGACACCTATCCTAATGATCCCTGATACACAGTCACACAGAGCAGAATAGGGACTGTTCCTCCTACATAGGGTCACTTGGCAGATATGGATTGACACCTATCCTAATGATCCCTGATACACACTGACACAGAGCAGAATAGAGACTGTTCCCCCTACATAGGGTCACTTGGCAGATATGGATTGACACCTGTCCTCAAAACCCCTGATACACACTGACACAGATCAGAATAGGGACTGTTCCTCCTACATAGGGTCACTTGGCAGATATGGATTGACACCTATCCTAATGATCCCTGATACACACTGACACAAAACAGAATAGAGACTGTTCCCCCTACATAGGGTCACTTGGCAGATATGGATTGACACCTGTCCTCAAAACCCCTGATACACACTGACACAGAGCAGAATAGAGACTGTTCCCCCTACATAGGGTCACTTGGCAGATATGGATTGACACCTATCCTAATGATCCCTGATACACACTGACACAGAGCAGAATAGAGACTGTTCCCCCTACATAGGGTCACTTGGCAGATATGGATTGACACCTATCCTAATGATCCCTGATACACACTGACACAGAGCAGAATAGAGACTGTTCCCCCTACATAGGGTCACTTGGCAGATATGGATTGACACCTATCCTAATGATCCCTTAAAACAGTGACACAGAGCAGAATAGGGACTGTTCCTCCTACATAGGGTCACTTAGCAGATATGGATTGACACCTATCCTAATGATACCTGATACACACTGACACAGAGCAGAATAGAGACTGTTCCCCCTACATAGGGTCACTTGGCAGATATGGATTGACACCTATCCTAATGATCCCTGATACACACTGACACAGAGCAGAATAGAGACTGTTCCCCCTACATAGGGTCACTTGGCAGATATGGATTGACACCTGTCCTCAAAACCCCTGATACACACTGACACAGAGCAGAATAGGGACTGTTCCCCCTACATAGGGTCACTTGGCAGATATGGATTGACACCTCTCCTAATGATCCCTGATACACAGTGACACAGAGCAGAATAGGGACTGTTCCTCCTACATAGGGTCACTTGGCAGATATGGATTGACACCTATCCTAATGATCCCTGATACACACTGACACAGAGCAGAATAGAGACTGTTCCCCCTACATAGGGTCACTTGGCAGATATGGATTGACACCTGTCCTCAAAACCCCTGATACACACTGACACAGAGCAGAATAGGGACTGTTCCTCCTACATAGGGTCACTTGGCAGATATGGATTGACACCTATCCTAATGATCCCTGATACACAGTGACACAGAGCAGAATAGGGACTGTTCCTCCTACATAGGGTCACTTGGCAGATATGGATTGACACCTATCCTAATGATCCCTGATACACACTGACACAGAGCAGAATAGAGACTGTTCCCCCTACATAGGGTCACTTGGCAGATATGGATTGACACCTATCCTAATGATCCCTGATACACACTGACACAGAGCAGAATAGAGACTGTTCCCCCTACATAGGGTCACTTGGCAGATATGGATTGACACCTGTCCTCAAAACCCCTGATACACACTGACACAGAGCAGAATAGGGACTGCTCCCCCTACATGGGGTCACTTTGCAGATATGGATTGACACCTATCCTAATGATCCCTGATACACAGTGACACAGAGCAGAATAGGGACTGTTCCTCCTACATAGGGTCACTTGGCAGATATGGATTGACACCTATCCTAATGATCCCTGATACACAGTGACACAGAGCAGAATAGGGACTGTTCCTCCTACATAGGGTCACTTGGCAGATATGGATTGACACCTATCCTAATGATCCCTGATACACACTGACACAGAGCAGAATAGAGACTGTTCCCCCTACATAGGGTCACTTGGCAGATATGGATTGATACCTATCCTAATGATCCCTGATACACACTGACACAGAGCAGAATAGAGACTGTTCCCCCTACATAGGGTCACTTGGCAGATATGGATTGACACCTGTCCTCAAAACCCCTGATACACACTGACACAGATCAGAATAGGGACTGTTCCTCCTACATAGGGTCACTTGGCAGATATGGATTGACACCTATCCTAATGATCCCTGATACACAGTGACACAGAGCAGAATAGAGACTGTTCCCCCTACATAGGGTCACTTGGCAGATATGGATTGACACCTGTCCTCAAAACCCCTGATACACACTGACACAGAGCAGAATAGGGACTGTTCCTCCTACATAGGGTCACTTGGCAGATATGGATTGATACCTATCCTAATGATCCCTGATACACAGTGACACAGAGCAGAATAGGGACTGTTCCTCCTACATAGGGTCACTTGGCAGATATGGATTGACACCTATCCTAATGATCCCTGATACACACTGACACAGAGCAGAATAGAGACTGTTCCCCCTACATAGGGTCACTTGGCAGATATGGATTGACACCTATCCTAATGATCCCTGATACACACTGACACAGAGCAGAATAGAGACTGTTCCCCCTACATAGGGTCACTTGGCAGATATGGATTGACACCTGTCCTCAAAACCCCTGATACACACTGACACAGAGCAGAATAGGGACTGTTCCCCCTACATAGGGTCACTTTGCAGATATGGATTGACACCTATCCTAATGATCCCTGATACACAGTGACACAGAGCAGAATAGGGACTGTTCCTCCTACATAGGGTCACTTGGCAGATATGGATTGACACCTATCCTAATGATCCCTGATACACAGTGACACAGAGCAGAATAGGGACTGTTCCTCCTACATAGGGTCACTTGGCAGATATGGATTGACACCTATCCTAATGATCCCTGATACACACTGACACAGAGCAGAATAGAGACTGTTCCCCCTACATAGGGTCACTTGGCAGATATGGATTGATACCTATCCTAATGATCCCTGATACACACTGACACAGAGCAGAATAGAGACTGTTCCCCATACATAGGGTCACTTGGCAGATATGGATTGACACCTGTCCTCAAAATCCCTGATACACACTGACACAGAGCAGAATAGGGACTGTTCCCCCTACATAGGGTCACTTGGCAGATATGGATTGACACCTATCCTAATGATCCCTGATACACAGTGACACAGAGCAGAATAGGGACTGTTCCTCCTACATAGGGTCACTTGGCAGATATGGATTGACACCTATCCTAATGATCCCTGATACACACTGACACAGAGCAGAATAGAGACTGTTCCCCCTACATAGGGTCACTTGGCAGATATGGATTGACACCTGTCCTCAAAACCCCTGATACACACTGACACAGATCAGAATATGGACTGTTCCTCCTACATAGGGTCACTTGGCAGATATGGATTGACACCTATCCTAATGATCCCTGATACACAGTGACACAGAGCAGAATAGGGACTGTTCCTCCTACATAGGGTCACTTGGCAGATATGGATTGACACCTATCCTAATGATCCCTGATACACACTGACACAGAGCAGAATAGAGACTGTTCCCCCTACATAGGGTCACTTGGCAGATATGGATTGACACCTGTCCTCAAAACCCCTGATACACACTGACACAGATCAGAATAGGGACTGTTCCTCCTACATAGGGTCACTTGGCAGATATGGATTGACACCTATCCTAATGATCCCTGATACACAGTGACACAGAGCAGAATAGAGACTGTTCCCCCTACATAGGGTCACTTGGCAGATATGGATTGACACCTGTCCTCAAAACCCCTGATACACACTGACACAGAGCAGAATAGGGACTGTTCCTCCTACATAGGGTCACTTGGCAGATATGGATTGATACCTATCCTAATGATCCCTGATACACAGTGACACAGAGCAGAATAGGGGCTGTTCCTCCTACATAGGGTCACTTGGCAGATATGGATTGACACCTATCCTAATGATCCCTGATACACACTGACACAGAGCAGAATAGAGACTGTTCCCCCTACATAGGGTCACTTGGCAGATATGGATTGACACCTATCCTAATGATCCCTGATACACACTGACACAGAGCAGAATAGAGACTGTTCCCCCTACATAGGGTCACTTGGCAGATATGGATTGACACCTGTCCTCAAAACCCCTGATACACACTGACACAGAGCAGAATAGGGACTGTTCCCCCTACATAGGGTCACTTTGCAGATATGGATTGACACCTATCCTAATGATCCCTGATACACAGTGACACAGAGCAGAATAGGGACTGTTCCTCCTACATAGGGTCACTTGGCAGATATGGATTGACACCTATCCTAATGATCCCTGATACACAGTGACACAGAGCAGAATAGGGACTGTTCCTCCTACATAGGGTCACTTGGCAGATATGGATTGACACCTATCCTAATGATCCCTGATACACACTGACACAGAGCAGAATAGAGACTGTTCCCCCTACATAGGGTCACTTGGCAGATATGGATTGATACCTATCCTAATGATCCCTGATACACACTGACACAGAGCAGAATAGAGACTGTTCCCCCTACATAGGGTCACTTGGCAGATATGGATTGACACCTATCCTAATGATCCCTGATACACACTGACACAGAGCAGAATAGAGACTGTTCCCCCTACATAGGGTCACTTGGCAGATATGGATTGACACCTGTCCTCAAAATCCCTGATACACACTGACACAGAGCAGAATAGGGACTGTTCCCCCTACATAGGGTCACTTGGCAGATATGGATTGACACCTATCCTAATGATCCCTGATACACAGTGACACAGAGCAGAATAGGGACTGTTCCTCCTACATAGGGTCACTTGGCAGATATGGATTGACACCTATCCTAATGATCCCTGATACACACTGACACAGAGCAGAATAGAGACTGTTCCCCCTACATAGGGTCACTTGGCAGATATGGATTGACACCTGTCCTCAAAACCCCTGATACACACTGACACAGATCAGAATATGGACTGTTCCTCCTACATAGGGTCACTTGGCAGATATGGATTGACACCTATCCTAATGATCCCTGATACACAGTGACACAGAGCAGAATAGGGACTGTTCCTCCTACATAGGGTCACTTGGCAGATATGGATTGACACCTATCCTAATGATCCCTGATACACACTGACACAGAGCAGAATAGAGACTGTTCCCCCTACATAGGGTCACTTGGCAGATATGGATTGACAAATCCCTGACAAACAGCTACCACATGCAAGGAAGGCAGCAGGGGCGCAAATGACCCACTCCCGACGCGGGAAGGTAGTGACGACAAATAACAATACAGGACTCTTTAGAGGCCCTGTAATTGTAATCAGTCCACTTGAAATCCTTTAACTTTGATCAATTGGAGGGAAGTCTGGTGCAGAGCCACTGACCCATGCGCAGGGCCAGCCTTAGGCCTTTGGGCGCCCTGTGCAAGAAATCTTCACCCTGTCATACCCATGTGCAAGAAATCTTCACCCTGTAATAGGGTCACTTGGCAGATATGGATTGACAAATCCCTGACAAACAGCTACCACATGCAAGGAAGGCAGCAGGGGCGCAAATGACCCACTCCCGACGCGGGAAGGTAGTGACGACAAATAACAATACAGGACTCTTTAGAGGCCCTGTAATTGTAATCAGTCCACTTGAAATCCTTTAACTTTGATCAATTGGAGGGAAGTCTGGTGCAGAGCCACTGACCCATGCGCAGGGCCAGCCTTAGGCCTTTGGGCGCCCTGTGCAAGAAATCTTCCCGACGCGGGAAGGTAGTGATGACAAATAACAATACAGGACTCTTTAGAGGCCCTGTAATTGTAATCAGTCCACTTGAAATCCTTTAACTTTGATCAATTGGAGGGAAGTCTGGTGCAGAGCCACTGACCCATGCGCAGGGCCAGCCTTAGGCCTTTGGGCGCCCTGTGCAAGAAATCTTCCCGACGCGGGAAGGTAGTGACGACAAATAACAATACAGGACTCTTTAGAGGCCCTGTAATTATAATCAGTCCACTTGAAATCCTTTAACTTTGATCAATTGGAGGGAAGTCTGGTGCAGAGCCACTGACCCATGCGCAGGGCCAGCCTTAGGCCTTTGGGCGCCCTGTGCAAGAAATCTTCACCCTGTCACACCCATGTGCAAGAAATCTTCACCCTGTCACACACACACAGGCAGACAGCCATACACACGCACACACACAACTGCGACTGACTAGGTTTGTCACCTCCTCAAAAGGACGCATGAGCCTACAGGCATTGCGCATGAGCGTCCAGTAACGTGGCAAAAAAATTCCCAGCTCCCCAGAGGCTGTCCTAGCACCCCGGTCATACAAATATTCATTATCATTAACAGATTTTTCTTGTTGGAGCAGGCGGTCGAACATTAGGAGTGTTGAATTCCAACGTGTAGGGCTGTCGCAAATCAAGCGCCTCACTGGCATGTTGTTTCGCCGCTGGATATCGGCAAAGTGAGCCATGGCCGTGTAGGAATGCCTGAAATGGCCACACACCTTCCTGGCCTGCTTCAGGACGTCCTGTAAGCCTGTGTACTTATGCACAAAGCGTTGTATGATCAGATTACACACATGTGCCATGCACGGCACATGTGTCAACTTGCCCAACTTCAATGCCGCTATCAAATTTTTTCCGTTGTCACACACCACTTTGCCGATATCCAGTTGCTGCGGAGTCAGCCACTTTTCCACCTGTGCGTTCAGGGCGGACAGGAGTGATTGTCCGGTGTGACTCTCTGCTTTCAAGCAAGTCAAACCCAAGACGGCGTGACACTGCCGTATCCGGGATGTGGAATAGTACCTGGGGAGCTGGGGGGGTGCCGTTGATGTGGAGCAAGAAGCAGCGGCACAAGAGGACTCAGCCGAGGAGGTTATGGAAGAGGATGGAGTAGGAGGAGTAGAGGAGGTGGCAGCAGGACTGCCTGCAATTCGTGGCGGTGTCACCAACTCCTCTGCAATGCCACGCATTCCTTGCTTGTCAGCCGTCAGCAGGTTTACCCAATGCGCAGTGTAGGTGATATACCTGCCCTGACCATGCTTTGCAGACCAGGTATCAGTGGTCAGATGGACCCTTGCCCCAACACTGTGTGCCAGACATGTCATGACTTCCTTTTGCACAATCGAGTACAAGTTGGGGATTGCCTTTTGTGAAAAGAAATTCCGGCCGGGTACCTTCCACTGCGGTGTCCCAATAGCTACAAATTTTTTGAACGCCTCAGACTCAACCAGATTGTATGGTAAAAGCTGGCGGGCTAATAGTTCGGACAAGCCAGCTGTCAGACGCTGGGCAAGGGGGTGACTTGGTGACATTGGCTTCTTACGCTCAAACATGTCCTTGACAGAAACACATGACTGTGGGCAGATGAGCGGGAACTGCTCAAGGCGGGAGACGGAGTGGCGGATGGTTGAGAGGGGGCAAGAAGGACAGCAGTGGTTGATGTGGCTGAAGATGCTGGACCAGGAGGAGGATGGCGGCTTAGAGTAGGCGTGCTGCTTGTACTCATGTGTTGATCCCATAGGCGTTTGTGATGTGAGATCATGTGCCTACGCAAAGCAGTTGTACCTAGGTGGGTGTTGGACCTCCCACGACTCAGTTTCCTTTGGCACAGGTTGCAAATGGCATCGCTGTTGTCAGAGGCAGACACACAAAAAAAATGCCACACTGCTGAGCTCTGCAATGACGGCATTCTGGTGGTGGACACAGCATGCGTTGATTGGCGTGCTGTCGGGCTGACCCCGGGTGCCGATGCATGCTGTCTGACTGTGCCACTAGCTCCTTGCGACGACCCCCCCCGCTTCCAACTGGTCTCCTCCTCCTCCTCTCTGTCTCCCCATCTGAACTTTCGCCCTGTTCTTCTTCTCTTCTAGCGGGTACCCACGTGACATCCATGGACGCATCGTCATCATCAACCGCTTCGCTTGTATCTGACAACTCAGAAAAGGAAGCAGCAGCGGGTACAACATCATCATCATCACACCGTACCTCCATGTGTTTAATGCTGCCTGCCTGAGACATATCCCTGTTATCTACATCCTCTAGCAATAATGGTTGCGCATCACTCATTTCTTCAAACGGGTGTGTGAATAACTCCTCTGACATACCAAGTAAAGCGGCTGTGGTGCTAGTTTTGGTGGTGGCAGCAGGCGGGTGAGTGCTATCTTGAGAGGTGCCTGAAGCTAAGCTGGAGGAGGATGGTGCGTCAAGGTTCCGAGCGGAGGCTGTACAAGATTGGGTGTCCTGTGTTAGCCAGTCAACTAAGTCCTCAGAACTTTTCAAGTTCAGGGTACGTGGCTTCTGAAAACTGGGCATTATTCTAGGGCAAAAGGGAATCACAGCACCACGACCACGACGGCCCCTGCGGGGTGGCCTGCCTCTGCCTGTCATTTTTTTGGGGATTAGTGGTACTATGCGTGCAAGCTACTGTGAGACCAGATATGATTGGCAATGTGCACTGGAACAGTTCTGCAGAGCACACACTGTAGGCCTGAGACACCCGCTTGAAGACAAGTAACTGCTATTCAATCTATAACAGTGAAAAACAAATTTTGGTTGTAAAAGCACGCTATAGAGACACAAGATATGAGTGGCAACTGTCAAAGCACGCTGGCACAGGTCTGCAGAGCACACGCTGAAGTAGGCCTGAAACACAGACGCTTGCAGATAACTAACTGCTCTTCTATTACAGTGAAAAAAAATTATTTCTTTTAAATGTAAAGCTTAACCAATTGTTAAAACAGATATGAGTGGTGGCACTGGGCAAATAGGCACAGTATCCAATGTGAACCTCACACAGAAGCTGGCAGGCAGGCAACTGCTCTTCTATTACAGTGGAAACAAAATTTTGGTTGTAAAAGCACGCTATAGAGACACCAGATATGATTGGCAACTGTCAAAGCACGCTGGCACAGGTCTGCAGAGCACACGCTGAAGTAGGCCTGAAACACAGACGCTTGCAGACAACTAACTGCTCTTCTATTACAGTGAAAAAAAAATATTTCTTTTAAATCTAAAGCTTAACCAATTGTTAAAACAGATATGATTGGTGGCACTGGGCAAATAGGCACAGTATCTAATGTGAACCTCACACAGAAGCTGGCAGGCAGGCAACTGCTCTTCTATTACAGTGGAAACAAAATTTTGGTTGTAAAAGCACGCTATAGAGACACAAGATATGAGTGGCAACTGTCAAAGCACGCTGGCACAGGTCTGCAGAGCACACGCTGAAGTAGGCCTGAAACACAGACGCTTGCAGACAACTAACTGCTCTTCTATTACAGTGAAAAAAAATTATTTATTTAAAATGTAAAGCTTAACCTATTGTTAAAACAGATATGAGTGGTGGCACTGGGCAAATAGGCACAGTATCCAATGTGAACCTCACACAGAAGCTGGCAGGCAGGCAACTGCTCTTCTATTACAGTGGAAACAAAATTTTGGTTGTAAAAGCACGCTATAGAGACACCAGATATGATTGGCAACTGTCAAAGCACGCTGGCACAGGTCTGCAGAGCACACGCTGAAGTAGGCCTGAAACACAGACGCTTGCAGACAACTAACTGCTCTTCTATTACAGTGAAAAAAAATTATTTCTTTTAAATCTAAAGCTTAACCAATTGTTAAAACAGATATGAGTGGTGGCACTGGGCAAATAGGCACAGTATCCAATGTGAACCTCACACAGAAGCTGGCAGGCAGGCAACTGCTCTTCTATTACAGTGGAAACAAAATTTTGGTTGTAAAAGCACGCTATAGAGACACAAGATATGATTGGCAACTGTCAAAGCACGCTGGCACAGGTCTGCAGAGCACACGCTGAAGTAGGCCTGAAACACAGACGCTTGCAGACAACTAACTGCTCTTCTATTACAGTGAAAAAAAATTATTTCTTTTAAATCTAAAGCTTAACCAATTGTTAAAACAGATATGAGTGGTGGCACTGGGCAAATAGGCACAGTATCCAATGTGAACCTCACACAGAAGCTGGCAGGCAGGCAACTGCTCTTCTATTACAGTGAAAAAAAATTATTTCTTTTAAATGTAAAGCTTAACCTATTGTTAAAACAGATATGAGTGGTGGCACTGGGCAAATAGGCACAGTATCCAATGTGAACCTCACACAGAAGCTGGCAGGCAGGCAACTGCTCTTCTATTACAGTGAAAAAAAAATATTTATTTTAAATGTAAAGCTTAACCTATTGTTAAAACAGATATGAGTGGTGGCACTGGGCAAATAGGCACAGTATCCAATGTGAACCTCACACAGAAGCTGGCAGGCAGGCAACTGCTCTTTTATTACAGTGAAAAAAAAATATTTATTTTAAATGTAAAGCTTAACCTATTGTTAAAACAGATATGAGTGGTGGCACTGGGCAAATAGGCACAGTATCCAATGTGAACCTCACACAGAAGCTGGCAGGCAGGCAACTGCTCTTCTATTACAGTGAAAAAAAAAATATTTATTTTAAATGTAAAGCTTAACCTATTGTTAAAACAGATATGAGTGGTGGCACTGGGCAAATAGGCACAGTATCCAATGTGAACCTCACACAGAAGGTGGCAGGCAGGCACCTGCAATTACATTACACAGGAAAAAAAAAAAAAAAAGCAGCCTGATGTTATAGCCCTAAAAAGGGCTTTTTGGGGTGCTGTCCTTACAGCAGAGATCAGATGAGTCCTTCAGGATTGTAGTGGACACTGAATACCCTAGCCTAGCTATCAATTTCCCTATGTAATCAGCAGCAGCTAAACTTTCCCTCCTCTCACTAAGCATGCATCTTCCGAATGAATCGAAAATGGATGCTGCGAGGGAGGTTGGAGGGTGTGGAAGGGAGGGAGTGCTGCTGATTGGCTGTAATGTGTCTGCTGACCGAGAGGCACAGGGTCAAAGTTTGCCCAATGATGACGAATAGGGGGAGAACGCGAACACGCTAATTTCGCTGGGAACTGTTCGCCGGCGGACAGTTCGGTACATCACTAGTGGTAGGGGGTTGTGACAGAGCAGGGGGTCGTAGGAGTTTGTGACAGGGCAGGGGGTGGTAGTGGTAGTGTGACAGGACAGGAAGTGGTGGGGGTCTCTGACAGGGCAGGGGGTGGTGGGGGAGCTGTGACAGGGCAGGGAATGGTGGGGGCTGTGACAGGGCAGGGAGTGGTGGGGGATGTTACAGGGCAGGGGGTGGTGGGGGGCTGTGACAGGGCAGGGAATGGTGGGGGGCTGGGACAGGGCAGGGGGTGATGAGGAGCTGTGACTGGTCAGAGGGTGGTAGGGAAGGTGTGACAGGGCAGGGGCTGATCTTGGGATGTAACAGGGCAGGGGGTGGTAGAGGGGCTGGGACAGGGTGGGGGTGGTGGGGAAGCTGTGACAGGGCAGGGGGTGGTGGGGTGTGTGAAAGGGCAGGGGGTGTGACAGAGCAGGGGGTGGTAGGGGGGCTGTGACAGGGTAGGGGTTTATGGGGCAGCTTTGACAGGGCAGGGGGTGGTAGGGGGGCTGTGACAGGGAAGGGGGTGGTGGGGGAGCTGAGACTGTGACAGGGCAGGGGGTCATAAATACCTTTTTATTAAATTGATTCCCTGGTGGTCAGGTGGGCAGGCTGTATCCCTGGTGGTTGGGTGGCCTCCCTATGTGGTCTGCAGCTCCACCAGGTGCAGAGTTGCAGACCACGTGGTAAATCTCGCGACCTCCAGTCAGAGCACTGCCGTGGCAACGCTCTGATTGGCTGCGATCGCGAGACACCTCAGTCTGCAGCTCTGCACCCGACAGAGCTGCAGAATGAAGGCTGGCTCTCTCCCGGGCAGACTGACTGGAGGGACCTCGCACCTGGCAGCATTATAGGTAATAGGCGCCGGGCCCCCTCCAGTGTCAGGCCCTCGGTCACAGACTGAAGACACGACATGTCAGTCTGACCTATGGCGATTTAGGCAGCCACGAGGCCCCAGACTGTGCGAGGCTTTAGGCGGCAGCCTAAATCACCTAATTCACCTAATTAGAGAGCTGCCTCTGCCATACAGATGTTCAAACAGCAACTAGATGCATACTTGCAAAAACAGAATATTAAAATATATAATTTTTCAATGTAGGGTAATAGCTTCTTGATCCAAGGATAAATCTGACTGCCATTCTGGTGTCAATAAGGAATTTCTTCCTAGTTTGTTGCAGAATTGGAAGTGCTTTAAACTGTTTTTTTTTTTTTTTTTTTTTGCCTTCTTTTGGCTCAACAGCAAAAAACAAATGTGAGGAAAGCTGAATTTGATGGATGCAAGTCTCTTTTCAGCTATGTAACTATGTAACTATGTATCAGTGCAGAGAGTTGCAATGCTCTGTTTGTCAACACTGCAAGGGTTGAGTTAAAACTACACATACGTAGATGGGTTAAATTTAATAATTTCAATCAGGGATTTAGATCCTACAAGTGGGTTTCTGTGTAAAGTTAGTAGGGTGCAGCAGATATTTTGTTGTTATTATGTCAGATTTATCAGACATTGGGTATAGAGAAGTCATTATGTATCACTTTCTTCTGTGGGTGTAATTTAATGGACTTAGTGGTTAATGGACTTATAGTTTAGTAACATTAACTTGGCATTTAAGTATGCCTTGTATATATTATTCTGTAATATTTTTGAATAGCATTAGTTTAAACATTATTATGATAAAGGTCACATGCCTTCTGTTTGTAGAGCTCATTGCAAGCCTTTTCTCCAGATGCTATTTTTATACTCTCTTGCAAGAAAATGTTGCCACAAAACATTTGCCTCCTCCATCAATGTCTCCTAAGAGCTGTGGTTTCTTTGTGCTGGTAAATACCGTCCGAAAGGTGTTCCACTGACAAGAAAGGATTATTAACAACTGTTCATTCTGAGGAGTGCATTAAAGGAAAAAAGTTTGTATAGAATTTTAGTCAGCAAGGAGCATACCACATACAATGGACTTTACTGAAACTCTAGTCTAAAATCTAATTATAAAAATAAATTCTAAGATAAGGCAATTAAAACGTTCAACAGTGTGTCTTTGTGGTCTTTTATGAATTATTGTTCAAATAAGTATTCAGCGATAGTCAAGTATGGTCTTCTTAATGCCCAATGTACACCTGTTATCGGAAAGATCTCTAAATTAATGAGATTTCTTTTTTTTAGGATTTACACTCTTGCCTCTTGTTTTTATTGATTTTTTTCCCCATAACATGTATATATTCTCTAACTCGGGGTAGTCAACCTTTTAATACGTATCTTTGTTGATGGTAAAATATCCTTACAGCCCACCAATGCCGCAGTAACTAATTTTATAGCGCAAGTGCAATTTAAAACAAAAACATTTTTAGAAATAGGGTTTAAAAAGTAATAAAAAAATTTACTTACATTTATAATTTAAAAAAAAAAAAATCTATTTTCTATTCTACTTTTATTTCTGTGTGTGTGTGTGTTTGTGTGTAAAGGGTGTAAGTTTGTGTGTGAAGTGTGTAGTTTGTGTGTGTGTGTGTGAAGGGTGCTGTGTAAGGGATGCCGTGTGTGTGTGAAGGGTGCAGTGTGTGTGAGGGGGCAGTATGCATGTGGGCGGCAGTGTGTGTGAGGGGGCAGTATATGTGTGAGGGGTGTAGTGTGTGTGAAGGGTGCATAGAGTCTATGCTGTGTGTAGGTGGGTGAGATGTGAAAATCTATCTTAATGTCTCCTCCTCCCTTCTTCTGACCTTTTACCAGGGAGGGGGGACATAATGCTGCAAGCCCTTGTGGTCCAGTGGTGGCATGTTCACTTTAGCCTGCAGCTCCTCCGGCTGCAGGCTGACTCTCAGGTCCTCCTGCAAGCACAGCACCGACCAGCCTGCTTGCGAGAGGAACACAGAGCCTCCCAGGCCATTCCCTCTAACTAAGTGCCAGCGGACTGTAACGGATCACCTGGCACCCCGACTGGGTACCTCCGTTGAAGGATGCTCCTAGCGCTTCCTGAGGGCTCCAAGCACTCCAGCCGACACCATAACCACTGTAGACTCCTTCAGAGAGCAAGACAGGAACAAGCTCTTACAAGAGCTTAGCTGTGAATATAGCAAGAGAGTATGCAGAGCATAGCAATCCCTTGTAGCAGATTCCCCCAAAAGGAGACGGCACTCCAAATTGAGGGTGAAGTAGAACTGACTGTACTGGCACATACAGCCTCTTTTATTCACATTCTCCAAACATAGTACTGCCCACAGGGTTTTGAAGAACAACCAATCAACACATTACAACTAGAGATGTCCCGAACAGTTCGCCGGGAACTGTTCGCCGGCGAACATAGCTTATTTGCGGTCGCCGCGGCGGGCGATCATATGCGATGTTCGGTCCGCCCCCTATTCGACATGGAGGTGGGAGGGTCTGGGAGGGAGGGTCTGCTGCTGATTGGCTGGAATGTGTCTGCTGACTGTGAGGTACAGGGTCAAAGTTTACTCAATGATGACGAATAGGGGGCGGACCGAACATCGCATATGTTCGCCCGCCGTGGCGACCGCGAACAAGCTATGTTCGCCTGCGAACAGTTCCCGGTGAACTGTTCGGGACATCTCTAATTACAGCACAGCTAACACTCCCATTCATTACATCAGAAATCCTCCCCTCTGCCTGTGATACAATTATCTCAACACAATAGACAACCTTAATTATCACAGACAGGAAAATACGGTATTATAAAACATATCACAGGGACCCCAAAACATGCAATAATCCCATAAAAAAATATACATATCCAAAATTCACCCAGATCCGTTTAGTAGTTTGGAAGATACGGTTTAATGCAGATTCCGCAGAACATATACAGGCTATATGAAAAATAATTACTGTTAAATGTGTCCCGTGTTCTGTAGTTTAAAACTACTGAACGATGTCTTTGTGCACCAAATACCGGCGAGATGGCACCGTGTAGAAAAGTCAAAACAGTGTCTGTGAGTTAAAATGGCCACCATCCATTGTTCTCACCATGTGCTTCATCCATTTGTTCTTATCATGTGCCTCTGATACATGAAATGGTGGCCACCCAGTAACTCCACAGTGTGTCTGGTAGTCTATCCAGTCGAACCAACAGATGAAACAAATGGGGAACAGTGCAACAAACGAAGGGAATCATAAAAAATATGGACAATAGTCATATTTGTGCACAATCTCCAGTTTTGTCACAGGGCACAAATAGTGTTTTCAAATGCCATATATCCCAGAGCCATAGTCAGAAGGTAGGAGGTGGGCAAGCAGCCCCCTACAAGAACACGTGGCAAAGTCTGTTCCGCCACACGGACCAGTCACCATCCTGCTGGGATTTACAGCAAGGCTGGCACTGCATGGGCCGGCAGGGAGATGAAAGGAATTACTCTGCCGGCCTTGGCCCACGGCCATCAAGGCCCACCAGGCGTTTTTCTGCAGAACCCACCACCGCCAACCTGAAATCCAAAGCCGCCGTAGGGACCAGGTGGACTACCCCTGCTCTAACTCCTAACTGGTTGATTAAATCGAGTTAACTAATTTAATTGTACTATTATGTGTGTTTGAATACTTTGATCCTATATATATTTGCGTTTAGCAAATCCTTGCTGGGTTGTTCTTTGATCTAAGTATTTAAAATTATGAAACTGACACAAAAAATTATTTATTTATTTATTTCTATTATTTCTTTTACATTTCTTGCCCTTTGTTAACCAAACCTGGAATTTAAATATTTGTAAACTGACACAAAGTTTATACCTGATGAAGACTCAGTAGAGAGCGGGAGATGTGGTAGCATTGTGGCATACCACACTTAAAATTATTGGAAGGAACAAATGTATGTGCATCAGTATCAGCGGCCACATTTGTATCTTTTACCGTTATGCTATGTGCTAGCCGCATGATGTATAAATAAATAACATATTTCCCAGATTCCAGGGTTTGGACGATAGACCATCCTAAATTCTGGATCCTGTCCCAGCTGAATGCATTCCACAGTCTTTCACACATTCACACTAAGGTCTTCACTCATTGCACAGAAGCAGTGAAGACCACAGAGACTGTCCATTATCAAACACTGTCTGACCCAAGGTTTATGTATATTGGTGAAGGATCACGTCATATGCTGTTTTCATAAATATACATGGCACACACACAAACCTGATCCAGACACACACACACACAGACCCAAGCAGATACACACACACACTGACCCACGCAGACAAACACACACACACACACACACACTGACCCACGCAGACACACACACACACTGACCCAAGCAGACACACACACACACACTGATCCAGACAGACACACACACTGACCCAAGCACACACAAACATACTGACTGAAACAGGCTGACACACACACACCATGAAGTCCCCCACTTGCCCTAATTTCATGTATGATCTGCATGGGTCCCAGTCGAGGCCTGGCTGCCTTCACGCTCTCTTAGCTCCGCTCCTGTGATCTTTCTGCCCATTTGACCCTGAGTACAGGGGAAGGGGCGAAAGCGATCGTACGATGTGCCCATGCGCTGCCAGAAAATGAGGTATGCAGGGGGAGCTCTTTGCATGCTGTGGTTGATGGCACCGGTGTAGCGTTACTTACCTTATCCAGGGGCCGGCCGCGGTCCTGCTGCTGCACGAGCCGCGCGCGGCTCATCCGACGGCTGCAACAGGAAGGCGGGCAGTGACCGCGAGAAGCAGTCACGTGTCCCGTCTGAATCTAAGAGCGTATGGATCCCCAGAAACTTTCTGCTGTCATAGAGTGGCCTCTACCACAAGGTTTGAAAGCCATTCAGCGTTTTCTTGGTTTCTCTAACTATTATAGACGCTTTATTAAGGGTTTTTCTTCTATTGTAGCGCCTATCACCCGTATGACAAAAAAGGGTGGTAATACTCGAGTCTGGTCTCCCGAAGCACTTCAGGCTTTTGAATTTCTTAAAACTACATTCACCTCTGCACCTATTTTACAGCATCCTATCCCCTCACTGCTTTATATTCTTGAAGTTGATGCTTCTGATATCGGGGTAGGTGCTGTTTTGTCCCAAAGAGAGTCGCCTGAAAAGCCATTGCATCCTTGTGGCTTCTTTTCTAGACAAATGTCCAAAGCTGAAAAGAATTATGATGTGGGTAATCGCAAACTCCTTGCTATTATCTTAGCGCTTAAAGAATGGAGACACTTGTTAGAAGGAACTAAGGATCCTATCCTCATTTTTACGGATCACAAGAACCTATCCTACCTTGGTGAAGCTAAAAGATTATCTTCTAGGCAGGCTAGGTGGTCACTGTTTTTGTCCCGTTTCAATTATATTATCACCTGTAGACCAGGTGATCGTAACATTAAAGCAGACGCTCTGTCCAGACAGTTCGAAACTGCTGACAAACAGGAGATTGATGTTACTCCTGTCATTCCCCCAGACAGGATAATAGCTACTACTATTTTGTGTATTTCTTCATCCCTCTTGTAGGCCATACAGGCGAAACAAAGCATGGCACCTAGCGAGAGGCCTATTGATAAATTGTTTGTTGATGTTCCCGAGAGACGGGATATTCTGTCGTTATATCATGATACTAAGACTGCTGGACATCCTGGTATTTCCAAAACGATGTCAGCTGTTTCTCGGTATTTTTGGTGGGATTCCTTACGCAAGGATGTCACTGACTATATAGGTGCTTGTACTACTTGTGCCTGTATGAAATCTTCTCGTAGAGTTCCTTGTGGGCTTCTGCATCCGTTACCCATTCCCGAGAGACCTTGGTCTAACCTATCCATGGATTTTATTGTTGAATTACCCCCTTCGAATGGTTACACAGTTATCCTGATGATAGTAGATCGGTTTTCCAAAATGGCTCACTTTGTGCCTCTTCACAAGTTGCCCACATCCAGGGAACTAGCTCTTATCTTCGCTAGAGAGGTATTCCGGTTACATGGCATTCCCGTATCTATTGTGTCCGATAGGGGTAGCCAATTTATTTCCAGGTTCTGGAAAGCCTTTTGTTCAGAAATGGGTATTTCTCTCTCATTTTCTTCCGCTTACCATCCCCAGTCTAATGGAGCTGCAGAACGTGCCAACCAGTCTCTGGAGCAGTACCTTCGTTGTGTTGTGTCCCACCATCATAACAATTGGTCTGACCTTCTTCCTTGGGCTGAGTTTGCTCGGAATAACGCCAATCACGATTCTTCCGGCAAAAGCCCTTTTTACGTTGTCTATGGCTAGCATCCCGTTGTTCTTCCGGCTGCATTCTCCTCACAGGGCATGCCAGTTCTGGATGAGCATTTGGCTTGGGAGCAGGTTCAGCGTTCTTTGGTGGATTCCGCTGCCCGCCAGAAGGCTCAGGCTGACAAGCATCGCAGAGCGGCTCCTTCTTATGTTGTGGGGGACAGGGTTTTGCTTTCCACGCGTAATATTCAACACCTTGCTGCGATTTGAAAGTGCTCATCCAAAGCATCTTAAAGAGTCTTTGCCCTATACACAATTTCTAAGGGTATTACGTAACAATTCTCAAAGCTTCCAAGGTGACCTACAATTGGGGGACATGTATAAGAAATTCCAGGCACGCGGGTACCCTAGGAGTATCCTTGATAAGGCTGTATTGAAGGCTAAAACGACGTTGTCCTCACCAACATCCTCTAATAGGAAAATGGTTAACACCAGACCCATTTTCCTATGAATTTTAACACTGCATCTAAGGAATTGACATCATCCATACGTCGAAATTGGAATATAATTGAAGTTGATCCCACTCTCCCAGATGAGTTACGTCAAAAACCGCTATTCTGTTATAGACGGAACAAAAACCTGCGCGATCTGTTGGTGAGAACTGATCCGCAACATTGCTATAATCCTGCAGCTAAAGAGAGTAAGAATGTTGGGTGCGTTAGGTGCCTGGGATGTGTCACTTGTGGGCACATCATTCCCTGCAAAACCTTCAGTCACCCATACACTGGTAAAATCTATAAAATCAGACAACGAATTCATTGCAGGACGGATCATGTTATCTATAAGTAACCGCTATAGTAACTTCTGTGATTCTACTCCAGTGATAGGAAAACTTTGGCAGAGCTATTTAGTCAGAATATGGGAGCTTCATCACAAAAGCAAAATAGGACCAATCTTTCTATGTTTGGGAAGGGGATGAGGTCTACTAACCCTGAAAAACATCTAAAAAACAGACAGGTAACTACCAAGAGAAAAATCATACAAAGGGCTAACTAAAAATTATGCTGAACATGTATGCACTATTATGTAAGCCAGATATCTCTGGAGCTTTTTGGTACAAAGACAAATGGCAGAGTCCCAAAAAACATTCAAGGTAGGTCAGTTCTTGGCATAAACGGCACTATGGAACCCAAGTCCCAAGAATTTGTGCCCAGAGGAGCATCAAGGTGCTTTAGCAGATGGCAAAGAACATCATTTCACTCCATGAAAAGAGCTCTGGGTGTTCCCCTTAGTAGCAAAGGCCCACCACCACTGCTCTGATGGATTGTCTCCAGCGGAGTGTAATACTATATGTCACACATGGCTTCACCATTTTGACTTTATTTTTGTTAAATAAATCATAACACAGAGTAATATGTCATGTGTTGTTGTTCATCTGAGATTGTATTTATCTAGTTTCAAGTCCTGCTAAGGAACAGGTGTTTGTCATTATGTCCTGATGTGTAAAACCACAGAATTCAAAGAGGGCGTACTTTATTTTTCCCATGACTGTATACTCACATTCTTTAAGTGCTAAGAGTCTTATATGGTGGGCTGACACACCATTATATTTTACAAATTGCAGCAATAATACATAGGAAGATGAGTCAAATGCAAAATGCATAAAAACATGTAGTATCACATCATGGCCCATCATGAGCCCTTCTGTAAATAGTGTGTAAAAACAGTGTATAATACAGAGGTTACAGTATGTGCATAGGAGCAGTCAGTCTACTCCCCCGTTGTTCGGCACAATCTTTTATCAGTGGTGCCCTATATTTTCTTCACAGTATCATCTTTTGAAGTGCAAGCATCTTATGTCTTCTGTCAGATGAACTACAGATATCCCACTCCTATACTCATTGTACCATGGAAGCTGCAGGCTGCCTAGCAATGCTTTATCCCTTTCTCCAGCGTCTACGTTTACTCATTCCTTATTTTCTAATTGATTACTCACTTATCAAAGCACAGTTGGGGAAAAAGACTTACTCCATATATTTAAAAGAGGACCATTAAATTGGTCAGAATCTCACTCCATTGTCTGTTTCTCTGATTTGCGGATTTCATGATTCTGCAGTAATTTGTCTGTAACTTTTCTTTCACTAGCCCTTAATATCAGTTGTTGCTTTCGTTCTGTTTTCTTTCAATACACTCTTTTCCCCTTCATATTATTTTAATTTAGGCTAGTGAGATAGCTCAGCAGGCTAATGCATCACATTCCCTAGGATGTACTTGGAAAGCATAGAATATCTGAATATACTATACTGGTTAAATACTTTATTATTATTTATACATCGTCACTATTTATGACTGCCTTATACTTAATTTCATCCAGTTTTGTTTAGAATACTATTTTCCACAATTTTATTACACACAAAATATCTTGCACACCAAACATACCATACTTCTCTGTCAATGTGATCTGCTCTCATGCTCATGCTGCACCTTTACTATTCAAAGATACTGAACATATATATATATATATATATATATATATATACACACACACATGGTAAGGAATAATTGGAATTAAAAAATAATATTTTGCTTTACTAATTGCATTATTCTACCTTACATATTGTGTATCTTATTTAACTGCAATTTTTAATTTGACTCAAGTACATTCTTAAAAGCACAGTAAAGTCACATAGAACCCTTTATCGCAATGAAATGGTCTGGGGGCAGTGGCCCTTTCCTTTTAAAGTTGCAATGGTTTTTTTTTTTAGAAATTGCAACGTTAAACCCACCTCTAGTGGCTGTCAGTGCATGGCATAGAGCATCTGATGATGGGGTGCCCAGAGAAATGCCCAAGTTGCCTGTGACTAAGGGTGGCCCTGATTTATCCGTTTGCCCAAGACCATAAGAATCTGTTCATTAACCCTGGGAAGCTGCCTGACTAATAATGCTTTATAGCCAGTAATATTTACTGATAGGATAACTACATACATATAAAAAGCTCTCCACACACTAGTAATAGCAAAAATTAAATTTATTATCAAATAATACAATAAAACGATTTTGCACACAATCCTTATTTGTGTTTTGGTTACCTTTTGTAAGCCTCATCACTATCTATATATACTTCATTTAGTTTATTTGTATTATTTGATAATCAAGGTAAATCTTATTGCTACCAGTGTGTTGAGTGGATCTTTATAACATATCAAGTATATTTCACCTGAGGAAGTGTTTTATATGGTTTATTTTTCATTTATTTTATGGTAGTGTACCTACCATAGTATATTTTGTATTGACGGAGTTAGAAATAAACATTAAAAAGGGCAATAATATTTAAAACAATTTTATTCCTGAAAATATTCTGTACAGTAAGTATACACAGGTTTATGTTACATCTGAAGATTCACACACTACAACAACACACTCAAAAACATTACAACCGCTTTACACCGCAGTAAAAAGGGCAAGGGGGATCCAATTGGACAAAGGGGAGCAGTGTATAGTGATACTGAGCATCATTTCGCAGCACAGTGGGTTGATAATCAGTGCCTGGACACTCATTATCCTTATACAGAGCAGCATATTTATGTTTCAGTTTGTAGATACTCAGAACAGTTATACATGGAGGTGTATTCAATTACAGAAGGCATTATTGAAACTTTGAGTTACTACATGGCATTTCCAGGTGCAGTAAGGCACTTTAGGATTTAGCCTTGTAGGTCCCCCTCCCCCAAAATAGCCACCATCTGAAGAACAGACCTTCCACCATTTTAATTCCACATTGTAAAACATTAAAATATGTAAAAAAAAAGAAAAAAAAAAAAAAGAAATGCATTACAAGCCAATTTATTCCTTTCAAATCACTATTCATCCGACACATCCTGGAGGGTATTCTCAAAAATTCCCAACCACCACTGCCGTAATTGTAAAAACCTCCAAACTTTTACAGAGGCCATAAAGAAATTAACAGTCCTTTAAAATGGAGAATAAAATGTTAGGAGTGCGTAGAAAAACAAAAAGATACAAATAAAATAAAATAAAAATAATTTTGAATATATTTTCTGTATGTACACAGTTCTATATATATTAAAATCTGTTTATGAAATAAAAAAAAGGAGAAACTTAACACACACAATGTAAACAGACACGTGTTAAACATTTTAGGGTAATAAACCACTCACAAAGCCAGAATTAAATTCAACTAGTGAGAAAGGGAAAAAAATGAAACCAGCATGTCTGTCTGCCGCCCCAACTCCATAGTGCATATTAATGAATCCAATACATTAGATTGTCAAATCTGAATCTCTGTAAATTCTACATTGGATTTCCTTGAATGTGAGGTTACATACCAACACACAGAATGTCACAGCTGAACCTGCAGGATAGGTTGGTGCTGAGTAAAATGTATGACTTCAAAAAGGATCAATTTAACTTTTGAACAAATTACCATGCCAGGTTCACTAATGATAAAAATGGAATTTTAGGTTATATATTTTAAATATCAAGATTTCGATTACAATCTGATTAATGTTTTAACACAGATTTTACAGGGGTAAAACTCTTAGGGGCCAAAATGAAATTATTAACATTGAAAAATGCTTTGCACTAACAGAGATACTCAGCACCATTTTACAGAAGAGCATGTAAGGTTAAAATATTGTATTTTTTACATTTTAAAACAGGTTAAACATGAGAGATCAATTACAAAGGTTTGTGCTCCAAACAAGTTTCCTTTTTCTCTTTTACCAAAAAAAAAAAAACTTATTTTTTTTTCTTTTGGTCAATAAATGATGAATAAATGTAAGGATATTTAGTGCTATGAACAATTTTATTTTTAACTTGCTTAGCCAGATGTCTGGCTTTGATAATGTGTGATGGGTTGAATATAGAATTAAAGGTATAGACATTAACTATAGATAGTAATCTGACATTTTAGAATATTCAGTTTGCAAGCACTGAGCAAATTAATGTGTATCAATAAATATTAAAATAAATAAAATTAAAATGCAGCAGAATTTCATAGTGTGACTATCCAGACCTAATTTATACTTGTGTTAGTAAGTGCAGTTTCTGTGGGTAAAGGTAGTGGGAGGCTCGTTTCAAGGGTCTGGGTTTTTCTGGCAATAAAAAGGCAACAATCAATGGATGGACCTAAGGAAGAAATATGGCATTTTCCATATAGTATTTCTTTACTTAAATAATAGTTTTCTTTAGGATGCATTAGTTACAGCAGTGTTTATCAATTTTGTTTCCAAGTACTGTTAGAAGGGCACTTTCAAAGAATACCTTGCCTGATTGTTGATCATTTTTTAAAATAAATGATTAAGTGATAGGCATCTCATTCTGCACGTAAGCAACGTTTTTCTAACCTTGCCTGTAAGAGGTACTTGAAAACTGGGGTAAACACTTTGTAGGGCCCACAGGGTGCTCTCAGACATTAAAGATTGTTATTGAGACCTTGGTAATGTTTAACTGACCATTTTGTGTGATTATCAGGATAGAGAATGTTTGAATATATGGACAAATGTGCATGACAAAGAAACCCAGACAATGTTCCATATAATCATATCAGGATCATACCTGTACCCTAATATCTATGAATAATTGTTTTACTAAAAAAAATATGCAAAACCCTTCATCCCAATACCTTTTACCTCCATGTGAGTGGTCTCAATAACTAACTTTTTGTGCTCTTTCTATTACACGAGAGCTTTATGTTGGAATCCTGTTTTTAATATGGACAAGAAGGTGTTTCACTTGGGAGACTTTGTTTCACCATTCTAAGTTAGTCGTTACTCAACTCATATGACAATTGAGAAGGATGACCAAAATTGTATTACTGACAAAGTTCAAAATATGAAACACCATCTTGTTTCCATAATAAAGTAATTTTACTAACCCTACATTTATACAGTAATCCATCAGCTAAATGACTGTCTGTAAGAAGATAACTTTAACCCAGTGTTCAGTGGGAAACGTATTTGTTTATCCTTGTACCCAGCTCTGATTGGCTGACTGTGTTGCAGCAGCCATGTTGAAGCCACCTTGAGGTGGTAGTGCTGAATCAAAGTTGAAATCCATCTCATCATTGTCCATAAAGTCATTAAGAATTATGGACTCCACATCACACTCCAAGGTCCCATTGAACATGTCTAAGTCTAGATCTGTAGGGAATCTGTCCTGGTTGTACATTTGAGGATGGTGATGGTGATGGTAAGATCCTTGGTAAGGTCCTTCCAGCAGACCCCCATGTGCCCCTTGGCTGCCATAATATGCATGGTGGGGGGCAGATGCCAAGCCACAGGACTCAGAGGAGTTCACCAGTCCACTTGCACTTACTAAGGCACTGTTGTTAACAGAGCAGTGGTGGTTGAGAGTGGGTGGGTGATACAAGCTGTGGCTTTTCATCAGGCTAGCAGCATAGGGCACTGTAGGTGAGTCACAGCTACCTATCATGTTTGTGTTCTGTCTGTGGCTACGCTGCAGTCCCACAACTGTTGTCAGTCCAGGATCACCCTGTCCTATAGTATCTTTATGCCCATAGGACATAGCTGAAAGGATGTCCTGAAGGGAGGAATTCCGGTAGGTGCTGCTTGATGAGAAGGCAGCTTGCTTGTTCTCCTGGATTGTCTGCATGGGCAGCCTCCTCATCATACCCATAGCTGGCTGGCTGTATATAGCTCCACAGTAAGAACCAGAAGTGGGACTCATAGTTGGACATTTTGACGTGAAAGAGAAACCGGGACTGCGTTGGCGTAAAGCAGCCCCAGAGGATACATTGTAGCTATCCTGCATTTCATCTAACAAGTGATCTGACAGCGCCTCACCTAGTCCCATGGTTCCAGTGAGCTCTGCAAGACGTGGCATTTCTACTGAGCAGCGGGCACTAGGTGACAAGGCGCTAGATGGGCTTGGGTACATAAGTGGGGAAGATGGTGCAACTTCATCATCCTCCAAATCATCTGGCTCATCACTGGCCATAATGGGTGAGAGCCTCCCACTCATGGCACCCGTGGCGGGGTTTGCTCTGGTGTGGAATTCTGCCCACACTTCAAAATCGTCACTGGTGTGAGAAGATGGGCTTTCAGACCACTTAGCATGCTGGGATGAGGGGCTGCCCTCACTCGTATGTTCAGGAGCAGACTGCACCTGCTGCTGCTTCTTTTTACCAGCTTTTCCCTTAATCCGAAGAAACTTTCCACTGGCACTGTCCATGGATGCTGCTCTCCTCCTTGGGGTCTTTCCTGTCTTTCCACCTTCAGGATTGAGCATCCACCAGGAACTCTTTCCTGTTCCTTCATTTTGGACCCGAATAAAACGGGTATGTAAGGAGAGGTTGTGTCTGATGGAGTTCTGGAAAAAAGAAAATAAACATTGATATTAGACAGACAGAAAATTGACATGTCTCTTATTGCAAATATATTTATACATACATTTATATATGTGTGAAGATCACAGTACATTAGTGGATTCATAAAGTAGCTGTTATTGCAATATTATAATACCTAAAAACACAATAGTTGTAAATGTCTGCATAGATGTGTTAAATTGTGAAGGATGGAATCAGCAGGGTAGTTTAGTTACAAAGCAAAGGCGTGTTAAATTGGTTGCAAGGAGCACCACAGAACGATTGCTGTGAGCACAAAAGAATGTTCTGTTTTGGCATGATAAATTGGCGAGAATAAGAAATACAGGATTCATTTATCACATAATTAGAAAGTGCCTGATAGAGTCCAACTAGAGAGATTTGCTAGAGTGTACATAGACATGAAGAAATATTTAGGATATCCGCAAAATAACTGCTAGAATATGCAGATTGCATATGTTGATGGCTTTGTATAATTTTAACTTCACAGTGCATCAAGGAAGTCACACAGACAGATACATGCATAGGCAATGAAATCCAAGAATCCAAAATGAAATACAGCCAGATCAGGTACAAATCTAGGATTTAGTGAAGTGAAGGACATGTCTTTTTAATGACAAACGTGTACTAGTCTTTTAATGAAGCCATACCGGCATATACATGTTTAGACAATATAAATCTGAGGCTCCAGTAGCAGATCTAATTAGAATAGTAACAAATCTAGGATTTACTGAGTGTAAGGGGCAAGTCCTATTAATCACAAGAATACACTAGTTTTCTGATGAAAAGCATGCAATCTTGTGTTGCTTTATAATATTTTGATAAAGGTCAATATTTTATGGAGTTATTAATTAAATAATTTGCTTATGAGGCAGCATGTTCTAAGGTACTTGCTACATTTATCCATTATAAATATAACTATATACAAAAGGTGGTCGCTGCGGCCTCTCCTCTGTTTTATGCCCCCTCCCCTCAGTAATACACTGTTGCGTGTTAGGTCTGTTCGGGTCACTGAATGTCACATCACCCCACGATATCTGTGCACGCACAGAGCCAGCATGCGATTTTCAACACCCGTAGGTTATAGGTTCGTTACAAAAGACAGGGCAGAAAGAAAGGCAAAACGAGCAGATGATGTATTCAAAGAGATCACTAAAGGAAAAAATAAATACTAAACAGATGGAGGGTACGTTGTATGACATTAGACATTGTCAAATGTATGTAGAATTTATAAAGGAGGCATGATAAGAAGCATCATTTTAATGAAAGTCAGGAAAGAGCTAAAATCCTATTGAAACTATTTAAATAGGTGTATGGTTGTCTGTGCATGTGTACAGAGGAATAGTAAAGTATACTATACACACACATACACATGTAAAGTACTAATCAAGCTTTTTTCATCTGAATCATAGTTACGCTTTCAGTCTCTGGCCTTAAATTTTAAATTCACTTTGAATTCTCGCTTTAGTAAATAACCCTGGCACTGTTAAGCATGCCAATTTCCGATTTCTAAGCTTCTTTTATGCCAGAGCGTGGGAGTCACACTCAGGGCCAAAGTGAGCCACTGCAGACTATTTAATTGCAGTAGGTAGCACGATCATTAAAAAGGACACTATATTCACCAGAAGAACTACAGCATATTGTAGTTGTTCTGGTGAGCATAGTCAGTCCCTGCATGCATTTTCATGTAAATACTGCCTACATTACAGCCTAGTTAAACCTCTAGTGGCCACTCCTCACTAGAGGAAAGCATGTGATTGGCTGAGATGATCAATTCTGATGATGTCAGCCAAGGAGGCAGATCAGGGGCGGAGCCAATGTGGGCAGACATGAGGTGAGTTTTTACTAGTTTTGAGGAGGGAAAGGGGGACTAAATAGTGTTACTTTAACATCAATCAGAAAATATCTAGCAAGGACACTTCTACATGTCTTCTACATAGTTACATAGTTAAATAGCTGAAAAGAGACTTGCGTCCATCAAGTTCAGCCTTCCTCGCATATGTTTTTGCTGTTGATCCAAGAGAAGACAAAAAACCCAGTCTGAAGTGCTTCCAATTTTGCAACAAACTAGGGGAAAATTCCTTCTTGACCCCAAAATGGCAGTCAGATATCCTTGGATCAAGCAGCTATTATTATTATAATTATAATTAGAAATTATATCACTGTATGTTCTAAGACCATATAACCATGTTACACATTTCAAATATATAACTACAGTTGCAAGAAAAAGTATGTGAACCCTTTGGAATGATATGGATTTCTGCACATATTGGTCATAAAATGTGATCTGATCATCATCTAAGTCACAACAATAGACAATCACAGTCTGCTTAAACTAATAACACACAAAGAATGAAATGTTGCCATGTTTTTATTGAACACATCATGTAAACATTCACAGTGCAGGTGGAAAAAGTATGTGGACCCCTAGACTAATGACATCTCCAAGAGCTAATTGGAGTGAGATGGCAGCCAACTGGAGTCCAATCAATGAGATGAGATTGGAGATGTTTGTTACAGCTGCCCTGCCCTATAAAAAACAACACACCAGTTCTGGGTTTGCTTTTCACAAGAAGCATTGCCTGATGTAAACGATGCCTTGCAAAAAAAGAGCTCTCAGAAGACCTACGATTAAGAATTGTTGACTTGCATAAAGCTGGAAAGGGTTATAAAAGTATCTCCAAAAGCCTTGCTGTTCATCAGTCCACGGTAAGACAAATTGTCTATAAATGGAGAAAGTTCAACACTGCTGCTACTCTCCCTAGGAGTAGCCGCCTGTAAAGATGACTGCAAGAACACAGCGCAGACTGATCAATGAGGTGAAGAAGAATCCTAGAGTGTCAGCTAAAGACTTACAAAAGTCACTGGCAAATGCTGACATCCCTGTTAGCGAATCTACAATACGTAAAACACTAAACAAGAATGGATTTCATGGGAGGATACCACAGAGGAAGCCACTGCTGTCCAAACAAAACATTGCTGCACGTTTACAGTTTGCACAAGAGCACCTGGATGTTCCACAGCAGTACTGGAAAAATATTCTGTGGACAGATGAAACCAAAGTTGAGTTGTTTGGAAGAAACACACAACACTATGTGTGGCGAAAAAGAGGCACAGCACACCAACATCAAAACCTCATCCCAACTGTGAAGTATGGTGGTGGGGGCATCATGGTTTGGGGCTGCTTTGCTGCGTCAGGGCCTGGATGGATTGCTATCATCGAAGGAAAAATAAATTCCTAAGTTTATCAAGACATTTTGCAGGAGAACTTAAGGCCATCTGTCTACCAGCTGAAGCTCAACAGAAGATGGGTGTTGCAACAGGACAATGACCCAAAGCATAGAAGTAAATCAACAACAGAATGGCTTAAAAAGAAGAAAATACGCCTTCTGAAGTGGCCCAGTCAGAGTCCTGACCTCAACCCGATTGAGATGCTGTGGCATGACCTCAAGCAAGCGATTCACACCAGACATCCCAAGAATATTGCTGAACTGAAACAGTTCTGTAAAGAGGAATGGTCAAGAATTACTCCTGACCGTTGTGCACGTCTGATCTGCAGCTACAGGAAACGTTTGGTTGAAGTTATTGCTGCCAAAGGAGGTTCAACCAGTTATTAAATCCAAGGGTTCACATACTTTTTCCACCTGCACTGTGAATGTTTACATGGTGTGCTCAATAAAAACATGGCAACATTTTATTCTTTGTGTGTTATTAGTTTAAGCAGACTGTGATTGTCTATTGTTGTGACTTAGATGATGATCAGATCACATTTTATGACCAATTTGTGCAGAAATCCATATCATTCCAAAGGGTTCACATACTTTTTCTTGCAACTGTAAATGAGAATGCAGACTGACATCGCTTTGCAGTGTCATATAATATGTTAATATTCAAATTCAACTGACTTTTGACTGTATGCTTTTATAAGTACATATATCGGATAATGAATTATTGAGTGTTTGGAGGCACATTTATTTAGATACACACATAATCTTGAAAACACAACGGACAGTCTCTGGGTGATAGGAAGAGCCCCGGTTTATATTAAACTGTCCCTAAACAACTTGACATTAAACAGAGGGATGGTGCCAGGGCAGCCTAGCTGTAGTGGTTATGTTGTTTAAGTGCAATTTTATTCATCCATTTGCTGGGGACTTTTAAATCACAATGTATAGATAAAGTAATACCTTCCTGAAGTTAAACACTGTTTGTTGATATCTGGTAAAGTTTATAAAAAATATATGAGTGTTTGCTATACACAGAAACACACACATTGAGTTAGATAACATTTGTCCCTAGTTTTATCCTTTGCCCAGTACTGTCACAGATTTACCAGTACTAGAATTAAACACTGATTGTCATTTAACAGTTGGTGTAGCAGCATTCTAAAAAGTTGCAGGATAATTAAACACTGCATGTACCAAAGATAGCTAGGTTGATGTGCCTATGTCCCTATGGGATGATGATGCTGGCCCAAAGAGGGCAAGCTGTGGCTTGCAGTGGAGTGGGCGTTCCAAGCACGCCCTCCTGCCTGGTCAGTCCCCCGAGTTCTCCCTTCATTGCAAAGTACAGATTTTTGGAGATAAACAGCTGCTCTTTCCACCCGAGCCTACTGAATGGTTTATGAAGCACAGCATTTCATGAACAAAAAAAAGAAAATCTGTGCTAAACACATATATTCTAATCTCACATTCATAGGGGATGTTGGCTAGCTTTTTAATAAACCTTTGGTTTGAAAATGAGAGTTCATGGATTGAAGGACCAGCATTTAACTACTGAATACTATACAGTGTATAATGATAAGTAGCATTTCCAACCAAAAATATAAAACTATATATATATATATATATATATACACACACAAATCCAAGAGATATATTATGTGCCTGGTATTTAAATCCAGCATAATATATTTACAACCCCTGGATGTTGGGCTAAGGTAACATCCCCAGGACATACTTGGAAACCAGAGTAATCTGAATGTACCTTTCCTGGTCTTCTTCAATAAAAAGTAACTTTTATTTGTCAATATTTCCTGACAAAAGTTTTAAATCAAAATTTAAACATTGACTACGGTATAGTAAGAGTGCAATGCTTTATGGAGTTGTATATGTGTATGTATATATATATATATATATATATATATATATATATATATATATATATATATATATATACACACACACACATACCTACTTCAGATTGTAAGCACATTTGAGCAGGGTCTTTATTAAACTATTGTTCCTGTAACAATTTATAATTGTTTCATTTATTGTTAAATGTTAAAGTGCTGCAAAATAAAATGGCGCTATCCGATGCCAACAAAATATATTAGTATTAGTATATATTAATATATGCATATTACAAGATACAAATGTTGTGTTAAATCCATCTTTATGAGTGTCTTAACATCAAATATGATTCCCATGCAGTGGATAAAATGCAAAACAGTCATGTAATGTGGGAAACAAAAACATTTGTCTGTTGAGGCTAACAGATAAAAACTCTTGTTGAGCTGTATAGCATTCCCTTTTTCGTTCTCTGGGTATCATTGTGGAGTGTACCAGATAGCTCGGCAGTATATCAGGTAGTTTCTGCCCTAGCCATCCTTAGTTAGTTGCTGTTGTAGAGAGCTCGGGAAGTGTGTTGTGTATTCAGTCTGAGAAGGATTGTATGTGGTTCTGTTGGAGTCTTGAGGTTTCATAGTGTGCCATGTAGCGGTGGTGGTGTGTGGGGGCTATCTCTTGGTGGTGTGGGGCCTGACGTTATGGCGCCAGTGTCCAGTGGTGTCTTAGGCTGTTTAGGAGTTCTGAGCCGCATCCAGGCGCCTGTGTTTCTAATCTGCCAAATCCTGACGCTTCCATCTGAAAAACACTGCGCGGATCCGACCCTACGTAACGCCAGATGCGACTAAGGTGTTGGTCCATTCCACTGTCCTTTCTTGATTTGACTACTGTAATCCGCTTCTCAGTGGTCTAACGTGCTCCCAACTTGCGCCGTTACATTCCATAATGAATGCGGCGGAGAGGCTCATCTTCCTGTCCGCCCACACGTCCCACGCCTCACCCTTCTGTCAGTTCCTACATTGGCTTCTTGTAAGATATAGTGCTCAATTTAAAATTCTGATTCTTGCTTTCAAATCTCTACATAATGATGCTCCCACCTATCTATCCTCCCTAATACACAAGCATGTCCCGTCTAGGCCCTTACGCTCTGCTGAAGACTTACGTCTATCTTCTGTCCATACTCCCACCTCTGAAGCTCGCCTTCAAGACTTCTCGAGGGCTGCACCCCTGTGGAACTCACTTCCCTCCTCCGTTAGATGCTTACCCAGTTTCCAATCCTTCAAAAAATAATTAAAAACCGACTTCTTCATAAAAGCGTCTCAATTAAACTGTTACTAGCTCCCGACTGATTCCTCTCTTGCAACTGTCATTAGTCTAATACTATCCTTACCTTTTGTGTCACTTTACCCCACTCCTTCTAGCATGTAAGCTCATTGAGCAGGGCCCTCAACCCCTCTGTTCCTGTGTGTCCAACTTGTCTGGTTACAACTACATGGTTTTTCTTCCATCCACTGTAAAGCGCTGCAGAATCTGTTGGCGCTATATAAATAATAACATAACATAATAACCAAATTCCTAGATGAGCATAATTGCAGAATAGTCCACAAACAGCATTTTACCCCTAGTCCCCATTCATATCCCTTGAGTGTGTGCCATTTGACTTTATATGTGTACTGCATGTGACTGGTTTTGTGTATGGCAATGTCTATATGTGTAATGTATGTGGAAGGGTATATATGGCAGCAAATACTATATATATATATATATAGTTTGTTTGTGAGCCTGTATGTAATGTGTGTATCTAGTGACATAGTATGTGACTTGGATAACCTAAGGATATCTGACAAGGTGGGTATATGAAAATAGATTGTGTTATGCAACTATGCAGGTGAGTATGGCGTGTATATATAGCTCTACTATAAACAATATTTTTAATTAATGAATACTGCATTGTATAACAATGATTAGTATCAATACACTTCAACAACAGTGGGACTGCTTTACAACTTTACAAATCCAATCCAGAATCCAATATTCCCTTACAGGCCAAAACTGTAAGTAAAAAATATGAGTACTTTGATGTGTGTGTGTATATATATATATGTATATATATATATATATATATATAACCTGCATATATCAGGTAGGACGTTAAGAGATCCTTCTTGTATATGAAAACTTGACAAATCATGTTTCCATAACTATCCCAGAGTTCCCAGCTTGACATGCAAATGCGCACAGACATTCATTGTATTTTAGACTTCATACTGCATTACGGGGGAGGACAGGTGACTGAACCAGTGACGCAAAGGGGTAGACGTGCCCAAAAAGGAGTGGTTCTGCCTGAAAAACTTACAGTTGGCCTGATGTGAATGCATGCCAGGCTGTCTTTCAAACCCACAGGCCAGTTCACTGAGCGCTGGTCGTGCAGGAAGCACTGCTTCAGTGTTCTCTGCAGGGTCCTAGTGCACTTAGCGTAGCGCGAACACATATAATGCATATAATGATCCGCTTGCACAATGCTTTTTGGGGACAGTTCTCTGGTATCCCAAAAAATGGCATGCCAGGGAACAAAGTCAGGACAGGACCCAAAAATCAAAGTGTTGGGAGGCATGTATAGAGATATAAACACAATACATACACTCTCTGTAATATGCATGATGTGACTGTCACCGTGCACAGCATGGCCCTTAATCTTCTCAGAGCAGGGCCAGGACATGACACATGGTAAGATTGGTGCAAGTTACACTCCCAGACAGAAGCTGCTATATGCATCTGCTGTAGTTTTAATGCAGCGCTTTTCAGATAATATTTATGTAAAGGAGCTGAGGAGATGGAAATATTGCAATTCTGTCTCCCCAGGTCCTCTGCTGACATATTACTGTCTGGAGAAGGCATTTCCGCCCAGGAGTGTAACTCTTACTAATCTTGGGCATATGTGTCTAGGTACTATCCTACAAATAAAGCAACCCAAACACTAACACTAAGCTTAGTTGTAAAAATATATATACCAATGAAGCGTGTATTAGGGAAAAATAAAACAATTGCCCGATTCTGGAAACATTAAAAATAACAAAAAACACACAAAGCAAGCATACTTTTCCAAATATGAGCTGCATCAGCTGCAGTGACCTTTGACAAACAGTGTAATATAATGCATAAACTGAATATAATAATATTTCTTAGTATGTCCATAACTACAAACCCACAAATCCACTGCTGCATATAAAGCTGCAGATTAAAGTGTTTGTTTTTTTTCTCAATAGACAATAAGGAATGGACGGATATATCTATTTTACCTACTCTATCTGTATCTTTTAAGGTGATATCCTCACACAGCTGCAGTGCAAAATGTGCATCATCCTTATTCTTCTACTGAACTGCCCACACTGTGTAATGATGGATATTAATCTGTGCATTGAAACTGAAACACACGGCTGCTAGTAACAGCACCAAAGACTTCATGCTGCCATCAGAGCCTACAAGTAGTGTGGAAAGTCATTCACTGGAAAGCCTTATTTAGAGTGTGAGAGGTGCATCATGTGGGGTTAAATCTCTTCCTCTGAAATGCACAAATTTTGACAATACTGCTGCCTCAAGCTAAACGATTTAGGTTTAGAATACTATGAAGCATAGGGAAAAAAGCTATTAGCATATTACTTGTGTAAAAAGACATGAGCACGCTGTGCTGCATGCTGATGACGGATGTTAAGGTCCTATGTACCTTTATTAAATGGAAAGGGCAGTGCTACTTAGACACCAAAACTCACTGTAAAGAGATGCAGAGATCCATATATTAGACAGGGACAAGCTATGTCCACTTTGGCAGGACCAGACATTTTCACACCCACTTGTGGGCACTGCTGAAGGCACTCGGCCACACCACCATGGCAGCAATGACAATTTAACACTGTGATGTCTCTAGCTGTCAATGGGGACTAACTAGAAGGGAAGGGAAGGGAGGGGGAGATTTGCCCTTGAATAAAGAAAAGCAATAGACAGATATAAGACGGATGTGAAGGGAAAGAGATGAAAACTGTAGTGGGAATAATGAGATGGGAAGAGTGGTTTGGATTAAAAAGATTTAAAATAAAACACTATAAAATAAATAAGACTAATGAGAATTAAAAGCCTACTTAAATTATAAATGGCTCTAAACCTAAACGGTTTATACATGCATTCTACCAGTGTATGTTAACAGGTAATGGTTATGAGATACAATTTCTTATTTTAGCTAATGTAGTTAGACACATACAAGACTGTAATAAAGAAACTGTAGATGATAAGTGCGCAAAGACCCCCAAGAGCTAACCTAGGGAATTAACGCACTGCTCCTTTAAGGAAAAGGGGGAGTAGGGAATTCCCTCTGTAAATGTGTGTGTGTGCAAGTGTGGGGGGAAGCGCACGCGTCGTCCTGGTTACGGGAGCCCCAGACGGTTACCATGACGCCCGGCGACGGGAGGGTTACTATGGAAACCTGACAGGGTGTTTGTAGGGACAGAGAGATTGAAACCAGGATACATACTTATACTGAGTATCACCTGATATCGCAGAAATATCATGAACACATCGCACTGTATAACGGTGCTGATAATGTACATGCTGCACAGTATAGTAATGCTGTGTATCTGTATATTTCAGATGGAGGTCTTTCATTGCAAAATAACACTGAGTATCTGCCTACTGATAATAAATGTCCTGCACTGCATAATGATTCTGAATATACATATATACATATATATATGTGTGTGTGTAATATAGTGATATTGAAAAAACATTTTCAAGAAGAAAAGTGCTGAAATTGTGATACAATGATATGTGCTTATGAGAAAAAATGACTCCAGACAGAATAAAATATCAATGAGCCAGCTTTGTCAAAACAGGAAAAAATATCTAATTATTGGAATTTGTGTGCAGACAATATATAAAACTAGGTGTAAATTGCACTATTTAGACCCTGGTATCACACAGCAATACTAAGTTAACATTATATGCCCACTTTTTTTTGTTATACATATAGTCTCTCTAGATATTTTTTACGAATGCTATGAATGTGAAATGCTAAAAATAAAATAATTTGTCGGGTTAGAAATTGCTCCAAAATTTTCACATAGCCCCTTTGTGTTGAGTGATGATGAATGATGACACTATGTATATTCATAATTAACAAAACTCATGCAAGTGTATGTATGTTACACTTGAATTAAAAAATGCAGAACTGGGTATCATATGTCGCGTGTCCATACGTGAAGAACGTCAAAGGGGTAGATTTGCCGCTAGCTCACAACTATAATTCTCATAATCATCTGCCAGCTTTTGGCACTTCCAGCTTATTAACAGCTGGCTATTCCAGATGGGCAAGATGTATGTATAATATGTATATGAATAATAAATATCTGTTCACTGGTAAAGCTGGTACGAGAAGCTAAATGCCCACAAATAGAATAGATTTCACATGGGAATGAGAAATATTAGGGCTATAAGCCGTGATTAATTGACTGTTCTATGGATCAGGGAATGTCCAAAGATAGATCCGAAGCTATTGAGGAACGAGAAGTTCAGTGATGCTAAGAAAGCCACGGGCACTCCTTATCCTTAAAGTGCATCAGTCACGACCAAGAGGACTTGATGTCACTTTACAGAAAATTGAGCCAAATCACTAGAATATGTATTGATTAATGTTCAGGTGATTAAATACCCTAACCCATACATATAATGGTAATTTCCCCAGCACAATATATAGATTGACTTTGTACCTACCTAAAGGTGAACCTGCCATCCACACAATTTGTTAATAATATGTGCAATAAACCTATGCACAAATTCCTTTCAGTTGCATTGAACAAATCAAATGCTTGTCAGCCTATAAACTAACAAATCGGTTCGCCAGATAAATCAGAATTAATCGATTAATTAGTACGGAGATTAACATCTAATGTTCCGTTTAAGATGATTACTAAACATCATGTAGGGCTATTCACTAAAGTGTTAGCTGAATGAAAAGTGAATTTCATATTTCAGGCAAAAATACCTGAACTGAAAAGATTCAGCTATCCTAGCCTAAATTTTAGAAATCGCTTTGGATTCCCGGCAATGGAGCTTGCATCTCAATACAATATATTACTAAATTGCTCCAGATCTAGGGGTCATCAAACAGCAACCCTGTAGTAGTAGTAAAAAAAAACACTGCCCTGTAGTATGTAGGATTTATATGATTCAGTAATCCATAATGAGTGTTGACTATATGCCCTACCTGCAGCATAAGAGTTCTATATATCACAGAGCAGTGTTTTTCAAGTGCTACTCGTGAATACATACAAATTAGATATGTCCATGTGAAAGTATGGTGTATATGACAATATTATTCCAAATACTGGTAAGATAAACTTGATGCAATGTATCCTTCTGATTATTCCTGTAGTAACCGGTACCCTGGACTTTGAGTATGAATACTGAATTTGCAATATATGAATAATGATGATGCCTTTGTAGTCCCTGATAATAACTTGCTTCAATGAGGGTTTGAGCAACAGTAATTAGAAAAATTGTCAGAATATGTTTGTAATTTGAGTAATAAATTATAGACCAGGGAGGACAAATGGAAACCTCAGAGCCAAAAGGGAATGTGACCCTTCAGAGTTTTAATTGCCTGAGGCAGCTAATTACGGTGATCAAGCAAAGTAAGGCTAGGCACCATGAGTATACACCCTCCCATGTGAAGTATAGAGATTAAATGAAGTGCTAAATATTTGCTGTAGGATATATTCACTAAAAAGGAAAATGTACACTAAACATATTTCCAACACTGGTATATTGGTTCACATCTTGTTGGTTGACAAGAGAACTCACTGATTGTTGGATAATAATTCAACAGGTCAGATTTATCGCAGCTAAACAGGCAATTCTTTGCGACGTTCTAAATGTTCTCTGAGACGTTTTAATGGTTTCCATGGCCTTTTAGTTAGGTGTTAGTGTTCGTTCCAATTGAGAAGAACAATAGATAGTATTTTCAAAACTGTATACTGTTTCAAAAATAAAATGGTATTTAGAAGGTCTGGGCACAAATTATATTACCAGACCTCTGCATAGAAAATGTTCACTAAAGATCTGTTGAACCATACATTAATCAAAGGGACATGGCTGCCAAATTCAGTACTTGAAGGACATTTTCTGACTGCATTCTAGAATTAGCTAATTGTTAGTGAAGGAATTTTGCGCGTCACTATGAAAAATGTACGCTTTATTCATAAGTCTTAAGGGCTGCTCTTGGACAGCCTTGCAATAGTACATAGCTGAGTGAGAGCTTCTAATGAAAAATGTACAGCATGTAAAACACTCTCAGCTGGCATTGCAAGAATTCATCAGACTATCTGCAATCCACAGGCCAGCAGGTTGATTATAAGTGAATTGACACTCAGTAGAATTAACTCACTAAAAACAACAAATGGTAGTGAATTTAAAACAAAAAAAAGAATTGAAATCCTCCAAATCTACGAAAATCACGCTTTGTCTATTCTAGTCTTTTTGCAGATTGGTTTTCTATTACCGGTACCTATAATTCAGTGTTTGACAAATAAACCCCAGTAATTTTAAGCACTGAGTGTTCATTTTCATTGCAGTGTAATAAGCAATTCTCCTGCTATGGTTGATCTGCAGTCGAGATCTGCCTAACAAATTGCTGAATATGGATTATAGGAGTTATAGTTCAATATTATCTATGGATTTATTCAATAAACTCATGCAGTGAATTGAAATCTGAATGACAAGATTTAGGTAAAACTTTTCAAAGCAGCTTTAGACAAGGCTTGGCTACTTTCACCTGAATTTTGTCATTGCAGTTTCAGTTCACTATAATAACCCTGCCATTGATTCACCTATTGTGTCCTCCTGTTCTAGATACTATCTACGACTATATAGTGTGTTACTGACAAATCTTAAAGCCTGAGTCTCACTGACCTGCTTAATGTTCTAATAATCAGTCACTAGAGACTCAGCACTGTTATAGAGTGCAACGTGTTAATTTCTAGTTTATAGATTACCAATATCTTTCATAGAAAACTGTGTATTTATGCTGTGTACATTAATACTGAGCAATATTATGCAGCTCATTATGTATAACTATACTATCACTGAGATCTCAAGTTCACAATCCTTTTATGGTGTGGCAGTAAAAATTATGTCGGCAGCAAAGACAAATATGTGCTGGGAGCGTCTGCTCTCCTCATGTGACCTCAAGTTCTTGAAGTCACTGGAGACTGGATCAATACAAAGCAGACAGAATGAGAGTGCACATCTTTATACACATATCTCTTAAATAGCACAAATATGGTAACTCCTCCTATCTCTCCACATAAACTCTCTGTATAACTTCTAACTCTATATAACTTCTTTTGATAACTCATCCTATTTCTCCATATAAACTCTCTATAACACCTATCTTTCTATATAACCTCTCACTATAACTCCTCATATTACTCCATATACCTCTCCCTATAACTCCTCCTATCTCTTTATATAACATCTCCCTATAACTCCTCCGATCTCTCCATATAACCTCTCCCTATAACTCCTCCTATGTCTCCATATAACCTCTCCCTATAACTCCTCCTATCTCTCCATTTAACCTCTCCCTATAACTCCTCCTATCTCTCCATATAACCTCTCCCTACAACTCCTCCTATCTCTCTATATAACCTATCCCTAAAACTCCTCCTATCTCTCCATATAACCTCTCCCTTTAACTCCTCCTATCTCTCCATATAACCTCTCCCTTTAACTCCTCCTATCTCTCCATATAACCTCTCACTATAACTCATCCTATTACTCCATATACCTCTCCCTATAACTCCTCCTGTCTCTTTATATAACATCTCCCTATAACTCCTCCTATCTCTCCATATAACCTCTCCCTAGAACTCCTCCTTTCACTCCATATAACCTCTCCCTATAACTCCTCCTATCTCTGCACATAACCTCTCCCTATAACTCCTCCTATCTCTCCACATAACCTCTCCCTATAACTCCTCCTATCTCTCCACATAACCTCTCCCTATAACTCCTCCTATCTCTCCACATAACCTCTCCCTATAACTGCTCCTATCTCTACATATAACCTCTCCCTATAACTGCTCCTATCTCTCCATATAACCTCTCCCTGTAACTCCTCCTATCTCTCTATATGCCCTCTCCCTATAACTCCTCCTATCTCTCTATATACCCTCTCCCTATAACTCCTCCTATCTCTCCATATAACCTATCCCTATAACCCCTACTATCTCTTCATATAACCTCTCCCTATAACTCCTCCTATCTCTCCATATAACCTAATCCCAATAACTCCTCCTATCTCTCCATATAACCTCTCCCTATAACTCCTCCTATCTCTCCATTTAACCTCTCCCTATAACTCCTCCTATCTCTCCATATAACCTCTCCCTACAACTCCTCCTATCTCTCCATATAACCTCTCCCTTTAACTCCTCCTATCTCTCCATATAACCTCCGACTATAACTCATCCTATTACTCCATATAACCTCTCCCTATACTTCCTCCTATCTCTCTCTAAACCGCCACCTATCACTCTATATAAACGCTCTCTATAACTCCTCCCATCTCTCTATATAACCTCTTTATAACTCCTCCTATCTCTCTATATAACTTTTCCTATCTCTCTATAGAACATCTCACTATAACTCCTATATATAACACTTCTATATCTGCAGAGAAATATCCTTTCACCCACCCACATCTTTATAACAGTTCCCTATATTGAGTCTTATTTCTTTATATAACTCCCTCTAAAACTCCTCATATTGAGTGCTATCCATCTGTCTTTAACCCTCATATCTGTCTATGTAATCTCTCCATATAACTACTAATATTGCCTCATATAACCTCTCCTATTTCTCGCTATACTCTGAGTCCTCAGTGTATTTATGTCCCTATTCTTATACCTATTTTTCTGCATGGCAGTCATTCATCTCTGTAAAACTGATCTGTATATCCTATTTGTATAGTTTCTCAAGCAGTCAGAGTTACGTTATTGTTTCGGGATGAGTAGGAGTGTTTTCATAGGTTCATCTGAGGACAGAACCTGACTTCCTGATGCAGGGGGTGTGTAGTGAGGGGTAGTGAACTCCCTGTAGTTCTATTACAACTTTAAAGGAACTAGGGGTCAGACTGGGACTAAACATAGAACAGAGCAAGGCATAAGGAGTTATGATAGAAAGTCACATTTCGAAAAGAAAGCATTTGGATGACCCGAGAAGGAAATAAATAAAAGTAACCGGGGGACAGGAAAAGAATTTGGCTGATGAAAGAATAGGAGAATGAGGAATGGGATGTGTTACTGGAATGAAAGGAAGGATTAAAAAAGGAGAGATATTAAGCACAAGATAGTTGGAGAGTGTACAAGAGGCAGGATGGTGTGGGAGTGAGAGGTAAAGGGAAGGTGGGGATAGGAGAGTGATACAGTGTGTAACTCTGCCTGTGTATTACAGCATCTACACTAAGGGACCAATTACAATAACAACCCTTTCAGAGTCTCTCTGACCTCTCTTCTTCTACCCTTTCCTTCCTCCTGCAGTTAGTTCTGATTACTTTCCTAGATATCTATTTTAGCAGTATTAAACTGTACAAATTAATATCGTCATGCTAGTCAATTGGAAAAAAAGAACAAATATATATAATATATTTTATCTTTCAGAAGTCCATTCAGAGAATTCACAAATGTAAAACTGGAACACAAGCCCTTCTTCAGGCAGTGCTAGTTTTGCATCAGTAAGGGGTAAAATATTTTTTGGACTCCAGAATATCCCTGCATTTCTCCCTAGACAAAAGAGTAAACTTGTCTTTCATTTAATTCAAACACATTAGAATGTGTACATCTACAATATCTTAAAACCATACCGATAATATGAAACAAATCTTTACTTGATTCCTCCAACCCAAACAAATTACATTTGCAAACAAATCTAACTGCATCCAACAATTTTCTTATCCCAATATTTTGTGTAGCATTACAGACAGTAAAGAATTCAAAAAGGTTAACCATGTGTGTTGGATTCTGGTTACTTGCATGACTTTATTTTTAACAATTGATAAGTTCCGAAATGCCCAAGAATTCATGTAACACTAATTTAATGTAGGTCAGTACATGCACTTATTTTATCTATTAGAAATCGCTATTACAAGATCATTTCACACCTACCAGGGACTGACCCTTAAAGTGCTTTAAAAAGATAATGGACATTAGATTGTTACTGTTGTCAAAGACAAGTGAACAGGTTATAAAAATAAATATGACCGACGTGTGCTGTCACAGTATATACAGGGTTAATCAGAGAGTCTGCTATTCAGAGACCGGTTTCCATGGACACACCCCTCCTCTACTACTGATGCAATGTTACAGCATAGCTATCATGAGAGAGACCGGCATCCACACCTCAACTCTGCAGGGACACTTGGTCCCAGTGGGTAACTATAGGGGGTTTCATGATTTACCAGCCTTCTGTTAAAAGAACCTAACGACATGCTAATGTGAATTGTCCACAATTTAATGTTCAGGGGCATATATTATTATAAAGCATGGCCAGGGGTGCTATTAAAACCCCTTAAGGACCAAACTTCTGGAATAAAAGGGAAACATGACAAGTCACACATGTCATGTGTCCTTAAGGGGTTAAATAATGATGAAATACAGCACAAAGAATCTGCCTTTCATATAGTCTGGGCCTGTACAAAAGTAGCCATGTTAAAGCGGCTCTCTCACAGAAATGCTTTTTCTTTTCTACTTTTCTTCCTTATTCTTTAGCCCCTAACTTCCCCCTTATTGTCATTCTTTTCTCCAAGCTTGTTGTAATGATATTGATGTTACAAAGTTTTGGAGTCCAGTAGCCAGATCAGCAATGTTTTCTGCCAGAGGTAGCCACTCGTTACCCAGGTGGTTGAGCCCCTGAGCCTTGAGTGGCCGTCTTATCTTAAGCAGAGATGAGAGACTGGAACAGAAAGATGATAATCGTAGTGAGGCAAGCCGAGGTCAGTGGGAAGGAGAAGCAGCAAAGTCAAAACGGTCCAAATTCAGCAACAGGTAGGAGATACAGGAACAAGCTTGATTAGAGAGTATAGGAACCACAATAAGCTGGCAAAGGTACAGAGACAGGAAGTGGCTTATATAGGCCAAGAACCAGACACAGCTGAAGAGAGTTGTCACTGATACCATTGCTAGTAGAGTCAAGGTTATCAGATTCCAGGTAAATTTGCAAAAGGCAGGCTGGTGTACTGGTAAGGAAGATGATTAGCAGCATGTAAACCAGGGTTCAAGACCCAGCAGAGTCAGTTCCTCACACTTGTATAGTCTCTGTTCTGTTGGATAGTTTTTCACGGTGCCACCATCTTGTAAGTCCTGGCAGTCACATAACCTCACTCACTACCTTCTTCAGCCTCGAGTATGCAATGGGATCTAAATCCCACGCATGCTCTTTGCCCAGCATTCTAAAATGATGCAAGATGATCTTGTGAGGCAACTGAGAAAGTATATAACAGAGAAGTGAGTATTGTGGGAGAATTTTCCTTAACAGAGGAAGTGGAACTTAGTTAAAGGACCACTCTAGTGCCAGGAAAACATACTCGTTTTCCTGGCACTATAGTGCCCTGAGGGTGCGCCCCCACCCTCAGGGTCCCCCTCCCGCCCGGCTCTGGAAAGGGGAAAAGGGGTAAAACTTACCTTTTTCCAGCGCTGGGCGGGGAGATCTCTGCCTCCGATCCTCCTCCGTTCCGCCCCGTCGGCTGAATGCGCACGCGCGGCAAGAGCTGCGCGCGCATTCAGCCGGTCACATAGGAAAGCATTTACAATGCTTTCCTATGGACGCCTGCGTGCTCTCACTGTGATTTTCACAGTGAGAATCACGCAAGCGCCTCTAGCAGCTGTCAATGAGACAGCCACTAGAGGATTTGGGGGAAGGCTTAACCCATTAACAAACATAGTTTCTCTGAAACTGCTATGTTTATAAAAAAAAAAATGGGTTAACCCTAGCTGGACCTGGCACCCAGACCACTTAATTAAGCTGAAGTGGTCTGGGTGCCTAGAGTGGTCCTTTAAGCTCCACCTTATCTACACAATTGTCAGGCGTAAGAAAAATACATAAGACTTTGTGTTCTGTTTTAAAGACAAATAGATCTGAAATGAAGTAAAGAGCAAGCGAAGGAGTTTGAGGTGAGAGAGACACTTTAAGGCTGACTGCCACCAGAGGAACACTATGGGATATCTAACACTAATAAACCATGACTTGTTTTGAAGAACAGCAGTTCCAGTGCAGCCTTTCAGCTTTTGTTTAGCTAGAAAGCCAAAGTTCCATTGTTAACGTTCAGTGGCGTACACATGACCCATGGGGCCCCGGTGCAAAAATTGATCCGTGGGCCCCTCCCCCCCCTCGCGCTTACTCTGCGCGGGCCGGGGCAGCAACACATGGCGGGCACCTGGTCGCAGGGGTTGCAGGGCTGCGACCGCGGTATGTACGCCAGTGCATGCAGATGCACACACACTTAAAGGACCACTACAGACACCCAGATCACATCAGCTCAATGAAGTGGTCTGGGTGTCAGGTCCCTCTAGTTTTAACCCTGCAGCTGAAAGCATAGCAGTTTCAGAGAAACTGTTATGTTTCACTGAGGGTTAATCCAGCCTCTAGTGGCTGGCTCACTGACAGCCGCTAGAGGCGCTTCCGCCATTTTAAGACACTGAACGTCCATAGGAAAGCATTGAGTAATGCTTTCCTATGGGCGGTTTGAATGCGTGCGCGGCTCTTGCCGTGCATGCTCATTCGGAGCTGAGAGGCGGAGGGATCCCCAGCGCCATGGGAGTCCGGCGCTGGAGAAAGGTAAGTGCTGAAGACACACAGACACACTCTCACGAACATATGCATACACACTAGCTAACAGACACACACATTTACTGACAGAGACACACTCAGCGGCAGACATACATATACACTCACTTACAAAACATACACTCTCACTGACAAACACACACTCACTAACAGACATCAAACAGACTCACTAAGACACACAAACACACTCAGTAACAGAGACACACAGTAACACACTCACCGTCACTCACTAGCAGACACACACACTCTAACACAAACACCAACACACACACTAACACTCACACACACACACACTCACACACACTAACACACACACTCACACACACACTCACACACACACTCACAAACACTCACAAACACACACTCACAAACACTTACACTCACAAACACACTCACAAACACACTCACAAACACACTCACAAACACACTCACAAACACTTACACTCACAAACACTTACACTCACAAACACTTACACTCACAAACACTTACACTCACAAACACTTACACTCACACGCACACACACTTACACTAACACTCTCACTCACACACACTAACACTCACACAAGTTTTTTTTTTATTTAATCCCCCCAGCCTCCCTACCTTTTGGAGTGCTGAAGGGATTCCCTGGGGTCCAGTGGTGCTGCTGGGCTCCTAGGCGGCCGGTCAGGCTGGCCGGTGCGCGAGGGAGCACTCTCCCCTGAGTGCTTCCTCTTCAGCTCCCTCGCACGCCGCGTAGGGATGCCGGCGCCGGAAGATGACGTCATCTTCCGGTCCGGTATCAGTGCGGTGCGCGAGGGAGCTGAAGAGGAAGCACTCAGGGGAGAGTTCTCCCTCGCGCACCGGCCAGCCTGACCGGCCGCCGGGTGTAAGCAGGGCCAGGCTCGGGGGGCCCGGAGGTGGCCGGCTCCTGGGCCCCCCAGGAGAAGAGGCTGGCCCAGTGGCTACATACCGGGTCGCAGGGGCGGCCGGGCCCCCTGGTGGGCCGGGCCCGGTCGCAGCCGCGACCCCTGCGACCCTGGTATGTACGCCACTGTTAACGTTACTACTTGTGTCCATACGCATTACACGTCTTACACATACTGATGCCAAATATTTACAGGATCCCTGTTTTAAAAAAACAAGTTGGATTCTTGTGACCTAGAGCATATATGTGCTAATGCATGGATAATGTTGCAGATCCTGGAACTATCCCTTTATTTCAGCACGTACGTAGGTCATTTGGGGTGTATACAAGGATGAGGAACAGGAAAAAGCCAAAAGGTATGAAGCTGTCTGCTGGCAGACTGGCTATCTGGCAGTCTCTCATAGATTATTATTGAGTTACAAGTGCAAATGCCATAGACAGATGACATACCTGTAACAAGCAATGATTCTGGACCCCAGCATTCTTAGGAATGTCACATACATTGTTACAGGGTAATATCGTTTGAAAATTTTCCATCAAATCAGTCTTTTACACTTATCTTTTTTTAATGTTGAATATAATTTGAACCAATTTCCTATTGCGTCACAAACAAGAAAAAAAATCCTTCTATTACTCCTAATCGACAATTGAAGATTAACTCCCTCTGATGTCTTATTTAATTAATAATGCTCCACAGGTAAATCCTTGGTGATTAGATTCGTTCTGGATTAAGTGGAATGTGATTTGAGCAAACCAGTGTGGAACACATTTTCCCACAAGTTTAATACCCACTATCAGATCCAATCAGGTCTATACACCAATTTCATCTTTTCCAGTAGTATTTTCCCTTTCAGAAGAATTCAACATCTGACAGGCTCATGTCTCTACTAACTTCCAAACTCTTGAGACACGGTCTAAGGCTGGGTGTGTGCAACAGTTCGATGCTTTGTAATCAAGCCCTGTCAGGATATTTGTTTTTGTGTGTTATGCCCACTTTAAATTTACAGATGCTACTATGATATTTTCAGAATGCAAAACTACTAAACTTCTAAAATACAATAAAAATGTTGAGTTACAAAAACAGAAGAATATCCTATCAAGTGAGCAATCTTGATGCCTCTCTGCACAGTCGGACATTGCTCTGCAGTCAGGAAGCTGTGCACTGAGTTGACGGCGGGTGCAACGAGGACCCCAGGTACAAACCGTTCTCAATGTTTTGACTACATACTTTAGGAGGCATTGCTGGCACCCTAACCACTACAGCAGATTGTAGTGGTTAGTGGTTATGGTGCTTATAGTGTTCCTTTAACATCCTATTTTGGCATATCTAACACTTTAAAGGTTTGAAATATGTTTTATGGTGACACAAAAGTTTAACTAGTGAATGCTTGTAAATCTACATCTAATTTGTAGCCTAGACATCTGGTCATCAGAAAGATTTAGAATCATCACCCTGATGTAAACTACCCCGGTGAAAGCCCAGACAATACTGCTTAATGTAACGATCAAAAATGTACAGTATATTCGCATAGGGCCTGGGATGGTGTCTATCTGCGGTCATAAAAAAAATTGCTATCTCCTTCCATAAACTTGAACCTTGGCGAAGAGAAGGTGTGTGCACTGAGATACTCCCAAGTTGAAATGCTTAACTAACTTTGCAATAAAATAATGCTTGTGGATACTCTGCATATTATCCAAAGTATATCTTGTAGGTAGTGAGTTAACTTTTAGCTGTGTTTGTGAACAGACATCTCAACAGATCAATATATATTACTGCCCAGAAACAAAAAAGTAATAAGGTTTTAGAATCACCTTTCTAGTCAAGAAGTTACACTTCCAAAAGAAGTACCGTAATAAACTGTCTATAACGACATAGGGAAATCAACCTACACATTCACGTTTGCAGCAGACAAATCACACAAAACATTGACAGACAAAAACAGAGCATGCATTTTGGGGTTTATGGGATTTGCAGTCCAATAACGTAAGAAGTGTAAAGGATAGGTATCACAAAACGACATTGGTGGCATATGTAGCAGGGGTTGGTTGCAACAGTTGTACATTTTCATAGATCAAGTGGGTAGTTCTAGAAATAGGTTGTGCCCCAGAATTGCATTAGTTGGTTGACTCTAACCCTGCTCATTATCCCGTATCTTTCTGAGAGAGATACCGCGACATGCCAGTTTTACAGGTGTAACCAGAGAAACAGGATTTCAATTATCAAGTCTCAAGCCAAAACCAAACCCTGTGACTACCCCAACAAAGATTGGGAGAGAGGAGTGATACGGAGGAAACAGAAGGAAAGTTGTAGGCAGAAAAGGGCAGAGGTACTGTGAACACATGGAAGTAGAGAACATAGAGGAGGTATCATATACACCAAAACAGGAAGAATTCAATTAGTTATGTGAAACATAGAGTTGCACTTAAATTCTAACACATACTTAACAGACTAATTCTTCTTAAGCCTCTTCTTCGGTTTACTCAACTAGCCAGAAGAATTATAATGCTTGTAAGTGCTTTTTTTGTACTAACATAGCCCTTTGTTATATACCGTATTTATCAGCGTATAACACGCACTTTTTCTCCCTGAAAAGTACTGGAACTTCAATTTCAGGTTCCGGTTTCCGGCGGGACTGAAAGGAAGTGTGCACACTTCCTTTCAGTCCCGCCGGAAACCGGAACCTGAAATTGAAGTTCCTGTACTGCGGTGCGCGCTGTGAAGCCGGCCCACGCTTCAAGACAGGTAAGTAAATATGGGACAAGGGGGGGGGGGACACTATGGGAGGGGGGGAGAACACTATGGGATGAGGGGGGGGGCACTATGGGAGGGGGGAGAATACTATGGAAAGGGGGGGACACTATGGGAGGGGGGGAGAACACTATGGGAGGGGGGGAGAATACTATGGAAAGGGGGGGACACTATGTGATATGGGGGGGACACTATGGGAGGGGGGAACACTATGGGAGGGGGTGGAGAATACTATGGGAGGGGGGAGAACACTATGGGAGGGGGGAGAATACTATGGGAGGGGGGGAGAATACTATGGAAGGGGGGGAACACTATGTGATGAGGGGGGGGCACTATGGGAGGGGGGGAACACTATGGGAGGGGGTGGAGAATACTATGGGAGGGGGTGGAGAATACTATGGGAGGGGGGGAGAATACTATGGAAAGGGGGGGTTACACTATGGGATGAGGGGGGGAATACTATGGGAGAGTGGGACATTTCCTTCTTAAAACGAGGTGCGTGTTATACGCCAATAAATATGGTATTAAATGGATATGCGATACTGGCATTAACCTTTTCTCATTTTTAAAGCATTACGTAGGAAAATATGCAGAATAATAAAGCAAAAGAGATGCTTACATGTGAATCTCTCTAATTTTACAGTGAGCTGAGAATGGCTTATAGCTGCAACTTGTGTAAATCTCTGTGACTATCGTTGACTGAGTAAAGGAGGAGAGGGACATTTTTGTTATGGTACGGAGTGTCCCTTTAATTGTTGAACATGCTTAGTCAAGTTTAAAATGCAGCAGAAACTAGGGTTTTGCTAAGTATTTATTTTACTTGGCCACTGGATTTTAGTAAGGATGCCAGCAGTTACCAAAATAATATGGTGGACCAAGGACTGTCCTCCATTGAAGGCCTTGTCTAAGGGTTTTGCCCCTCAAATTTGCCTTCACTTACTCCTACCACGTATTGCAGACACACTTAATAAAGCTTGAAATCCAGTAGCCCTGTAGCTTTGTGTTTTGATAAAAAAATATGCAATACAAAGCAGGGATTTTTTATCACTGTGAAAAACATGAGGAATGATAAAGCTTGGCTCTTCCCTCACATAACCCAACTGATTGCCTCAGAGAGCCTTAAGGATAATGTTCATGTCAGCCATATTGCGTAATCTTACACAGAATCTTGCTTTGAGGGTGTGATACAACTCATTGCAAATGCAAAAGTCAGCAGTTGCCACAAATATATGGTGGACAAGGCACTGTCTGTCAGTCCCTCTTTACACTCAGGGCCATGTCGAAGTATTAGGTTACTCACTGTCCCTCGGCCCCCTCCTATATTTTTCACGCATTGTACTAATGTGTAAAAGACACATCTGGCAGTTGCTCTTGAACATATATTACAACAGTCATAGTGGTGGTTCATTAGCATTTATATACCAATATTCCACATGATTCAGTTCCATATTAGATTTGTTACTGAACTTGTATAATTGATTATGAACCCTAGCCAAGAGTGTTACATTAGAAATGTAAATCAAGTATTAACAGGAGTGTTTGCAAACAGAAATTACATAAAAGTACACACACCAATTTTTATTTTTTTTTAAATTAACTCACACAAAGACATCCCGTCCCAATGCATATATGGAATTATACACATAAGACTTGCCTCGCAAGTGTCCCGATTTAGGAGGGACAGTCCATGCTTTGGGACCAAATCCCTCTGTCCATCTTTTCTATCTTAATGTCACTCTTTTCTAGGAGTTCTATATTGTTAGTTTTTCTGAGTCTATAACAGAGCAATACTACTCACAGTAATGTGTCTTTAACCCCTTAAGGACACATGACGTGTGTGACACGTCATGATTCCCTTTTATTCCAGAAGCTTGGTCCTTAAGGGGTTAAACTACAATAAATGTGTTTAGAAATAAGTCTTTATGAATACGATACATTTATACATTTTAATTGTATAAATTGTTTACAGCGAGATACCTAAAATGTCTCCCTTGCCACAACCTTACTCACACCCCTCAAATGTAAGTGTCCCACTTTGTCCATTTGAAATGTTGGGAAGTATGGTCATAAGATGACTGAAAAATGTGTTAGACACTTTGGAATAGTTCTTGTTTTCCAATCGGTTAAAGATTCAAATCTGTATTCCTAACTATAATATCCCTGTTTGTAACTGAATAGTTCCCCCTCCACTATTTGGTGATGAATGAGTTTTTACTCAGCACTAGCTAGGTCTCCTCCTCCTGCTACAGCATGGCAACGGTAGAACATAATGTGAATGCACAGCACTCACCATGCAAGCATTAAAACGACCCCATTGGAAATTGAACCAAGCAAAGTGCAAGGATGTCCAACATTGTTTCATCGAGTAAAACGGTTAGGGACCGGCAAGTGCGTCTAGTGGCAGGAAGACAGCCACTTCAGGTGCAGTTAACCCTACAATGTAAACACTGCAGTTTCTAAAAAACTATTTTTTTTTCCTTTTGTATGATTTATTTTGTTGTTTTACTCTGCTATTGGAGAAGATGCATTGTTGCTTTCAGTTCATGTATAACACTGTATCCGTTACTTCTAATTTAGTTTGATTAAAATCAAATAAACTTTAAACAAAAAAAAATCAACTTTTCTTTAAAACTTGGGAAAGAAGTATGCACTAATGGCAGACATAGAATACAGTGACAACCTGCTCATCATGCAAATATAGGTTAAATTCCACTCACAGTTTGTGGCAGATTTACACTGCTAGGCTGAAACATAGTTTTCCCACTACAGGAGAAGTAAGTAACAAATCTAGAATCTCTCTTGTGGTGTAAATAATATATGGATTCTGTAGCTGTACTAGGAAAGGAAATGTCATCATCGTATGCAACTAAAGAAAGACCGTTGCCTCAAATTTCAAGTATACCCTAAAAGTAACTTTAGGTCCTATAATGGGAAAAAAATAAAAAATAAAATATATAGAGACTAATGGATACAAAGTCATACAAATATTGTAATCCCCATATATTATTACAGACATTTAAAGGACTTTGCTGTTATCAGGATAATACACTAGCAACAATGACATCCATGGGAATTTTGGTCAGCACCATCCACAGAGATAGCATAGCTACCAGGGAAAGTATGCAATAAAAACATGTCCACCTGCAAGTTCTACCCCAATAGAGAAACATAGTGAAAAACATCCTCTGCATTGACCATAGTAAAGGATGAAAATGCATACAAATTATTCTTAAAAATTACCTAATGTCCATGCTACCCTTCTCTACACCTTTCCTTGCAATTTAAGAGACCACAAATCCTCACTTTACATGCAGGTCGCAGAGGCAATGTTATACTCTTGGCAATTATCTATTGGCTCCCTCCTTGTGAGTACTGAATCATACATCTTATGTTTGTACATTATTATACTGTATGATATTGCACTAGGTGCTTGCATACCATTTTATCTTCACAGTTATTCCATTTGCCTCCATACCATCATCTTTTACCCTGAACAGAACCATTCCACCCATTGTATGTATATATTCTTAAAAATTACCTAATGTCCATGCTACCCTTCTCTACACCTTTCCTTGCAATTTAAGAGAACACAAATCCTCACTTTACATGCAGGTCGCAGAGGCAATGTTATACTCTTGGCAATTTTCTGCTGGGAAACCTTTGGTCCTGGCATTCATGTCGATGTTACTTTGACATGTACCACCTAACTAGAGATAGCTGTAGACTACATACACCCCTTCATGGCAATAGTGTTCCCTGATGACAGTGGACTCATTCAGTGGGATAACACACCCTGCCACACTGCATAAATTATAAAGTTATTGTTTGAGGAACATGACAAAGAGTTCAAGGTGTTGCCTTGACCTCCAGATTCCCAAGATCTCAATGCCAAGAACCATTTGGCGGATGAGCTGGAACAGCAAATGTAATCCTTGGAGGTCCCACCTTGTAAATTGCAGGACTTAAAGCATCTGTTGCGAATGGCTTGGTGCCTGATACCACAGGACAGTTCAGAGGTCTCAAACTGTTCTGGCAGCATGAGAGGCACCTATATGATATTAAGCAGGTGGTTTTAATGTTGTGGCTGATCAGTGTATATAGTAATGCAGTGGTGAGCCACTGGCTTTTTAAGTCCAACTCCTTATATTAAAATGCAAAGGGATGTCAAGCCTCCTGATCCTATGTCAGAATAAGCTCTCATGCATTCTAGGGAAAGGTAGTTGTCCAAACAATCTAGAACAAATATTGTTTCCCCCTCCCAACCATTTACAAGATGTATCAAGGGATATTTAGTACCTCTGTCCTAATTTTCCCACAGTCACATAATCCACTATCCCCAAACTCTGACTATCTGATTGTAAAATTACAGTGTTATTATTGACTCTTCATCCCATAGCACCACAAGGGATGAGGCTAGAGTATTCATTGTTCTCTTATCAACCTCTTTGCCAGCATCGGGAAGGTCAACTCATTCATGCTTACTATTGTGTGGTGGACAATACTGATAATTATTGTTATTCGCCTTGTTAAACTCCCCACTTATTAACAGGTCCTGGGGACTTAAATTCATTTTTATTTTTAAGAGACTATCCACAGATTCACTTCTTAATATAGAGGTCCTGAAGTACGTCAAAAAGAAATTGTATCATCCAAAGCTTATTTCCCTGGTATTGGTATGCTTTATGCTAATTAGCATGCAGCAGGTACATTTAGAAAATTCTTGCTATTGCACCGCAATTATTTCTACTACGCATTTGCAGGCCCAATATCCGCAAATACTCAGATAAATAAATATATATTTTAAAAAAGCAATTACCAGTGGCCAATTTTAATGACAGACAATAAATCTTGCTTCTGCTCATAACCACTTAGAGGGTAAAACTAATGCATTTTGTGGGGTTATTTTGAGCGGCTATTTCTCTTACACTTGCCAAATGATGTGTTTTTAAGCCCCCATGCCCTATTCCGTACTAAACAAAAAATACAAAACAACACCATAGTAAGCAGTAGCACACATAAAGTAAGGACAAAACTGCAAATGGTAATATAATCTACTGTTCCAGGACATCTAACAAATTAAAAAGAGGTACATGAACAGACAAATGTATTTTAAATGATTTTATAAAAAAAACAGAGGTATATATAGATACCTAGATTGTACACTTGGTTGAGCATTGTCTTCTTTACCTCTTGTCTTGTAACATTATATTTGTCTGTAAATTACTGGTTAAACAACCCTATTGTGTGATTGTAAAGCGCTGCATTAAATGTTGCTATATGAATGTTAATAATGATAATAATAATTAGAATAATAATAATAAAAATAGAGATAAAATATATCTTGTCTCGTAACTCTTTGGAAAGACTGAATATTTATGGGCCAAATGAAATTATTTTTGAGACATAAAAAATATGACAGTGAAATCAATAAAAAATTTCAAATGTCTTCATTGTTTTTTAAAAGAATGTGAATATACCTTTCGGAATGCAGATTTCCAAGTCTGGCTCTAACACCAAAACTAGCAGGAGTAAGTGCCTCTGCAGAGCTGTGAACTATTGCAGCATTCTTCATTCATTCAGCATTCATTCTTAATTAGGGATTTTACCTCTACATCAATGAGCATGCTTACGAGATACTGTATAGACATTAATATTGTACAATATAAAAAATATAGTTTCTTATCATTCATAATCTTTATTCAGGTGCCTTAGAACAGAAATCTATGCAAGCATGTTTATTAAGTGCCCACACAGTATGGAAGCATTATTAATAAGGGAACACTAGGAAGCAGAGTTTAATTTAAGCTCACCTGATGGTGTGGCCCTCTAACTTGATTATTCTGCATTTAATGTATTTATTAAATGTAGGCAATATAACACATTTTAATAGAGCAAAGAACTTTAACCCCTTAAGGACCAAACTTCTGGAATAAAAGGGAATCATGACATGTCATGTGTCCTTAAGGGGTTAAAGGGCCACTATGGGCTCCAATAAATGCACAATAAGCCTGCCTCTTTAGTCACACCTCCTCGGTCCAGAAATATACTTTGTTATCAAAAATGTATGCACGCAGCTCATCCACTGAAAGTATTGAATGATCTGAACCACAAAACAACCTGCATCAGGAGAGGAGAGCACACACATTGAAGCCATTCACTGCTGTTGGGGCTGAGACTATGTGCATATGTTTTGATAAGGAAGTTTGTTCTGGCATATGGGAGTGTAGCTAAGGAGGCAGGCTTATGGTGCAGCATTGTGCAAGACATTTATTGGTACCAAGAGTGTCTCTTTAATTAAATAATTCTAAATAGTACTGGGTCCACTACAAACTGGGTGTATGAGTCCATGGCGCATAAACATCTTGCCGTCGCACCATGTACCCTGGAAGCAAAAGCCAAATGGGATGATTTTGCACAAAAACACGCAATTAAAACTAATGATACACAATAAGTAGCGGAACATACACACAACTACAGTCCATGTCAAGGATATGCTGCCCTATCATGTAGAGCAACTTAGGCACCACTCATTGGTCTAGTAATAAAGAGACAGCACACGTTGAGAGAAAAGAGTGATACCCATGCAGGACACCATTATTATTTCCCCCCCTAACCTCCCTTTTTTTTTTCTGTATCCCAAAACCAATAATCATTGTCAAATATAAAAAAAAAAATATATAGTTCTGGATCACCATACTTACTAACATCAGAGCAAACAAATAGAATCTGAATATGCATAACCCCCACATTGGTGTCCCGAGAAGCCAGATGCCAGTGCGAGATGGATAAAGGAGGGCCTGCCAGTGATGTGATTGTGCTGTTTTTAGATATATTCCCAATGGAAAAAATGCATAATTAAATGCACACGTGTTTTCATTGGGGTATATCTACTAAATAGTAGTGCATGTAGAATACATATGCACGACCTCTGCAGGAGTGATCCGTTCCAGGAGTAATATACTTCCTCTGTCTATTAATTTAATGTCAAAAAAATTAACATTAGATACTAGAACAGTATTTTCCAACTTTTTAATGTGGATAACCAATTACATGATTATTCACTAAAGTTATTATTGCCGGCAATTCAAGTTCAAAGTGAATTCAAAATGACTTTCACATTTAAGGTCTAAATAGCCAAACAAAAAACAAGACTAAGTTGAAGACTTTTGCTAATTCTGCTATAATGGTCCAAATTTTGAAATTCACATTGTATTCACTTTGAATTCCCAGAACTTTTTACTTGAATAACCACTTATGTGTTTCAAAGAATACGTATAAGTAACCAAATTAAACCAATTAATGATACCATACAGGAGAACATCAAATTTACACAAGCAAGAAGAAGTAATATAAATATAATATAAATGCATGGTAGAGATAAAATGTTTACACGTTTAATAATTTCCACTCTATTGACATCACATGTCTGTCACAGCCGTTAATATGTGTTTTTCTCATCATCTAGTCTTTCTTAATCAGGCCTTTAATAATATTTTGATTTCTACATTTTAAATGCACCACTCTTTAAAGAGTTAGCAGTATCATGCATCTTGCCCAAGGTGATAAAGAAACATGATTGCTGGCTGTGTTTGCTGTATTGAAGATCAAATACGGAAGAAGTGTAGGATGCCAAAATGGGCAGATTAAAAAAGATTCCAGGCCGAGTATATTGGCCAAGCACTATGTAAATGTGTATACATTTTCACTCTGTCTCACTACCAAATTTCTTTCTTTTCCCTCTGATCTTTTCTTCTCTATGAATATTTTGTTTTAGCAGTGGCATAAAGCATTCTGGGATCTCACCACAGGTGCCTAATTTTGCTTCAATTACCCAGCTAGCCTCTTCAGAATGGCACATCACCTCGCTGCCAGGTCCTGACACCAATTATTATATCATGCTGCAAAGGACGAATGTAGAGTGTTGGGGGGAAGGGAAGACGATAATTTACTAAAACTTAAGAGTGGGCTTACAATGCAGGGGTTCCATAATGGACCATTGTTTTCTAGCATTTGTTGAATCACAGAAAAGAGGGACTTACAGCACATTGAGGCTTTTTTTTTTTCTTCATCCTTGAGTATTAAAAAATGTCAGAGTCATAGAACCTGCCCAATTGCCACAATATTAAACATCCATACAAAAGTCAGGGGAACATAGAGCGCTCACTGCCTAGACAGAGTTAGAGATTCAGTAAGACACTATGAGACGAAATGGACTATGTAAAATTGTGTTGCTTTTTGAGGTGCAAAGTGTAGTCAATTTTGACTTCTAAAAGATTTCTGCGCATACTTGACTAACTTTAAACATGTCCACATGAACAAGTGAAAAAAGTTGCCATTATATGGACTAACAAAAGGTGGAATTTGTATTAGAGGGCTTAAAAAGTTACTTCAACGTCCATGACCACCTCTCCTTTTTGAAGTGGTCATTGTGTTAGGAATCTGGCTGTGCAGATTGTGTTTTAGCTGCAGAACCATAGTTATTTGCACTTGTGTGCCAGGGGCTAGTTGCACCCCCTGTTCTATGTGACTTTTGGCAGCCCAGAACTCTGAAGCTAAAGGCTGCCTAATGTCAATTCAGTGCATAAAGAATGTCTGCATCAGGACGCGCTGAATGCTGACAAGGACGTAATCTGCTTGCCAAGGGAGTCTTATGTCTCCCATCCTCACAGAAGCCCTCCCGCCTCATAGTCTCTCCTTCCCTATTCCGCTCCCTTCTGCCACTGCCGGTTCAGAGCGTGTGCATGCACCTCTGAATGATCTAAATGGTCAGTCAATTGGACCATGTAATAGCAGTCATGACGTTAGGAAGGGTGTACTTTGCCCAGCATTGGATTGTAAGCGAGTAAAAACTAATGATATTGCTATTTAGTAGCAATTGGGGGGGGGGAGAAGGTTAAGAACAATGTCCAATAGTGCAGAGCTCGACAAATACTAGGCGCCAGGACGCAATGGCGACTAAATATTTTGTCCTGGCATATGGGATTGGTCAGCCCGCTCCCTCCTCCTTCTGTCTCAATCCCCGTGCAGGGGAATTGCAAGCTAACCTTGCAGGATACAAGATAAACACTGCTCTGCTCCCCGCCCACATGCCGCATACCCACCCCTGCTCCCCGCCCACCTCCCGCCCCCATGCCCCAAAGCCGATGGAACACCGGTAACCAGTCCTTTCCCCCGCGTCACCTCAGCGCTGGGAGGAAGTTATTACAGTTCCCTTCACTTCCTCCTGGCGCACAGAGAGAACTGCTGAGACAGGGGGGAGGAAAAAGGAGGTAGTCTAAAAACAGCGGCTGCCTACTCCCATCAGCTGCAGCCAGCCCCACTAACCTGTCACTTACTGCTGCCTAATCCCACTAGACACCAGGGAAGCCACCCTCCTGAGCCCAAAAGTTAGGAAACAGGAGGGTGACTAAAACAACATGTATTTTTGTTCTTTTATATCTGTGAATCTGTCGTGTGTATTTGTCTGTGTGTATGTATGAATGTTTGTGTGTGTATATATTTGAGTGTATTAACAGTACTTTGCGAGTGTGTCTGAATGTCTCTGTCAGTGTGTGTCTGACTGTCTCTGTCAATATGTGCGTATGTCTGACTGTCTATGTCAGTGTGTGTGTCTGACTATCTCTGTCAGTGTGTGTCTGATTGTCTCTGTCAGTATGTGTGTGTGTCTGACTGTCTGTTAGCGTGTGTGTCTGACTGTCTGTCAGCGTGTGTCTGACTGTCTGTCAGCGTGTGTGTCTGACTGTCTGTCAGCGTGTGTGTCTGACTGTCTGTCAGCGTGTGTGTCTGACTGTCTGTCAGCGTGTGTGTCTGACTGTCTGTCAGCGTGTGTGTCTGACTGTGTGTTTTTAGGTCACCAGCCCCCTACGATCGCATGGGAATGATGCTTTTACTCCTCTTTTTACCAGCGCCGTGCCGGTCTCGCCAGAGCTGGCCCACCTCCATAACTGATCATCAATTGTCAGTCAGCATTTCCTCAGAGATGCATTAAATCAATTAAAAGCATCTCTATGAGGAACGTGCAGCGCCTCCATGCAGAGCATGGAGATGCTGAATGCAGGTGCTGCACATTGTGCAGCACTGAGATAGGCGACACTTTAGTGGCCATCTGAGTGACAGCCTCTAGAGGTGTTACTAGGCAGCAATGTAAACACTGCCTTTTCTCTGAAAAGGAGATTTTTTTTTACATTGAAAAGTCTGCAGGGACAGGCTATAGACACAATACCACCGCATTAAGCAGTAGTGGTTATGGTGAATATAGTGATCCTTTAAGAATATAGTGATCCTTTAAGTGATCCATGCACCATAACTACTACATCTTGTTTACCAAGCTGGCACTTCTGTTAGCAGGGCTAGCTCATTGGCTGAGGGCATCAGCTAAATATTGCCAGTCAATTAGGTAAAATTCCAGGCATAGCTCAGAGAGCTTCTGTCTCGTTAGCAATGGAGGCACAGAGGGGCACCCAGCAGACCACAGGTAAGAAGTTAAAACATTTCAAAATGGTTTAACTATTTACAATGGGAGGGCAGGACTCTCCTGGAAAACATTACATCGTCAAGCATCATAACTATTACAGCAACAGTCCTTTAAGTTTCAGTGGGACTGTTGGGAATACCTACCTTCAAGGTGCAGTGTACTGTGATTCCATCTCCGAATATAGAGGGAAAGAAAGGAGAGACAAATACATAGTGTACAACTGTATATGAATACAATCTAAATTTATTACAGGTTGTACTCACAAGATAAAATCAAGAGATGCTGTAGAGTCCCTAATGATGCCCCTAGTTGGACGAAACGAGGACTGGGTGAAGTGTTAATTCTGATGAGCTTATCTATTGATTTTATCTTGTGAGCGCAACCTGTAATCCATTTTGATTTTATTCATATACAGTTGTATACTATGTATTTGTCTCTCCTTTCTTTCCCTTTATATATTCAGAGATGGAGTAAAGGAAAGAAGGTGCAGCAGTATTTTATCTGCTATATGCACGCTATCAAATTCCAGTTTGTGAGTGCAATATATCTCCAAACCTTTTTTATGGTGTTTAATAGTATTACACTATTTGTGGTTCTTTTTTTGTATTTTTGTACATTGTATTTCATGTATATAGATATGGAGGTGTAATTATTTCTGTTTAATGAAATAATACATAGGACAAAGAAGGAGAATGGAATATTTCTACCTAATGAATAAAAATATATAGTGTATAGAGTAGTCACATGTTTGAATCTCTGCAAGGTCAGCTTGGCTTTTCATCCTTCTGTGGTCATCCATCAAGTTATGTAATAATTACATATAGACCTTAGGATGTACTTTGACTCTAGCAGAAATATAAAATGTACCTTTTTTGGTTAAAGTAGCTGTCACATGGTGGGGTCAATATGCAAAAACCCGCAATGTTGACTTCACCGCTTGCGCACAGTGGCCTGGGGGTGCAGAGAAAGGTAAATTTTACTTACCTGGAATTGTCCTTCACGGCACCATCTTTTTTCAGTAGATCCTCACTAGCTCCTGACGATTCATCTGCCAGGAGCCCATGTCAGTGTTGTACTCTTGCGCATGGATCAGAGAACAACAATGATGTCTATGCAGATCGCGCAAGATAATGCCTTTCTTCTCTCAGCCGTCACTAGCTCTACCTTTTGTCAGGTTTTGTCAGGCATTGTAAATATACATAAGAAAAGTAGTCCCTACTTTCTCTTATGAAATTTATTTTACTGTGTTGGTATTGCTCTGAAATTTCAGTGCAAACATACTCAATCTGACTACTTCATATAGTTTTTATCCTTATCTTTACGAAATACTCGTTTTTGTTTTTTAATGGGGTGACAGTATAATATTATAATTCTATGGCAGACAAAATATTCCTGCCTAATCAAATATAACGAATGGAAATGTGGAAATGTAAAATGTATAAATCATCAGTAGGAGCAAGCACAGAACTTCCTCCTGGAGTGAAACTGAAGGGTATATAAAATATATCCTTTTTTGTTCTTGTTACACATAGAACTATATGACTTTGTTTTTCCTTGAAAGTGATAGTAAAACATATGATCAACATAGCATGAATCTGTTGCAGTTGCTATCAGAAGAAATACAGATGGGAACTATGCAATAGGAAATCATTCCCGCATCACAATTACGTGAAACTATTTATTTCACAATGTGTTAAAAGTCAAGAGCTGCTCTGAACAGGGAACATAATAAAAGACAGAGATGTCCCGATATAAACCCAAAAATATCCTCACACTGTCCTCCTGTGACCTCTTATAGTGAATGCTGCACTATAAAAGTATGCTAGATGCATAGCCTGTTAAAGGATAAGCAGTAGTGTATAATAAGTATCACTTTTAAAAAGCAACATTATTTGAAATGGTAAAAGTGGTGATAAGTTATCATTGAGGGACCCATGGACCCTGAATGTGCAAAAGTGCAGAGTGATGCCAAGTAACTAGATAATAAAAATGGCTAACTACATGATACAAAATAGGTATAGGCTGTTTATATGCACCCAGAGAATGTTGCTCTACAAATCCTATCACTCTCAGCTTGTTAATAATGGGATTTGCAATAGGCAGGAGCTCTCAGGCACTTTTTCTCTTTCTGAGTTTGGTATATTTACAGTCTAAATGTGTTTTCATGACGTACCCATTGTACAGCACCGTGGAGTGTGTTGTTGTTTTATATATAATAATAAAGTAGAGGCAGAAAATAAAAAAGAAACTTAGTAGGATAACTTAGGACTTTTGGTTAACTGATAATGAAGATATTGATATTAAAATCCAAGAGTTAGCATAACGATGATGAGAATAGTTACTAACAAACACAACATTTTATAAATATTAACACACAATTATCTGGTTGTCACTAATTCTCTGTGCTGTAATCTATCTGTAATAAACTGGTTAGAGAAAATGTACCAACATTAATCCCTACAAGACTGATCTACTTAGGAGTGAGAGACTGGTGTGCACTCTCACCTGGCAGTGTGAGTCAGAGGACAGGCTTACACACTGCTTGTATATTTCTCTGTCACTTTGAAAAACAAGGGACAATCTGCTAATACATCTAAATCTACAAATGTAACTCTGTCACCTTCCAGTGCATATGGATAAACTACCCAAATACCAAGCGCCTTTTAATTAGTGTCTGTACTGCCTTGTGCTAGAAGGAATGCAATGCATCTAGTCCACATATATATGACTCAAACGAATGGTATGGATCTGTAATCCACTTTTACATATATGTGACCTTTGTTTCACATATTTCCCATTGTGCAGTGTGAAGATTGCCCTCTAACTGTTATTCTGCCATGTAAAAGTGGGACCTATGATTTCCCCAGTCAATGTCCACATAATCAGAGTCTATGTCACTTTTTGATGGAAAGAAGACATGCTTAATGATTTTACCTTTATTTCTTGTGTATCTCTGACACCTTTGTCAACACTGTCATCTTACACGTGTAACTGTTTTACAATAATGTCTGTGGCAGACATTATTGTAGCATCTTTCTATGTATCTTCCATCTTGTGTGTGAGGGACAGCCTGTGTCAGTTTAAGATGAATAAACTACACAATCCATGACTCCATGAAGACAGCTTTGTGACCTTGCAAATACTAAGGCAGAATCCACGTACCATAGCTACATGTTTTGTAAACCAGCAAAAGAGGATAGAACCTTTATGTTCAATAACTCTGATATAACGGTTTCAATGAAGTTGGAGATGCAGAATCAATGTGTTCTATAAATGATTTGTGTCAGTATCACACACTTATGGCAATAACAGAAAGTCTCATTGCTCCCTTCTTTCTTAGTCTCTGTGCCAGCCAGCAGTGGATGAAACAATATCTACTTCTAAAGCGCATTTTCACGTGCCCCTTTGTCACACTGAACTAGGTAGCATGGCCTCCACATCCAATAGCCCATGTTTTACTATATCACACTGCCATGGTAGGCACAGCATCCATGTCGAGCTGTAGTGAAATCACAGATTCTCATGGGTTATACTGCCTGTATTTCTCTCTCCTTTTTTTTTTTTGCCACTATAAAACTGCATCATTTAATAGCTAAGACACTTCAGTAGGTAATGCAGCATAAATGAGAGAGAAGGGGGAGAGGAAGAGAGAAGTGAAGCCTAAAGGATAGAGAGAGGTAAAGACTATTACATAGGGATAAAAATCATGAAAAAGAAAGAGCGGAGTATTTTTTTATAATGCAAATACATTTACATTTTCCAAAGAAAAAGTTGGTGCTAATTGATATGTGTGACTAAAAGATTTGGGGGAAAGCTACTATATGCTTTACCACTTTGAACACACAAAGTAGACACAGATCTTCAGCCTGTATGAAACTACAGTTTAGTGGTCAGACAGTATATCTAAATATGTAACATAATCCTGAATTATTACAAACTGATAAAGAAATTGTAGCAAGTGTGAACGGGTATCGTGTAAAAATGGCTTGCCTGTAACATGAGCAGTAATCATTGTTTTATTTTTCCTTTCACCTTTATTATCCTGGAAAACCTCAGCATAACTGATAGAATTCATTTAATTATGTGTACATTATTAAACATGCAATCTACAAATCTATAAATAAAACATATTATGTAAAGTCTAGAAGAATTTCCAAGCACAAAGTAGTTTGTGGGGGTAAAAAAGGTGATAGGAAGCATGTTATAGCACCTGACTTTATAAATACTTTAACCTATATAAATGGACCCATGTCATATTTCAACCCCACGTTAACATTTCTAGAAAAATGCAGGTAGACAAGTGGTTTATTCACTAAATATTCTCTTTGATGTTTCCATTCCTATGGACCAGCCATGCCTTACCATCAGACTCTACCCAAGCCTTTAATCCTATGAGAAGTCTATTAAAAACCCATATCAAGTGTATGACCTCCCAGACTAACTGTCACTTCTCAAACTCTCTCTCAATTTAATTAGGGGGTTCCACTTTCCCACTTGCTTGTTATCCCCCATGCTACCATTCCTTTTGTCTTTTTATACCCACATCCTCTGCATTGTAAGCATGTTTGAGCAGGGTCCTCAACCTACTGTTCCCGTCAAACTCTTTAATAGTTTTTCTCACTTGTTATTAAATACCCCCTTTTATTTTATTGTAAAGCACTGTGGAAAAAGTTGGTGCTATTTAAATGCCAACCATAATAATAATAAAAATAGCAAACTAAAAACGAAATTCCAAAATGTAGGCAAAAAGAGCTGATTTAGAAAAATTCTCCAACAGCTTAACTATATTAGCCTAAATTTAGCAATTCTGTTTTCAATTCACCATTTCACTATTTAGTGAATAAACGCTGAAGAAATGGATGGAGACATAAACCTATGATAGTTTAGTTGCTTTTAGTTACTTTCTTTGAGGAAGGTAACAAGTTAATAAAAGTAGGCCTTGGTAACAGGGTAATTAATCCCTTTCAGATTAGGATAGAGCAAATTGTAACGATCTTTATATATCATTGGTACTAAAGGGGTTAATGGGTGTTGGAATATGAAAATGTCAATAGAACAGTGATGTATTTATAGGCTCCTCTATGCTGATGAAGACCAGGAATGAGTTACTAATATGGTTATAACAAGGCTAGCCTTTACACACAAACATGCATAATATTATATTGATATATTTAACTAAGAAAAAGTAGAGGGTTTGAATTTTATCCAGTTACGTGTTGCTAGAATAGTGCAAATGTAAGAGTGAGCAATATGTCTTATAAAATATGTGAATAATTATTTACCTCCAGTTTGCCACAAAGATCTAGTCTAGAGAGTAGCCAAACCCACTAAAAATACTGTTACATGGAAATCTATGCAAAGAATTTCAGGAAGCCACCATGAATTTAGGACTGCCAGTATCTGTCAACCTGTAAGGGCAGACAATAATACTGCTACTTCCAAGGCTTTCCCTTCTAACAATAACTGATGTATCTTACTATTTTCTGAAATACTGACAAAAAAAAATAGTAGAGTCAATACCTCCATTCTTATTATATTTTCTCAAACAGAGTTATCAACTCTATGTATCCCACATACATACATATACACATTATTCCCCATTTCCATGAATTACACTAAAGGGAAATCCAAATCATAATGCACCCTGCATTCTCATTGTCCCTTATCTTATACCAAAGCAACAAGTGCCCTAACCCCAATGAACATTCTAATACACACACCTTTCCGTTTCCCCAGCAGTGACCACCAACTGCCTACATTGGACAATACAGTCAATAAACAAGCCTCCAAAACCTACCCACAATTCTCAAACAACTTTCACACATCTATTAAAACATCTACATCTAAAACATCTATTAAAAGAACCAGCATTCCCCTACTTATCATCATCTGCCCTAGCCAGTACATGCCATACATGCATGTGTCCTTACACAGTAACTATTTTATAAACACATGCCCTTGCCAGTAATGAACATTAATGTACACCCATAACTTCCCACCCTTATTTATTGGCAGGACCCCTCATTCCCTCATGCTGTCCTGCTAGGTTCTCACCTTCCACCCAGCAGAGCTGTTGCTGTCACCCTTATCTTTGAAGTAAGGGACAAAACGAACCATCCAGTCATAAATTTGAGATAGGGTCAAGCGCCTCTCCGGGGAACTCTCTATGGCCTTGGTGATGAGATCTGCATAGGACAAATTGCCCCAAGCATTCCTGCGTGAACTTTTCGCTTTACGCATCTGCCCTGGATCAAGACCAGGAGGGGGCAAAGGAATATCAGAGGAAGGGTCCGGCAAAGGAGGCCAGGTGCAGGAGCGAGGGCGACCCTGTGGCTCAACATCTGACTCGGCTTCCAACTTCTCCATTGCAATGGCTCCCAAAAATAACCTTCTCTTCTCATTCAATGAAAAATGGTGCAAAATGAAATCCTCATTTCAGTTCCAGAAATAAAAATGGCAAAACTTGAGGCTGAATGTAAAATTTGATGGGGGAAATAATTAATGTATTTAAAAAAAAAAAATAAAGATTTCTGTGGTTGAATAAAATAACCTATATGGAAGAAAATGGCAAATATATTTGCATGTAAAGGATAAGAAGACCCACTTTATATAAGCAATCCTTTGGGAGTGAAATAATATTCTGTTTACAGAATATACTTAATTTAAAAGATATCTTTAAAAAAAAAAAAAAAAAAAAAAATAGTACTTATTTGAAATGTATAACTTAGACTTTGCATAAGTGGGCTATTTCTCCAAATACATTTAATAAATTAGCTTGTTTTAAAGGGCAAAAAATAATAGCAGGGCAAATGATAAATCCTACTCAAATATCAGTAAGTACTTGAACGACAAATTGTAATTGCCTTCTTAATCGTAATAAATATTGCAAATGTATTTGCTAAGAAATTGCAGCCTGCATATGCAGTTATCAGACTGTTACATATATATATTTATATGTATATATATGTGTGTCTTTTCAATAAAATATTTAATGATTTAAAAAATAATCACTATATTTATGTCAATTCATTGCAGTAGGATGCTGTTGTATAGCTTTGAGAATGTTGTCTTAAGAGCACAAATCTTGAAATATTTCTGACATTTTTTCTTCTGTTGAGGACAGCAACAGTTAAATAGAAGCCGGTACATTTGCCAAAAATGTAAATTCCAGATACGATCTATAAAGAGATTTCTGTACGTTTAAAAGAAAGGGAGGTGTGTTTGAAATCTGTCCAAAAAGGTGTCTATTCTCAGTCGTTTGCAGCAACAGATGTTAGATATATGAAGGGGAATCCTATTAAAATTCAGAGGCAAATCATTCTTCCAACCCCAAATTTTGCAGGCTGTAAGCTGTGTGTGTGTGTGTGTGTAGGGGGGAGGATGTAAAAATTCCAGCCCCCCTTTTAATTTACAGATCAGTCTTTAATAAGAAATAAATTCATTGCTCCTCTCTCCTTGTCTTGGGAATTCTTGATGGTTCCAGATTACACCTTTATAATATTGGGTTTTTATTTGCCTTGGTCAGTTCAGAATGCGCAACCCCCTTCTCTAATTCCTCATGCGTGCTCCCCTACTACAACCAGGAGCCACACGTGGGGAGATGCTGCAGGTACAAAGTGAGATGCTGATAAGCTCATTGTCATTTTGGTGGTGAACAGTTTGTAATAACGGGGTGCGTCCTCCCCCCCCAAATCCAAAGGTCTGGACAGAAAGCACAGAGAAGGGATCAGTCAGGAACCCTCAATAGTAGAGTGGTAGGCTGGGTGTGAGATGTGTTTCACACCTGCTTTGGACGGTTTAGTATCAAGATGCTCCTCTCTGCTTCTTCTATCTCTGTCTGGGAGTCTCTCTCTTGCTTACTCGCTCTCTGTGTCTTTCTCCTCCTGGGACAGAGATGGGTTGAACCATGTGTTGAGATCGGCTAGCTCTGCACTCTTCACCTTAAGCATTTAGAGAGAGAGAGAGAGAGCAAGCGAGACAGAGAGAAATAAATAAATAAGATGCAGCTTTTGCTCCTCCTCGCTCGTCTCCTCCTCCACCCCCCTCCACTTACATGAGAGACTGACTGGGATTTTGTACTAGGCTGAGGAGTGTGATCACTGTGAGATATTATATGTGTGTGTTAGAGTGAATGTGTCTAATATATATGTATATAAATTGTAGCTGTATTCATCCAATGATGCTGATGTAAAATAACAAATTCAATTACTATCTTGTAATACCTTTTTCATTGGACTAACACAATTTTGGAACAAAATAAAAACCTTTTTTGGGGAGATCATCCCTTTCTGGGGTCTAAAACATTTAGACATGATATAAAAGAATCTCCCGGAAGCTTGTAAAATATATATTCCACACATTCACTATAATGAAATATTCACTGGCATATATATATATCTAGTCCTCTTAATGTCAAATTTTAACAACGTTACATGGCACAATGTTCACTATGTACCGGTACATATAAAATTATAAAAAGAATAATCAGGGCCCTCCACCTCTCTGTTCCTGTACATCCAGTTGTCTGGTTACAATTACATGTCTGTTAGTCAACCCATTGTACAGCGCTACGGAGTCTGATGCCACTATATAAATAATAAAATAATAATAATAATAATAATTAGTTCAGTGAATAAGTCACAGCTGCAAGATGTCTTATACTTACAAATAAAATAATGTCAATTGGCATATGCAGTCTAACATGATCCACATATTTAAATTGGCACTGTAACCATGGAAACATTATGTACAGCTAATATACATTGCTTTATACACAGGTATTTCAACCTGGTGAAATATGAAAATTTGTCAGAGTGTGCTTCCCATATACATATACGGCAATAGTAAATTGCATATTTGATGTCCCCATAAACATGTTCCATGCATGTATTCTGAGACAGACAGAATATTTCTGGAATATAGTTTGCATGCATTCTACATTATTATTATTGGTATTATTTTGCAGCGCTTTACAAAATTATGAAAGGGGGAATTTACTATTGAATGATACAAATGACAAAATGTTATATATAGATCATGTTCCCATACTATATACCATATATGTGAATATAGAGCATGTTCCCATAGTATATACCATATGAAGATTGACTGTATAGAGCATGCTCCTATACTATATACCATATATAGAGTGACTGTATAGACTAGAGCATGCTCCCATAGTATATACCATATATAGTGACTGTATAGAGCATGCTCCTATACTATATACCATATATAGTGACTGTATAGAGCATGCTCCTATACTATATACCATATATAGTGACTGTATAGAGTAGAGCATGCTCCCATAGTATATACCATATATAGTGACTGTATAGAGCATGCTCCTATACTATATACCATATATAGTGACTGTATAGAGTAGAGCATGCTCCCATAGTATATACCATATATAGTGACTGTATAGAGCATGCTCCCATATTATACCATATATAGTGACTGTATAGAGCATGCTCCCATAGTATATACCATATATAGTGACTGTATAGAGCATGCTCCCATATTATATATATATACGGTATATATAGAATAGTTGGATGGTTCACAACGCTATAACCCCGCTGTCACAGCAGCCCGTGTTTAGGGCGTGTCAGTGGGAGGAGCCTGTCTCCCAGTTACCCTAAGCCGCGCACCTTTACCCCCCACCATCCTCCCCAACAGCCACGTGGGTGTGAAGAAATTGCCTCTCGGCCACGCCCCTTACCCCCACACCGATTCGACCGCGTCTTATGTAGAATGCAATTGATGGGCTCCGGTTGGGAGCCACGCCCAGCCGCCTGCTGATTGGGCGTGACGTCGAAGCATTCCACCTGCTTGGATTGGTATATTGGTTAGGAACCGGTTTGAGAGTGGGCGGACCCAGGAAAATCCCTTGGTGTGACGTCACCAGACTGTTGTAAATGGTTGCTAAGAGCAACGGAGAGAGACGGAGGCCTTGCGTGCTTCTCCGAGGCCTGGCATTTGCATAGGAGGGAGTCTGTGACTGGGCATCCTAAACCTGGCTGGAAGGCACATGCAGCAGCGTTTTGTACAACATAAACCCATTTCACGGAGTAATATTTAGGGACCTACATAATCACACCAATTCCTCAACTTCATTATGCCATCTTTATCAGATGTGAAACCCAAACAATGGTCCTGTATTCTGGGTGCTGTTATTAGGTTTACTTTTCTGGGGTTAAAATAAATGTTTCAACTCCCATATTTTAATATATCTCTATTAGTGTTATTCACTGTCAGAATGGCCCCGAACCGAATCCAGGATAAATGCGACAAATCAAGGCTCGATTTAAAAAGACTAGAACTGTTTGTACACTGGCAGCCCTCACAGCCAGGGTTAATTATTAAAACTATGGGGGAGGGAGGGAGAGAGTCTTAAATGTTTAATAAACATGCCCCCGGCAGGTGGGTACAAGACCTCCATTATAGCAATACTTACTGACCACCATAGGATTTCCATTTATTTTATGTTTTACTTTTTTTTAATGTGGCAGCTGGTTAGCAAGAACTGGCCAGGCACCACGCAACCCTGGAAGTATTAAAGGTTTTTAACTATTTCCCAGCTGGCTGCTAGCAGTCAGTGGGCGAATAGTTCTTCAAATGATCAATTCACTTGCAAAAATCAATTTATGATAATTTGTGAATGTCCATCCTACTAGATGCATTCAGTTTATCTTTCGGCACCATGCAGTCGTTGATAGATTTCCGATACCGGTGCTGTAGATTGGTTCGGATGAGTTTGGAAAATCACTAATATCTGAAATGTTATAGAATAGGTCGGAATGACCGAATCCTGACCATATTTGGCTAGTAAATCTGAGACTTGTGCTTGGAATTTGGTCATTTTTACCAGACAAAATCTGGTGAATAACTCTTTATGATTTTTTTCTGCTTCACTCACTGCACAGAAGCATGGAGGACTATAGAGGCTGTTGAGGGTTATTCACTTAATGAATGAAATCTGGACGGAATGCTACAAATCCCAGTCTGGATTTAAAAAAAAAAAAAAATTAAAACTATTTGCCTATAGGCAGCACAAGCAGCCAGCGGGCAAATAGTTAAAAACTCTGCTAGCCAAGCACCACATTAAAAAAGTTTAAAAAAATAATTCATAAATAAAAAGCCTATACTACTGTAATGTAGTTATTTCACCTCCTTATGTTCCCACCGGCAAAGTAGGAAAAAATCACTTCTCTCAAGACTTGGCAGTCAGAGAGCTCTGATGAGTTGGCTTACTAGCCAATCAATCTGAGCGCTCGTACTTATATTGCATAGTGTGAGAAATGTTCCCACGTGATGCAATAGCTGACAAAGAGTGGGAAAGTCTTTATAAAGGCCTTCCCCCTATCAAAGCTCAGTCTTTGCAGAGCCCTCAATGGGTAAAGATGGATTAATGTTATTGTGTGTTTAGGGTTTTAATTTTTTTGTTTGTTTGTTTTACAAAACTTTTTTTTTTTTTTTACATTTTCAATACTAATGTCAAGGAATTATGTGTTTTTATTTGGCCTTTTTTGCGGCTGTAAAACAAAAGAATTAAAAGCAAGAACAATTCAGATGGTTAAATATTTGTATTTTTACAGGTATTGGATTTATTGCCCCTCCCTCATTATTATTAGGGTAGGTAGGATAATTTATTTTTTTATGGGGAGGTGGCTAGGGGATTTGGAATCCCTAGACACACAGGATGTGGGGGGTAGACATACCCTGATCTGTGGCAGTGTTTGATATTTTTTATTTTTCCAATATCGCTGGAGTCTGCATCCTGCTGCCAACACAGTAATGCCAAGGGCCACTGAGGGAGGGGAAAGTCTGATGGCAGAGACCAAGGGCAGCAGCAGGGTAAACTGCTGGGGCACAGAGATACACCTGTAAATTTCTGGAGTCTCAGTCTCATTACTCTCAGGCAGATTAATGCCCTGCCTGAGAGTAATGAGACTGAGACTCCAAAATTTACACACATGGGAAGCCCCAACTCGCACCCTCCCCTCACCCTTTTAACACCAAAGCTCACAGCACCCATTAGATCAACACACCACTCCAGATCAGATTAGTTATATAGGCTTACTGGGGTGGCATGTCCTCTGCCTCCTCACCAACAAATACGCAGAGCTGGAGATATTCCCACTCGCACAGGAACAGCGTGCAGGAGCGGCAGCAGGTCTGTGCAGGATGAGGCGCAGTCCTGCGAGCACTCCGGAATGCTGCATTTAAAGTGGTACAGTTTCGGCATGTGCCATGTCGGCGAACTTGTGAAATTTTAGCAACAGGTTTGCGTGAACCGTTTGAATCCCGCCACTGTCTGGGTGCCTATATTGTCCCTTTAAAATTAGGTAAATACAACCTCAGATAAACAGCAACACATGACATATTACACCATGTCATTTATTTAACTAAAATAAAGCCAAAATGGAGAAAGTTTGTGTGAAAATCTAAGTACATCTTATGATTTAAAAGTTTGTAGAACCATCTTTAGCAGCAATAACGTGACGTAATCGTTTAATGACTATCAGTCTCTCACATTGTTGTGGAAGAATTTTGGGTTCACTCTTCTTTACAATATTGCTTCAGTTCATTGAGGTTTGCTGGCCTTTGTTCATGCAAAGCTCTCTTAAAGTCCTCTAGAGCATTTCAGTCAGGTTGAGGTTTGGACTTTGATTGGGCCACTGCAACACCTTGATTACTTTCTTTTTCAGCCATTCTATGATAGATTTGCTGGTGTGCTTAAGATCATTGTACCAGTGCCGGACTAAATTAAGACAAGGCTTTAGATATCTGACAGATGGTCTCACATTTGAATCTACAATGCTTTGGTACACATAGGAGTTCATGGTCGACTCAATAACTGCACGGTACCCAGGTCCTATGTCTACAAAACAATCCCAAACTATCAACTCTCCACCAACGTGCAGCTTGACAGTTGGTATGAGATGTTTGTGCTGATATGCCGTGTTTTCACAATACTTTCACTTTAAGTATTGTCTGTCCAAAGGACATTTCCCCAGAAGTCTTGTGGTTTATTCTGATGCAACTTTGAAAAATTAAGCCATGCTGCCATGTTCTTTTTAGCGAAAAGAGGCTTTCTCCTGGCAACCCTTACAAATTAACCACACTTGTTCAGTCTTTTTCTAATTGTACTGTCATGAACTTTAACATTTAACATGCTAACTGAGGCCTGTAGAGTCTGAGATGTAACTATTGGGCTTTTTGCAATTCCACTGTGCATTGTATGGTCTAACCCTGAGGTGAATTTGCTGGGACGTCAACTGTCTTGAACGTTTTGCACTTTTGAATAATCTTTCTCACTGTATAACAACAGTGCTTCTCATTGATCATTGCTGATGTATGTCCTCCTTGGCACTGTGTTAACACATACCTGAATGCTCCAGACCAGCAAACTGCTAAAACTTTGGCTTTTACAGAGGTGGTCACTTGCTGGGCATTTGATTAGCAGCACTTGTCTGCTACTTAGCCTCTTAAATCCTATGGAAGCAGTTTGGGTGTAATTCATTTTTCACACATGGCTTCTCCATTTTAGCTTTATTTTTGTTAAATAAATTATGACACAGTGTAATATGTCAAGTGTTGTTGTTTATCTGAGGTTGTATTTACCTAATTTTAAGACCTGCTAAGAAACAGGTAATTGTTATTATGTCCTGATATGTAGAACAATAGAATTCAAAGAGGGTTTACTTTCTTTTTCCCACAACTGTATCTGATAGTACTTTTTTTCCACAAAAATGTCTACCTTATATTCTATTAACATGACTCCAATTATCTCAACCCAGATGTAATCTGGGTGTAAATATCCAGAATCTAAAGTGCTATACTCTACAGCACAATATCTTCGTACTCCAGATTGGATTAGAGCAGTGGTTCTCAACCTAGGGGTCGCAACCCTTTTGGGGGTCGAATTACCCTTTCACAGGGGTCGCCTAACAGGGCTTGACAGAGGCAGCTCTCTAATTAGGCGATTTAGGCGGCCGCCTAAGTCCTCGCGCTAAAAGGGGCCTCGCGGCTGCCTTAAATCGTATCATTAGAGAGCTGCAGGCTGCTGTGATTAAAAATATGTCAGCAGCCTTTCCCGGTCAACATTTTTAATTGTTTAGCCCCTTTCTCGCCACCCGATCGCATCCGCGGTATACTGTTCGTTTCATCATGTTTCATGATGTTTCATGATGATGCTGGAGTGAGTCCCCTCCGCTCCGCCTTCTGACCTGGCAATACACCAATCCGCATTCCGCAATGCCGATTACGTCATGATGCAACGTAACCCCCTGCATTCCCCCGCCCGCGGTACCAAGAAGAAGAAGAGAAGAGGAAGAAAGAAGACTAGCTGCTGCTGCAGGAAAGCGAGCAGAGCACAAGAGAGAAAAAGGTAAGCAGAACAGAGATAAGGGGAGAAGAGCAGAGGAAACGGGAAGGTTGAGCATAGAAAAGGGATATTAGAGCAGCAGATAAGAGGAAAGAGAGCAGCAGGAGAGCAAATAAAATGGGAAGGAGAGCAAAGAAAAGGGAAAGAGTAGCAGATAAAATGGGAAGGAAAGCAAAGAAAATGGGAAGGAGAGCAAAGAAAAGGGAAGGAGAGCAAAAAAAGGGAAGGAAAGCAAAGAAAATGGTAAGGAGAGCAAAAAAAAGAGGAAGAAAAGGGAAGGAGAGCAATAAAAAGGGGAAAAGAAGCAGAGAAAAGGGGAAGGAGAGCAAAGAAAAGGGAAAGAGAGCAAAGAAAAGGGGAAGGAGAGCAAAAAAAAGGAAGGATAGCAAAGAAAAGGGAAGGATAGCAAAAAAAAGGGGAAGAGTAGCAGATAAAATGGGAAGGAGAGCAAAGAAAAGGTAAGGATAGCAGAGAAAAGGGGAAGGAGAGCAAAAAACGGGAAGGTTGAGCATAGAAAAGGGATATTAGAGCAGCAGATAAGAGGAAAGAGAGCAGCAGGAGAGCAAATAAAATGGGAAGGAGAGCAAAGAAAAGGGAAAGAGTAGCAGATAAAATGGGAAGGAAAGCAAAGAAAATGGGAAGGAGAGCAAAGAAAAGGGAAGGAGAGCAAAAAAAGGGAAGGAAAGCAAAGAAAATGGTAAGGAGAGCAAAAAAAAGAGGAAGAAAAGGGAAGGAGAGCAATAAAAAGGGGAAAAGAAGCAGAGAAAAGGGGAAGGAGAGCAAAGAAAAGGGAAAGAGAGCAAAGAAAAGGGGAAGGAGAGCAAAAAAAAGGAAGGATAGCAAAGAAAAGGGAAGGATAGCAAAAAAAAGGGGAAGAGTAGCAGATAAAATGGGAAGGAGAGCAAAGAAAAGGTAAGGATAGCAGAGAAAAGGGGAAGGAGAGCAAAAAACAAGGAAGAAAAAGGGAAGGAGAGCAATAAAAAGGGGAAAAGAAGCAGAGAAAAGAGGAAGGAGAGCAAAGAAAAGGGAAGGAGAGCAAATAAAATGGAAGGAGAGCAAAGAAAAGGGAAGGAGAGCAAAGAAAAGGGAAGGACAGCAAAGAAAAGGGAAGGACAGCAAAGAAAATGGGAAGGATAGCAGGGAAAAGGGGAAGGAGAGCAAAAAAAGGGGAAGAGTAGCAGATAAAATGGGAAGGAAAGCAAAGAAAATGGGAAGGAGAGCAAAAAAAGGGAAGGAAAGCAAAGAAAATGGGAAGGAGAGCAAAAGAAAATGGTAAGGAGAGCAACAAAAAAGAGGAAGAAAAAGTGAAGGAGAGCAATAAAAAGGGGAAAAGAAGCAGAGAAAAGGTAAAGGAGAGCAAAGAAAAGTGAAGGAGAGCAAAGAAAAGTGAAGGAGAGCAAAGAAAAGGGGAAGGCGAGCAAAAAAAGGGGAAGAGTAGCAGATAAAATGGGAAGGAGAGCAACAAAAAAGAGGAAGAAAAAGGGAAGGAGAGCAATAAAAAGGGGAAAAGAAGCAGAGAAAAGGGGAAGGAGAGCAAAGAAAAGTGAAGGAGAGCAAAGAAAAGTGAAGGAGAGCAAAGAAAAGTGAAGGAGAGCAAAGAAAAGGGAAGGAGAGCAAAGAAAAGGGAAGGATAGCAGAGAAAAGGGGAAGGCGAGCAAAAAAAGGGGAAGAGTAGCAGATAAAATGGGAAGGAGAGCAAAGAAAATGGGAAGGATAGCAGGGAAAAGGGGAAGGATAGCAGGGAAAAGGGGAAGGATAGCAGGGAAAAGGGGAAGGAGAGCAAAAAAAAGGGGAAGAGTAGCAGATAAAATGGGAAGAAGAGCAAAGAAAAGGGAAGGAGAGCAGAGAAAATGGAAGGATAGCAAAGAAAAGAGGAAGGAGAGCAAAGAAAAGGGGAAGGGTAGCAGATAAAATGGGAAGGAAAGCAAAGAAAATGGTAAGGAGAGCAAAAAAAGAGGAAGAAAAAGGGAAGGAGAGCAATAAAAAGGGGAAAAGAAGCAGAGAAAAGGGGAAGGAGAACAAAGAGAAGGGAAGGAGAGCAAAGAAAAGGGAAGGAGAGCAAATAAATGGGAAGGAGAGCAGAGAAAAGGGAAGGAGAGCAGAGAAAGGGGAAGGATAGCAGAGAAAAGGGGAAGGATAGCAGAGAAAAGGGGAAGGATAGCAGAGAAAGGGGGAAGGATAGCAGAGAAAAGGGAAGGATAGCAGAGAAAAGGGAAGGATAGCAGAGAAAAGGGGAAAGAGAGCAAAAAAAATGGTAAGGAGAGAAAAAAAAAAGAGGAAGGAGAGCAGAGAAAAAAGGGAAAGAGAGCAGTACCACAGTAAAATGGTGGTATAGTATAGTATAAATACATATTGTTTTTGTGATTAATCACTATACTTTATGTTCAAAACAATGAAAATACATCCTGCATATCAGATATTTACATTACGATTCATAACAGTAGCAAAATTACAGTTATGAAGTAGCAACGAAAAAATTATGGTTGGGGGTCACCACAATATGAGGAACTGCATTAAAGGGTCGCGGCATTAGGAAGGTTGAGAACCACTGGATTAGAGGATCAAGACAATAGCCAGTAGTAGCCATAGAGACACAGTTTTGCCCTGGGTAACGCTTTGTCAATTACTTCCAGAGGAAGCCTGTCAAAATATTATATTGGCATCCATCATTAAAGCGTGGAAGTTGGTGAGACAGCTCCTAGAGCTCCAGGTGGTAACACACTAGATTTATCCCCTTCTGCTTCTACACCTTCTACTATTTATCCCGCTACTATTCATAACCAACACTTTCAGGACAGGGAAGCCCAATATCCATACTGTTCCTGGGAAGCCGCAGGTCGTGCCAACATACATTCATACACACGATTTCTTGAATGACCATAATACATCTGTCTGCTCATTTCAGCAAGTTAAACACACATTTCCTGATCTTGATCGTCCCTTCTTCAGACCCCTACAGACATGCAGCCTGATATACACTATTTTTCCGCATTTTGGATCAATAGATGGGGCAAGTGAGTTTACACATTAATGGCCATTGAAGTGATACTAACTAAAAAACCTTCTGTTAATTATGCATATGGATTTTGTATAGTGTGCAGGTAACCTTTTTGGGTTTTGTGACAAAGAGATGTGTCAATACAGGATACCTTAATACAAGAAAGCAATACGTCTGAAACAACATAAAACAGCTAGTTATGAGAAACTAGTCAGAATCAAAAAAATAAACATTTACAGTATAAAAAGGTGCATACTTTGGTTACATTTTGTGATGTCAGAAAACACAAGGGTGACTGTGAAAAATGATGCAAGTGATATTAAATGCAGACATCCCAACTTGCAAAAATGCATTTCAGGGAGTTGGCTTTACCAGGTACTGCTCCAACCACCCACCCCCCACGTGCGTACACCCTCCTCAGTGGCGTACATACCAGGGTCGCAGGGGTCGCGGCTGCGACCGGGCACGGCCCACCAGGGGGCCCGGCCGCCCTGCGACCCAGGTATGTACCCACAGGGCCAGCCTCTTCTGCTGGGGGGCCCAGGAGCCGGCCACCTCCGGGCCCCCCGAGGCTGGCCCTGCTGTCACCCGGCTAGCTGGCGGGCGCGCGAGGGAGCACTGTCCCCTGGGTGCTCCCTCTTCAGCTCCCTCGCGCACCGCACTGAAACCGGAGCCGGAAGATGACGTCATCTTCCGGCTCCGGCATCAGTACGCAGCGCGCGAGGGAGCTGAAGAGGGAGCACCCAGGGGACAGTGCTCCCTCGCGCGCCCGCCAGCCAGCCGGGTGACAGCCTGGCCAGCAACACCACTGGACCCAAGGGAATCCCCTCAGCTCTCCCACAGGTAAGGAGGCTGGGGGGATTAAATAAAAAAAAAAACGTTTGAGTATGTTAGTGTGTGTGTTAGTGTTAGTGAGTGTGTGTGTTAGTGTTAGTGAGTGTGTGTGTTAGTGAGTGCGTTAGTGTGAGTGTGTGTGTTAGTGTGTGTGTTAGGGAGTGTGTGTGTTAGGGAGTGTGTTAGTGTTAGTGAGTGTGTGTTAGTGTTAGTGAGTGTGTGTGTTAGTGAGTGTGTTAGTGTTAGTGAGTGTGTTAGTGTTAGTGTGTGTTAGTGAGTGTGTGTGTTAGTGTTAGTGAGTGTGTGTGTTAGTGAGTGTGTGTGTTAGTGAGTGTGTGTGTTAGTGTTAGTGAGTGTGTTAGTGAGTGTGTGTGTTAGTGAGTGTGTTAGTGAGTGTGTTAGTGAGTGTGTTAGTGTGAGTGTGTGTGTTAGTGTGAGTGTGTGTGTTAGGGAGTGTGTGTGTTAGGGAGTGTGTTAGTGTTAGTGAGTGTGTGTTAGTGAGTGTGTGTGTTAGTGTTAGTGAGTGTGTGTGTTAGTGAGTGTGTTAGTGTTAGTGAGTGTGTTAGTGTTAGTGAGTGTGTTAGTGTTAGTGAGTGTGTTAGTGTTAGTGAGTGTGTTAGTGTTAGTGTGTGTGTTAGTGAGTGTGTGTGTTAGTGAGTGTGTGTGTGTGTGTTAGTGAGTGTGTGTGTTAGTGAGTGTGTGTGTGTTAGTGAGTGTGTGTGTGTTAGTGAGTGTGTGTGTTAGTGAGTGTGTGTGTTAGTGAGTGTGTGTGTTAGTGAGTGTGTGTGTTAGTGTTAGAGTGTGTGTGTTAGTGAGTGTGTGTGTTAGTGTTAGAGTGTGTGTGTTAGTGAGTGTGTTATTGTTAGTGAGTGTGTGTGTTAGTGTTAGAGTGTGTGTTAGTGTGTGTGTGTGTTAGAGTGTGTGTGTTAGTGTGTGTGTCTGTTACTGAGTATGTTTGTGTGCGTCTGTCACTGAGTGTGTGTCTGTCAGTAAATGTGTGCGTCTGTTCATGAGAATGTGTGTGTGTGTGTCTTAAGCACTTACCTTTCTCCAGCGCCGGACTCCCTTAATGCTGGGGATCTCTCCGTCCCCATCCGCCTCTCAGCTCTGTTTCTCTGAAACTGCTATGTTTTCAGCTGCAGGGTTAAAACTAGAGAGACCTGGCACCCAGACCACTTAATTGAGCTGATGTGATCTGGGTGTCTGTAGTGGTCCTTTAAGTGTATGTGTTTATGCATGCACTGTGTTGCGGCCCCAGCCTGCGCAGAGTAAGCGCTCGCGCGGGGGGACCCCCGGATTAGTTTTCGCACCGGGGCCCCATGGGTTGTGTGTACGCCACTGACCCTCCTCACACAGACACACACAGCCTGCAAACATATATGAACACCTTGACACAGATACACGCACTGGCACATACACACTCAGATACACACTGACACACAGATACATAGAAACATTTGACGGCAGATAAGAACCATTCGGCCCATCTAGTCTGCCTAATTTTCTAAATACTTTCATTAGTCCCTGTTCTTATCTTATAGTTAGGATAGCCTTATGCCTATCCCACGCATGCTTAAACTCCTTTACTATGTTAACCTCTACCACTTCAGCTGGTAGGCTATCCCATGCATCCACTACCCTCTCAGTAAAGTAATACTTCCTGGTATTATTTTTAAACCTTTGCCCCTCTAATTTAAGACTATGTCCTCTTGTTGTGGTAGTTTTTCTCCTTTTAAATATAGTCTACTACCTTACTGTGTTGATTCCCGTTATGTATTTAAATGTTTCTATCATCATGTCTTTCCAAATAACTACAAAATGTACACTGTTCTTCATGCCACATAACTACTATGCAATGTTTTATGATGTGAAGTTACCTGCTGTTGTGGCAGTGCATTCCCGCTTGTCTAAGCTATGTACGAATAAAGAATAAAAAAAAAAAATGTTTCTATCGTATCCCCCTGTCTCGTATTTCCTCCAAGCTATCCATGTTAAAGGGACACTATAGTCACCAGAACTACTACAGCTTATTGATTTTGTTCTGGTTAGTAGAATCATTACCTTCAGGCTTTTTACTGTAAACACTGTCTTTTCAGAGAAAATGCAGGGTTTACATTACAGCCTAGTGATAACTTCACTGGCCACTCCTCAGATGGCTGTTAGAGATCCTTCCTGGGTCATGGCTGCCTAAAATGCATCCAAACGTTCAGTGTCTCCTCCCTCTGCATGCAGACACTGAAATTTCTTCATAGAGATTCATTGATTTAATTTATCTCTATGAGGAGATGCTGATTGGCCAGGGCTGTGTTTGAATCATGCTGGCTCTGCCCCTGATCTGCCTCCTGGTCAGTCTCAGCCAATCCTATGGGGAACCATTGTGATTGGATCAGGCTACCACGTCTGATGATGTCATCAGACTGCTTGTTTTTCGGAGTCAAACAGCATGCAGAGTTACAGCTTCAGGCTTGAATACAGTAAGATTTTGCTATATTTATGGAGGCATGAGGGGCCCAGGGGGGCTAGATGGTGGTGTTAACACTATAGGGTCAGGAATACAGGTTTGTGTTCCTGGCCCTATAGTGATCCTTAAAAGAGTCCAAGTACCGATCCCTGAGGTACCCCACTGGTGACAAGGACATGCTTTGAATATACTCTATTGAGTACAACCCTCTGTTGCCTGTCACTCAGCCACTGCCTTAATCATTCAACAATATTGGAACCAAACTTAAAGGAACACTATAGTCACCTAAATTACTTTAGCTAAATAAAGCAGTTTTAGTGTATAGATCATTCCCCTGCAATTTGACTGCGTAATTCACTGTCATTTAGGAGTTAAATCACTTTGTTTCTGTTTATGCAGCCCTAGCCACACCTCCCCTGGCTATGATAGACAGAGCCTGCATGAAAAAAAAACTGGTTTCACTTTCAAACAGATGTAATTTACCTTAAATAATCGTATCTCAATCTCTAAATTGAACTTTAAAGGGAATCTCCAGTGCCAGGAAAACAATCCGTTTTCCTGGCACTGGAGGTTCCCTCTCCCTCCCACCCCCCAATCCCCGGTTACTGAAGGGGTGAAAACCCCTTCAGTCACTTACCTGAGGCAGTGACGATGTCCCTCGTCGCTGTCTCCTCCTCCGCGCCGTTCCTCCTTCTTATTCCGTCGGCCGTTTGGCGAGACTGATCCCGCCCACCGGCCGAGGAGACCTAATGCGCATGCGCGGCAATGCCGCGCATGCGCATTAGGTCTCCCCATAGGAAAGCATTGAAAACTAATTTCAATGCTTTCCTATGGGGATTTGAGCGACGCTGGAGGTCCTCACACAGCGTGAGGACGTCCAGCGATGCTCTAGCAAAGAAAATCTTTGCTATAGAGCAGGAAGTTCCCTCTAGTGGCTGTCTAGTAGATAGCCACTAGCGGTGGAGTTAACCCTGCAAGGTAATTATTGCAGTTTATAAAAAGACTGCAATAATTACAATTGCAGGATTAAGAGTATTGGGAGTTGGCACCCAGACCACTCCAATGGGCAGAAGTGGTCTGGGTGCCTGGATTGTCCCTTTAATCACATACAGAAGGCTCTTGCAGGGTCTAGCAAGCTATTAACATAGCAGGGGATAAGAAAATCTTAATTAAACAGAACTTGCAATAAAGAAAGCCTAAATAGGGCTCTCTTTACAGGAAGTGTTTATGGAAGACTGTGCAAGTCACATGCAGGGAGGTGTAACTAGGGTTCATAAACAAAGGGATTTAACTCCTAAATGGCAGAGGATTGAGCAGTGAGGCTGCAGGGGCATGTTCTATCCACCAAAACTTCTTCATTAAGCTAAAGTTGTTCAGGTGACTATAGTGTCCCTTTAACCCCTTAAGGACCAAACTTCTGGAATAAAAGGGAATCATGACATGTCACACATGGCATGTGTCCTTAAGGGGTTAAAGATTGCAGTTTATTGATAAGCCTTCTATGTGCAAAAGCGTCAAAAGCCTTACTGAAATCTAGGTAAGCAATGTCTACTGCACCACCCTGATCTATTATATTAGTTACCCAATCAAAAAAATCAATACGATTAGTTTGGCATGATCTTCCTGAAGTATACCCACGTTGTCTCTGATCTTGAAATCCATGTGATTTTAGATATTCATATCCTATCCTTTAACATGGTTTCCATTACTTTCCCCACTACACACATTGAAACACACACTCCGATATGCACACTGATACATACCCTCAGATACACAGACTGGCACACAGATACACACATAAACACAGATATACACACTCACACACACTCAGATACACACTGGCACATACACTGAAATACACACACTGGCACATACACTGAAATACACACACTGGCACATACACACAGAGAGAGATACACACTGGCACATACACATACTCAGATACACACACTGACACATTCACTCAGAAAAACGCAATGGCATACAGATTCACACACTGACACAAACACTCAGATACAAACTGACATACAGATACACACACACACACACACACACTCAGATACACTGACATACAGATACACACACACACTCAGATACACTGACATACAGATACACACACACACACACACACACACACACACACTCTCTCAGATACACACACTGATATACAGATAAACACAATGACACAGATACACACACTGACATACAAATACACACACACACACACACACTGACACAAACACTCAGATACACACACTGACATACAGATACACACACATACTGACACAAACACTCAGATACACTCCTGTTAGCTTACTTTTGTCTTCTGGAGGGTGTCTTGCTTGATGCTTTGGTCCTGGCTGAGGCTGATAGGAGTGAGCTTGCAGTGGCAGCTCACTCCAGCATCTCTTCTCCCTTCATGCTGCTGGGTGGCTCTGCAGACTCCATGCTGCCTCCTCCCTCCAGTCCTCCTGTGCGGTGCTCTGTGAAGCAGGGAGAAAGTGACAGGCAGATATCACTTCCTCCCTGCTGGCTGATAGTCAGCTCTTAAAGTGCCAGCACCCCACCGGGCCCTGCTTAGTATGAGGGAATTACGGCTTAAATTATGTATAATATCCTGGAAACCAACATACACAATCTGATATACATTGTGTGTGTGATTTCCGGGATATTATTCATGATATGAGGGTGCCCGGGAGCCACATGCAAAATGAGGGAGTCTCCCGGACCTACCGGGAGACTTGGAATGTCTGTAAATAACACAAGTGAACTAGGCGATGTAATACAACAGAGTATAGTGTCTAGTGTTATTGATAATAAGTAAGGGAAATCCAGCAGCAAGGACACAGACCAGTGACGCAGAACTAACTAGTATGGCATAAAATTTACCGATAATAATAAAGTTGTCATAATTTTTTTTTTAAAACTTAAAATACCAGTAGTATCCTCATATTAACCCCTTAACGCCGTTATGGGGTTCTATGCCGTCCCCATTATAATGGGCTTCAAAGCCGTTGCGGCGGCATAGAACGCCGTAACGGCTGAAGCCCCCAGGAGGTGAGATTTACTTACGTCTGCCGCGAAAAAAAAAATGAAAATAAATTATATATACATATGTTATTTCATTCTAACTGAATTTTGTTATTAATATATATATATTCTAAGTGTATTTCATTACCTATATATATATATATATATATATATATAGGTAATGAAATACACTTAGAATGACATTCTATATATATCTATCTATATATAAAACACAAATAACTGCAAATATATATATATATATATATATATATATATACAGATAAATATATATATATAATTGCATAAATAACTACATAAGTAGTTATTATTAATAGGGAACACATGGGATGGGCAGCAGCATTGTAACCTAGCTGTGTGATACAAAAGTGAATACAAATACAAAACAACAAGTCATGCGCTCAAACTCCCGTTACTCCTGGGCGGCAGCAACGACCATAGTACACATCACCCTAAATACATAAAGTAAAAACCAAAGAAAAAAGGTTACCTGCGCTCTTTCTCAAATCACTATGTATATTTAAACAAATGGAGGTTTGTTGTTATCTCCAATGGCCATGAGAGGGTATGCCCACCTGCCACGTCAAGGCAGACCTCTTAGGTGGGTAAGTAAACGGAACGGTAGCCCTGGGATGCCAGCGGGTAAGTAAATAGGACGGCGGGGACATGATATGCCGCCCGCCAGCGTTTAGTGCCGAGTCCCCAAGGACGGCATAGCACGTCCGCCGTCTTTAAGGGGTTAATGTCTAAACCTGATAGCAACAAAGTCTAGTCACCCAAAAGAACAACTGTCAAAATAGTACTTAGAAGCAAAAGAGCTACTGCAGTAACCTTTGAGTTTAAGCAATTACTAATTTATTTGCATGAAGAACACTTTGTATTCTAAGAACCTTCCAAGGACAATAATTTATATCAGGTGTTCGTAGGGATAAGCATAGTATTAAGGTGGAGTCCGTTTTTAATCACAGAAAATGAAGCTGCACATTTCAGTTCATCTATTTATGCTTCCAGCCATTATATACATCCATACTATAATCTACTCAAAATCTTTTTTTATTTCAATAGCCATGTTTCCTTATTTTATAGGAACAATCACATTACTGATATTGGTAAAGAGAAAAAAAGAAAAGTAAGGTACTGCCACAATTAGAGGATGTATAACAGGGCTCGAGAAAGCCCCGGCACCAAGTCGCCATGGCAACTAGGAATTTTGCCCTGGCACCTGGGATATATCGGCCCGAAAGAGTGAGGGAGAATACAGGCAGCCAGCTGTGGGAGAGCAGGGGCAACAAGCCGGTGTTGTGGGAGAGCATAGGCGGGCCAGCTGCTGCTGTGTGTAATGGAGCCAGGCGACGAGGGATGGAGCTGTCATCTCCCTGCTCTGCTCCCTCGCACGCCCTGCAGTGATGCCCGGAGCCGGAATATGACATCATTCTAAACAGTGCATGACAGGGAGCAGAACAGGGAGATGACAGCAGCCCCACTGGACCCAAGGAAAGCCTATCCACTGCAGCTTTACAAATTTAGGGAGGCTGAGTGGATTTCAATTAAAATGATTTTTAAAGTAATTACAACTTTTGAGCGTGTGTGTGTCTGTCTGTGAATGTGTGTGTCTATCTGCGAGTGTGTGTGTCTGTGTACGATTGTGTGTCTGAGAGTGTCTGTTAGTGAGTATTTGTGTGTCTGTGTCTGTCAGTTAGTGTGTCTGTTTATGCAACCGGCCCCACTCTGATTGCATGAGAGAAGATTTTACTCGCCATGGCTTGACATGTCTCCAGGGCCCAGATAATCAATCTTGATGATATCAGCCAAGCAAATGCTTTCCCATTGGAAGGCTTTTGCGCATGCACTAACCAAACACTGCCATGAAGACCAAGAAACTCTCCAAACAAGTGAGGGACAATGTTGTTGAGAAGTACAAGTCAGGGTTAGATTATACAAAAATATCTAAATCTTTGATGATCCCCAGGAGCACCATCAAATCTATCATAACCACATGGAAAGACCATGGCACAACAGCAAACCTGCCAAGAGGCAGCACAGAGACCTAAGATAACCCTGGAGGAACTGCAGAGTTCCACAGCAGAGACTGGAGTATGTGTACATAGAATGACAATAAGCCGTACGCTCCATAGAGTCGGGCTTTATGGCAGAGTGGCCAGAAGAAAGCCATTACTTTCCGCAAAAAAACAAAATGGCACGTTTTGAGTTTTCGAAAAGGCATGTGTGAGACTCCCAAAATGTATGGAGGAAGGTGCTCTGGTCTGATGAGACTAAAATTGAACTTTCGGCCATCAAAGAAAACGCTATGTCTGGCGCAAACCCAACACATCACATCTCCAAAGAACACCATGTTTTTTAGCAGCCGGGACTGGGAAACTTGTCAGAGTTGAGGGAAAGATGGATGGTGCTAAATACAGCGATATTCTTGAGCAAAACCTGTACCACTCTGTGTGTGATTTGGGGCTAGGACGGAGTTTCACCTTCCAGCAGGACAATGAACCCAAACACACTGCTAAAGCAACACTTGAGTGGTTTAAGGGGAAACATGTAAATGTGTTGGAATGGCCTAGTCAAAGCCCAGACCTCAATCCAATAGAAAATCTGTGGTTAGACGTAAAGATTGCTGTTCACAAGCACAAACCATCCAACTTGAAGAAGCTGGAGCAGTTTTGCAAGGAGGAATGGGCAAAAATCCCAGTGGTTAGATGTGGCAAGCTCATAGAGACTCATCCAAAGCGACATAGAGCTGTGATTGCCGCAAAAGGTGGCTCTACAAAGTATTGACTTTAGGGGGGTGAATCAGGGGCATACCTAGAGCATATGGCACCCGGGGCGGGTCCTAGTTTTGGCACCCCCCCCCCCCCCCCTGCACTTTAAAATGTACAAAACACCCACATTTTTTTTAAATGTATGTAGCATTGAGCAGTGCTTGCATGTTTCAATGTAAGCATGCTTTTGTATGGAGTAAGTGTGAGTGAATGAATGGGTGTGTTTGTATGTAGTGTTGGCATTTTAATGCAGGCATGCTTTTGTGTGTAGTGTTGGCGAGATGCAGTGGTGTGGTTATATATAATGGTGATGTTTTAATACAGAGGTGTGTTTGTATGTAGTGTTTGCACTGGAATGCAGGGATGTGTTTGTGTGTAGTGTTGGCAAGATGCTGAGATGTGGGATTGCCATATTTAAGGACACCAAATAAGGGAGCTATCTGCTAAACAGCACCCTAATTTGGTATCTTTACATATGGAATCTCACATAAGGGCGCCAATTTAGGGAATTCTCTACTAAATAGCTAAAAGATCAAAATTTAAAAAGCCTTTTTCTTAATTTTAATCTTTAGGTTGTTTAGTAGATAACTCACTTATTTGTTATCCTTATGTGGGATTGACATATTTAAGGACACCAAATTAGGGAGCTATCTACTAAACATATACACAACCACAGATATACAAACGCATTTAGTTATTAAGAGGTCCAACCAACCTCCCTACCTTACTCTGGGAGTGACAAGCGGTTGCTGCTGGGCTGGGATCTCTGTGCTCTTCCTTCACAGCTCACTTGCACGACCAGTAGTGATGCCGATGCCAGGATGATGTCATACCCCGGCTGCCAGCTTACTGCAGGGCGTACACAAACTCCTATATGGTCCATAAAAATGTTTAATCTCACTGCCTTCCAGTATATATCTGTCCTATCTGTCTGGGGGAATGTGACAACGTGGATGTATATGTAAGTGGGTGAGTATTACTATCAGGAGAAAGGTATATGGCAGGGTGGGACAGTGTGGTGGATACTATGACAGTGTGTGCCACTGCACACAGTGGATTGAAGGAGGTGACTGCAGGTGAGGTGGTGAGTATATGGTGTTTTATGTCACGGGTGGGAACAATGGGATTGGGTGTTATATGGAAGAGAGGATATTATGTCAAGGCAGGGCCAGGGTGTATGGCAGGGTGTGTATTATGATACGGTGGAGGTATATAGCAGGGAGGGGATTATGGCAGTGTGGGTATTATATGACATGTTAAAGGGGTATATGCCAGGGTGGGAATTATGACCAGGTAGTGGGTTTATAGCAGGGAGGATATTATGACAAGGCATGGGTGTATATGGTGGGGGTGTATATGGCAGAGAGGGCAGGGGTGTTGAAATTTAAAAAAACAAAAAACTACTTGTCCAGGGACTAAAGTGTTTGCCCAATCTACTTGTCTGCCGTGACAATCTACTTGTCCTGATACAAATCTTTATTGATAGTAATTTAGGAGACAGACCTGGTGTAGGGGTGATAGGGATGTAGTATGGGTAAGACACATAGTGTGGGGGTGGGATGTAGTGTATGTAGTGTGTGTAGGGCATTGTAAGGCACATAGTGTGCTGTGGGATAGGGTTGGCAGAGTGAGGAGGGGACAGGTGGCAGAGCGTAGGAGGGAGGGGCTGACAGAGCGTGGGAGGGAGTGACAGGTAGCAGAGTGAGGGAAAGAGGGGTTGACTGGTGACTGAGGGAGGGGGTGACAGGGTGACTGAGGGAGGGGTTGACTGGTGACAGAGTGACTGAGGGGGGGTGACTGAGGGAGGGGGTGACTGGTGACTGGGGGGGTGACTGGTGACAGAGTGACGGGGTGACAGGGTGACTGAGGGGGGGGGGGTGACCTGGTGACAGGGTAACTGAGGGGGGGTGACAGAGTGACTGAGGGGGGTGACAGGGTGACTGAGGGGGGTGACTGGTGACAGGGTGACTGAGGAGGGTGACAGGGTGACTGAGGGGGGGTGACTGGTGACTGGGTGACTGAGAGGGGTGACAGGGTGACTGGTGACAGGGTGACTGAGGGGGGTGACAGGGTGAGGGGGGTGACAGGGTGACTGAGGGGGGTGACAGGGTGACTGAGGGAACGGGTGAGAGGGTGACTGAGGGAGGGGGTGACAGGGTGATTGAGGGGGTGACAGGGTGAAGGGGTGACAGGGTGAGGGGTTGACAGGGTGAGGGGGGGTGACAGGGTGAGGGGGGTGACAGGGTGAGGGGGGGTGACAGGGTGAAGGGGGGTGACAGGGTGACTGGGGGGTTGACTGGTGACAGGGTGACTGAGGGGGGTGACAGGGTGAGGGGGGGTGACAGGGTGACTGAGGGGGATGACAGAGTGACTGATGGAGGGGGTGACAGGGTGACTGGGGGGGTGACTGGTGACAGGGTGAGGGGGGGTGACAGGGTGACTGAGGGGGGTGACTGGTGACAGGGTGACTGAGGGGGGGTGACAGGGTGACTGAGGGAGGGGGTGAGAGGGTGACTGAGGGAGGGGGTGACAGAGTGATTGAGGGGGGTGACAGGGTGAGGGGGTGACAGGGTGAGGGGGGGGAGACACGGTGACTGAGGGAGGGGGTGACAGGGTGAGAGGGTGAGGGGGGGGGTGACAGGGTGAGAGGGTGAGGGGGGGTGACAGGGTGACTGAGTGGGGGGGTGACAGGGTGACTGAGGGAGGGGGTGAGAGGGTGACTGAGGGAGGGGGTGACAGGATGATTGAGGGGGGTGACAGGGTGACTGAGGGAGGGGGTGACGGGGTGAGAGGGTGGTGACAGGGTGACTGAGGGGAGGGTGACAGGGTGACTGAGGGGGGGTGACAGGGTGACTGAGTGGGGGGGTGACAGGGTGACTGAGTGGGGTGACAGGGTGACTGGGGGGGTGACTGGTGACAGGGTGAGGGGGGGTGACAGGGTGACTGAGGGGGTGACTGGTGACAGGGTGACTGAGGGGGGGTGACAGGGTGACTGAGGGAGGGGGTGAGAGGGTGACTGAGGGAGGGGGTGACAGAGTGATTGAGGGGGGTGACAGGGTGAGGGGGTGACAGGGTGAGGGGGGGGAGACAGGGTGACTGAGGGAGGGGGTGACAGGGTGAGAGGGTGAGGGGGGGTGACAGGGTGAGGGGGGGTGACAGGGTGACTGAGTGGGGGGGTGACAGGGTGACTGAGGGAGGGGGTGAGAGGGTGACTGAGGGAGGGGGTGACAGGATGATTGAGGGGGGTGACAGGGTGACTGAGGGAGGGGGTGACGGGGTGAGAGGGTGGTGACAGGGTGACTGAGGGGAGGGTGACAGGGTGACTGAGGGGGGGTGACAGGGTGACTGAGTGGGGGGGTGACAGGGTGACTGAGTGGGGGGGTGACAGGGTGACTGAGTGGGGGGGTGACAGGGTGATTGAGGGGGTGACAGGGTGACTGAGGGAGGGGGTGACAGGGTGAGAGGGGGTGACAGGGTGACTGAGGGGGGGTGACAGGGTGACTGAGTGGGGGGGGTGAGGGTGAATTTACAATAATAATATTGTCTTACCATGATTCAGGGGCTGTCTCTCTCTATCCCAGCCCAGGCAGTGCAGGAGGTGCAGGCAGAGTGGCCGCAGGGGAGAAATCTTGCAGAATGCACGCTCTGCGCCCCCTGCTGGCACACTCCATAACAGCATCCCTGGGGCTCAGTGATGACTCAGAACACAGGCTGGGAATCCCCTCCCTGGGCTCTGACTCACTCACTGAGCGCCTGAGCCGCGAGGGAGAGGACGACCAGCAGGAGGGACAGAGTGTGGCACCCCCCTATTGGATGACACCCGGGGCGGACCGCCCCCCCCGCCCCCCCCTTAGTACGCCACTGGGGTGAATAGTTATGCACATTGGACTTTTTCTGTTATTTGTCCTATTTGTTGTTTGCTTCACAATAATAATAAAAAAAAAAATAAAAAAAAAAAACATCTTCAAAGTTGTGGGCATGTTCTGTAAATTAAATGATGCAAATCCTCAAACAATCCATGTTAATTCCAGGTTGTGAGGCAACAAAACACAAAAATGCCAAGGGGGGTGAATACTTTTGCAAGGCACTGTAATTTAGAGCATGAACAAGGAGCACCAAAGTCTGTCTGTCACTCACAGTAACAGTGAGGGTGAGATGGGCTTGTTGGTAAGTATGGAAGGTTCCTATCTTCTACACAACTTCCAATGTACGTGTTCAACATATGATCCACTGATGTAACTTTTAAGAGAATGTAAAAGGGTAGGCCGCTAAACTACCTTATAATGAGACAGAACCAGAATGAGTATGAAATTTGAAATCTGAAAGGGATATATCCCTAAAATGACCCTGTAATGTCACAGACTTATACATAGGAAAATGTATGTACGTAAAGGGATGCAGCCGATGCAGAGCTTGCTCTTTGTGTACCATGTAAAAACGTGAGCTATTTCTGCTTCAGTGTCATACATTAGACATATGAAATTCACAATACAAACACACAGAAATACAGAAAACTGTGATAAAATATTCAAATAAAAGAGTCTCATAATAATAATTAGTATGTGAAATAGACTGAATTGTCTACTTTTACTAATTAAATTCATGTAGTGGGTAAATTAAATTTGTAGTCTGCTTATGTCCCCCTAAAGAAGACATATACTCAGCAAATAAATCAGCCAAAATAAATCTAAAAACAGACAGGCCATTTTCTTATCCTGTAACTTCATAAACCAGAAAACTTTGATCAATTCTCCATTTTTACTGAATAATAGTTTTCCCACCATGTGATGCTTTGTCTGAAAATGTCTAAACTCAAAAATATTTTAGGTTGACATTGGTTTTATGTTAAAAAGATATTTTGAAGAGAAATAAAAAACTAATATATGTTGTTTGCAAAAAAAGTAATAATTTCTGCTCTAGAAGTACAAATATTACCCAACTGAAAAAAATTGCTTCAGTGGTGGTACGATTATCTAACAATTGGCCTCTACCCATGAGACATTAAAGTAATGAGTATTTTCATCTGAGTAAAAGTTCCACTCAGGGTAAGGATTGCTGGTCAGGCTGCAGTTAAAAAGGAAATCTATGACAAAGAATATAATAGAACATTCGACATGCAATAAGGGATAGAATAGTCAAACTTCATCAGTTAGATAACCGGTACAACGTGATAGTAAAGGGACACTATAGTCATCAGAACAACTACAGCTTATTGAATTTGTTCTGGTGAGTAGAATCATTACCTTCAGGCTTTTTGCTGTAAACACTCCCTTTTCAGAGGAAATGCAGTGTTTACATTACAGCCTAGTGATAACTTCACTGGCCACTCCTCAGATGGCTGTTAGAGATCCTTCCTGGGTCATGACTGCCTGAAATGCATCCAAACATTCAGTATCTCCTCCCTCTGCATGCAGACACTGAACTGGTGCTCAACTCGCTAATAGAAACAACAAACCACATCCCCAAACCCACTGACGACCATAACACACTACACGGAACTCATGGACGGCCTGCGACCGGCGGAACTGGCCTCAGACTGAACATTTATCCATCATTGGTGCACCTCGACTCAGCTAAAGATCCTTCCTGACCTGAGACCAGGCAGGCAGCCGACTCATATGGAAAGGTTCCGATACCACCAAACATACTCCTATTATACCTCTGCTGCGGGGCGAACACAGTTTCACAGACCCCTTGTCAGGATTCCTCCATATTGTCTCTGAACTCCTCCATGTTGAATTCATCCCGATCGCATTACCCGTATGACTTCCAGGTTTCACCGATCAGTCTCCACCCATGCGTCTGACGTTGTGCGCTTCCCTTCAAAAGGAAGCCGCGATCGCATCTAAAGTGCTCAATCAATCTTTGTGATTTGATGTGCTATCGCTACTTGCTAAATTGTTGACGCTTCGCTACAGTACTCTGCCAACCTGATCCTGGCTTTGCCCTACTCCACTCTCTCTCTCAAGGAACAGACTTAACTTCGGATTCCTGCCTCTCTTCACTTACTTCAGGGAACCATAATTAATTCTACTCTGGAAAGGACTTCAACTCCCATTGTTTATGGAAGGAAAGATAAGTTCTCCAGTGATTGCAATATTTAATTGGTTCTTACCTTAAGTTATATGAGAAGGATATGGAATACTAAAGTCTGCCTTCTGGAATTCTCCTTGCTATCTCATTTGAATGTCATTTGCCAAATTACTAAAATGTTAATTTTTATTATTTGAGCCTAATGACTACAACCACTTCGCATACCAGGGCATATTTTGTTATCAAGTTTATTTCTTCAAGTTAAAAGACTGTTACTTTGTACAACAGGAATCACCTGCTCTGTCAACTTTTGCCTTTTTTGTTGCTTGATCTTTTTATGTATTGATTATTTTAGCTGTTCTAATAAAGGATTTATATTATTAATCATGGCTGTTATAGTGTGCATTCTGTATCTTGTATATATAGTTCTGCTCTATTGTCACGTTACTTAACAATTGATCCAGGGTTCACATCCACTCTGTTGCCTATAATCTGATCTGAGTGATGTTATAACTAGCATCAATTCTAACAGCAGGCACTGCTTTCCTCTGTCAGTTTATGACCCAATATCATTGAATATAACAACATACACATACTTGCATCCAGACACAAAGTGCCACAATTTAGCTGTACTATACAACCTTCCCTACACTAATAATTCTTGGTTGTGTCAGTATCACATTTCTACTAGTTCCTGATACTTTGGGTTTGAACCAGCTTTATTATTAATAATATTGGCATTTATATAGCGCCATTAAATTCCACAGAGCTTTACAATATTGTAAAGGGAGGAATTTAACAATGAATGAGACAATTACAAACTGTTACAGGAACATTAGGTTGATTTGGAACCTGCTTGAAAGAGCCTACAATTTAGAGGAGGTGGGGTATAAAACACACAATAGAAAATGCAGCGTGGGGCACAGCAACCAAGTGACAAGGTGGGAAACTAGCCGGACTAGAAGGTGAGTGGTGTGTGACCCTTTAAGAGAGAGCAAGAGGGTTTGTGAAACAGAAGCTTTTCTGAAGAGATGGGTTTTGAGGGACTTCTTAAACGATTGCAGACTAGGGGAGAGTCTGATGAAGGTAGGCAAGCTGTTGCAAAAGAAATCAGCTGCCTGCGAGAAATCCTGCAAACACTTGTTAGCAGTAAGGGTGCAAGCATTGGACAGGAGAAGGTTACTGGCAGAGTAGAGAGACCAAGAAGGGGCCTACCTACAAATTACTGAAGAAATGTAACAGAGTCTAGAGTTGTTTAGAGCTTTATGGTTAAGGCTTAGTATATTTAATTGATTCCTATAAGGTACATGAATCCAATGTAAGGATTGACAGTCAAGGAGCGACAGGAGAGAGAACTCAGCCTAGCATTTCTTGTTAACTGTAGCTGGGCAGTACAGTTTCAAGGAAGACACATTAGTAATCACTATGAGAAATTACTAGAGGATGAACAAGCTACTTAGTAGCATCTTGTGTAAGGAAGAGGTGGACGCTGGCAATGTTTTTAAGGTGAAATCAGCTGGATGTGGCAACAGACTCAACGTGTGTAGTAAAGGTGAGGCCAGAATCATAACAAGATAACACAAGACATCGAGCTTGCAAAGAAAGGGCCCATGCGCTACCATCAACTTGCAGGGAGAGCAAAAGAGTTATAATAAGAAGCTCAGGTTTGGAGAGATTGATTTTCAACTTGTGTTCTGTCTTCTGGTATCCTTTGGGATGTTGTCCTCAAACAGCGTGTCAGCTTGTAACTTTTTCGTCCAGGACCTAATGCGAGGGGCAGAGCCTAGCATTGCACACCTGCTACTAAGGCTCTATCTACAGATCGCACCCACCAAGGATCAGCTCTGCTCAGGTTTTTTTTATTTGACTATGATTTTTAGTCAATTCTGCGTGTTAAAGGGACACTCCACAGTCCAAATACAAAATAAATAAAAATCAATGTTTAGTAAAATATGCACCAAATGAAAACTTGCATGCATCTATTTTTTTTATTGGGAATATATCTAAACCTGCAGTTCTCTGGTCTGCTGCCTTTGCAAGCTCTCCCCTTCTAACTCCGCCCAGACCGTCAGAGCTTGGCTGTCCAATCACAGACTTTCCAATCCAATTCAATGAGAAGTCTTTGTAAGTAAAGTTCTCTGGGCAATTGCTACCTCTTGAGGTCAGCTGCTTAGAGCTAGTGAAACTAGGAAGTAACATTATCTCAGGGGTTGACACATTTGTTTGGAATCTAGGAGCCAGCTAAAAAAGTTCGGAGCCCGTTTATTTTAGAACCACTACAGGTGCCTATAGCCTGTCCCTGTAGCCTTTTCTTTTTTTTTTTTGTCAATCTGTTTTTTATTGAAGGCATATGGGATAGGTTACAGAAGAGAAAACAAGGATAATGTTCTAATAGGTTACAGCTTCGGATAAATACAACAGTATCGTGTCACATTTCCAGATTAGCATTGCCTCTTTTTTTTTTTTTTTTAAAGTAAAGTATGAGTGTGAATTTATGCAAAACCGTAGCAAATAAGGGTTAGTAAAAATGACATATCCTATGTCCAAGTTAACATTAGTCGCTTTAACATTAGTCGCTTTAACATTAGTCGCTTTAACAATAGTCGCTTTAACAATAGTCGCTTTGACAATAGTCGCTTTGACAATAGTCGCTTTGACAATAGTCGCTTTGACAATAGTCGCTTTAACATTAGTTGCTTTAACATTAGTCGCTTTAACATAAGTCGCTTTAACTTGTGCCGCTTAAGTATGTGTTGCTTTAACACGTGTCGCTTAAGAATGTTTCGCTTTAACATGTGACGCTTTAACATGTCGCTGTATCATCAGACTTTTCATTAGTACCAGAGCTTAAACGAGTTATACAGTATGTACTAATAAAAATAAAATAAAAAATAAAAAAACATTAGCATGATAAGAGCAGGAGAGATAACATATACATAACGGTCAGATGTGAGGACACCTTGTCGGTTCTTGCAGGTAGCAGACCTGGATTGGTGCAGAGAGGGCTGGATTGCGTCCATTGCAAAAAGATAGAGGTGAGTAGGGCTGTGTCGGGTTTCGGGTGCCGTGATTCCTGCCAAGGTATGTAAAGACCCAGTGGGCTACTCAGCCGATGCCCCTCTGTGTTAGGCCGCCGTAGCTTGGTTGCCAGTGTCCAGCGAGTGCTTCACAGTGGTGTTTCAGCCTATGCCCATTGGGTGTACCGGAGTGTCCAGCCTGGCGTTGGTCTGCCAGTCCGTGGCTCTTCCGCTTGGTGAGTGGATGCTTAGCCCTGATCGGCAAGGGAGGCGGCTAGGGGGTGGCCTCATGGGTATCACCTTGTGGCTTGGAGCAGGTGGTAAAACGTTGGGGTTTGGTACCTCGCTGCAGCGGTGGGCAGGACGGTTATAAGTGGCTCGCTTTCTCCGCCGGTAGTTTCGCTTCCGCAGCTTTCGCCTCTGTATTGCTGTCGGGTAGGTGCGGGGTAGTTGTTGGCCCCTAGTAGGCTTCCCCGGCTGTTTCCTGTTGCTAGCTCGGTGTGCCCTGCCGGGCTCCGCTGCCTGCCTTGCTCGATTGTGTAGCATGGCCCAAAAATCTTCAAATATAGCTCTTAGGGTGTCCGGTGTAGTTGTCTTAGGGCCTGCTGAGGCTTGTTGTGTCAGTGACAGGCCTCGTGTTGCGGAGCCTGGTGCGGCCGCCATCTTGGGTGACTCTTGTCCCGTGTAGTGTGGTGGTTTTGCAGGGCTCACAGGGCGTCCTCAAGGACCGGGATAACCCCCACCGGTCCACAGGGGGGGGGAGGAGAGGTGATTTGTGAGTGCCTCCTTGTCGGCCAGAGAACCGGGAGAGCGGCCGTCTCTCCTCGGCTCCCACCCGCACAGGCCGCTGGTCACGATTTGGTCCGCCTAGCACCGGAGAGCCAAGTGACTGGTATCCCCGTGTGCCATGCAGTCTCCTCGTCACGAATATTGTGTCCAGCAGGCTGTGTGATCAGGCAGTCGGGCAATAAACCCTGAATCTTGGCTCCAGACTCAGGAGCTCTCGGCATGTGCGTCTAGTCTGCTTGACAGTCAGGCTCCGCCCCCCCCTGTAGCCTTTTCAATCTAAACGCTGCATTTTCCTATGGGAAAGCATTGGCTTAGCTGAGATCATAAAGACTGACGAACTCGGCAATTGAGGCTGGACATGCCACGGCAAAACCTGCACGGCGTGGGAAAAAAAGTTGAATAAAAACACTAATCATGTGATTATTATTTATTTATTTATAAAATATTTTACCAGGAAAGATACATTGAGATTTCTCTCGTTTTCAAGTATGTCCTGGGTAAACAAATCATTGCATTGTTACAATTAGGGTACAATAAAATACAAAAACAATATTAATACACAATAAATACAAAATTTAACACAGAACAGGTAGGAAATATATAATCAACCATGACGGGTGCATTCTGTTTTGAGGAATGTAGAGAGGGATCTCTTAAAGGACTTTAGGCTTGGGGAAGATTTTAAATTGTGCGGGACGTCGTTCCACAATTGTGGTGCTCTGTAGGAGAAGGAGGATCGGGCTGCTTTCTTTTTGTATTGAGGTAGACTAAGTAAAGTGTTGGTACTGGATCGGAGGTTATAGGAAGTGGGAACAGCTGTGGAAAGCATTGTGTTCAGGTAGGGTGGGAGTTTCCCAGAAAAGCTCTTAAACACAAGGCTGGAAAGATGAAGGGTGCGTCTGGATTCCAGCGACAGCCAGTTTAGTTCTTTTAGCATGTCACAATGGTGGGTCCTGTAATTACATTGTAGCACAAATCGTCAGAACGAGTTATACAAGGTGTTGAGTTTATTAATGTGGGATTGCGATGCAGATGCATATACTACATCCCCATAATCAATGATTGGCATCAGCATTTGCTGTACAATCTTTTCCTTTACTGTAGGGCTTAGGCAGGATTTGTTTCTGTACAGGGCACCTAGTTTTGGATAAAGTTTAGATGCAAGTTTTTCTATGTGCAGGGCAAAAGATAGATTGGGGTCTAACATCATACCCAAGTATTTGAAAGAGTGGACTGCGGTCAGTGTGCCATTTGAATTTGTTTTGATGGATAGGTGGGAATTGTGTAATTTAGGTACTGTTCCAAAGATCATTGTGACAGTTTTGTCAGTTTTCAGGAAGTTTGTTTTTTGCGATCCACTTTTCTACCTCTGTAAACTGGTCTTGGAGCACAGCCTCAAGCTGCGATTGGAGGGGTACAGGTACCTAAACAGACACACACTCTCTGACAGACATACACACACAGACACACTGACAGAGACATACACACACTGACAGACATACACACACACACACACACACTGACAGAGACATACACACATACTCTTTCTCAGACACTCACAAATTTCCATTTTTTATTTTAATCCACCTTTGGGAGAGATGAGTGGACTTTCCCTGGGGTCCAGTGGGGCTGCTCTATCTTCCTGTGTAAGAGGGAGCAGTAATATACCATGGAGCTCCTCTCTGCTCCCTGTGATGCCGGGGCCAAAATGAAGTCATATTCCAGCTCCAGGCATCATTAAACAGCGCAAAGGAGCAGAGGGGAGCTGCAGGAAGATCACTGCTCCCTCGCACGCTGCCCTAGCCGACTGCCTTGATGCTCCACTGAGCCAGCCGCCGGCTACAACACTCACTGAGCAGGTCGCCTCTATAAAGCCCAGGGTGGCCGGCTACAACACTCACTGAGCCGGCTGCCTACATGCTCCCGCCGGTGTACGGCCGGCTCCATTATTTGCCCAGCCAGCCGTTTGAGATTAAAAACTGAAAAATCCCAGGCACTAGGGCAAAATATTTAGTCGCCATGGTGACCTGGCGCCTGTGATTTGTCAAGCCCTGCATAACCTGTTCTCTGCTTGAAAGCCAAGGTTAATTTCTAAAAGTGTGAATGTTTCTATTGAAATCTGAACTTTTAGCAAAATGAAGCAAATAGGAAACACTCTTCACGCTTAAAGCTTTTCAGCAAGCTAAAGTTGCTTAGGGGTCTAGAGTGACAGACATACAGTTGCACAGACACACTGATTCACACACATGCAGATGCACAGATACAAACACTGACACGTACAGATACAACACTGGCACACATATAGATGTGTAGACACAAAGATACAAACATTGCCACACATGCAGATACAAAGACACACATACAGAAACAGACATACAGATACACACTGACACACATACAGATTTACAGACATACAGATACACACACTGGCATACACAGACGCACAGGCACAAATACAGAGACAGACATACAGATACACACTGACCAGTGGCATACACATGAACCATGGGGCCCCGGTGCGAAAATTGATCCGTGCCCCCCTCCACCGCGCTTACTCTGTGCGGCCCAGGGAGGCAACACATGGCAGCGGGCACCTGGTCGCAGGGCTGCAACTCCTGCGACCGCGGTATGTACGCCAGTGTATGCAGATACACATACACTTAAAGGACCACTATAGGCACTCAGATCACTTCCGCTGGATGCCAGGCCCCTTTAGTTTTAACCCTGCAGCTGAAAACATAGCAGTTTCAGAGAGTCTCACTGATGGGTTAATCCAGCCTCTAGTAGCAGTCTCACTGACAGCCGCTAGAGGCACTTCCGCGATTCTGACTGAAAATCACAGTGAGAAGACGCTGGACGTCCATAGGAAAGCATTGAGTAATGATTTCCTATGGGCGGTTTGAATGCGCGCGCAGCTCTTGCCGCGCATGTGCATTCGGAGCTGAGAGGCGGATCGGGGCGGAGAGATCTCCAGCGCCAAGGAGCCCGGCGCTGGAGAAAGTTAAGTGCTGAAGGAGTTTTAACCACACACACACACTCTCACAAACAGACGCATACACACTAGCTAACAGACACACACATTTACTGACAGACACACATACACTCTCACTGACAAACACACACTCACTAACAGACACCAAATAGACACACTCAGTAACAGACACACACAGTAACACACAAACTAACACACACACTGACACATACTCAATAACAGACACACACAAACTAACACACAACTGACATACACAGTAACAGACACACACACATTTTTTTTTTAAATTCCAGATTTCCCTGGGGTCCAGTGGGGCTGCTGGGCTGCCGGTCCTGCAGGCGGCGAGGGAGCACTGATCCTCCTGTTCAGCTCCCTCGCGTGCAGCTTACTGATGCCGGAGCCAGAGTGACAAGGGAGCTGGGCAGAGAGCGCTCAGGGGAGAATGCTCCCTTGCGTGCCTGGTGACACCACTGCCAGCCTCGGGGGCCCTGAGGTGGCCAGCTCCTGGGCCCCCCAGCAGCAGGGCGGCCGGGCCCCCTGGTGGGCCAGGTCCGGTTGCAGCTGCAAACCCCTGCGACTGCGGTATGTACGCTAGTGACACTGATACATACCGATACATAGACATGCAGATACCGATACTGACAGAGACATACAGATACACACACACTGACCCACATACAGATACACTAACATACAGATACACACAGAGATACACACTGACACATACAGATGTACAGATACAAACTGACAAATACAGATACACAGACGTATAGATACACAGACATTCAGACACCAACACTGACACATACACAGATGTACAGATACACACACTGACACATGCAGATACAGAAATAAAGATACCAACACGGGACCAATTGGTTACAAGCTATCTACTACACAACGACAGCCCATTTAAAAATAAATGGACAGTTGTCCGACCGAGTGAAGATCTCAAATGGCAAGAGACAGGGGTGCACCCTATCCCCCCTTATTTTTATACTGGTGCTCGAACCATTTCTTCAGGTTATAAGGAATAATCCACACATACGTGGTTTCCTACTAAAGGGAGAGGAAGTGGCTGCCTTTGCAGATTATATTTTATTTACAATCACAGACCCCTTAGATACCCTCCCACACATTATGTCAGAAATGGAGATATACCAGGGAATATCTAATTTTAAGGCAAGCCTATCAAAATGCGAACTGATGCCAATCAACACTTCCACAGATATGCACGTGTCCCTAAAACACCACTTTCAGTTCTCCTCCTCAGAGGCTTGACTGCCTATATGAAAGCTATTTATCACCACTATTAGCAGCCTTTACAACAGACCTTAAAAAAATGGCATAAGACACAATATAGCTGGTTCTGTAGATTCAATATTATCAAAATGAATATCCTCCCATGAATATTGTACTTGCTACAAAAGATTCCCATACTGCTCCCTAAAATATTCTGCAACACAATTCGGAAAACCCTCATCACATTTCTTTGGTGACATCTCCATCCTAGATTGGCCTACCCACTCCTCACGAAACCACATCCGAAGTGAGGGATAGGTCTCCCTAGCATGGAACAATATGATTCGGCCATACACTTAGCTAGGATATATAAGTGGACAAACACAACCACACCTACGCAGTGGCTGAATATTGAGGCTACCTTCCTCAAGATATCCATGCACACGTTATCATTCCACGAGTTAGGCCGCTTATACGTAGGTTCCAAACAACAACTGACCATATCAGCCACACTTAAGATCTGGGATACGGTCAGGCAGGTACATTGCTTATCTCCCCACCCTTCACCCATGTACCCACTCACACATAACCCCCTGTTTCGGGAGGGGTGGTCAGGTACCCAATACCAATTATACCATGACACTCCGGTACTCACGCTCCAAGCATTAGTCCATGACACTGGAATGAAAACGCCCTCTCAATTGTTGCCGACACAGGCCGCTACAGGTAATCACTTACACTATGCATAACTGTCCCAATTCGTACACCACAAACCTCCTTTCTAAGGGTAATAGGGATCTCACAGAATTTTAACAACTATGCCAACAACACCCACTAAAAAAGAAGGTCCTATCATATCAACCATATATACCATACTGGTAGGGACAAACATATTCTCCTTTTCAAAATTTGCAGTAAGATGGGCGAGGAATTACAGGTGACCATCACACCGAGTCAGTGAAGGGAAATACTCATGAGAGCCCATACTTCAGCCACTAATCTGGGCATACAAGAAAGCAATTATAAACACATTGCACGGTGCCACTATACCCCTGCAAAACTCCATAAAATATACAACACTACTTTGGATGAGTGCTGGAAATGTCACCAGGCCAATGCACATACAACACATATATGGTGGTTATGTCCCGAAATCCAAAAATTCTGGAAACGCATACATACACTAATCCAGGTGATTACTTCTTCTAAGATGACACAAAACTCTGTAAAGTAATACAATATGAGCAAGATATTGCTTTGCTGCAGAAGGATTTAGATAGATTGGGGGACTGGTTACTTAAATGGCAGATGCACACTGGCGTACATACCAGGGGGCCCGGCCGCCTTGGGACCCGGGTATGTACGCCAGTTTGCCAGCCTTTTCTCCTGGGCTGGCCACCTCAGGGCCCCTTAAGGCTGGCAGTGGTGTCACCGGGCGCGCGCGAGGGAGCATTCTTCCCTGAGCGCTCTCTGCCCAGCTCCCTCGCGCGCACCACAGTAATGCCGGAGCCGGAATATGATGTCACTCCGGCTCCGGCATCAGTAAGTGGCGCGCAAGGGAGCTGAACAGGAGGATCAGTGCTCCCTTGCCGCCTGCAGGACCGGCCACCCAGCAGCCCCACTGGACCCCAGGGAAATCCAGAGTCCCCTCAGGTAGGGAGATTAAATAAAAAAAATGTGAGTGTGTATGTGTGATAGCTTTTGTGTGTCTGTGTGTGTGTGTGTGTCTGTTACTGTGTGTGTTAGTTTGTGTGTCTGCTAGTGAGTGTCAGCGTGTGTGTGTTACTGTGTGTGTCTGTTACTGAGTGTCAGCGTGTGTGTGTTCCTGTGTGTGTCTGTTACTGAGTGTGTTAGTTTGTTTGTGTCTGCTTGGTGTCTGTTAGTGAGTGTTTGTTTGTCAGTGAGAGTGTATGTTTTGTAAGTGAGTGTGTATATGTGTCTGTCTGTCAGTGAGTGTGTATGTATGTCTGCCACTGAGTGTGTGTCTGTCCAGGGCTCGAGTCGCCGTTCCTGTTACCAGTCCTGCAGGACCTGCCCTGCTACCAGCACACGGGGGCCCAGCACACTCTGTGTTCCCTCTCCAGCTCTGTCTCAGAGACTCGCCTGCGTGCTGTGCGGAGCGTTGCCATGGTAACCTGTGGCAACGCTCCGCACAGCACGCAGGCAAGTCTCGCGAGAGTTAGACAGAGCTGGAGAGGGAACACAGGGCCCCAATGTGCAGCGGCTCCCTCCACCATACCACCGGACCACCAGGCGTTATCCCCCCTCCCTGACAAGGTAAGAAGCAGGGAGGGGGGAATAAAATAAAATATACACATATACAAATTTAAAAAATTTTAAAAAAAAATGCTTCCTCCCCTCACACACATCATGCAGCTTGAGGTTGGGTAATGGCTTGTATGTTGTATTATTATTGGGTGAGAATGTTTTATTGAGTTCTTGTAAGAGCTATCAGGGATAGTCAGGCTTTGATGTGGGGTAAGTAGCGAAGTTAAGGAGGAAAAAAAATGGTATATATGCAAGGCTGATGTTTTGGTAAGGAGTAGAGTTGGTAAGACCTAGCTGGCTTTTAGAATGAGTTGTAGTGAGGAATATTGCATTGTAGGGTAAAGTTTTGCAAATCATCCAGCACACACACACACACATCATCCAGCACACACACAATACATTCATTATACACACACTGCACTCAGTGGTGAATCCTGGTTTTGTGCTGCCCTAGGCAGGACAAAACTCAGGCGCCCCCCTCACCCCCCCCCCCCGCGCCACCCACACCCAACCCTTCCCTCCGCCCCGCATTCTAAATACACACACACATTCACTGACAGAAACACACACACACTAACAGACACAAACAAGAAGACACACACTTACTAACAAAAACACACACAGTCAGACACACACTCACTCACCAGCAGACACACACTAGCAGACACACACACTAACAGACATACACACACATACACACTCACTAACAGACAGACAGACAGACACACACACACTAACAGACACACACACTAACAGACACACACACACTAACAGACATACACACACACTCACTCATACTAACACTTTTTTTTAACCCCCCCCAGCCTCCTTACCTTTGGGAATGCTGGGGGGGGGGGGGGGTCTCGTTCTCCCTGGTGGTCCAGTGGTTGCTGGGCGGGCGGCACTGGCAGGCAGCTGGCGAGGGAGCACTTCCTCTGAGCGGTCTGCTCAGCTCCCTCGCGCGCCGCAGAGTGAGGCTGGGAGCCGGAATATGACGTCATCTTCCGGCTCCCAGCCTCACTCTGCGGCGCGCGAGGGAGCTGAGCAAACCGCTCAGAGGAAGTGCTCCCTCGCCAGCCGCCTGCCCAGCCCATCAGCCCGACCGGCAGCCCAGCATGTCTGTTAGCCGCAAGGCTAACAAGGCATTTGCCCAGGGCATTTGGGGGCAGTGTTTTTTGCCGCCCCCTGGAAAATGCCACCCAAGGCAATTGCCTTGTTTGCCTGATTGCACTCACTACAAACACAATACATACACTATACACAATCTGCACTTACTACAAACACACTACATTCACTATACCTACTCTGCACTCACTACAAACACTGCATTCATTATACACACTCTGCACTCACTACAAACACTGCATACACTATACACAATCTGCACTTACTACAAACACACTACATTCATTATACACAATCTGCACTTACTACAAACACACTACATTCATTATACACACTCTCCACTTACTACAAACACACTACATTCACTATACACACTCTGCACTCATTACAAACACTACATTAACTATACACACTCTACACTCACCACACACATTACATTCACTATGCTATCTCTGCATTCACTATACACACTGCATACATTATACACACTCTGCACTCACTACAAACACACTAAATTCATTATACACATTCTGCACTGCACTATATGCATAGGAGTGCAGGTTTTTTTGTTTTGGGGGGTGGAATCTTGGGTGAGTTCCCACACTTTTTTCCCCAGGACTTGACCCCCTAGTCTGTCAGTAAATGTGTGTGTCTGCTAGTGTGTATGCGTCTGTTCGTGAGAGTGTGTGTGTGTGGTTAAAACCCCTTCAGCACTTACCTTTCTCCAGCGCCGGGCTCCATTGGCGCTGGGGATCTCTCCGCCCTATTCCGCCTCTCAGCTCCGAATGCACATGCACGCCAAGATTACTCAATGCTTTCCTATGGACATACAGTGTCTTCTCATTGAGATTTTCACAGTGAGAATCGCAGAAGCGCCTCCAGCAGCTGTCATTGAAACAACAACTAGAGGTTGGATTAACCCTCAGTGAAACATAGCAGTTTCTCTGAAAATGCTATGTTTTCAGCTGCAGCGTTAAAACTAGAGGGACCTAGCACCCAGACCACTTTATTGAGCTGAAGTGGTCTGGGTGCCTATAGTGGTCCTTTAAACTTGAAATTCACTTTGAATTATCACTTTAGTGAAAAACCCTGTTAATTTACTATGGTTTAAAAGAAAAAGCAGAGTCTTACCATTAGGTTGACTGAGACTTACAGGTGTGCCCTTATTATACAAGAGCTAAGATATGTGAATATAAATACGTGGGAGAAATATCTATATGTCATACACCCAAGGTATAGCAAATTAATAATGAGCATATTGCTCAATGTAGTGAGTTGCTGATTGTACATGTATATAAATTAAAGTTAAATCACACCACCTATACACAGCATCCTCCCTCCCTGAAAGTAATTACTTATCGAAGTGTGATTAATTAGCTTAGATTATTTAATCAGCCATTATAAATCACATAATATGTATCACTATATAAGAAAGGTCAATATCAATGCATGTGAACCATCATCATACAATAGCAGAAGTAATACTTTCCATTGGGTCCCAAGTTACATGAATTCCAATTAGCTATCATAATATAAACAACAGCTGCATGTTTCACTTCCACATCATGTGTCCCATTCACAGGATGAGTGTTCCCCACTGACCTTGAAAGAGACACACTTTGGTCATGAGACAAGCTCGTGTGGACTGGTCCTATAGGAACTTGGCATAACACAAGAAGCTAGTGTTTATAAATAAAAACATAGGGCGGGATTTATAAAAATGTAACTACTAGAAAAGTGAAAAGAAGTTCTAAATACTATTTTGGTCACTAGGGAAACGAATGGAATTATCGTGGACTCTCCACTGGTTTGCAGGCCTGGATTTGCTTTTACGCAGGGGTTGCCTGTTTACAAAACTTAATTTGTGCCTGTTTGGGGCTTAGGTGGGCTGGTGTGGGGTGTTAAATACCGGTAGCCTTGGTCAATGTCCTCTGTAGTCTAGTCAGCCTCCTATAATTGATAGCATAACTGCAAGAACAGTTATAGCTGATGAAAAACACAGTGATGCCCCAGCTCCTCCAGGGTCTGTGTGTGAGGTTGTACATGAAGTGAATAGGATAATTTTCCATCTGCCCACTAACAGCCTCACACATACAGGAGTAATTCACACTGTATAACAGCTACTGCATTTCTACTATCAGTCATCCGCATGTCTGTACAATAAATAACCCCTTTTTATCCAAATATTTAACCCCTCCCAAGACCTAAAGAAGCACTTTCCTTAGGCCAAGCATGTCAAACTCACAGGCCCACAATGACCATCTTTGTGGCCCGTCAAACCGCGAGTACATACTGGTGTTATAGCAGAGGCACCCGCTTTCCCCACATTGCAGGTGCCTACTCTGCTAAAACTTACCCGGCCGGGGAGGAGGGCCAGCGAGGGAGCTCAGTGTTCATGCTCTAGACTGCTCCCTCGCGCACGCCGTCTGTAGTGAAGCCGTGCGCCGGAATATAACGTCATATTCCGGCACCACTAAACCGCGCGAGGGAACAGTGAGGAGCAGGAAGGAGATCTCCAGACAGAAGATCCTCACACCAGCTCCCAAAGGTAGGGAACAATACATTAAATGATGTGAGTGCAAGAATGTGTAAATGTGTGTGTGTGTGTGTGTGTCTGTCAGTGAGTGTGTGTCTGTATGTGTGTGTTTGTCAGTGTGTCTGTATGTGTGTGTCTGTCAGTATGTGTGTGTGTGTGTGTTGGTCAGTGTTGCATTGGCTGCGACTGGACAGTGGAGTACATGGAGGTGAATGGAGGCACGCAACGCCACGTGATATTGACGTGCTCCACCTTCATAGGGTTTCAAGAAGTAGCGGGAGGATCAGATTTGGCACAGGGTGGTTGTGGCGGAACCAACCTCGCCACTGTGAACTGGAGAAGCCTGGTTGCTAGGCTCCTACCCTGCGACTATGGCCCTGGGGTATTAACCCTTTAAGAAGTGTATTTGGGCACACTGTATTTTTGTATGCTGTTCCTGTAAGTTTCTATGAAAATTTAAGGTTTTTTTTTGCGGCCCACATAAACTTAAACCTTATTTATGTGACCCTTGCCAGACTTTGAGTTTGACATGCTTGCCTTAGGCCCTTGGTAAGTGCAGCAGAAGCACATGTAGACGCTTTCAGTATGAGGTATATTTAACACATGGTAAAATAAAAAACAAAGGAAACAACGCTAGGGAAACCAATACTATAAAAGAAGGCAGCAACCTTAGGGTAGGGTTCTCTCTCAGCCCTACTAGCAAGAATAATACAAACGGTAACGAGAGGAAGGTTGCTCCAAATAAAAAAGCTAAGTAAAGGACGATGAAATAAGTCCAATAAAAAGGTATTATAAAGACAACAGGGTCTAATGTAGTCCTACTCACGTGTAACAGAGCTTTAAACCAGTTCTAGTATGAATGGCATAGAGCGGTACAAACCTACTTATACGATACGTGATAAAGTGTAAATATCGCAGTAGAACTGGAGAAGCCTGGTTGCTAGGCTCCTACCCTGCGACTATGGCCCTGGGGTATTAACCCTTTAAGAAGTGTATTTGGGCACACTGTATTTTTGTATGCTGTTCCTGGCCCTTTAAATACTTGGGAGCAGTGTTACAACTTTTAAACTGGCACTTCAAATGCAGTCGAAGTGCCGAAGTCGAAGTGCCGAAGTAGTCAAAGTGGCCGCCATTCGACAAACGAACACGTGGCGGCGGCCATTTTAACTTATTCGAACGCGGTCAGCGGTGTGTGAAGACAAATCTATGGAACTGTTTGCGGCTACCCAATTGCACGAACACCGCTGACCCGTACCTTCTTCGACACCGCGGCTGGAGAGTAAGTCCAGTTCTAAGATTCGAACGCTCGTTCGAATGTGACTTAGTCATTTTCACGGTGTAAAATAGACCGAAAAGTGACTTATACTTATCTCCCGAATGGCTGAACGGATTCGAATGATTATTGGGTATGTTTGTATTTGGAATGTGCTGATTAATAATATGTAACTGTTATTAATATTGGATGTATGGTTTTAGAGTTATGAAAGTTGGGTAAAAAGTATGTAAGTAAGTATCACTGGGGTTGTGGGTAGTAGCACTTGGATACTTTTCTTAGTCCCTCATTAGATCTAGTAGTAATAGTAGGCATTAGCATTATGCTATGCTGAGGTAACAGGGATCCTTCTTAGGCAGCTTTTTAGTTGTCAGTATGGAGTAACAGACAGAGAGATTATTAGGTTATTCTTAGACTATATAGTGTATATAGATGGAGTAATTGTTTGCTTGCAATATACATATACTAGGTCTATACCCCCTGTCTAGTCCTCTCTCTTTTGGATTACCTTTGATAGTTACCTACAGCTCTGCTATTGGCAGATACCTACCCTACTTTTGTATCTATCCTGGCAGGAGACTAAGTGATTTTAGTTTCATCAATAAATATATTTTTCTTTTAATTGTTTAGCATACTCCTACAGGGTTGTACAACTTTTTCCTGGCACAATACCTGTCTGGGCATATGTGTCAGTGAACTAGTATATTTTTTTCTTTTTTCTGTGTTTACTAATTAAGGGTTACCCCCTGTGCATCAGTACAACCCGGTGACTTATTTTTTGGACTTTAGGTTTCCATTTGGAACCTGGAGTCTACCTATAGAAAGTATGTTTAAATTGTACGGATAATTGGGTTACCTCTCAGGCTAAGGGGAGGGAATCTGTGGGATGTAACCATTGTGTGATTGGATAATGTATAATTGTATGTGGGCGTCTCCCTTGCAGGGGAGAATTGCATAAAAGCAGAGTGTATGTCATTAAACCGGAGTTCTACTTTACCCTCAATTTGGAGTGCCGTCTCTTATTGGGGGAATATGCTACAAGGGATTGCTATGCTTGTCATATTCCCTTGCTAAATCACTGCTAATCTCTTGTAATAGCTGGTTCCTGGTTTGCTCTCTGGAGGAGTCTACGGTGGTTATGGTGTCTGCTGCAGTGCTTGGATTCCGCAGGAAGCGCATCCATCAACGGAGGTACCCAGTCGGGGTGCCAGGTGATCCGTTACAGTGGTAGAGGGCGGTGCTGTGGTTTAGTAGAGGGGGGGACTGGGATTTAGTAGAGGGTGGTGCTGTGGTTTAGAAGAGGGGAATGATGATTTTTTTTTTTATACCGTACTTTTTAAAATAAACGTAAGTTTCTATGAAAATTTAAGGTTTTTTTTTTGCGGCCCACATAAACTTAAACCTTATTTATGTGACCCTTGCCAGACTTTGAGTTTGACATGCTTGCCTTAGGCCCTTGGTAAGTGCAGCAGAAGCACATGTAGACGCTGTCAGTATGAGGTATATTTAACACATGGTAAAATAAAAAACAAAGGAAACAACGCTAGGGAAACCAATACTATAAAAGAAGGCAGCAACCTTAGGGTAGGGTTCTCTCTCAGCCCTACTAGCAAGAATAATACAAACGGTAACGAGAGGAAGGTTGCTCCAAATAAAAAAGCTAAGTAAAGGACGATGAAATAAGTCCAATAAAAAGGTATTATAAAGACAACAGGGTCTAATGTAGTCCTACTCACGTGTAACAGAGCTTTAAACCAGTTCTAGTATGAATGGCATAGAGCGGTACAAACCTACTTATACGATACGTGATAAAGTGTAAATATCGCAGTAGTTTGTAGACCAAAGAAGGGTAAAAAAAAAGGAGACAACTAATAGTGCTCACTGTATAAAAATATAATTGGAGTATAAATAAAAAGTCTGTACTCACATTTGATCGAGCAGGCGGACTGCTCAATGAATTAGGCGTGAGTGGTATAACCCCCACCTAGGATTTCTTTGGAGTAATACTCAACTGGAATAATTAAATTCGGATATCAAGCAGCAACAGTAAAAAAAATAATAATAGTAGCAAAAGGTGATAAAAAAAAAAAGTAAAATGGCACACTCCAGGCAATTAAAAGTAGCCAAAGTACCTTTATTAAATACAAAATTATGAGGACACAGTCCAGAATTTTCTATTTTGACTATGTGGTTTTACTTCTTGTAGTACTTGGATGGTTCAGAAGTACATGTGGAGAGACATGGAGTGAGGAGCTAATAGTGTAGTATTGGCAAAACGCCCAACAGGGCAGTGTAACAATTTACACTCACATGTATTAGAGCTTTTAACCAGCTCCAGATATAATAGCATGCAGTGGTATAATCATCACTAATTGATATATATTTCATATTTAAAGAAAAAATACAATAGTGTAATATTGTAACTGAGGGTGAGTGATAAAAACGTAGCTAATGCACTCACAAGAGAGGAGCTTGGTAGGTCTGGCTCAAGGAGGTCTAATCCCCACCTAGATATGTATAATATCAGTTTCTTTGTCTGCAGTAATGTAACATATGAAAAACATGAGGGGTTGGAGGCTGGGAGGGGACACAGTAGGGCTCTCTGATATGAATAAGTAGGTGAAAATACTTTTTTTCACTCATTGTACAACCACTCTCAGCCAACTCCACACAATCACACTAAGACAATCATCACAAATAATCACACTCTGCCAAGCCCCACAAAATCACAGCCAGGCTCACATAGACATACAATCACCCTCTGCCAACTCCACACAAACATATCACACTTCTTTGAGGCCCCACCAGAGCCCTGTGGTTCCTAGTTATGCCCCACCTTGTAGTAATAGTACTCTTAATTCTGCAATTTTATTAAAGACACGGAGGCTCCTATTATGCATATCTCTTTCTTTATTTCCTCAGCAGCAAAGATAGAGGAATATAAATATTATCAAAAATGAAAGAAAAAACTGTACAGGCATAACGAGTAGCCAATCACATAACAGAGGAAGTAGCTATATAAGTCCTGTGTCTCCCACAATCCCCCTCTTTCTTTGCTGCTTCCTCAGACAGCTAAGTATTTTACTTGAGCTCTCCTACTCATTGCATTTTGTTTACTTGTGATTCATGTTTTGCTTATGCTTGGTTCATTATTGTCGTTTTTATTTATTGTTGATTACTATCTAGTGCCTACATCGTTGGTGTATTGGGGGTTTCCCCTAGGGGCTTTGCCCGCCGCCGCGGGCTGTTTTCCCTCATACCGCCCCTGTTGCCGCTTCTCGGCGCTATCTCAGCCGCGTGCCCCCTTTCTCTGTGGACGCGACTGAGTGTGCTCGTTTTTCCACTCTCGCGGGCTGCCCACGCGGGTGGGTGCACGCGCCCCTTCCCCCGCCTGGAGCCGGTCCACGGGCACACCCTGACACGTGCGGCGGCCATTTTGGGCGATCATTCGTTTCACCCTGCTGTGCCGGGCGGTCGGTCCCTTCCTACGGGTCCCCTTGCTACACCAACGATCAGGTTTAGCCATTTTTCTGTTCTACTGGGTTAATCAACCCATTTTTTTCTAGTATTCAATTTTGCTTCTGTTGTACCTCACTATGCAGGATTGCAAAGATGGGCCTACTGTCCCTTCTGGGGATTTTACGATAGATAATCCCGAGGGCGCTATGGCCTCTCAGGAACTCCAGGCCTTGTTGGAAGCTACTATGGCTTCTTCCCTTGAAAAGGCTATTGCCTCCGCTATGGGGACTGTCTCATCCTCCTTTGCCCAGTCACTTCAGTCTGTGCTCTTGCCTTCTATGGCTGCCCCTAACCCCCTGGGTGCGGGGCCCCCTTCCCCTGCCCTGACTGTGCCGGGTGCCCGTAAGGCGAAGGCAAAGGCTAGACATCTCGGGTCCCACTCCTCGATGCAGGCTTTGCCTGTCATGACTGACACGCCTTTGGCGGTCGCAGATAGCGTGCATCCCACGCGCACAAGAGCCCCTGGCCGGGCTAAAAAGGCTAGATTGTGGAAACGGGCTAGAGCCCTGGATGATGGGTCGGATACCGACCGGAGTGTGGACAATGATTCCGATGTTATGGAATATGACTCCTATGGGGAGGACGAGTCTGGCGAGGATCAACCCCTTACGGGTGTCACCCCTTCGAGGTCCTCTGCCGTCCCCCATAGAAAAGTGCCTGACCCCGCTGGGGATTATGATAAAGGGCTTTTAGACCCACAGGGGAACCCCTGTTTGACCCGGACGACCTGCGTCACCCGCGGTCTGCCGAATGGGTCCCTCCGGACCATATCGCCCAGTAGGTGGCTAAGAGGATTCGCACACCTCTGTCAAAGGAAGGCCGCAATAAATTGCGTGCCGAATGCCCACGACCCTCCCTCCCTGGCGCTGCCTGTAAGACCCCTGAAGTGGACCCTCAAATTGCCCAATTTCTTAATAAATCTGGGTGGAAGCCTAAAAAGGGTCTTGATCACTCACTAAAAGGGTGCCAGGATAAAATTCTGGATACGCTGGGCCCCCTATCTAAACTGTACGAGCTCCTCGAGGCAGCCCGTAATGGCGACTCAGTTCTAGATATGGACGTGGCCATCGGGTGGGTCCAGCGAGCTATATGCCTTGTGGGGAATGCCAACACGGCTATGTCTTCCGAGAGACGCAAGGCTATTCTCTTGAAAATAGACCCTAAACTGGCTGCTATGACCGTAGCTGAACCTGACTCAGCCGATGAGGGGATGTTGTTCGGCACATCCTTTGTGAAGGACATGGGGTCCTATGTAAAAACCTTTACGGCTATTGACAAGGCGCAAGCTAATATGAAGCGCGTCTTCGCGCCCAAGGTTTTCGGTGGGGCCGGGCGTAGCAGGAACCGTCCTCCCGGCCGTGGTTTCCGTGGCTCATTCAGGGCCAACAGAGGTTCCTTTTTCCCCTCTCGTGGGCTCCAGGACCCGAAAACGCCTCCTTTCTTCCCGGCCAGAGGGAGATCGTGGGGCTCTAGATACCCCCGTGGTGGGTCGTCGGGCAGACGCCCTTATGGTGAGTACCCCTTCTTCCCTTCTCGATCAGGTTCGGGTGGCGGGGAGGCTAGCCTTATTTTACCCAAGGTGGGCAGTTATTACCTCAGATGCTTGGGTTCTGCAATGCGTAAAGGGTTACCAACTAGATTTTGTTTCCCTGCCTGTCCAAACGTATACCCCCAGGGAGTTGTCCCTCCCACGGGAGCAGGACGCGATGATCTCCGCGGAAGTCGCGGAGATGTTCTCAAAGGGCGCCATAGAAGAATTGCCGTTCGCCACTCCAGGATTTACGAGCAATCTCTTCCTTGTACCCAAGAAAGGGGGCGGTGTCCGCCCAGTGATAAACCTTCGCCCTCTCAACGCCTTCCTACGCTACCAACATTTCCAGATGGAAGGCATCCATTGTCTCAGAGACCTCCTGAGACAGTCGGATTGGATGGCCAAATTGGACCTGAAGGATGCATACTTCACGGTTCCAATAGCGATAGAATCCAGGGACTACTTGCACTTCACCTGGCACGGACGGCGTTGGCGTTTTACATGCCTTCCGTTCGGCCTCTCCTCGGCTCCTTGGTGTTCCACCAAGGTTATGAAGCCGGTGGTGTCGTTCCTCCGTACCCGAGGGGTTCGACTAATTATTTACCTGGACGACATCCTGATCATGTCACAGTCGTTGGAATGCCTGAAGTTGCATTTAGACTGGACGATCAACCTCTTACAGAACCTAGGTTTTCTGGTAAACTGGGACAAGTCGGTCCTGACACCCGCCCAGTCTATGGAGTTCCTGGGGTTCCAGGTGGATTCCGTGCGGCAGTTCCTGTACTTGCCAGAATCCAAGATAAAAGCCATCCAGAAGGAGCTCCGTCGAGCTCTTCGCGCTTCGGACTTGTCAGTCCGGCAGTTGGCGAGGATCATCGGCCTACTGGCCTCCTCCATTCAGGCGATATTCCCAGGCCCCTTACATTACCGGGCTCTCCAACGGCTCAAGGGGTCACACCTACGTTCGGGTCGATCATACGAATCCCGACTTTGTCTGGACGAGGAGTCCAGAGACGAGCTGGTATGGTGGTTGGCACACATGGAAGCCTGGAACGGAAAAGCAATTTTCGGTTCCGTTCCGGACGTGGTCATAGAATCAGATGCCAGCTTGCACGGCTGGGGGGCTCGTTGTGGCGACATCTCCACGGGGGGCAGATGGTCCGACGCAGAGAAGTCGTTACACATCAACTGCCTGGAACTCCTGGCGGGGGCCTTTGCGATTCGCAGCCTTACCCCTGGAAAGGCGAACTGTTGTGTTCTCCTCAAATTGGACAACGTATCGGCAGTCCGATACATAAATCACTTGGGCGGAACCAAGTCCAAAATGTTGGCTCTGCTGGCGAAGGACTTTTGGCAGTTCTGCCTCCTAAACAACGTCTCGGTGACGGCGGAACATATTCCGGGTCTGGACAATTCAGGTGCGGATTGGAACTCCAGACATTTGAGAGACTCGGGAGACTGGCATTTGCACGCCTCGGTCTTCCAAAGCCTAAACAGGCTGTGGGGTCGGTTCGAGATGGACCTGTTCGCATCTCGACTGAACACTCAGTTACCGAGGTTCTTCAGTTGGAGACCGGACCCGGCGGCAGTGGCGACGGATGCCTTTCTTCAAGAATGGCCTCCAGGCCACCCGTATGCCTTTCCCCCATTCAACATGATCGCTCGTACGATCTCGAAGCTGGTTCGTCACGACTGTTGTCTGACCCTGATCACCCCTCTGTGGAGATCACGGCCGTGGTTCCCTCGTCTGATGGAGTTGTCCATAGACTTCCCTCGTCTGTTGCCGAACTTCCAGGACCTCCTTCTGGATCCGGATGGGAACTCGCACGAATTGGTGCTCCAGCACCAATTGCCCCTGGTAGCATGGTTCCTTTCAGGGGACGCTGGTTTGTCCCTGACGTTCCAACGTCGACTCTCTTGCTCCTCGATAACGCCTGGGCTCCGGGCACACGATCAGCTTACCGAGCTGCATGGAAGTCTTGGTCTGATTGGTGCATGGAACGGGCAGTGGATCCCATATCTGCCCCTCTCCATTTGATACTGGGTTTTCTTACAGCCCTGTTCGACTCAGGCAAGGCGTACAGGACTATCAATGTTTTTCGATCGGCCATATCGGCCGGTCATGGTGGGTTGGAAGGTGTACCCATCGGCAAACATCCTTTTGTATGCCGTCTTCTCAAGGGTATTCGCTTCGTCCGTCCGCCTAGGTCGCGGTTTTCGACATTTTGGGACGTCAACATTGTGTTGCGTTTTCTGTCGGATTGGTACCCTAACCAGGACTTGACTCTTAAACAACTATCCTCCAAGATGGTTATGCTGTTTTGCCTGGTCTCTTGTAAGAGAGTCTCCGATGTTAGGGCTCTTGACTGGGGTGCCTTTGTGTTCACGCCGGATGGCGTTACTTTCACCATATCTAGGAGAACTAAGTCGGCGTCCAAATCCTTCGTATATCCTAGATTCCCGTTGTGTCCGGCGCTCTGCCCGGTGGATTGTTTGAAGGCCTATCTAGAGGCTACACGTGCGGTGCGCTCATCTGAACGCCATCCCCTATTCATTTCGTTTAAGGCTCCTCATCGCCCAGTATCGACTCCGACGCTGGCGCGTTGGATTCGTTGGCTTTTATCCCTAGCGGGTATAGACACATCTGTCTTTACGCCTCATTCTGTAAGGGGTGCTATGGCCTCGAAGGCATCCACAGTTGGTTGCCGCCTAGAGGACATCATGCGCGCAGCGGACTGGTCCCGAGAGTCGACCTTCAGAGACTTCTATTTCAGACCAATTGAACACGTCGCATCTCAGGTGATAGCACAGCTTTAAACTTGCATAATAGGAGCCTCCGTGTCTTTAATAAAATTCCTAGATTTTACTAGTAACATGACGTAAAGTCATGATTTTATTAAAGACACGGAGGCGAGTATTATTCCCTCCCACCCTCCCGGTGTGGATTTGGGATTGGAGATGCTTCGATGCAATACGAGTACGTGGGCAATTGGGTCTGTATTGAGTTCATGTTTTTTGTACTGTGTAGTTTTTATCATACTTAGATGATTTGACAGTTTTATATTGATTTCTAATCATGTATATATATTCTATTTCAGCATCATGTTTCATGTAGATCCCTCACGTTTATGTTTGGTAAGTCTACAGTTTGAGTTTGGAAATTACCATATTTTTCTATCTTTTTTAGCTTGAAGTTCTCGTTTTGTTTCCCGTTTCCTGTTTGGATCAAGTGGGACATCGTTTATCTTACCTGGTCTTCGGTTGCGCAAGAAAGAGGGGGATTGTGGGAGACACAGGACTTATATAGCTACTTCCTCTGTTATGTGATTGGCTACTCGTTATGCCTGTACAGTTTTTTCTTTCATTTTTGATAATATTTATATTCCTCTATCTTTGCTGCTGAGGAAATAAAGAAAGAGATATGCATAATACTCGCCTCCGTGTCTTTAATAAAATCATGACTTTACGTCATGTTACTAGTAAAATCTAGGAATTATTAGTCAGTGGCATGGGGAAACATTATACTGCCTAAACAATGAAAGAAGATTAATAATTTTCAAGATTATTTTCTGAATTTATTTTCAGTCTTTCAGTTTCATGCAATAGAGTTAAGTTAGACCGCAAAGATTATATATAATCAAATTATAAAAGGATTAAGTAAATATAACTAATTATACCTTCAGTACAATAAGCATACCTGCAAGGGAATCTATCATAACACATTTTATTTAATCTGTTCCATGCATTAAAGGCTCCATATATAGAATAATGAAAGCAAGAAAAATGCCACCATATGTTTAAAACCAATACTAAAAAGTTATAATAAATATATTTTAACACTTCAGTTTATTAATCCGTTTTTAGTAGGGATTAGACTTGTGCATGGCAAGAAAATGTGGCTCAGTGGAACCATTTTTCCTGAAAATAGAAAAAAAAAATTTCAGGACGAATTTTGGTCATACGTCTGTTCAGCTTGGCAGAATTTCAGTACTGAAAAACGTATTCTGAAATTTGCAGTATATAGATAGGAGGATTATACCTCCATTTGGTTCATGGATCAAGTGAAATAAAGTAACCAATAGCAGGAAAGAGAGAAGGAGCAGTAACAAAATATTTATATCCTATATATTTATTAATAATAGATTTTTTCCCTCTGTTGCTCACTCAATCTGTGAATACAATTCCCAGATTTTGCTAATAACATGACGTAAAGTCATGATTTTATTAATGACACGGAGGCGAGTATTATGCTCTCTTTCTTACTTTATTCCTCAGCAGCAAAGAGAAAATATAACTGAAAGAGAAAAAATGTAAAATATGAACAATATATAACAGATACAATCATATCTGCCTAGTAACAGGGCAGCCAACCAGCTTCTAGGAACAGTCAATAAATGTCTTGCTATGCACTTCCACTTCCTCTTATTTGCCTTCTGAACCTAAGACCCAAACCGAAATATCCACTTCAGGAACTAACAATCACCAACATGGTAAACGTCATCACAACGAAATCAAGCTGAAAAACAGAGAAATAGGTGGTAAACTGCAAACTTAGGATCTGAGTGCCACATATTAAAATCATGTGGCCTGTATACAAAGTACAACATTGTCAAAATATCATGTATATCACCATACAAAGACTACACCGCATAGCCAATAACAAGTAAATCATGAGTACTTACCGTGAGAGAAGAAGAAGACCCCCCCGATTGAACCATATCGTAAATCCAACCCAGACCCACAGGTGGGTGGGCGGGAATAATACTCACCTCCGTGTCATTAATAAAATCATGACTTTACATCATGTTATTAGTAAAATCTGGGAATTTTTATTAATGACACGGAGGCTCCTATTATGCCAGTTTAAAGCTGAGCCACAACTAACGAGGAAACATGTTCAATCGGGCGGAAATAAAATTCGCAGAACGTAGATTCCTTAGACCAATCCGCCGCCTTCAAGATATCATCCAAACGACATCCTATCGTAGAAGCCTTCGATGCCATGGCACCTCTAACCGAATGAGCCGAAAAGATTGAAGTATCAATCCCTGCAGCGGAAAGGAGACTTAACCCAACGAGCCAACGTAGTCGAGGAGACCGGGAGAAACGGTGTCCTAAAGGAAATAAACAGTTGAGACAAGACCGCTGACCTCAACTGTCGAGTGCGATCCAAATAAAATAGACAAGTCACAGGACACAAGGCAGGTCTGACTGACTGAACATCTAGGGTAGTCCACCGACTTAGAAGCCGACTTAGTCCTCCTCGAGATGTTAAATGACACACCTTCGGGGGTGAATGAGATCGCGTTCCAGTCCAAAGCTCAGACGTCCGAGACTCTTGCATAAAAGGAGACATAGAAGCATAATCAATTTCCATGACAACTGTTTGAGTGTTAACTCCTCATTACGGGGCCATGACTCCAAGAAACCAAGAACAACGTTAACATCCCAAAACGATGAATACCTGGATCTCGGAGGTCTAGCGAAACGGATACCCTTCAACAAGCGACACACAAATGCATGTTGTCCAATCGGAGATCCGTCGATCCCCCGATGTCCGGCTGATTTGGCCGATCTATAGACATTAATGGTGCGATAGGCCAAACCAGATTCAAAAAGTGTAGTCAAGAAACTGAGCACCTTATTCAGAGGGGCAGAAAGTGGATCCAACAATCTTCCCACGCACCAGCCAGACCACACGTGCCACGCAGATTTGTAAGCTGTTCTGGTTCCAGGTGCCCAGGCATTCTCCAAACGTCGAGCAGTAGCTTGCAGAACGTCCACGACACACCAGGGTCCCCTGAGATCAACCAAGCCGTGAGTTGGAGCAGATTCTGATCCACCAATTTGTGCGAGTTCCCATCCGGATCCAGAAGCACATCCGATCTCATTTCGATCATCCATGGGAAATCCATCGCCATCTCCAGGAGACAGGGAAACCACGGTTGAGATTGCCAGAGGAGAGCTATCACCACCAACGTACAATCCTGTCTGGTCGAGTATGCCAGTGTCCGAGAGATCAGGTTGAATGGTGGAAACGCAAAGTGACGCCCCTGCGCCCACATTTGTGTCAGGGTACCTGAAGTCTCTACCTCGGAGGAGGTTAGACTTCCCGACGTCTGTTCTCTCAGCAGGGCTGATTCATCTAATCCTCACAGCTCTCATAGTCATTCCCACGCCGGCCGCGAGAACCCCACTTCCTTTTATGACACGACGCTCAGGAGCCGACGTCATGACGGCAATCACATCCCGACCTGTCAATCTGGTTCGGAACAACGAATCAGGGCTCGGCAAGGGCGGAGCCATGATTTAGAGAACCAGGGTATAAAAGAGGGATGTGGCTAATGGTTCATTGCCCTGTCGTGGTTCTAGCTTGTCTGGTCCCTCAGTGCTCTTATGTTTATCGTTCTATCTGGTTTTGACTCGGCTTGTACTATCGTTCCTGTTTACCTCTCGTGTCCTTTGACCTCGGCTTGTCTCTCGCTTACCTGTCCTCTCGTTCCCTCGACCCCGGCTTGTCTCTGACTATTCTCTGCTTTCTCCTTACGTTAGTCCGGCCATTCTAAGGTCCAGTATACGTACATCTCTACTGTTCATACTCTGCGTGTTGGATCCCTGTCCCGATCCTGACAATTTGTAGGAACGCATACACCGCCGCGGCCGCTGGGTCCGGCCTCCAACTGAAGTATTGGGGCAGTTGGGACTTCAGTCTGGACGCGAACAAATGCAGGTGCAATGGACCCCATAGCCGATCTATCAGCCGAAAGGTCGAAGGTAAGGAGATTGGCATTGGAGATTGGAGTCTTTCAGGTAACGCGAATTCTAATCCGCCCATTCGTTGTCCAATCCTGGGATGTGTTCGGCCGTAACCGATACAGCGCTGTGGAGGCAAAACTGCCAGAAGTCCTTTGCCAAGTTCGCCAGCTGTTTTGATTTTGTTCCACCCAGGTGATTTATATACCTGACCGCGGACACATTGACCATGCGTAGAAGAACGCAACAATTTCCCTGAGTCGGAGATAGACTCCGAATGGCGAATGATCCCGCTAACAGCTCCAGGCAATTTATGTGCAAACTTGACTCGACTTCGGACCATCTTCCACCTGTGGAGACACTGCCACAGCGAGCGCCCCAACCACGTAGGCTGGCGTCCGATTCTATTATCATGTCCAAAGCGGTACCGAAGATGGCCGTTCCAAGCCTCCATATGGTCCAACCACCACTGCAGTTCTTCTTTGGAATCCCTGTCCAGGCTCAATTCGCTCTCGTATGAACCGCCAGACCGAAGATGGGATCCCTTCAGACGTTGTAGGGCCCGATAATGTAGTGGACCTGGAAAAATCGCCTGAATCGATGAGGCCAACAGGCCGATCACCCTCGCCAGTTGTCGTACGGATAGAAAGGTGGCTCGTAGCGCACGCCGTATCTCCTTCTTCATAGACTTTAGCTTGGCCTCCGGAAGTAAAAAGAACTGGGCGACCGAATCGACCTCGAAACCTAGGAATTCTATCCTCTGTACCGGGGTCACAATGGATTTCTCCCAATTTATGAGGAAACCTAATCCTTCCAGGAGAGCCACCGTCCATTCCAGGTGTCTGAGAAGTTGCTCGGGGGACGAAGACATAATCAGTATGTCGTCCAGGTAGACAATCATGCGGACCCCTCGAGCTCTGAGGAACGCCACTACGGGCTTCATCACCTTTGTGAAACACCATGGAGCCGAAGATAGACCGAACGGCAGACCTAACGGTAAACCGCCACCGACGTCCTAGCCACGTAAAGTGCAACAAGTCCCAGTGCTCTTCCGCCATGGGTATGGTCAAATAGGCATCTTTGAGGTCCAGTTTGACCATCCAGTCCCCTTGACGGAGCAGGTATCTGAGACAATGAACACCTTCCATCTTGAAGTGATGTAACGGAGGAAACTGTTGAGGTGCTTGAGGTTTATCACCGGTCGGACACCACCGCCTTTCTTGGCAACGAGGAACAAATTGCTTAGGAACCCTGGGTGATCGTAGGGAATTTCCTGGATAGCTTGTTTGGCAGAAAGTTCCGCGATCTCCACGGTAATTAACCCAGACTGCTCTTCCGGCAACTTCAGTTCCTGTTACTTGTCAATGCACTGCAAAAATAAAAAATAAAAAGAAACAAACACTTGGATATGGAGATATTAATATGAAAAATTCCACAGGACTCGCAAATCACTAGGGCCCATCTGTGATGTGGTTAAAAAACAGGCAAATGTTACTTTTATTTATATATATATATATATATATATATATATATATATATATATATATATATATTCGGGTCGGCTTATACTTGAGTATATACGGTATATATATATATATATATATATATATATACCGTATATACTCGAGTATAAGCCAACCCGAATATAAGCCGAGGCCCCTAATTTTACCCCCAAAAAATGTGAAAACGTATTGATTTGAGTATAAGACTAGGGTGGGAAATGCAGCAGCTACTGGTACATTTCTAAATAAAATTAGATCCTAAAAAAATTATGTTAATTGAATATTTATTTACAGTGTGTGTGTATGAGTGCAGTGTGTGTGTATGAGTGCAGTGTGTGTGTATGAGTGCAGTGTGTGTGTGAGTGCGTGTTGGTGGGGAGTGGGCATTTTGATTATTTGTTATTTTATTAATTATTATTTTAATCATTTTTTGTTCTATTATTTATTTTTAAATTATTATTTTAATATTTTTTTATTATTGTTTTTATTTTATAAATATTATTTTATTTTATTATTTTATTTTATTAATATTTTTTTTTTTTCGTCCCCCTCCCTGCTTGATACATGGCAGGGAGGGGGGCTCTCACTCCCTGGGGGTCCAGTGGCATTGGCAGTTTAGTGGGGGGGGGGGGGGGGGCTGACAGAGCTGTTACTTACCTCTCCTGCAGCTCCTGTCAGCTCCCTTCTCCTCCGCGCCGGTCCGGTCAGCTCCCCTGTCAGCTCACACTGTAAGTCTCGCGAGAGCCGCACTATGACCCCGCGGCTCTCGCGAGACTTACACTGGGAGCTGACCGAGGTGCTGAACGGACCGGCGCGGAGGAGAAGGGAGCTGACAGGAGCTGCAGGAGAGGTAAGTAAACGCTCAGCAGCCCCCACAGCCCCCTGTCTGTATTATGGCAATGTAAATTGCCATAATACAGACACTGACTCGAGTATAAGCCGAGTTGGGGTTTTTCAGCACAAAAAATGTGCTGAAAAACTCGGCTTATACTCGAGTATATACGGTATATATATATATATATATATATATATGGCAATGAGTGTAGATTTGAAAATATCTATCTGAAAAATGTGACAATATACACACATATATATATATATATATAGTCACATTTTTTATATTAATCAACCTGGAAGAAGACGTGGGTCTATATCTTAGCCGCGCGAGACCCCAGCCAAGTTGTAACGCTGGCCACGGGGACTGCAGTGGTTATGGTGTCGGGTTGAGTGCTTGGAAGTACTCTGAGTCACTAGAAAGCAGCAATTGGCTGAGGCATCCAGTCTGTGTGTGAGGGGGTCCGCCACACACATCAATTTCTTGGAACTGATTGAACGGGATTGTTTGTTATTTGCAGCCTGGCCAGGCACATGTCGGACTGTTGCATACTGCTTCTCATAGACGACGTTTCGGAAGTGCAGTATATCAACCACCTAGGTGGAGCTCGGTCCCAAGCGCTCTCAGAAGCGACCAAGGACATCTATATCTTCTGCCTCTCTTCGAATATCACTTTACAAGTTGAATACCTCCAACCTCACGGCAAACTGGTACTCTCGCCACTGGCAAGACGGCAGTGACTGGCAACTGGATGTCGGGATCTTCTACACGTTAACACTGTACATGGGTCCTCTCCTGATAGAGCTCTTTGCATTGCGGACGAATCGCCAACTTCCCAGATTCTTCAGTTGGACCCGGAATGTGAACAGTGACTGCATTTCTCCAAATGTGGCCAACCAAGGGGCATACGCGTTTCCGCCTTATTCAAATGTTGGGGAGGGTCCTACACAAGATCCGGACGCACCAAACATCACTTCTCCTGCTCCCTTGTCTATGGCCAAGTCAGGCCTGGTTTCCGGACCTAGTGGAACTCTCGTACAATCATCCTCTGCTCTTGTTGACCATTCCGCTCCTTTTTTTCCAGCCCCCAAGGGGAGACACATCCACTCATACTTCAAGACCGGCTTTAAATAGTGGCCTGGACGATTTGAGGGGATCATGTGCTGTCGATGGACTATTGCAGACCGCTAAGGACCTGATGTGGGATTTGTGGGCTCCAGGCACTAGACAGTGTTGCCTTGCAGCCTGGAACAAATGGTCTAGCTGGTGTCTGGAGAGGGACTCCGATTCCTTTACAAGCTTCTTTAGCTGACATTATACGTTCTGCTGACTGGTCTCGCGAAGATATGTTTCGGGTTTTCTACTTCCGTTCTGCTTCTCATGTTTCTATCACTCTTCTTTCATAGCATTAAAATTTCAATATGAAGCCTCCTGTCATGTGGTAAAATTGTAGCTTATGCTAATGTAGTATACCTATAATCTTTTTTTTAGTAATGACAGGATGCAAATATTTTTCCTCCTTTCTTTCTCTCCCTTTGTCTGTCTCTTTATTTTCTTGAATTACTTTGTTCATTTCCAATTTACATTATGTTTGCTGATCTATATTGATTCATATATTTACTCTAGTTGTAATTTGAATAGATTACTTAGTGTACATTACTGCTTTGTTGGACAACTGATCATTTCGTTACCTTTCGCTACCTTTGTGAAAATTGGCATTATGACTGGGATCTGGATATCGTGTCATTCTTGTCACGATTCTGGGAACCAAAACACGCTAACATACACACAGAAAAGGTTCAGTACCGGACCTTAGAGTGGCCGGGCTAAGCACACAAAGAATAGTCAGGAGACAAGCCGAGTAAAGGGAACCAGAAGACAGAATAACGAGAGACAAGCCGAGGTCAAAGGGTAGGAGAAAGTCGCAAGGTCGGATAAACAAGCCAGATAGTACGTAACCAGAGAGAAACACAAGTAGAACAGCAATACTAGAAAGCAAAGACCACAACAGGGCAGAGAGAAACAGGAAAGGTAAGTATTTAAACCTATTGCTTAACTCTGATTGGATAATTTCCAATCAGAGTTAACAATCAAACGTGGGAGATATCTATACCTCCCACTGTGATTGAGGCACTGTGCCTTTAACGCCGGGTCAGGTGGCTGACCCCGGCGTTTACAAAACTGGGCGATCTCCCAGCGTGCAGCATCATGCATGCTGCCGCTGGGGGACGAAGAGGAAGACGCGGGCGGCATCCGAGGCTGGGAGGACGCCGCTCGCTGAGCGCACGAGGTCTACATTGAATTGATATCGTTATTTGGTTCTTATTGTTGATTCCTTTTTTGTTGGACTATTAATTTAATACTCTGCAAAGCAGGAGCAGCAAAGAAAGAGGAGGAGTCAAGCACCACAAAGCTATTTATAGTACATGACTCTTTGTTTTCTGATTGGTTTAACTTTATGATTGATCTGTGCTGCTGGAGTTTTAAGTAAAGAAAGTTTATGCAAAATATGAAGTCTCCGGTCATGTAGTAAAATTAGAGCTTTTTGGCAATAAACACCAGAGGTGAGTTTGGAGCACACAGAGTGGTAGCCATATGGGAAAAAAGTACCTTATACACATGGTTAAATATGGTGATGGCTCTTTAATGAACATTTTGTTAGGACGCTTGGTATCATGGACTCTATCAAATATCAACATTAAATGAACACCTGACTGCCTCTGCCAGGAAGCTTTAAATGGGAAGGTGAATCTTCCAGTATGAGAGTGATCCGAAACATTAAACATTAAGATGAACACAAAAATTGTTTGCCGACCACAAAATCAAGGTCCTGCCATGGCATTCCCAGTCCTATGACTTGAACCCCATAGAAAACATGTGTGGTGAACTGAAGAGGAGAGTTAACCTCACAATTTGAAGGATCTAAAGAGATTCTGTATGGAAGAATGGTCTCAGATCCCTTGCCATGTATTCTTCAATCTCATCAAGCATTATAGGAGAAGACTCAGAGCTCTTATCTTGGCAAAAGGACACTGAGATTGATTTAAAAATCTGTACATAGGCGTCAACTCCAGCTGTTCACTGTGAGGAGAACCACACAATAAGGAATGCTTTTTATTCTATAGAAGGCATAATCCCAGTTTGCTGTCAATAACACCAATACAAATTAAGCATTTTTAATAGTTTAATACCATTTCACATTTAATTGCACATATTTATTGCTTAAAGTAACAATCATATTTACATTTTTAAAATATGATATGACATATTTAAAATGATTGGTTGATGAAGGCTAACAGATGGGGGCTTGGACAATAGGTCACCCATTATCATTTAGTGCCCCTACCTGCCGCTAATGGGTAGGGGCTAGGGAGGACTATAGGTCCCCCCATGATCATTTTGGGCCCCCATCCGCTGCTAATTGGTGGGGGCTTGGGAGGGTCACTAGGTTCCCCATTTAATTTAATAGCCTTCACCGCAGGGCACGAGTGTATCTATTCTAGAGTTACTTCTGCATGCTGTCTGGGCACATGATATGTCTATTTCAACCTGCTTTTAAGACACAGATGAAAATGAATTATTGGTCATGTTGTTTGTCTCACTCAGAGTGCAATATAGTGGACATAAACCCTTGTGTTGTAGTTTTTAATTCCTATCAGCACTGTTCAGTATATACCATTTAATCTAATACTGCATTGCATGATGTCATTGTATCCCCTATAGTGGTAGGGGCAGAATACACATAATCATGTCCTTGTCATGATTTGTCATTTAGCTGTGACAGAGTATTACTCCTGAGTGGGTTTGAGGCACTCAGACACTCTCCAGAATAGGGAACAGATGAATATTTCTAAAATATATACTTGACATCATTATGGTGTTCAGCTGGTAGGTGGAATCTTATCTGAAAGTCACTGACTATGACACACCATCTCCTGATTCAAGATTAGATGTTGGGCTGGATCACATCCAATTGGTAAGGGAGGTTTACATCACAGAGCAAAGCAAAAAAGACACCCACATGCTCCCTTCAAATACAATTAACCGCTTAATTAGTCCAACTTTTTTTGTTATTAACCGGTTAGTGGTTTCTCATGATACTGAAAATAATTTTCGTATAATCTTGGCCGCAAATTAGTTTTAGTGGCTTATCTGCCACTTCTGTCTTATCATGGAATTGGACATACCACACATCACACTTGGTGTGCAGAGTTTAACTCTTATGTTATAATTCACGGAATTAGCAAAATGGCAACCAGAAATAAAATACCTGTTTTTTTCCTTTCTAATATTGAATGGTATTATTTTTTTTTTGTAATTCTTTATTTTTGTTGGGTTTCAATGTAATACACAAGATATCCGTAGTCATGACATTGCTTAGTGACAGTAGTATCCAGTATTTACATGTCGAAAAAAGAAACTGCACATTTTGTACGAAAGACAGGTATACATCATACTGCTAAAGCGATTAATGAATATTAAGTTGGCATGAAAGCGAGTCTATCTAGACACAAAGATTTATAATTAAAAAAAAGGTTATGATACATTCTTAGTTACGCATGGTTAGCATTAATAAAGGGTAGAGTCTTTAAGGGGGCAAGCTTGTTCGGATGCTGCACATCCATTATGGCTCATTTAGGTATATCAGGCAAGGCATAAACATCAAGGCGTGGTACATTTTAACTGTCTGCCCAACCACAGATACATAATCGGAGAGGTAGCGGGTGTTATGTTATGTGGGTACTGGGTCATTTAATTCTGATAGGTTAGGCTTGGATGGTGAGTCCCCAGCCTGGTACTGCCGGCCCGCTACATTAGTAATTAAAAAGCTTGGTAGCCAGTATGACAAGGGGAAAAGCTAAGTTAAAGGCCTATCTGTTTGCAAGTCAAGCGACTATTGGGGTCACAAAACGAGCAACTTCGTCTGCTTGTTAGTATGTCTGGTATCTATGCGGCGTCAATGCCATAGTGGGAGACATAAGTTATGGGTTACCCCTGAATTAGTGACACTCGACTAACTGCCACTATAATGCTGCTGATGTCGGGCAGTCCTGCAGTGGGGTACTCTAAACAAAATGAGATACAAGGAACAGTATTTAGTTGGTCAAGTAGTGCCGTATGGCTCACTCATATTAGTGTAGCTTAACGAGGGATAATAACCTAATGGGTGCGTGTATCCGCTGGTGATGGCCTATTGGGTCAGATTGGTTGTCTCTAGCGCCCGGGAAAGGATCGCCTATGCCTCTCATACCAAGACTCCCCTCTCTTAGCTGTATGCATCATGTACATATAATAGTAAGATAAAATGCAAATAAAGGAAACATAATAAAGGAAACATAATGAATTGTTAAATAAAAAACGTAGAACTATAAAGTCCCGGCTTAGAGTCTTTATCTGGAGGTATTGCCGTAAAGTCCTCATATGTCGTTTGCAGCCGTGCAGCTGGTTTGCGGTAAGAGTCAGAAGTCACCTGTTCGTTCAGGTCTGTGGGAGGTTGTATGGGTGCTGTCTGCTCCTTTTCCTCTCTGCCTTGCTGACGCTTCCCCGGTTCTTGGCCTCCTGGATCTCCGTTTCTCCCATCATGGGTGTCTGCTGCTGTAGCTGGAGGGTTTGGATAAACCCTGAAGGGTCTTCGTCTGCGGACAGCGTGAGTATCAAGTCTTTTTGTTGGACCACCAATGTGCCTGTTGCGCCCCACCTGTACCGGATTCCCTTGTCTCGCAGTTGTTGGGTGATTGGCGAGAGTTTCCTCCGCTCAAGCAGAGTTGTGAATGGAATGTCTGCGAATACTCTTACTTGGTGGTTGTTCACGGTGACGGTGGGGGTTTTCCTGGAGTGGGCCATCAGCGTCGCTTTAACTGCGACGTTTCGGGTAACTGCTATTATGTCTCTTGAGGCATCCGCTGGGGCGGTCGGGGATTTCCGGATTCGGAACGCGGCCGTTATCGGCCTTGTGTCTCCATCTGGTTGTGCTCCCATTGCCGCTGCCACTTGGTTTGAGTAATCTAGTAGGGCCTCTGAGTCTATTTCCTCAGGGGCTCCGCGTATGAGGACATTCCGTTTACGGTGGCGTGTGTCTATCATCGTGACTGTGCGCGTGAGCCCCTGCAGCTGGAGTGTCAGCGCCTCCACCTGCCTTCTGGTGTCTGTCAGGGAGTCATCTCTGTTACACTCTCGGGTTTCTATTGCGTCTAGGCGCCCCTTCAGTCAAGAGACCTCCGTCGTCACTCCGGCCAAGTCGGATTTCCACATCTCCCGGAGATCGATGAGGAGCTTCTTGATGCCACCTTTTGTGGAGGGTGAATCATCAGAGTCCGAGGTCTCCGACCCGTATAACGCGGGAGTCGGGGTTGCGGTCTGGGTTTCCTCTCTCTCCACCGAGGAGTCAGAGTCACTTTCGCTGCGGGGCCTACTCGGCGCCATTTTGGCTTGCATAGCTGGTTGCGGCCTTTCAAAGGAGCGCCTAATGTCGGGCTGGTAGGAGCTCTCTTGGCGGACGGTTTTCTTATTTTTTTTCCCCATCCTTATGTCGGGGGTTTGGGGTTTATTGCTGTCTGCTTTTGTGGGATTTAGTTCGGCTTTTTTGTGGCTTTTGGGTCAGTTTTGTCTTCGTGAAGCAGGAGCTCCAAGTAAACACGTCTGGTGTGCTGCTCTGCTGGCCACGCCGACCTGAATGGTATTATTGATGCAGGTCTAATCTATTCTACTGGACTATACATTGAAAAGAGCAAAAGTAACAGCGTGACATATAAAATATTACATTATTATCCGGTAACGGACAGGGAATAATGTATGAATCACCTAATCTCGGGCAGAACTGGCACATATATCTCCCAGTCTGCTCGAGATTAGTGGGAGTTCAAATTCCAAGCAGTACTTTATCATTTTAATGACAACAGCTAAAAAAATTGTCACCTGGGACTGAATTCCTATAAAAAAAAAAAAAAAGAGAGAATGTTACATGGACTCTGGCCTTAATCCCGATGTAAATTTTAAAAAAATGGAGGCTCTTTAGTTCTATTCCAATGGCCATTTGAATATAAGCTCAACTGCCACGTCAAGGCAAGCCCAAAAAGGTGAGTCCTACACTAGCCATTAGATTTGCTGATATCAGGCAAGGGGTATTTTATAAACCCTTTCACATTTAACCCTTTATAGGGCTTCTACACATACAATAAACTTTCCTGGTATCAGACAAAGTGTAAATATCTCAAATGAGACATGAAGGGGTGTTTTATAAACCCCTACATACTTATTAACACTAAATAGGGCTATAAAACATACATCACCTTGCCAGTATCAGCTAAAAGGCAAATTTCTCTGTTGATACAGGAAGGGGTGCTGCTCCTACATACTTATAAACTCTGAACAAGACAAACATGGAGAGGCTGTGTCTGGATTACAGAATGATCCAGCACGTAGAATTGTGTAACACAGAAGACCGATAGGTAACGTATACCGGACCTTAGAATGGCCGGACTAACGTACCAAAGAATAGTCAGGAATAGCCGAGGTCAAGGGAAACAAAAATAGACACAACGATAAGGAAAAGCCAGGAGTCAGGGTTACCAGGAAACAGGGAAGTCAAAAACAATGCCAAAGTCAAAACACCAGAATTACCAGAATCAATAACGCGCTCTCAGACAACCACAAGGGAAACCACAACAGGGCACTGAGCAGGATGAGAAATGGGCCTAAATACCCCTCCTCTAGATCTGATAGGCTGTAACCGCCCTTTGACCCCAAAGTCAAAACCAGGCTACAATTTGCATAATTGCTGCTCAGCATTAACCCTTCTGTGGCTTAGGTTGCTGCTCGGCACAACTTTTCCTGTGTGGACAGTAAATGTCATTAACCACATTTTTATAAGTGGATGAATACGTGACAGGCTGGCAGCAATGTAACATAGCTGTGTGATACAAACATCACATACAAACACAAAGGTAAAGCACCGCGCTTACAGCAGCAGTAGCTTAGTATCCAACAGCTCAAAATACATTGTAAAAACAAAGAGAACGTTACCTGCGCTTTGGCGTAAATCCATATGTACATTTAAACAAAATGGAGGCTCTTTAGTTTTATGGCCATTTGAATATAAGCTCACCTGCCACGTCAAGGTGAGAAAAAGGAGAAGTGCTCACTAACACAGATTTAGACAGATTTGTGAACAATATTTGAGAGAAATAGGCCTTTGAAAAATGCGGGCAAAACCAAGTGTTGCATTTATAATTCTGTTTAGTGTAATTAATATTACTAGTTAGAAAAAAAAGCATTCGCAATTGAAACAATTTTTTTTTTATTTCTTAAACAAAATAAAATTTCTTACCTTTCTCAGAAGATCGGCCACTCAGATAGTGGAGTAAAGAAAAAAAAAAAAAAAAAAAATACATGAAGACTAATTTTCAAACAGTCCTGTTAACGGATGAGTGTCATGCAACCCTGGATGGTCCAGATGGATGGAGTAGTGGATGGTTGGTGGATGGCCACTCTGTTTAAACAAGGCTGCGATGTCAGCAAGGCAGTGGTGGAGTCATGTTTTGTGACGGAATCATGGGAAGAGAGCTGGTCAGCCCCTTTAGGGTCCCCGAAGGTGTAAAGATGACCTCTGCAAAGTATGTGGAGTTTCTGACTGACCACTTTCTTTTCTGGAACAGAAGGAAGAATTATGCTTTCCATAATAAAATCATCTTCATGCATGACAATGCACCATCTCATGCTGCAAAGAATACTTCTGCATCAATGGCTGCTATGGGGATAAAAGGAGAGAAAGTCATGGTGTGGCCTCCATCATCCCCTGACCTCAATCCTATTGAGAACCTTTGGAGCATCCGCAAGCAAAAGATCTATGAGGGTGGGAGGCAGTTTACATCCAAACAGCAGCTCTGGGAGGCTTTTCTGACATCTTGCAAACAAATTCAAGAAGAAACTGTCCAAAAACTCACAAGTTCAATGGATGCAAGACTTGTGAAGCTGCTATCAAATAAGGGGTCCTATGTTAAAATGTGATGTGACCAGTTAAAATGTTGTTATAAGTTTGATTAAAATAGCTTTTGATTTCAGTAAATATGCTGCAAACACAACAAATGACAATTTTCAGTTCTTTACAATCTATAAAGTGTTTTGAAACTTACTGTGCGTAATAATTTGGAACAGTGCATTGTAAGTTTTTTATGTTTAAAAAAAATACTGTTATATAGTTACATAGCTGAAAAGAGACTTGCGTCCATCAAGTTCAGCCTTCCTCACATATGCTTTTGCTGTTGATCCAAAAGAAGGCAAAAAACCCAGTCTGAAGCGCTTCCAATTTTGCAACAAACTAGGAAAAAATTCCTTCTTGACCCCAAAATAGCAGTCAGATGTCTCCTTGGATCAAACAGCTATTACAACACTAATTAGAAATTATATCCCTGTATGTTATGTTTTTGCAAGTATTTATCCAATTGCAGTTTAAACATCTGTATAGACTGACAAAACCACCTCTTCAGGCAATGAATTCCATATCCTTATTGCTCTTACTGTAAAAAAACCTTTTATGAAATCTCCATTCTTCAAGCCTAAATGTGTGACCTCGTGTCCGAAGTATTGCCCTGTTTATGAATAGATTTCCAGATAATGGTTTGTACTGACCCCGAATATAATTGTATAATGTTATCATTACCCTCTCAGGCGCCGTTTTTCCAAACTGAAGAGATTTACATTTTTTAACCTTTCTTCATAACTAAAATGCTGTTATCATTAGGAGGTTTGTTCAATAAAATTTGAATTGTACTCTTAATAGTTGATAACATGAGAATTATGCTGACTGTTATTTACATCAATTATTTAGGTAAATGAGAAAAATATTATTTGCATAATAATTTGGAACAGGGTGTAAAATGATGGAAGAGGTGCATTAAGGACTATTTTGGTGCAAATAAGAAAAGCAGCCTAAAAAGTGAGTACAACACTTTTTATATACAACCCCCTACGTTAAATGTTTTTTTACGTGATATACATAGCTTCTTCTCTCAGTCTTATATAATATTCAATAAGAACCATCCAGAAAATAGCTTTAGTTCTTACTAAATTCTGGACAAGGAGGGAACATCAGCAGAACCTATTTGTGGCTAATATAACACAATGCTTAATTTGAAGCTCTAGATGTCCTGTACTCATGGATCTCAGCTGTCCTGCTCTAGTTCCCCGTTTTCCCGCATCTGTCCCTGGGCATCATGGTCGAGTGCATCATTAGATGTTTGTATTCCTCACGCTTTAGTGTTCCCTTAAATCCTGCTCCCACCTTCAATTGATTTCTGCCCTTCTGCTCCTGGTAGCTGGACATGTCTCCACAAACCCTGGTTCCTCCTTCACTAACATATCTTGTGCTAACACCTGAAACCCAACCAATCTTAATGTAACCCACTTTGTACCTCAGCAGCCTCAAAACTGATTTCTATAACTTTTTTCTTTGGGCTATCACAATGGGCTACTTTTTGAACATATATAGCCGGCAATACCTCAACCTCATTTTGTCAGATGCATGCTCAACCTCTCTTGTCAGATGCATGCTCAACCTCTCTTCTCTCTAATATCTAATTTCCTCTCTTTGATTACATATTATCATTTGTTCTTAATACCCCCCACCCCTCAACATAGTCTGTCTAATCCTCAAAAAAATGAATTCTCTTGATGTTCAACAACTATCTGCTGATATCCATTCTCAACTCTCGTCCATCAATACGCTCTCCTGTCCCAGTCTGGAAATCTCCTTGTATATTACTCTCACTTCTGCACAGAACCAAGCAGCTCCACTCAAAACATGCACATTAAGGTGGACATGCCCCCAACCATGGCATACCAAGTCAACTTGTTATCTACAACGATGCTCCCATGCAGCTGAATGCTGCTGGAAAAAGTCTTACACCTACTCATTATAAATGCAAGCTACATTCATACAGCACAGCCCTCTTTCTTGCTTAATAATTATCCCTTTCTTTTTTCATCAGTACATATGCTCACATTCCCAGGTGTCTCTTTGATACCTCACAGGTCATAACTTTGCATGTTATTTCACTGACTAGATTAATCAGTTAAGGAAATGTACCCCTCTTCATTCCTCTTTCTCAACCTGACTTAGATTATGCCTCTCCAGCGCGTCAGTCCTTTTCTCCAGTTGCAAAACAGGAGGTTTGTTCATTCGTCTCAACGCACAACTAGTTCCCATTCTCTCTTAAATTATAAGATCTCACTCCCCTCTCCTCATGCCACTCATATCTTTAATTGCTCTCTCTTCTGGTATCGTCCCTGTGCCCCCTTAAGCACCAAACTTCTGGAATAAAAGGGAATCATGACATGTCACACGTCATGTGTCCTTAAGGGGTTAAACATGTCGCACACTTCCTAAAAAAACTATTCTCTTGACCCATCTAACTAACATCCCATATCCCTTTCTCCTCAAAGCCTCTCAAATGACAAGTGTCAACACATCTGACATCTTTCTTTCTTTCTCAACTCTAACTTTACTTGACCCTCTTAAATCTGGCTTCTGCCCCCTCCATTCCATTGTGACTGCTCTGACTAAAGTAACTTATTGTGGCTAAATCCAAAGGCCATGACTCCAAATTAATTTGTCTAGACCTCTCTGCTGCCATTAACACTGTTGATCACACTCTACTTATTTTGGGTGGCTCCATTCCTGTGGAACAGTTTGCCTTCTTCCCTAATCTTCAATCCTATAAGAAGTCCCTTAAAACCCAGCTCTTCAGAATAGCTTATGGCCACCCTGTCACTTGGTTGCTATTGTAATAATTAGTCTTATTTGTTGTGAAATCGCCCCCTTTAAGTTACTGTGAAGCACTTCCGAATATGTTGGCGGCCATAAATATGGTAGTATTAAAAGTAATATTAATTAACAAAACTTCTGCTGTGCTTGTCTATAAAGGGGCATGTAATTCCACTATGCATAAAAAGGATGACAGCAATGGAGTCAATCAGGGCTGTCTGTGCACTCTAAGTGCTGATGAATGGGTTGTGAATGGGCTGAAATGGACTGTTATGTCTTCCCAAGTGCATCAGATAGCAATGTGCCTTGATCATCCTAACAGAATGTGTGACAGAGCAGAACTCTTGTGTGACGTACTGATTCCATGTCGTGTCACACATGACAAACATGTGACTTGACACACCTTGCAAAGAAAGCTGTGTATGATTGTTTAGAGATTGTCAATGGTATTTTATGCTCATGTATAGTTTTACTTTTCCCTCTTTGAATACAGGTAACTTATTTTGATGAATTTATTTGCAACAGTGTTACTAAAAGAAGAAAAAAATTCTAGGTCCAGGGCTAAAAGATCAAAAACACACTTATATGAAATAATAACATTGATTTCTTATGATGTATATCTTTTTTTTTATTTGTATTACTTGCATTTTTAGTCATAGAACCTGAGGAATAGCAGACTATGGATAATTTATGGACAGAGAAAATGATATATAGTGTTTAGGACAGGAAAGGATATTTTACAGTGCATTAATACAGTTAATATTAAGAAGCCTATGCCAAATGGAGTTATGCTGGCAGATTCATTTGGTACCAAAAAGGTTGGAAAACTTTTTAAGACGTCTAAGCCAAAGTTGTAAATTTGTATTGTCAGTTCGGTCTCATTATTAATAGACATGGAATCATTATGGAATATTTGTCTGTACCATTTTTGTACTCTCCATTAATAGTTCCTGCCATGTGCAAAAGGCATTCAAACCAAGGACAGGTCCAAGGAATTAGAGTGCAGGCTGCAATATATACTTGAGGTCTTGGGGTGATCATATGAGAGCAATGGCAGCTCAGTACCTGTATCAGTAAATACCTACTGTCACCCTGTCAGCATGCAGTGAAATGGGATATTTTAGTGTCCAAGTGTGGCCAAAAGTAAATTTTCAATTATATTTTTGTGGTGGCTATTTCACTAAAATTATTGGGAGTTGAAGTGTAATTTAACTCAATCATGGCTAGCAGTAAGTAAAGGTTAGGCACTAGGGTTTTCTATGTTTTACAAATAAAATATTCAATGAAGAGACTGGAGCAGTCGTATGGTGCTGGAGCTCCTCAGGGAAAATCGAATCCTGGGCACACACTGGACTTTATTGTCACCAATTTGGCTACAAAGCTTGACCACAAACCTGGGGAACATAATACACCAATCTTGTCTACAGAAGGTGTACACAGCCGTGCAAGACTTATCCATGGCCTACAGCTGCACTTGGGTCCAGGGAGGCAGCCAACTGTTGGAGCTTGTTGTATCTGAGCCCTGTTCCTCCCCCCTCTGGATTGGTGGGGGTTATCCCGATCCCCACTGGAGGTTTTGCACGGCCACCACGCCAAGTTCCAAGTCTTTCTTGTGAGTCGAGAGCGGAGGCCTAGCATCCAAAATGGCCACCTTGCTGGGGCCTACAGTTAGACACCAAATGGCCGCCTCGCTGGGGCCCTTCAGTCAGAGACACCTCCCTGCAGTCGTCCACGTTTATGGAGCCATTTTGGGCAAAGTTCAGGGAAAGGCTGCTTACCTCTTTTCCTGCTGTTCGACGCATGGCACATAGGAGCCATCCTGCAGTTTGCCGCCACAAGTGCACTGCTACCTCACATGTTCCCAGAGAGGCGCAGCAAGAGAGAGGTTGTACTAACCCACCGCAACGTATTTGCCTCCATTCGCCCTGCTTGCAAAGGAGGAGGCGCCTTTGCTCACGACGCGTCCATGCGGCTCCATAGGCTTATATGTCACGCAGCTGGGAGTGCGGAACCGCATGCCTGCAGAAGCAAACTTCGACCGACACACAGATTGTCTGCCTGGGAAGTCTTGGACTGGACTCTCTGTGGGCTTGGGCTGAGGGTGATGGGAGCTGGGTCTCTCTAACCATGGGCATAGGTTAGGTGGCACATGGGTCTTACCTACTGCCTGGCTGTTGTGCAGCTGTTCACCTAATGCACATTGCTTGATAAGCCTATGCTGTTTTACCCCACTACAGTGCTCTATCTGCTCAGCTACCATAGTATCACCAACCCCCCAGTGGTATTTACCTCTTGCAGTGATCCCCATACCTACACACCTACTGCCATACCTACATAAATTTGATCACAAATTATTAGAGCTGGTATTTTTTGCTGTTTCTTTACCTATTACTGTTATAAAGCGCAGTGCTCATCTTGTTTAGATTTAGTTTATCTCATATATGTCTGGAGGGCTTTATTAGCCTACAAGCTAACTTCATGATCTCTCTACAAACATGTGTGCCTAGCCTGACCACCTTGCTTTAGTCACCAATCATGGCTATATATTCTTTTTAGCTTACTGAATATAGTGTATAACACCCTCTCTAGACATATCCGCTTAGCCTGAAGTTACTTTAGTTAAAAAAAATTTTTTAAAACATTGTGCATTTTTTTTAAGCCACGCAAATGCTCTCTCATGTTTTACTTTGTACTTTCAACAGCTGTTGTGGCTAGTCAAGTTTTTTGTTTATTACTATGCACAACTAAAATAAAGAATTATAAAAATAAAAAAAATATTCATTGAAAATATTAAACCTGATAGTTCCAAATTTTACATAAATTACCATTATATATGGAAATTAAAAATATTTTTGAAACATTTCTAACATTATGTAAACATATGTTAAATAAAGAACAAATTATGCTGAACATAGTTACATAGCTGAAAAGAGACATGTGTCCATCAAGTTCAGCCTTCCTCACATTTGTTTTTTGCTGTTGATCCAAAAGAAGGAAAAAAAAAAGAAGCAAAATTTTGCAACAAGCTAGGAAATAAATTCCTTCTTGACCCCATAATGGCAGTCAGCTCAAGGCCCAGGCCCATGGAATGGGCCCATTGATTTAAAAACCAAAAACAAAAAAAACACCTTTTTTTTTTTTACACACTACTCTTAGTTGTTCACCTGGCCGGTATTTATTTATTTGAGGCTGCCTGGCCGGTACCGATATTGCAGTAATACCGGAAATACAAATGCCGGTATTTTTCTCAGTATAAACAGAGATCACTCTGCAATACCATTACCGGCCAGTAGGGGTCGCTGTGTGTGTGGAGAGAGGCAGGGGTAGGAATTTACAGCATATACCTGCATTGCTCTACTCACTGATCTCCGGGGGAGCAGCTACACAGCACAAAGAGTCCAGACAGCATCTCCCAGCCTGCAGATACAGCCTACAGGTCAGAGAAGTGAGGGATGGGGTAAAGGTTGCAGGGAGACATGGGAACACTAAGACACTAGGGGAAACTATGAGACATGGGGACACATGGATACCTTTGGGGATGCTGAGACACTTGGGGACACAGACACACATGGGGACACTGAGACAAGGACACACACACACACACACACGGGCACACTGAAACACTAGGGGACCCTGAAACACTAGGTGACATGTAGACACAGACACACATGGGGACACAGATACACATGGGGACACTGAGACATGGGGTCACTGAGACACGGGGACACAGACACTAGGAACACAATGTCCCCAAGTGTCTCAGTGTCCCCATGTCTCCCAGTGTCCATAGTTTCTCAGTGTTCCCATGTCTTCCAGTGTCCCTAGTGTCTCAGTTTCCCTGGTCTCCCAGTATCCCTAGTGTCCCCATGTCTCCCAGTGTTCTAATGTCTCTCAGTGTCCCTGGGAGACATGGGGACACTGAGACATGGGGATACAGAGACATTGTGATGCATAGTCTCAGTGTCCCCATGTCTCACAGTGTCCCCTCGTGACATGGGGACACTGGGAGACATGGGGACACATACACTAGGGGACATTGGGCAACATGGGGACACTGGGAGACAGGGAGACACTGGGAGCAATCTATCTATACAGCAGAATCAAACTAAGTAGTTTTTTGGTGATTTCACAGAATTTTCTCTGTCACTCCTTGTGATTTACATCATCTGATGTCATGCATACATAATTAGGTAATTATTTTCCAAGAAAGGTGGCAACCCTAACTATTCTTCACATACTCTTGCTTAAGTATGGAAACTTAAGAGGGATGTAGAGGAACAAAACTTGTGTGGACCAGCTGAAATGAAATTAGTTAAGGTAATGCCGACTTTGATCTCTCTAACACTGTGCCATGTTCCCTTTCTTCTACACTCACTACATCCACCTTTGCTCTGTCTCAGACTGTATACCAGGAGCTTCTTGCTTATAGTAAGAAGGTTAGGATAGAAGTGGACCAGCGAGTACTAGGGGACAGTCCTTAGAAAGCATAGAGCTAGGACATCATTAGATGCTTTTATGCCAAGCTCAGGAAGCTGTTGGCCAGCATGCATGATTGGCAGGCAGCCTGACATGCATTCATGCTAGACTAGCCTTCCAATTCTTTGGGCAGACACGGCATGTTCGGCCGTTTCGGAAGTTCTGGTTACATGATCCATGTCAGTGGCCCACCCTTTTCACCGCCCATTGACTTACTGCTTCAGTGGACACTGTTGTTAGGGAGTATGGATTTACTTAAAAAATGAAAGCATAATTTAAAGAGAGATTAGCATATTTTAAGAGAATCTGAGTTTTTTTTTTTATAGCTGTATCCTATGAGTTTCCCTCCTCAACGTCTCCACCAGATACATAATGCTTGAGAGGAGTGTCTGTTTTAGTGTTTTTGGTCGATAAGATTCTGTACTTAGGCCCCTCATAATTGTCAGCACCAGGCCCACTGGGCTCTTAATCCGGCCATGATTACCCTACATTGAAAGATTATATCCTTGAATATTCTGTTTTTGCAAGTATGCATCTAGTAGCTGTTTGAACATCTGTATGGACTCTGATAAAACCACTTCTTCAGGCAGAGAATTCCACATCCTTATTGTTCTTACAGTAAAAAAAACCTTTCCTTTGCCTTAGACAAAATCTTCTTTCTTCCAGTCTAAACGCATGACCTCGTGTCCTATGTAAAGTCCGGTTTGTGAACAGATTTCCACACAATGGTTTGTATTGGCCCCGAATATATTTGTATAATGTTATAATATCCCCTCTCAGGCGACGTTTTTCTAAACTAAATAGGTTTAAATTTGTTAACCTTTCTTCAAAGCTGATATGTTCCATTCGTTTTATTAATTTTGTAGCCCGCCTCTGCACTTTTTCTAGTGCCATAATATCCTTCTTTAGAACAGGTGTCCAAAATTGCACAGCATATTCAATATGTGGTCTTACATCACTGAGACAAAAAAGGTTTGTGTAAAATTGTTGCACCAAAATATCCTTGACTCCAGTGTACAGTTCTTTTCAAAAACATTTATTTAAGTTTTTAAAATAATTTAAACAAATTCTAACAATTATTCCATAATAATAAATAATTGTAACAATTATAAATATAACAGTAAATGGTGAAATAAAGAGTTGGGTAGAGGTCAATATTATTTTACAAATATGCATGACCTGTATAAATAATTATACGGAGTAAGAAATCACATCAAACAGATTATACAGATACTCAGAATTATTTACAATAATTGACCACATATCAAATGTACATTTTTCTCACAGAAAGCATATACATTGATTATGAAGTATTATATTTTTCTTTAGCAATTTTTTCTCAAGAATTCCACACCTGTCCTAATGTCGAATCTATTGCAGACGATTGTCTCATAACTAGCTTATAACGCTTATTTTCAATATTCAATTTCAACTATTATTAAGATCAACTTGACAAAATCCACTTTAATGCCAATATCGATGAACCACACCCAGATCAACCTTCTGCGCCAGCTGTTCCCATTCCGCATCACCACCTCTCTACATACCGGGGCATCAAAATATCTCCCAACCTTGGAAACATTTACGACCTTAACTATAAACCGCTACTTACAACAGCACACACCGATCTACAAAGATACAAGTTACATAAATTTTTGCTTATCGTGTGTGAACGCCCCAGGACCCCAACCGCAGGTGGTTAACTACCAGTATCCCAATTGATGTTTAATGCGTTTCACATGTAATAAGACTGAAGGTGCTACATAGAGTCCATGTTATGGAGGCAGAAGGCTGGAGAGTTCCCATTTGGCATAATGTTTGCCTCATCCAATATCCTCCAACTGTTAGGACAGTCTTGTTGCGATTTAGCCGTCAATCCCTGCGGTGCCGCAATGAACGTGCTGCGGGTCAGATCCAGGATAGGGAGCGTTGCTGTGCAATGGTTGCCTGCAGCCTGGACCAACCTGAAGGTATATCTGCTGGGTCCGTTAGTGTGAGCTGGATCAAAGCTGTTTGCGGCTGCTCACCTCCTCCCCGGCATCCATTTCGCGTGTTGCCCCAGGCTTTTCGGGAACATTAGTCGGGCTGGTGGCGATACGGTGAGTATTTGTGTTCCCGTCGGTCTGCTTGCCCTCTGCATGTATTTAGGGCCCACCTGGGATTTGCGGTAGTTGTATCCCTCAAAGTGTAGCAGCTAGCAGTTTCCTCAGTGTGAGTTGGTGAGTGTGTGGCTGCCGCCAATTTAGACGTGGCTTGCGGCCTGGGCTGTGGGTTGGCAGTTCTGTGGGGTCCCACGATCTCCTCCTCGGTAGCGGCCACAGGGCGTGGGCCGGGATCACCCCCGCCGGCCCAAAGGGGGGGGCGGGGAAGGGCCTGTAAGGAAGGTTGATGGGCACATGTCTCTTTTCAGCCAATGTAACTATGGTGAAACAGGATAGATAATGTGTGTCATTTTTTGGCATGCCTAGTTGCTTTCAAGAATGCTTCTCTACATAACCACCAGATCTGTGCCCTGCAGAACTGAAACTTCAGTTCTAATTTCTAATTTCAGAATTAAAGAGACATAGTCTCTGGCAATGGCTGGGAGTATGTTAATCTAAGTTTCCCCCTCATTTTCACAATTTGTTTTAGATTAACCCCCTTTTCCCAGAAAAAGAATATTAGTGTTTCTAAACTATTATTAAAAACTATTTTTTCCCCCAGATAAAAACTGCCCCAGAGGACAAGCCTCCACCGATATATTCTCTCAACAGCTCCAAAATATTCCTTACTGCATTTCTACCATGCCTCTACGGTCACTGCAGTAGTTGAGTTGTAGTGGTTATAGTGCTCGGCATGTTCCTTTTTTCTCATCTGATCAGTCTTGTTGATCCTCACAATATCAAACTTTTTCCTATCCTCATTATCAGTTTTTGATTTCTTTCTACTTCATCAGTTAAATGTTAATATACGTTCTCTACATCCTATCTCCTTAATGTTAGTAATTTTATTCTAAATACATTATTCCATATAAACTTCTGTTTTTCCCTTACCCAAACTGTAATTTATGCACAAAGCACCTACATATTGAGCAACCGTGTTTATAAATAAATATCTATATTTTTTTTTATTTAGTTCGCATTATATGCTGTAATATAACGTGATATATTGTCTAATTCTTTTTTTAATTTTTTTTAATAAAAGTGCAATAATTTACAGCACTATTCAAATTTTCATCCTGATTTCTGGCAGGGAATCCCAGATTAAGGCACTTAAAATAATAATGGTGTGTATGATGAACCTCCTTCTATTAGAATAACTGGTAAAATATTTACCACTACAGAGAAGCCAGGATTCTTCGTACTGAAGGTAGTATGGCAATTGTGCCCTGAAAAAAAACATGTCAAGGGTCTTTGTTTCTTTTATTGTCGCCTCCCCAAATGTCTTAATTATTAGGTGAAGACAGCGACCAACCCTTTAAATGCTTCCCCATTATTAGATTAGTGTTCCTATCACATGTCCAATTCATCATAGAAATCTGCTGGGATTTTGCTTTATAATTAGTGTTTGGAATAATGGCCTTGGAGGACGATCCTGTGACAACTCACTGTGGAGTTTGTCTGTCTGGGGTCAGCCCTTTAAATTAGAGATTTTTTTCTATGACTCTTTAATTAAACACATATTGCCTAATTATAAGATACTGTGCTACTTTTAGAGGTACTTTGTGCTCTGTTCATTACCACCTGCCAAATCATTTAAATGCAAAAAAAAAAATGTAAGGACCTGTTCACCTTTTAGACTTTATTTCTGGTTTCAATAGAGCTGCCTTTAGTCTCTCATTATTCATTTTCTCTATGAGAATATTGATCACATTGATTACTTCAAAGTAATTTTGTAAAAATGTTGTATTTGTAAGACAGGGGGTGACATTAAAAAAATCCTATCAATTGATATTCTTATTATTAAAAAGCTCAATTGTTTATTGCACAACTTTTGTCATTAATCACTTACAGATTGTAAATGAATAATGAAAATTTTGTTATGAACATAGACAAAATATGCAAAAACAGGGAACTTGTATTAACAAGCCCCCAAACTTTAGGTCACGTGGGAGTGAAATTTTCTCTTGGTGAGACACACACACACAAAAAAAAAAATTAACGTGCAGCCGCCCACTCAAAGCTTAGATAGATGAAAAAGGATTGGTTTGGGGTTGTAATAAGGCACATAGTGGGATAATTCACCCCCCTCTTCCTTTAGGAATATTTGACATCACCACCTGTTCTATAATTTCTCCTCCTGCTTAATTAGCTCCTGGCTCAGATTCCATTTGGAATCTGAGAACAAATCACAGAAATCCTCAGTGAGGCGTCCAAAAAAATCTGCAGTTTTTTTTTTCTTATCCTTTTGAAATTGTCTTGAAAAAGCTTAAATTTGCAAAGTATTGTAATTTAAAGGTTCAACGACTCTGCAAAAGCAGAGTGGAATAGGTGCAGTGACTTTTTATGGAGTCTGGGGCAGGTCCACTTGGTAACGCAGTGACCATAATCGTGTTTAACACAATGTTTAATTGTAATGACTTTCTTCAAAAGATGTGACAGAGAAAAAAAAATACACAGTAGGATTGAAAAGAATAGAGTGGATTTAAGGGATGTCGTGTGTAACATGGTGAGATGTAGTTAAAGGGTCGAAAAGGTTATGTCGAGATAAAAAGAAGTGCTATTCCACTTGTGATATTCGTGGCAATCATGTTGTTATGCATATATTTATGTTCAATTCAATGCTACGAGGGTTTACTAACTAACAGAAATGTGGAAAAAGTATATTAGGACCAAAATGTCTGAATTTGAATTATTTTTTTTAGATGTTTTCCAACTCAACAAACACTATTTTGCAGAACTGGTTTCATTCCTTCCTGCATTTTTAAGGAATTAGTTATTTTTCTTACAATTTTATTATATAATTCATACAATTTATAAACTTTTTCTGAATATAAATCTCACCAATTATTGTGCAAAAGAAAAGTACTGCATGCTCAGGAATAATATTTCTGGCTCCATGTATTTAAAAAAAAGTACTGCAAAAATATAATGCAGCGAAGATGTTCTTTGCTTAGAGACAATGGGTGACATAATGGCTGATGTAAGAACTTGCCTACCTTGAATTGATAATTAAGAACCCAAGCATAGGTGGTGCACTCCCTTGTGGACACCAACAGTAAAGACCTAAAATGAGAACAGGCACCCTGGAATGAGTGGTTGCCCACAGACAAACAAAGGAAAGCACAAAATAATGGAATACACAAGATAGAATGGGAAGAATTCTAGTATCGAGTTCCATAAACAAAAGTATCTTAGAAGAGAGAGGAGAGTCAATTATCAGGAAGTGAATCATAGCAGTGGTCCCATTTGGAGACTCCTAACAGTCTTTGATTCAAGTAGAGGTGCCCATAAGATCTAGGCATTGTCTATAGCTATTCTTGCATATTTATATGGTGGAACTGTTTTAGGATGTATGAATTACAAAGGAAACCACTGCATTGCTTAAACAGCTCAGGAAGAGCTCAATAGAAAATGCTATTGTTTTGACATTTGCAGATGATGTGAGCTTAATGTCTGTGTCACAAGGTAAGTGCCTGACATCCATACGGTGTCATTATAATGCATGTGTACTCGTAGTCAGAGTCAATGGCCTTGACCGGGTATCAGGAACACAGGTAAGCATCTCTATTGTAACCTATTGTAGTCATGACACTAGATTGATATCCCACTTTATTGTATCTGATAATGCACAGTATCTATTTTCTATTCATTATTATTCTGTTTAATACTTTTTGGCATTAAGAATGCATTCATTACAAATAAAAAAAAAATATACTATTTACCATGTAGAATCTAAGGTAATGTCAACACGCCTTCCTGTCAGCACATTAATGGTGAAAAAAAGGATTTGGAGCACACCCTGAACACATATTTAACAGTGGTGTAAAGTGCAAACACACATTAAGGCAGGGCCGTCTTTAATTTTGTTTGGACCCTGGGCAAGCATTTACTTGGGCCCCCCTGACTACATATAGAGACACACAAATACAATACCTACCACACACACGCAGATACACACTGACCGCATATAGATACACACAAGAACATACAGATACACACAGACTACATAAAGATACACTGACACACACAGATACAAAAGGTATACACACTGACTTCTTATAGCTACACCAACACACACACTGACACACATACAGACACACAGATACACAACCTGACACACATGCAGATATACAGATACAAACACTGACACATACAGATACATACACAAACACAAATGGACAACATACATATACAGAGACACATTCTGACAGACGTACTGACACAGACAGCCATACTGAAACACACATACACAAAGACATACTGAACCACACAGACACTGACGGACTCACACACAGACTACAGATACACTGAAAGACATACTGGCACATATACACACAGACAGATGGAGATACTGAAACACACATACACTGACAGACATATTGACAAACACAGACATACAGAGCCACACGGACACTGACAGACTCACAAATAGACATACAGACATTCTGGCACACATACACACAGACAGACATACTGAAACACACATACAGACATACTGACACACTGACAGACACACACACACACACACACACACACACACATACTGACACACTGACAGACACACACACACACAGACATACTGACACACTGACAGACATACACACATACACTGACAGACATGCACACATACATACATACATACTGAACCACACAGACACTGACAGACTCACACACACAGACATACAGATACACTGACAGACATTCTGGTACACTAACACATACACACATACATATATACTGACACACACACACACACTCAGACACTCATGCAAAATTTGATAACCACCCTCCAGTTTCTTACCTTTTCCTGGAGGGTGGCTTCCCCGGGGTCCAGTGGGCTGGCTGGGTGGCTGGGAGTTAAGCTCTCCCGGCCTGGCCCCCTCCGGAACAGCTCCTTCCTCCCGCGCGGCTCCTGTTTCTGTGGGAGGAAGTGACACGCGGATGACACTTCCTCCCAGTCAGCTGCCGAAAAGCAAGGGCCCGGTCGCGCTGTTAAAGCGCCACAGCGCCCGACCAGACCCCTGCTGACACAGGCCCACCGGGTGGCCCTAAGAGTATGGGCCACCCGATGGGCCCCCATAATTTGCGGGCAGAGGGCAAACGGAGCAGCTGTCTTGGGCCCCCCAGCAGGGACAGGGCCCGGGGCAGCTGACCCTTTGCCCCGCGTTAAAGACGGCCCTGCATTAAGGGAACAGTGCACATAAAAATACAGTAGAAAGTAGTAGTCACTATAGGGACACTATAGGCTAGTGCTCATGTGCAGCAAAACACTGCATTAATTAGCATCTCCTAATTGAATCTCTATGGGGAACATTCAGCGACTCCATGCACAGCTTGAAGACGCTGACCGCCGGGCTGCACACGGGAAGCACCTTTTGGTGGTCATCCAAGTGACTGACAATCTAGATTTAACTAAGTGTACAGCACTGACATGGGAAGCACCTCTAGTGGTCGTCCAAGAGACTGACACTAGAGGTGTAACTAGACTGCAATGTAAATACTGCCTTTTCTCTGAAACAGCCTGCAAGGACAGGCTATAGACACCAGAACCACTACATTAAGCTGTAGTTGTTTTGGTGACTATAGTGTCCTTTTCATGTTGGCACTGCTGCAAAGATCAAATTATATGCAAAAGGGAACAACCGCATCACTATTACGAAATGCATATTTTCTTTTTGCATATGGCCATGTGGTGTCACTATATCCCTGCATTTGTTTTCTAAGAGAGGTGATTTTAAAAAGAAATGTTTTCATTGGCTTTTATCCAGTGATGTATTTACTGCAAGGCTGACAAGGCATTTGCCTTGGGCGGCGTTTTCCAGGGGGCAGCAAAAAACGCTACCCCCAAATGCCCAGGCAAATACCTTGTCAGCCTTGTTTTATGGCCTTCCTGCTCAGCTCCCTTGCGCACCCCACAGTGATGCGGGGAGCCAGAATATGATGTCACTCCGGCTTCCAGCATCACTCTGTGGCGCGCAAGGGAGCTGAGCAGGGAAATCACGGATCCCTTGCTACCAGCTTAGCGCGCCTGCTTGCCTTCCTTCTGCCCAGCAGCCCCAACACCCCGGCCAACAGCCAGCCCAGCAGCCCCACTGGACCCCAGGTAAAAAAAAAAAGTCCACCAAGCTCTCCCAAAGGCATGGAGGCTGGGTGGATTTATATAAAAAAAAAAAAAAAAATTAAATAACAATTTGTAAGTATAGGGGGAAAATGTGTGTGTGTGTCTGTCAATTGGTGAATGTGTGTGTGTGTGTCTGTCAGTGAATATGTGTGTGTGTATCGGTCAGTGTGTCTGTTAGTGAATGTTTGTGTCTGTCAGTGTATGTGTCTGTTAGTGTGTTTCTGTGTGTCTGTGAGTGAGTGTGTATATCTGTCAGTGTGTCTGTGAGCGAGTGTGTGTATATCTGTCAGTGTGTGTCTGTGAGTGAGTGTGTCTGTCAGTGAATGTGTGCATGTCTGAGTGATTGTGTGTGTCTGTGAGTGAGTGTGTCACTTACTCACAGACACACACTGTCTGTAAGTGTGTGTGTCCATCATTGTGTGTCTGAGTGATTGTGTGTGTCTGTCAGATTGTGTCAAATCAGTGTGTGTGTGTATGTCAGTGTATCTGTGAATGTGCGCCCTTCAGTAAATGTGTGTGTGTGTCAGTCAAAGCGTGTGTTAGCCTTGTCAGTGTGTGTCTGTGAGTGTATATATATATATATATATATATATATATATATACCGTATATACTCGAGTATAAGCCGACCCGAATATAAGCCGAGGCCCCTAATTTTACCCCCAAAAACTGGGAAAACTTATTGACTCGAGTATAAGACTATGGTGGGAAATGCAGCAGCTACTAGTAAATTTCTAAATAAAATTAGATCCTTCAAAAATTATATTAATTGAATATTTATTTACAGTGTGTGTATATAATGAATGCAGTGTGTGTATGAGAGTGCAGTGTGTGTGTATGAGAATGCAGTGTGTGTATATGAATGCAGTGTGTGTGTATGAGTGCTGTGTATGAGTTCAGTGTGTGTGTATGAGTTCAGTGTGTGTGTGTATGAATGCTGTGTGTATGAGTGCAGTGTGTGTGTGTATGAGAATGCTGTGTGTATGAGTGCAGTGTGTGTGTATGAGAATGCTGTGTGTATGAGTGCAGTGTGTGTGTATGAATGCAGTGTGTGTGTATGAATGCAGTGTGTGTGTATGAATGTTGTGTGTATGAGTGCAGTGTGTGTGTGTATGAGAATGCTGTGTGTATGAGAATGCTGTGTGTATGAGAATACAGTGTGTGTGTGTATGAGAATACAGTGTGTGTGTGCATGAATGCAGTGTGTGTGTGCATGAATGCTGTGTGTGTGCATGAATGCAGTGTGTGTATGAATGCTGAGTGTGTGTGTATGAGTGCAGTGTGTGTGTGTATGAGTGCAGTGTGTGTGTGTATGAGTGCAGTTTGTGTGTGTATGAGTGCAGTGTGTGTGTATATGAGTGCAGTGTGTGTGTATGAGTGCTGCGTATGAGTGCAGTGTGTGTGTGTATGAGTGCAGTGTGTGTGTGTGTGTGTGTGTGTGAATGCAGTGTGTGTGTAATGCAGAGTGTGATGCAGAGCCTTGGTGGGGGGTGGGCATTTTTATTTTTTAATTATTATTTTAATATTTTTTTTGTTTCATTACATTTTTTTTATTATTATTATTTTTTTATCATTATTTATTTATTATTTTTATTTTATTATTTTTATTTTTTTATTATTATTAATATATATATGCATTTTTTCGTCCCCCCTCCCTGCTTGCTAGCTGGCCAGGGAGGGGGGCTCTCCTTCCCTGGTGGTCCAGTGGATGGGCACTGTGTAGGAGGGGGCTGTGGGGGCTGTAGAGAGATGTTACTTACCTTCCTGCAGCTCCTGTCAGCTCTCTCCTCCTCTGCCGGTCCGTTCAGCACCTCGGTCAGCTCCCAGTGTAAATCTCGCGAGAGATTTACACTGTGAGCTGACAGAAGAGCTGAACGGACCGGCAGAGGAGGAGAGAGCTGACAGGAGCTGCAGGAAGGTAAGTAACATCTCTCTGCAGCCCCCACAGCCCCTGTCTGTATTATGGCAATGCAAATTGCCATAATACAGACAATTGACTCGAGTATAAGCCGAGATGGGGTTTTTCAGCACAAAAAATGTGCTGAAAAACTCGGCTTATACTCGAGTATATACGGTATATATATATATGTCAGTGTGTGTCAGTGAGGTTGTGTCTGAGAGTGTTAGTCTTTAACAGGAAGAGGTGTGGCCTCGACAGGAAAGGGTGGGGCAAATTCAAATTAGGGGGTGCCCGAGTTCTGTTATGCCTAGGGTAGCATAAATCTAAAATACACCACTGCTTATATCTAAAACTGCTTGCAAACAGAGCAGATCTCGTCTGAAGCATTTGCAAACCCGCCTCTTGAATTTAGATCTGCTGAGCTAAGCAACCAGGACATAACAGTATTGGTTCGGTTGTCTGGCTAGCAGCCAGGGGTTGCAACAAGGTTTATTTATAAATGTGGCAATTTTTTTTTTTTTAAATCTGCACTTTTTGTAAAATGGACACACCCTTAACACATAATGCACTGCTTTAGGGGTCTGGAGTGTCCCATTAAGTATCCTTGCAAGATTTTATACTGTATTTTTGTATTTACTATTCACTTACTGTGTATATAACACACTAATGGTGGACATGCTATTTTTCAGCACTTTTTAGGAGTTTTGTAGCTGGTATATGTTGAATGTTTAGGATGAAGTTAAGACTATAGTTAGCAGGAGTGATATGATGACATACATCATACACTGCATGAATAAGTAAGGCTACAGGACAATTCTAGTAAGATACAGCCTGGAACTGGCAGAAGTCTAATTACGAAATGTCCTTAGCTAAGTATATTTATTTAATATAAACACACATTAGCCATGTACTAATTTCATTGCTTACTTTGATTATAAAAAATAGGGGACTTAATACTTTTTTTGCTATGGACAGAGATTTTTTTTCCCCCATATCTCCAGAGTGTTCAAAGGAAGGAACAATGTGCTGATGCCTCAGGTGTAACTAATTGTCAGTCCTCAAGCATTTCTTTTCAATAGTATATTCTTTTTACAGGAGATATTTTTCTCGTTCAATCATCAGTTCTGCTGAATTGTGTTGTTCATTGATTTGGATCCAGTAATCAAACCCATTGCTTTGTAAGATATATTGATCTTGCATGGATACAATAAGACATACCATACCACTTCAAAAAACAAAACGTACAGCACACACCTATATTAAGTAAGTCTATTTGTACCTACCATATATACTCAAGTATAAGTCGACCCGAATATAAGTCGAGACCCCTAATTTTACCCCAAAAACTGGGAAAACTTATTGACTCAAGTATAAGACTAGGGTGGGAAATGCAGCAGCTACTGGTAAATTTCTAAATAAAATTATATCCCCAGAAAATTATATTAATTGAATATTTATTTACAGTGTGTGTGTATATAATGAATGCAGTGTGTGTGTGTGTATGAATGCAGTGTGTGTATGAATGCAGCGTGTGTACTGTGTGTGTGTATATAATGCAGTGTGTGTAGTGTGTGTATGAATGCAGCGTGTGTGTGTGTGTGTATGAATGCAGTGTGTTTGTGTGTGTGATGCAGAGTGTGTTTGTGTGTCTGATGCAGAGCCTTGGTGGGGGGTGGGCATTTTTATATATTTTTTTAAATTATTATTATTTTAATATTAAATAATTTTTTATATATATTATATTATTAATATTTTTAATATTAATATATTATTTTTATTTTATTTAAATTTGTATTTATATTTTTTTCATCTCCCCTCCCTGCTTGTTAGCTGGCCAGGGAGGGGGGCTCTCACTCCCTGGTGGTCCAGTGGATGGGCTGTAGGAGGGGGGCTGGCAGGAAGCTGTAATTTACCTTCACAGCAGCTCCTGTCAGCTCCCTTCTCTCTCCTCTGGTCAGCTCTCACTGTAAGTCTTGCGGCCGTGCGGACGTTGCCACGGTAACCCTCGCGAGACTTGCAAGGGAGCTGACCGGAGGAGAGAGAAGGGAGCTGCTGTGAAGGTAAGTTACTGCTCTCTGCCAGCCCCCAACAGGGCTTGTAATGAGCCCGGCGGTCCTGTCTGTATTATGGCAATGTGAGTTGCCATAATACAGACATTAACTCGAGTATAAGACGAGTGGGTTTTTTTCAGCACAAAAAATGTGCTGAAAAACTCGTCCTATACTCGAGTATATACGGTACTTAATACAAGGAATGTATAAAATGTTATTATGATGAGTCACTGCACCAGGGCCTGCGCAACAATTACGTGAACTAGGCATTCACTAGGCAGGGATGTTTCCTGGGGGCTTCCCCTGTCTTAGGCCGCAGCACTGGGTGGGGGCGCCCAAAGGAGCCATGTCACAAGGGGCCAAGGGGGTGGCCATTTGGCCCCCTTAGGGCACCCTCGAAGCTGTGCTAGGTAAGGCAGAGCAGGCTCCTGCTTACCTTGATGGCAGGTGCCTGCTCTGCCAACAAATGCCGGTCACAAGAGGAGAGGGGGAAAGAGAAGGCAGGAGGCGAGGGCTGTTTTTGCAGCTTCCCACTCCTCCCAAGTGTGTCCTCTGTAACGCTGGGAGCCGGAATATGACGTCATTACGGCCCCGGCATACTAAACAGCGAGTGGGAGGAGCGAGGAGCTGCCCCACACTGGACCCCAGGGAGGTAGGGAGGCTGGGTGGGCCTCAAAAAATAAACTTTTGTGAGTCTGTGTGTCACTGAGTGTGTGTGTGTGTGTCTGTCAATGAGCGAGTGTGTGTGTGTGTGTGTGTTTTTTTTTTTTTTTTTAATTCTTTATTTTTGCGTGCATGAAAATCATAACAGGTGGGCTTGTCATGCCCCAACAGCTTTGACAAGCATATACTTAAGCATTTGTTAACAGTTGGTCAGCATATGGAGGGTTCTGCACAATTTTTTATATATAAGTAAAGAGTAATAGTAGAGGAATCATTGCATATACTAAAATTAAATATATGTGGTCAATGACTAAATTCCTGTTGGTCTGTCTCAGGTTTTGTGCTGTAAGCATGCTGGTCAGGCTATGTACACCTTGGCTGTGCTGCACAGCTATGTGTGACAGTGTTACGCGCATATATAAGTCTAATGTGCGGCTACCATCTATATTCAACAATGCGGTATAACAGTTAATAGGCAAATCGATATGAGTGACAGTCATTGCTGACCGGTTCATCAATTGGCACCCTTGTTTCCAGATAGGAAGATCAAGAGATCAGCAAGGGAGGTATATATGCAACAAGCAGAATTAAACATATATATGTATATAAAAAAAAACAACAAAAAACAGGCATATATCACTCAGCTAAATCACGGCGAACTTGAACAACCTGTGTGAATGCTTGAGGAGCAGGGTAGTGTCTCTTTTGTGTGCCGCTGACAAAGTAAGCCATGGGCGTATGAGAGACTAGGTGTCTGAGCAATAGGTTGATAGTGTGTGAGACGAATGTTTGGAGAGTAGTGGGCAATTGCCCGGTACTCCGTTTGTATAGCCTGGTGTAAGCTGTGCTAGTGGGGGGAGGCGAACTGCCTTAGCCACAGGGAGTTTTCTACATGTCTCCCACCTTTCCCTTTGGGGTTCGGCCGTGGGAATCAGTATCGGTGGGTGATGGTGTTAAGTGAGGGCCATTATCCTGGCCTCTTGGAAGGTCGTGGGTGCGGTAGGGCTATGTGTGGCTGAGTGCTATGTGGCAGTGGGGGTGTCCCTGTGGGCGCGTGGGAACCTCAGTGGAAAGGTGCAAACAAAACAGGTAATCAACAAATTAAAATCAGCAAACTATGAACAGTCCTCCGGCACCCCCAGGGTTGCAGTTGGAGTGTTTGGCGTGGTTCTGCTGGTCTGCAGGGAGTAGTCAGGCCGGGGCCGTCGTCTTCGGCGCGTGGTTGGATCCCCTTGGAACAAATGTCCCTGAGGTTGCTGGGTTCCATTGGTGGGGGTGGGAAGCTGAGCGGGGTTGCTGCGTCAGGTCTGCTTGAAGGCCCAGTGATGAAAGGTGCGTCGTCGCTTCCTGCAGGTCCGTTATCGAGATGATAGCTGTTCCGTGTGTCACCTGAAGCTTGTGGGTCGGGGCGCCACCGGTAGGTGATGTTATGCGTGCGTAGCAGGGATGTGAAAGGTTTAAGGGATGCTCGCCAGGCCATGGTGCCCCTGGATAGATCCGCATAAAAAGTGAGGGCCATGCCCTCGAAAGCATATGGTGCGCTGTCCTTAATGGCGGCCAGGACAGCCATTTTATCTTGCCGTTTCTGGAACCTGACAATCAGGTCCCTTGGGGCTGTTGCCGGCTTGGGGATTCTGAATATTCCATCTAGGCACAGTCCTTTGGCCTGCCTCAGTGGGAGCAGTGCGGTCATCAGGCGCCTTATGTAATGTGGTAGTTCTGCATCCAGTATGGAGTCTGCTATGCCCCTTATTTTAATATTTTGAGCGCGGCGTGCGTCCTCCATTGCCGCCATCTTTAGGTCCAAGGCCCTGTGCTGGAGTCGCAGTGATTGTATTTCTTGTTGCAGCCCGGTTATTTGCTGCGAGTGGTTGCGGGTGTCCTGCTCCAGGGAGACCGTGCGGCCTGTCAGGCCCTGTATGTCCCTTCTTATGTCCGCTACGTCCGTCTGTATATTTCGACGGAGTCCCGCCAGCAGTTCTTGCATCACTGCTTTTGTTATCGGGGTTGAGTCCGGCTGCTGTTTGGGCTGCGGTGGCGTCTGTTTAGTGGGTGAGCATGGTTCCTCAGGGTCCGATGGTTGTTCATCTGACTCCTCGAAGTAGTCGGTGTACGAGGCCACATCGTGCTCCTGGGCGCCATGTGCGTGCCGCCACAGATCTCCGATGCTCATGCCGGGTCTGGGCTGCTCAGGCTTCTGTTTTTTGTTTTTTTCTGCCCATCTCTGCCAGTTGGACACGGTGAGTAGGGCTTATTTAGGTGAGTAGAGGTTAAATATAGTCGTTTTTTGCAGTTTTTAAGCTGAAAGCTTGCGGAGCTCACGGTGAGTGCGACCAGACGGTTCGGCTGTTGGCTCCGCCCCCCCCCCCGTGTGTGTGTGTTTTTTAGTGAGTAAGTGTATGTCTGTCAGTGAGTGTCTGTGTGTGTCAGTGAGTGAGTGTGTCTGCCAGTGTGCGTCTGTCAGTGAGTGAGTGACATGAGGGGCGGCAAAATGGATCTTTGCCTAGAGCAGCAGAAATCCTTGCACCAGCCTTGCACTCCACCCAGACCTTATTACCCAAATTGGTTAAACCCCTTATGCTATCAATTAAAGGGAACCTGTCAAACATAACATGACAGACTCAGCATTTATTTAAATATGTTCACGGTTCCAGGTTTTGGAAGCGTTTCCTATGAACTAATGTTTTAAACAGATGGTATTGAAAACTAGTGGTCACAATTGCTGTGTGATTTCACAATTCCCTTTGACTTCACCTCGCTAGTCACGCTCTTTTTCTCCCTCAAATGACTTGCTCTTTCTGAATACATAACATAAAACATGATGGAACTTCAGCTTCCAGCTGTTCTTAGACTACAATTCCCATGGCCACGTCTGCATTGGCTGGAAGAGATAGTGGAATTTTGTTTGACTACTTTAACGCGAATTGTGCAATTTTGTTTTCAATTCGCTACAATCACGATAAATGAATAAACTAAACAATAAGCAACTTGGAGATAGCACATAATAGATGCTTTCATGGATCATTCATTAAACCTATATTACTTCCAGCAGTGTTTTAATGACACTTTTTCTACTGATATCAGAGATAGCTGTGTCCCGAATATTGTACAGTTGTGACCAGTATCAATGGACTGATGGCAATCATGCTGTACCTTATAATGACTGAGCAGCCAATGCCACCTCACACATCTCTGTATAGCAGCAGATGCCTTGTGTTTAAAGAAAGGACAATTTGCACTGATGATAAAACTAATATTGATCTTACCACTTGATACGTGGCAGTGAAATAAATATCTATAGAACAGTAATGGACATACTGCTCTGTATAATGAAGCTCTGTATAAGAAAGTATATGCTTTTATAGAACATTGTGTTCGTATATTAATGCTATGCATCTACAAAATCATAAAGAACATGCTGCATTCTATCAAGATGCTTTTATAAGCTTATGCAGCAGAATGTACACACTCTAGATTGAATGGCCCGGGCTGTCAGGCACTTTTAGAAGTTTCGTTTTTTTTGGTTTTGATCCTAAAGCTATCTCCTGTAGCAGTCAGCTCACCTCAAGGAGAGAATCTGAATTTCTTGCCTACCACTGGGCACTGCAGCAAGTGTAGATGATGATATTAAAGTATATCTAGTGACTAGATTGAAAAACACTGACTAGATACCAGGATCTCTGGTGAGTCAAGAAATAAATGTATGTAAAGTTGTTCTGGTATATTAACAAACAGCTGATAAATTAAAAATGAAGTCTGTAGAAAAGTAGTATTGCAATTTAGCTCCAGTTTAGCTCTTGCATGATGGAAACCAAGGGTGAGAAATTAAATTACTGATTCAAAATAACAAACACAGTGGACTAACTCTACACCAGATTGGTCCTACACCCATTTAGGGAGAAGATATACACTGGAAGTAGCTCTGGAAACTGAAGGGCAATACACTGGACCTGCCATAAAACCCAATGCTCCTTTCACTTGAATGCTTCCCTCTGTGGCATATATATTAAAAAGCAACAAAAAGTTGAGAACACACTGATGCATATGTGTTTCCAAATCTATTGGCTCTATCGATGACGGACGGACCACGCCCCGGAACTGCTAACCGTATCCTCCCCTCTATTCAGACCGATTGCGACTTAATGAGACTCTCTTTTCTGACCTGCTCCTCCTTAAAGACACAACCACCATCCTGACAATACTTTAACGAAAATGTGCCCACAAGTGCACCATTACGGTATTTTTCATAGCTAGGGGCACAGCTTTGAGAAAACACAGGGAAGCAGAAATTAGTGAGCTCACTAATCAAATTCAAGAACTGGAAACGTCACATAAGGCGAACCAAAATTTGACCACCTTCAAGGAATTGGTCGACCTGAGACGCAAACTAGCTACTCGCCTTCATCACTGCCTGCAGTGATCCCTGCAACATACCAAAGCATATTTCTACGTTAATAGCAATAAATGTGGCAAACTGCTTGCTTGCATTCCCAATAAAGAGAGAAATAGGTCATGTATAGCCTGTCTACGGCATACCCAAGGCCGACCACAGCGACTACCTGACAGAATACCAGCGGTGGCATGTGGATACTTTACTAAACTGTATTCGAAAACAACAATACCAGACTCGCTACAGAATGAACTGGGGTCGGAGTCTATACATGCGTATCTCAGGGACAATGTCCACTCAAAATTAACAACAGAGGCTATTGAAGCATTTGAAGCTCCCTTGATGACAGAGGAACTGGCGGCAGCGGTCAAAGCCATGAAACCAGGCAAGAGCCTAGACCCGGATGGGCTCACGGTACGTTACTATGAGCTGTTCACGGGCATATTGTTCCCACATTTCCTGGAGGCATTCAATTCGCTTACCCAGGGTCAGAGAATCCCCTCCCAGACACTGATGGCTAACATCACACTGATGCCCAAGGAGGGCAAGAACTGGCAAATCACCCTTTTGAATTGCAACTTAAAGTTACTCGCTAAAATCTTGGCTGCCAGGCTGTTACCCTATCTGCCTATGCTGGTAAAAAAAACGGACCAAGTCGGCTTTGTTTCTCAGCGCGAAGCTAGAGATAATACTGCAAGAGTACTGGTGCCGATTCATCAGGTCCAGAAAACTGGGGAGGACCTTCTACTACTATCCACAGATGCAGAGAGGGCCTTCGACAGAGTGAGCTGGGACTTCCTCTTTCGCACTCTATAGGCACTGGGAATGGGACCCAAGATGTACACCTGGATCACAGCGTTGTACGATAACCCCAAGGCAAGGGTCTGTATCAACAGGGCTTTCACCGACCCGTTCGAGATCCACAATGGCACCACAATGCTGTCGCTGCTGATCTTTGTCCTTGCCCTCAAGCCGTTCTTCCAGGCTGTAAGACACAACCCCGACATCAAAGGACTCCGAGTGGGACCCCAGTCGCATAAGGTGGGCGCATATGCGGATGACCTGAAATTCTTTGTTTCCTTGCCAGAGACGACCATCCCCAATATAATGCAGGAGTTTGATTGCTATGAGAAGATCTCCCAAACTTAAACCTCTTAGTGAGCTTCTAGATAGCGCACACCACACTTTTCTTCAGAGATTGAGGAATGATCAACTGAAACTGTTCACAAACTGCATCCCACAAAAACCCAACTTGGTTAGGGCACTGACCCTGTTTGAAACTCTAGGTGATGACCCAGGCCCACTACTGCATGCGGTATCCTATCTATATTCATTACTGTTACAAAATAGAAACCTTCCGTCTCCCCCGTACATGGGCACATGGTAATGGGTAAACTTTCACAGACCAGCAATGGGGCAAGATTTTTGACCTAATACATCACTGCATACTAGCCAGTAAGACTCAGGAGACAGCCTATAATATTTTGCCTTTATGGTATAGGATCCCATAGGTTCCAAGATATTTGAATCCAGCTCTGGGAGATGATTGTTGGCGCTGTGGGGCCAGCACTGGAATGTTCCTGCACATTTGGTGCACACTCTGGCCCTCCAGATGTTGCTGAACTACAACTCCCATGATTCTATGAATTAAATAGATAGGATGAGAATCATGGGAGTTGTAGTTCAGCAACATCTGGAGGGCCGGAGTTTGGGGAAGCCTGCCCTAGGGTAACACCTTTTTGGCAGGCAATAGATGAAATCTTAAACAAATTCTGTGACAACCCGCCCCCTACCTCTTACAGCACACTACCACGCCAATAACAGCATACACAAAATCCCTGATGGTTAGAATATTGAATATCGCAAAACAAGTGCTGCCTCTGTTCTAGAAAAAAGACATACCCCCTCCCTTGACAGTGTGGTTTGAGAAGATGGAGGAACTGACGTTTGCGGCACAAGACAGTTATCAGACTTATATGGACATATGGACGCGCTGGCTGGCGGTCGTTTACCAAGCTGACTTCCAGAGACTGCTTGATGTATGGACATCGGATGGGACTCTAGGGGGTAGGAGAAGAAAGGGGAGGTACACCGGAGGAGAGTGCAGGTGGGGAGGGAGGTCTCGAGTCGCCAGTCCAGGCAGTATAGAGGCCAAAGCTCTATCCCGACATGCTGCTTGTTGCCCTTCCATGATAGGGCTGCACGGGGAGGTACCCAAGCACCCAATACTGGAATGGGTTCAAGTCGTGCCCTGTGGGGAGGGCACTGGGGAGCACTAATACCAGCTAATGGCTTAATGAATATCACTGTGAGTAAGAGAGGCATACAGGTTCAAGCGGCCTATATAACTTTACCTTGTCCACAGTGGATCACACTCCAACCAGAAGCTGAGCCTTACTGTTATGATCTTATATTTTCTAGTTTTTATTTGTAATTTTCTGAATTGTCTATGGTATGTATGTAGCTTTCTTTGACGCACTGTCTCAGACTGGCACCTTTAAGAGTACATTGGTTAATTAAAACAACGTGGCTACATTTCAAACAAAACAAATAATAAAGGGAAACAATGAAGAAAGGTGAAAAGGAAAGACATTGGAAAAAGAAAGAGAAAGGGAAGGGAGGGAAAGGAAAGAAAAAAAAGAAAGGGGGAAAGAAAAAAGGAAAAGAAAGACAACTGTACTAATTGGGGACCTGCTTGTCCTTCTTTCTTGGCTTATTCCTGCTGTTGTTGAATGCCAATACAACTTTCATTTACAAAAAAAAAAACACACAAAAAAACACGCCACTACACCTAGCAACAGGAACCTAGACCCCTAGAAAAAGGCTTTTTCTCTCTGACTATGCTACAAGGATGAAATAAGAAAGTTCCTCCCCCTTCTTGGAGCCCTCAAGAATCTGCTGTCTGTCTGCATGTCACACAACTAGAATGCTTATAGAGTTCCAACTTCCACCCTGTTCCTTTGAGTACACCACTTTAGAGTCATGCAGAGCATAGGCTTGCTAAATTAAAACGGTGGCCTCCTCAGAGTGGATTTTCCTTTGGAGTTTCAATATTGAAACAATATTCCAGTTGCTACGCCTTAGAATATACTCTTAAAGGCTTACACAGCTTTCAAAACATATAACAACATACTGGAGTCTTTCATTTTTTGCAGATATCAAGTTCCAGTTATCAGTGGATAGCTCAGTGGATACAGCAGAATCCCAGAGCAGATAAGAAATTATGAAACCTCCATTGTATTCCAGCTATGCTCCAGTATCAACAAAATGTTTTCTAGAGATCAAAGAGGAAAATAGATGTCTCCCCTTGCAGACACAGAATAAATGAATATTCTGATTGCTCCAGTGAAATGTAGTGGAGCTGGAATCAAGCGATAGTCCAACATAAAGAAAACTAAATAGACCTGAAATTAACAGCACAGATGAGAGGACATATCATATAAGAGGTTCTCAGTACAGCTCCCTGCAAGCTAATTGTGTTCAGTTGCAGAACGTAGGGATGTCAGTATCATCGAATACATTGGGTGAATGTTTATCCCATAGAATAAACTATTGAATTATTGGATAGGTGGAGCCAGGAACTTGGATATATGTAACTGAAGCAGATGAATAGTAACCAGGATTATCTGAAGACTAAGCTGCAACACATGAACTAAACCTGGGGAGAATCAAGAACCAAAGCTAGTTGCACAATCCAATAATTGACTGCTATGCATTGAAAAGCTCCATGCCCATTGGGATGGAAGCACCATTCTTGCATGTGTATATTACATGAGGCATTGACATTCTAGAAATTGTCAGAATATGCGGGTGGATTCTGCGTATGCTGAGAAGGTAAATCTTGTACATATGATCTGGCATTTCCAGACTATTCTGTGTCCAATCATCAGAAGATTTGGTGTCAAACTATTCCTTTAGAGAGCTTCCAAGCTGAAGTTTTTTTTCCCTACAAAGACTGGTTTGCTGTATCAGGGCCTAAAATCAAGTGCTGCATTGTTTCCCTGTATTCATCCTCTGCAGTTTGAAACTTAGTGTCAAGCTGTCAAAATCCATTAAATGGTGAGATCTGTCTGGGACATAAAAAAACAGTTCTAAAAACCACCTTAATTTGTGGTTCTTCCCATTTTGTGACAAGAAGTTCCTAGTATCCTACCTCTCGTTATTAGGGATGAATTGATCGTATCCAGATGGTTGGGTATACCATACAACCTTCCACCAATCTTAGTGTCACCTCTATACTTCTATTTCTAAAGGCTCTTCCATTCATAACACAGGGCACCATCTGCTTGTCTAGCTTTTTTTGGATGAATATTTTTAAACTTTACTCAGGATCATTTTCCTGCAGGACTGTAAATGAGAAACCTGGTTCTTCAACACAATGCTAGCCACTGAAGCCACTGCTTTCTGCAATGTGTCTTCAAATAGAAAACAACATACTCAAATGAAGATGAACTAGGTTGTCATAACGTGAACAAGCCAGGGTTCTGGATGCAGCTCTTAATTAAAAGAAGCTCTGGACCAACCTACCAAACCAGGATATACCATTGTTGTATGCAATTTATACACTGACAATAATGGCTCTGTAGACTTTATGCTCAGATTGCACGTGTTAAACTAAGTAAGGATGCTGAGTATATCTAAACAACTCATAATGAACCACCAAACCATATACTGTTGAGCATCTTTGTACACTTCTAGTATACCTGATAACGATGCTGAGTATAGCGCTAACAATAATATAGTTGTCAAGCTCTGCAAAGATGCTGAATTGCGAAATGTTGATTAATAAGAAAATACTGGTATACATTAAATAAATGATACCCTGAGAATTGTATTCCATAGCAATAATGAATATCTGTGGTAAACATGAGGGTTAAATCCCCTCTCGTCTTCCTGACGCCTTTTCTCAGAAAGTATTTATCGCGCGGTTTGTGCCAGATGATCCTGTTTTCCGTGGGCAGAGTAATTAGTGATAGCTGAGAAAAGTGGGGAGGGAGAGAGAGAATGAGAGAAGGAGCGTGAGCACTACTGAGAGACAAAGGGTGAAAGTAAGAGGGAGACTAGAACAGAAGGACAGAGGGTGGGGGAGAACGCAAGTGGGGAGGGGGAGAGAAAGAGAGAGAAAATCTGTACTAATTAGCTGACACATTAAACAATGATTCACACTTCCATAAGGATCCAAATCATAACCTGCAAGCAACAGTTTGCCAAAGAGGACACATTTATAGGAATGTGATAGGCAGCATATAGGTATCAGATCAGACAGTTCCAGGTTACTCACAAGTACATTTGCTATTGCTTACAGACAGAAGCAGCCTGAGACCGACCTGGTGCACATGGGGTAACCTCCTGTTTTCCAGATTACAGGGACAAGATCTGATACTTCTGGCACATACAAAGTTTCCCAAATTGAAGTTTTGTTTTTTACACACAAGCCCAGTCACATTCCAGTCCTGGGTTATATAGGGTGACATCCTGACTGCACATTATGTTTATGCAATCAGCCCACGAATGGAGAGTGAATTACTCAAAGCACATTCTAAAGATATTTGATCTATATGAGGTCCCTCTTAATTTAATGGCCCTTTTCTTTCCTCGTCACGGTCCCTTTTACCATTGTGTTTTGTGTATTGAAGGGCAGACATCACAACATTTTTAATATATATTTGTGTGTTATCAGGAATGTAAAAGAGATGGGTTATGTTTTAAAGGAGTTTGCTTGCACCTGATCCTCCAGGAACTGCTAAATACCTGCAAGAAAAATGTTGGGAAGTTGAGAATTTTGGTGGGTTTTTTTTTTTTTTTTTGAGCTGAATGACTCTATGGAGCATGAGCGCCACCCAGTGGCTTACTGAGGACTTGATTTGTTCATTGATAAGTTGGATAGAAAATGCAGAAAGCAGGATGCAAGAAAATGCCTGAGTAAGAGATGAAAAGGAACACAAAGACCATCAATGAGAGAAATACACAGTGAAAAGCAGGGCCAGATTAAGAGCCCAGTGGGCCTGGTGCTGACAATTATGACGGGCCTAATTACAGAATCATATCGACCAAAAACAATAAAACACAGTGTTTACAGCAAAAAGCCTGACGGTAATGATTCTACTCACCAGAACAAATTCAATAAGCTGCAGTTGTTCTGGTGACTATAGTGTCCCTTTAACTATATTCATTGTCAGCCAGTCCACACAAGTTTTGTTCCCATACATCCCTCTTCAGTTTCCATACTTAAGTAAGAGTATGTGAAAAGTAGTTAGGGTTGCCACCTTTCTTTGAAAAACATACCGGCCTTACTAATTTGCATAATTAAATATGTATGGGTGATATCACATGATGTAAATCACAAGGAGTGACATAAGAGAAAATGCTGTAAAATCACCAAAAAACTACTTAGTTTGATTCTTCTGTATAGATGGATTCCTCCCAGTGCCCCCCATGTCTCCCATTGCCCTCTTGACTCAGTGCCCGAATGTGTTGATTACTTCAGGTCTCAGTGTTCCTATGTATCAGTGTCTCAGTGTCCCATGTGTCCCCCAGTGTCGTGTCCCCATGTATCCCAGGGTCCCCATGTCACTAGGACACTAGGAAGACGGGGAGACCTGGGGACACGGGGAGACCTAGGGACACGGAGACACCAGTGACACTGGGAGACTAGGGGATTCTGGCTGGGACACATGGGGACACTGGGAAAATAGGGGACACTTGAAGACATGGGGACACAGACACCAGGGACACAGACACTAGAGACACTGGCTGGGGGACATGGGGACATTGAGGCATGGGGCACTGGGAGACATGGGGACACTGAGACACCAGGGCCACAGACACTAGGGACACTAGCTTGGAGACATGGGGACATTGTGACACTTGAGGCACTGAGAGACATGGAGGCACTAGGAGACATTGGGACTGTGAGACACTGGCAGACTGGGGCACTGGGAGACTAGGGGGCACTGAGACACCAGGGACACTAGCTTGGAGACTTGAGACACTTGAGGCACTAGGAGACATGGGGACAGTGAGACACTGGCAGACTGGGGGCACTGGGAGACTAGGGACACTGTGTCCCCATGTGTCTGTGTCATGTCTCCCAATGTCCCTTAGTGTCTCAGTGTCTGCCATAATGTCTCCCAGTGTCCCTTAGTGCCTCAGTGTATGTCTCCTTGCAGCCTTTCCCCCCCATTCCTTACTTTGCTGAGCTGTAGGCTGTCTCTGCAGGGTGGGTGTTGCTGTCTGGACTCTCTGTTGCTGCACCCCTACAGATCAGTGAGTAGAGATAGGGAGGGATATGCTGGAACTTCCTATCCCTGCCTGTCTCCACATACAGCGACCCCAACTGGCCAGTGCTGGAATTGCAGAGTAATCTCTTGTTTATACTGAGAAAAATACCAGCATTTGTATTGCCAGTATCACCGCAATATTGGCACCAGGCAGGCAGCCTCAAATACTGGCTGTGCCAATAAAATAAAAGAAAGGTGGAATCCCTAAGAGTAGTTAGTGTGTGTGGAAAAAAAAAATGTAAATTTTTTTTTTTTTTTTTTAAATCTATGGGCCTAGTCTATGGGCCTGGGCCTGGGCCTGGAGCTGGGCCTGGAGCTGGGCCTGGAGCTGCAGCTCCATCAGCCCCTATGTTAATCCGGCCCTGGTGAAAAGGAAGGAACTTAACTATAAAGAAATTACAAAAAAGCAACAACAAGGTAGATGATTTAATGAAGTGACAGGAAAAAAAACTGAAATTACTTATTGGATTAATGAATTAATTTGCAAAGGCGAATACAAACTATACGGTTCATAGGCTGGATCAAGCTATTCCACCTTTGGATGTGTATTTTGGTTCAGCCAAGATTTGTTTTATTAAAATAAAGTTAATGGAACAAATTCAGACCAAGGGTTCCATACTACCAATAGAAACAAATACTCATAGGCCATGAAACTTGAAATTGTATGGGTGACTGAATCACTTGGTAACCTAAGAACCGGACATAAACTCACTCACAAATTTTGATCTATCTAACTTGAAAAATTAACCCTGTAAGCCCTGTAGGTTAGTGCTGATAAAGCAACATTATGACACACTGCATTGACATAAATATTAAATAAATGAAAGATGAATTAAAGAAAGAAAGTGATGGCCTGAATCCCTCTCGGGGGAGGGGGTGTGGACGTGGACATCGACATCGCTGCTGGGGGCAAGTTAATGGTTAAATTATTCAATAACGGTTTAACCCCTTGAGGTAAGAGTGTCTCCAGGGGCATCCTGGCACCATAACAACTTAATTTAGATAAAGTTGTTTTGGTGCTTGGAATGTCCCTTTAAATTCCCTGAATTGCACTGCATGTACAGTACAGGAGGTACTGGTGCAGTTTTTCAGATTTTTCCAAATACTTGGGTCTGCTGGGCAATTTGGAAAATGGAAGGAAAAAGAACCACAAAAAAAAGTTATTGTCTTTATTCTATATGTTAATAACCAAACAAAAACCTAGTGTGAAGTACTAGACCATTAGATACAGTAGTAAAACAAAATACTTACATAAACTTTTAAACTTAATAAAGAAAATAACGAGCTATTCCCTTGCTAATGGTTCACCGGATATAATCTCAACCAAGTCAATGCTTAATATCCCAAATGATCTATATGCTTTATTAGCATATAGTGACAGTGAGGGATCTTTTGACAATATCCAGCATATGCAACAAAGAGAAAACAAAATTTGGAGAGTGAACTGTACTCTGTTCAAAAGACTGATTCAAGACTTCTTATTCAGTAAAGAATTGGCCACAACACCGTAAGTAATTGAGGATTAACTGAAGTGTGGACAAAAGACTGATTTGAGAATTCTTATTCTGTAAAGAATTGACCGCAACACCGTACGTAATCGAGGATTAACTGTAGATGGTTCAATTATAGTTGTAACCCTCTGTTGATAACAAGTGGTCTCCCACAAGCTTAAAAAGTAATGGAGAGCAAAAAAACGGGTCGCAAGAGTATTCTGAGAACGGACAGCAACAGAAATAGCCTGCCCTTCGGTGGGTCCCCACTCAGAACTCAAGCTGGTTTTAGCTCAACTTATGCCATTACAGAGAGAACATATCTGAAGCATATCAGACTGGTCCCACCCATACGGGCAGTCCAGATCCAAAATGACAGCAAGTTCCCTCTGCACGAGAGACACAGCAACCCCAGACGATCATTTCAGCCTTGTTAGGCATCATCAGTGAGGCATAGCTGATATCTCTCTAGGCACCGTGAGCAAGGGGTCCACGTCTGGATTACCCTTTAAACTAATGGAGAGCAAAAAAAGGGTCGCAAGAGTATTCAGAGAACGGACCGCAACAGAAATAGCATATCAGACTGGTCCCACCCATATGAACAGTCCAGATCCGGAATGCCAGCAAGTTCCCTCTGCACGAGAGACACAGCAACCCCAGACGATCTCAGTATTCTCTTGCGCCCTGTTTTTTTCTCTCCGTTAGTATAAAGGGTAATCCAGTCGTGGACCCCTTGCTCACGGTGCCTAGAGAGATATCAGCCATGCCTCACTGATGATGCCTAACAAGGCTGAAACAATCGTCTGGGGTTGCTGTATCTCTCATGCAGAGGGAACTTGCTGGCATTTCAGATCTGGACTGCCCGTATGGGTGGGACCAGTCTGATATGTTTCAGAGATGTTCTCTCTGTAATGGCACAAGATGAGCTTAAACCAGCTTGAGATTTGAGCGGGGACCCACTGAAGGGCAGGCTATTTCAGCTGCTGCCCGTTCTCAGTATTCTCTTGCGCCCTGTTTTTTGCTCTTTATAAAAAAGTAGCCTAAGGCGTATCAGAGGACATAAAGAGGTAAGGTTATTTTCCTCATACACCAATTAAAGCTATGGAGATTAAGGTGGTTAGGTTATTCCTCATAAATCAAGGATATTAATAAGAATATAGGTTGCTGGAGAAATGTATTCCAGCCAGGGCAGTCTTTAACGTGGAGCAAACGGGGCAGCTGCCCCAGGCCCAGTTACTTCTCAACAATTTGCCCTGCACTCTAAGGAATCCCACAGGGTGGGCTTGAATCAGCAGGGGGCCTGGTTGGGCGCTGTGCTCCTTTAACAGCACGACCTGGCATCTTGCTTTCTGGCAGCATGCCTATCATTGTATGTGTCAGTATGTCTATCAGTGTATATGTCTGTGTGTGTGTCAGTATGTCTGTATATGTGCCTGTATGTGTGTGTCAGTAGGTCTGTCATTGTGTGTCAATACGTCTATGAGTGTGTCTGTGTGTGTATCAGTATGTCTGTCAGTGTATTTGTGTGTGTCTGTATGTCTGTCAGTTTATGTGTTTGTGTATTTGTATGTTGTCAGTCTGTGTATCTGTATGTAATCAGTGTGTGTACCTGTGTCTGAGCACCAACATAAAATACAAAAACACCCCTCCATTTAAACTTCAACATTACATACAAACACACTCCAGCATTGAAACGTCAACACTACATACAAACACACACACCAATTGTGTTAAAGACCAATATTATTTATAATCACACCCCTACATTCAAAAACCAACACAACCCATAAATGCACGCTTGCATTTAAACTTCAACACCACATACAAACGCATTCACACAAACATACTCCATACAAACACATGCTTATATTCAAACACACAAACACGGCTCAGTGCTAAATACAACCCTGCAACATGGGAAACTGGTAAAGCCCCAGCTTTCAAAGCATTGTCGGAGTTGCACGACAGATTGGTTTCTACCTTTGTCCAACCTTGCAATTAGAGGCCTAATAAACTTTTTGCACCAGAGCTCTTTATACTTCAGTCCCGCCACTTCATTGGGGTGGATGCCGTGATTGTATGCCAGGGAGTTGGGGGGAGCAGGGTCCAGGGGGCAAAAGCAAATGCTTGCCCAGGGCCTAATCATTATTAAAGTCGGCCCTGATTCCAGCATCATACAATGTCAAGGTATAAAGGTTTCTCATACACCAAATAGAGCTATGGAGATTAAGGAAATATGGTTATTCTTAATAGATCAGATGGTACTAGTAAGAAACCAGGTTTCTTTAGGAATGCATTCACAGCTAGGGATCGACCGATTATTATTTTTTGTAAATATCGGCTGATAATCACGGTAATACCGATAATGAGATAGGCCGGTGCTTCCATAAGGCGGCACAAGCGGCCACCGGCCTGGGGGGTGCTAGATTGGAGTGACCAGCAGGAGGTGGGTGCACAGTGCTCCCTCCTGCCAGGCACTCTGTGTAGCGTGGCCGAGCGGAGCAGTGCGCACTGCGGTACAGGAACTTGTTTCCTGTTCCCGGCTGGACTGACAGGAGGTGCTCACTGAGAGAGCACTTCCTGTCAGTCCAGCCTGGTACAGGAGACAAGACAGGGGGAAGTTACACTTTGGGAGAGGGGAGGAAAGGAGAGGGGAAGGAAAAAACACCATTGGACAGGGGAGGGAGGAAAAAATGCTATGGGACAGGGAAGGGAGGGTAAAGGAAAGAACACTATGGGACAGGGGAGGTAACAATGCAATGAGACAGGGGAGGGGGGGGGAGTGCTAAATACAATTATGGGACGGGGAAGGAAAGAACACTATGGGACAGGGGAGGGGAAACGCTATGGGACAGGAGTGGGGGAAGAACACTATGGGACAGGGGAGGGGGGAGGAAAGAACACTATGGGACAGGGGAGCAAGAAAGAACACTATGGGACGGGGAGGGTTGGGAGGAAAGAACACTATGGGACAGGGGAGGGGAGAACACTATGGTTTAGGGGGAAAGAACACTATGGGGGATAACAAAATGGGACAGGGGGGAAAGAACACTAGGGGGGGAGAGAGAGGAACCTTAAGGGAGGACACTAAGATACAGGGAAGGGAAAGAGAACCCTGGGGTGGGGGGGCACTAAAAGATAAGGGAGAGGAACATTAAGGGGAATTGGCGGGGGAGTGGGGAGTTCCTACCGCACATATTTAGACACAAACACCCTGCATCCACTACAAAAACACACTGCATCCACTATCCCCACTGCATCCACTACACAAACACATTGCATTCACTACAGAAACACACACACACACACGGCGCAAGGATTTTTGGGGACAAAGGCGAAGATGCATTTCCCCCCCCCTCCCCCCAAAAAATAATAACATCTTCACCAATGTGCCTCTTAATCAGCCCCTCTCCCCTCCCCATCCATTAGTGGTCCCCTCCCTTCCCTGTCCCTTGGTGTTCTTCTACCCTCCCCCTTCTTTCCTCTGTCTCTTGGTGTTTCTCTCACCTCCCCTCCCTGTCCCTTGGTGCACCCCCACCCCCTTAGTGGTCACACTACCCTTCCTGGTATGCCTCCTACCTATCTTGTAGCGTTGCCAAGCGGAGCAGATCCCCTACAGGAGCTTCAGTTTTCTGTAAATGGCCGGACTGACAGGGAGTGCTCTCTCAGTGAGCACCTCCTGTCAGTCTGGCCGGGTACAGGAAACAGAAGCTCCTGTACCGCGCTTTGCTCCGCCATGCTACACTCAGTGGTGTATATACACTAACAGTCACACACACTCAATGACAAACACACAGACTTCACTGACAGACACAGACTCACTCATCTGACACACACAGACACACCGATAGTCACACACAGACTCAATGTCAATGACAAACATACTCTCACTGATTTGATAGACACTCACAAACACAGAATGACAGACACACACTCATACACTGACAAACACACATACCACTGCCGCACCGGGAGTCCTGAAGGTGGCCTGGCAGGAGTAAGAGCTTCCCTCCTGCCGGTCACTGAAATCTTGCGCCTCCAGAGCCGGTGCGCCCTAAGGCATCCGCCTGTGCCGCCGTTTTGACGCACTGGCCCTGCACACTGCATTTACTAATCAAATACACTCACTGCACCTACTACACACACACATATAAATATTCTTGAAAGCATAAAAATAATCTGACTGGCATGTATATTTTGTGCATTTACCACTTAATAAAGAAAAGATTTGCAAAAAATGTTGTTTCTCTCAAAATGGTAAATATACAGAATATCGGTAAGCTATAGGCCATCGGCCTGAAAGTTCACAGATTATCGGTATCGGCTCGAATAAATCAATATCGGTCGATCCCTAATTCCAGCAACCTACAACGTGTAACATATTCATCCTCACCTTTCGGTATCTGCGCTCAGCGGCCATGTGTCAGTGTACTTTACCTAGCCACACGTCCGCCCGTGCTGATGACGACGTCGGCATGCGTATGACGTCATGCGGGGGGCGCGCGCGCACGTTCTGTGGCCAAAGGCCGATTTCGGCCAATCAGATTTGTCGTGGTTTACCTAAGTGGTTGTAAGAGAGTGTGTTCCTGAGCGTTTATTTCTGGTTACTGACTTTGGCTTCTTTTTGACTTCCCTGTATTCTGGTATCCCTGACTTTTGGCTTTCCCTCATAGTTGTGTCCCATTCTGTATCCCCAAACTCGGCAAGTATTCTGACTATTCTTTGGTACGTTAAGTCCGGCCATTCTAAGGCCCGGTAAGACGTTACCTTTTAGTCCTAGGTGTGATAAAGTTCTACGTGCTGGATCAACTAGTAATCCTGACACAACGTCAGGGTAATGACAAGGATATTAGGAATAAAAATACCCTGCGACCGGGTATGTACGCCAGTTTGCCAGCCTCTTCTCCTGGGGGGCCCAGGAGCTGGCCACCTCAGGGCCCCCTGAGGCTGGCAGTGCTGTCAGTGGGCGCGGGCGCGCAAGGGAGCATTCTCCTCTGAGGGCTCTCTGCCCAGCTCGCTCGCGCGAATCGCACTGATGCCGGAGCCGGAATATGACAGCATTCCGGCTCTGGCATCAAAAAGCGGCGCGCGAGGGAGCTGAACAGGAGGATCAGTGCTCCCTCGCCGCCTGCAGTCACCAGCCGGCTGCCCAGTAGCCCCACTGGACCCCAGGGAATCCCCTCAGCACTCCCAAAGGAAGGGAGGCCGGGGGATTACATTTAAAAAAAAAATATGTGTGTGTGTGTGTGTATATGTGTGTTTGTGTGTCAGTGTGTGTGTCTGTTACTGAGTGTGTTAGTGGTGTGTGTCTGTTATTGAGTGTCTGCTAGTCTCAGTGAGTGTGTTAGTTTTTGTGTGTGTGTGTTACTGTGTGTGTCTAATTGAGTTTGTGTCTGCTAGTGAGGGTCACTGTGTGTGTGTCAGTGAGTGTGTTACTGTGTGTGTCTGTTACTGAGTGTGTTTGGTGTCTGTTAGTGAGTGTGTGGTTGTCAGTCTGTCAGTGAGTGTGTGGTTGTCAGTCTGTCAGTGAGTGTGTATGTATGTCTGTCACCGAGTGTGTTTCTGTCAATAAAGGTGTGTGTCTGTTAGCTAGAGTGTATGCGTCTGTTCATGAGAGTGTGTGTGTGTGTGTGGTTAAAACCCCTTCAGCACTTACCTTTCTCCAGCGCCGGGCTCCCTTGGCGCTGGGGATCTCTCTGCCCCGATCCGCCTCTCAGCCCTGAATGCGCATGCGCAGCAAGAGTTAAGCGCACATTCAAACCGCCCATATGAAAGCATTACTCGATGCTTTCCTCTGGCCGTCCAGCGTCTTCTCACAGTGATTTTCACAGTGAGAATCGCGGAAGCGCCTCTAGCGGCTGTCAGTGAGACAGCTACTAGTGGCTGAAACTGCTATGTTTTCAACTGCAGGGTTAAAACTAGAGGGACCTGGCACCTATATCACTTCATTGAGCTGAAGTGATCTGAGTGCCTATAGTCCTTTAAGTATATGTATCTGCATGCAGTGGCGTACATACCACCGTCGCAGGGGTCGCAGCCCTGCGACCAGGTGCCCACCGCCATGTGTTGCGGCCCCGGCCCGTGCAGAGTAAGTGCGGGGGGCCCACGGATCAATTTTCGCACCGGGGCCCCATGGGACGTGTGTACGCTCCTGTTTTACTCTTGAAAACAGGAGCTGTTTAGTAATGGAGGTGAAGGTGGGGCATATGTTGATATTTTCTCTGCTAAATGTTGTAGAGTATATACATGAGTGTTTAATCCCTTAATGCCGTTACAGCGTTCTATGCCGTCCCACATTAAATGGGCTTTAAAGCCGTTGCGGCGGCATAGAACGCCGTAACGGCTTAAGCCCCCAGGAGCCACCAGCTACTTACCTCTGCCGCGATCCTCTTCTGGAGGGCTGCCGGACAGCCCAGGCAGCCCTCCCCTGGCAAATGAGGCCCCCGGGGGCCATGTGATCGCTCTCAAAGAGCGATCACATGGCCCCCTATAGCTGGCTGTGGATCTGAAATGTCAGACAGTCCCCCTGCTGGTGGGAAGTATTCAAAATAAAAAAAATACACATGTTAAAATAAATTAAATGCATTTTTATATATACCGTATATATTCGAGTATAAGCCGACCCGAATATAAGCCGAGGCCCCTAATTTTACCCCAAAAAACTGGGAAAACTTATTGACTCGAGTATAAGACTAGGGTGGGAAATGCAGCAGCTACTGGTAAATTTCTAAATAAAATTAGATCCTAAAAAAAAATATATCAATTGAATATTTATTTACTGTGTGTGTATGAATGCAGCGTGTGCGTATGAGTGCAGCGTGTGCGTATGAGTGCAGCGTGTGCGTATGAGTGCAGCGTGTGCGTATGAGTGCAGCGTGTGTATGAGTGCAGAGTGTGTATGAGTGCAGAGTGTATGAGTGCAGAGTGTATGAGTGCAGCGTGTATGAGTGCAGCGTGTATGAGTGCAGCGTGTGTATGAGTGCAGTGTGTGTATGAATGCAGCGTGTGTATGCGTGCAGCGTGTGTATGCGTGCAGCGTGTGTATGCGTGCAGCGTGTGTGTATGAGTGCAGTGTGTGTGTATGAGTGCAGTGTGTGTGTGTGTGTGCGTATGTGTATGAGTGCAGTGTGTGTATGTGTGTGTGTGTGCGTATGTGTATGAGTGCAGTGTGTGTATGTGTGTGTGTGTGTGTGTTGCAGAGCCTTGGTGGGGGGTGGGCAATTTTATTATTTTTTTTTATTATTTTAATTTTTTTATATTATTATTTATTTTTATTATTTTTAATTTAATGTAATTATTATTATTTTATTATTATTATTATATTTTTTTTTCATCCCCCCCTCCCTGCTTGATATATGGCAGGGAGGGGGGCTCTCCTTCCCTGGTGGTCCAGTGGCATTGGCAGTTCAGTGGGGGGGGAGGAGGGAGCTGACAGGAGCTGCAGGAGAGGTAAGTTACAGCTCTGACAGCCCCCACAGCCCCAGTCTGTATTATGGCAATGTAAATTGCCATAATACAGACTATTGACTCGAGTATAAGCCGAGTTGGGGGTTTTCAGCACAAAAAATGTGCTGAAAAACTCGACTTATACTCGGTATATAAAATATATATACACATCATATATATGTAACGTCATACGTAATGTATTTTAATATTAATATAAGTACATATATCAGTATTAAAATACACTTAGAATGACGTTACATATTTAAGATATATATATATATATATTTAATACATATATATATATTTTAATTTTATACGTATAATTACAATAATAAATAAAATATTTTTTTACAAAATGTAAATAAATTATATATACATATGTAATTTCATTCTAACTGTATTTTGTTATTAATATCTATATATATATATATATATCTATTTAAAAAATATAAATAAACGCAAATATATGTATAATTACATAAATAACTACATAAGTGTACACGTAGTCTTTAAATATTTTTATGAATATATATAAAAAATTTACGTGTATATTTAAGTAATATTTTAACATAATTATGTGATTTAATTAGTTAAAATTTGATTGACATGCCTGACAACCCAGGCAAAAAGTGCAGAGAATTTGAATTGCAAGCACTATATTTAACCCTGTAACTTTCCAAGACACAATAAAACCTGTACATGGGGGGTACTGTTTTACTCGGGAGACTTTGCTGAACACAAATATTAGTGTTTCAAAATGGTAACTTGTATTACAACAATGATATTTTTAGTAAAAGTGACGTTTTTTGAATTTTTCACACATGAATGGCACTTTTACTGACGATATTATTGTTGTAATACAAGTTACCATTTTGAAACACTAATATTTGTGTTCAGCAAAGTCTCCTGAGTAAAACAGTACCCCCCATGTACAGGTTTTATGGTGTTTTGGAAAGTTAGAGAGTCAAATATAAGGCTTGCATTTCATTTTTTTTCACATTAAAATTTGCCAGATTGGTTTTGTTGCCTTTTGAGACCGTATGGTAGCCCAGGAATAAGAATTACCCCCACGATGACATACTATTTGCAAAAGTAGACAACCCAAGGTATTGCAAACGAGGTATGTCCAGTCATTTTTAGTAGCCACTTACAAACACTGGCCAAATATTATTTTTTTGCTTTTTTCACACAAAAACAAATATGAACGCTAACTTTGGCCAGTGTTTGTGACTAAGTGGCTACTACAAAAGACTGGACATACCCCACTTGCAATACCTTGGGTAGCCTACTTTTGCAAATGGTATGCCATCATGAGGGTAAATCTCATTCCTGGGCTACCACACTGTCTCAAAGGTAACATTACTAACCTGGCAAATTTCAATGTGAAAAAAGCTGAAAAATGGAATGTGCTATATTTGACCCTTTAACTTTCCAAAACACTGTAAAAGCTGTTAATGGGGGGTACTGTTGTACTTGTGAGACTTTGCTGAATCCAAATATGTGCTTCTTTTTTTTTGCAGTAAAAGCTAACAGTATTATGACATTTACAGCTAAAATGTGAGGCGGAACTAAAATTTTTTGTAAAAAATATAAAATTTCTCAGTTTTTTTATTTTATTCATAATAAATTATGTTTCATATATAAATATTTGATATGAAATGAAAGCCCTGTTTCTCCTGAACAAAATGATATATAATAAGTGTGGGTGCATATAATATGAAAGAGGTGAATTACAGTTGAACAGACATATAGTGCAAATTCCAGTTTTTGTTTACATTTTGTTTTGATCAGAACGTGTACTATTGACTCCGTCCTGAAGGGGTTAAAGAAAAGCAGTCAGTGCAGGTTTGTAACCATTTGTTTGTGGTTCAAGTTTGCAGCAGCAGTTGCTGGTGAAGCCAACTACCTGAAATGAGTTTTTGCATGTTGGGATGTCTGTCGCAGGTCATCTCCCAGATATGCATAGAGTTAAATCCTCACTGGTATTGCTGTTCATATCCCATGAATCCCCTTGCTCAGCATAACATTGCCATGAATCCCCTTGCTCAGCATAACTCCACTAACATTGCCGTTGCCAGTATACGACTCTGGAGTCCAGCCTCTGGTATATCCCCAATGGCATCGTCCTCACCCTGTGCCAAAGCGGATCCTCCCACTTCTCCTTGAAACCCTGTGAAGGTGGAGCACGTTGACGTCACGCCTCCGTGCACCTACAGGTCCTCCACTGTCCAGCCACAGCCATCGCAACACTGACAGAAACACACACACTCACTGACACACACACACACACTCACTGATTAACAGACACAGACACATTTACACAGTCTTGCACACACTCACATAATTGTATTTATTGTTCCCTACCCTTGAGAGCTGGTGTGGGGCCTGGTGTTTAGTGGGGATCTTCAATCGGGGGCTCAGTCTTCCTGCTCCTGATGCCGAGTGCCGGAATTACGTCATATTCCGGCACCAGGCATCACTACAGAGGACACACGCGATGGAGCAGGAAGACTGTGCTCCCTCGCTGCCGCCACCGACCTCTCCTCTCCGTCTGGTATGTGGGGAGAGCAGGTGCCTACTCTGCCTTAGTAAACATGGCAAATTCGCGGCTTGCTGGGCCCCAAAAATAATTAATTGTGGGCTGCGAGTTTGACATGCTTGGTCTACTACAGACACAAACACTGAGAAACACACACTGACATACAGATACACACACTGACATACACAAACACACACTGACACAAACATTCAGATACACATCTATTAACTTACCTTGGAGGGTTTCTTGCTTGATGCTCTGGTCCTGGCTGAGGCTGATAGGAGTGAGCTTGCAGTGTGCAGCTCCCTCCAGCCTCTCTTCTCCCTCCATGCTGCTGTGTGGCTCTGCAGACTCCATGTTGCCTCCTCCCTCCAGTCCTCCTGTGCGGTTCTCTGTGAAGCAGGGAGGAAGTGACAGGCTGACCTCATTGTCAGGGAGCCACATGCAAAATGAGAGACTCCCAGAACTACCAGGAGACTCGGGATATCTGCAAGTGGAGTAGGAGAGGCAACCAAGGCCAAACAAATCAACAGTGTTTTTATGTGTATAAAAATGGGTCTGTATCAACATCTCCAAAGTGTCCCGAATTTTATGGAAGTAATTAGGGATTATTCTAGCCTCGGTGAGGGAATAATCTAAATTTTATTAAAGACAGGAGGCGAATATTTGCTTTACCTTCTTTACTGAAACCTCCAGCAGCAAAGAAACTTTTCAAAACAAACAATCAGAACAAAGCAACAGTAGTATAAAACCCCTAAGCAGGCTCTTCCACTTCCTCTTTCTTTGATGAGGTCGAGCAGGAGAGCAAGGAAACCAACGAATCCACCTTGTAGCAGACACATCCAGAGAAATAATTGTCAAGCCCAGAGAGAAAATAGATTACACTGCAAGAAAAAGGAAAACATTGTGAAAGTAAACTGTCAAGGCAAGCTGTCATATCCATACAATATCACTTGCACATAATACCTGATGAATAAACAAAGTCTACAGATCTTATGAAGACCTAGTATGTACCTAAACTAAAAGGCATTGACAAAACATAATTACAACACAAACATGATGAATAAAAATGCACACAGACAATCATCACCGAATAATAGAAATAACCTTTATTATGTAAAACAATGCATTCACAAAAAATAACAATATCCCCAATTAATTATAAGACCCAAATCCAGGGAGGGAACGCAAGAAAAGGGGGGGAAATATTCGCCTCCTGTCTTTAATAAAATTTAGATTATTCCCTCACCGAGGCTAGAATAATCCCTAATTTTATGGCAGGACAGGAGGCTTCATATTTGCAATTTTAACGCCCAAATAGTAGAACCAGAAGCAATATGACATAGAGGACTGAAATAAAAGGAGAATGGAAAAGCCCATTCCCTAAACCAAGCAGCGGTGTATAGAAAATGCAGAAACAGTTCAAAACGTCCGTACACAGAAATCAACAGCTGTCCATGAGTAGACGGAGGAAAGAACCAGATCCTGGATCTACACGGTCGTGTACAACCTGTCAGAGCCGTGGCCTATCCGGAGAATAGTGGTACAACACATAGGATGAATAGAAATTAAATATGTGTGGAGCAGAAACCGATGTACTAAACGGCAAGAAGGGAGAAGACACCACGTCGATACCATGACGTCAGAACGCCATGAAATACAAGATGTACTGGGGAAAACCGTAAGCGGAAAAAAACTGGCGCAGGGCAAGTCCTTGTCATCAGGTCATTCCTCAAGGAAATGCAGAACACACGATACCACTAGACTTGAGGAATAGCGAGAGATAGGGCTCCCGTAAGGTATACTCCTCTTGGTAGACTGCAGACCACGAGATCCTTACCAATGCCAGAATCTTGCGGAAACGCACATGAGTCGTCCTCTAGCTGACATAGGACGTAAATGGCCCCATACGATCCTACCCTGAGAGGGCAACTCAGCCAGACAATGGGGACAGCCATAGGGACCCAAACATCTCTAGACACCAGTCATGGTAGGCTACCCCTGTGGATCCCACACAGGACATGGAGACAGGGAGTCGTAGATTGCCTTCCCATGGCAAACTCCAGCAAAAGGGGAAAGCACGGAGGACTCCTCCGAAGTGGTGTGGCCAGGCAAAACGACACTCCCAGGAATTCAGTCTGAAGCAAAGCCCTGGAAGTAAACAGGATGCATACGCCCCGAAGGAGACCAAGCTTGGAAAACGCGTCCCTCGCCTTGCTGAGGGTCCGGCAGTCAGCTGGAGAACCGCTCCGTATGGCAGTTCGCACCGAATTCAATCATGCCAGTACTCGAGACCCCGGAGGGTGAGGCAACCAATCATTGGGGTCTCTCCATGGTCGGATGAAGCCGTCCGCCACATGAGTGTCTCGTCACAAATTACGAATACTTGTCCAGACGCTATAGATAGCGATCCTACGTGAGATCCGACTGCAGTCCAAAGTGGGCAACCAGTGATAGGTCCAGGCCGGAAGGTAGCGAGCAGTACTACTTCCCCTAGGAAAGCTGTAAACATTGAACAAACCTGCAGGTAGTTCCATGCAGTTGGCGTGAAGAGGTTCCTCCTTTGAACTCCAGAGTCCAGGCCGAAGTTGGTTGGGGTCCGAAACTCCTAGGTAGGCCAGGTCCCCCTAGGTCGGAGTCATCAATTAAGTTTTAGATGATCTTCGTCCGAAGGTCACATGATTCGGCCATACCAGGCCGAGGACCCGAGAAAGCGTCATGTTGGAGCGGCTGATAGTACCGAATCCTGGCGGTATGGCCTCGATGGCGAATAACAACTGGTCAATCGATCGGGTTGGGCCCCTAAGTGTGACCCGCAGGTTGCAGAGCATATGCCTGGCATTTTCTTTGAAGACGGACATCTTGGTCCTCGGGTGGCAGAGCATGCCTGGACCGAATATCCTATGAAAGACCAGAAACTGGGTTGACTGGGAGTGAGTCAGATTCAATATGTCTATGTTGATGGCAAAATCCATGTGGGTTTCTCTCACGTCCATTTGAGGGAGAGAACCAATCATCCACGCCGAGCAGCTCTGAGGGAATGAGTGCCCTCCGTCTCAAAGCGTCCACAGGCGACATATGCATTGGGAGCATGTAGGATGGGGATGGGGCGGGAGTCCACTCCGCCGCACATTTCGCCCAGCATGGCAACTTCGGAATGGACGCCTCTTTTGGTCATGCGTATTGCTCATGGAACGGTCCAAGGTTCTGTAACCTTGATCCCCGTTTTGCGGTTCTCAGGGGTAGAAACCAACTAGGCGATACCTATAAGTCATATAGGTACATTCCAAAAGGGAATTTAGTATTTTTCGCTTTCCAAGCTGTAACGCGCCATTTGTCCCGAGGAAACATCTGTGTCCGCGTGTCATCGACATCCAGTGGTTAGTCCCGGATAGAGTGCAAACCCTGTATCAGGCGTCTGCGGGGACCTTTCCGGACTCCGTCATGAAGACTGATCCTCTAGATGAATCCATCCGTTAGCCAACGCGTACCAGGGGTGCTCGGTGTAGCGTCTAGAATGGCCGGTGGAGTGTCCCCTGTAGGGTACCGATGGTTTCTGGCAGTGAGGTCAGTGGGGTGGCATGAGGACAGGCCAAGTGACCTTCTGGGCACGGGAGATTTGTCCATTAGTCATGATTGCATAACTGTCATAGAGGTAACACTGTTGGAGTGATACCTGGTGAGGCCAGCTGGGGGTCACCCAGCGTGCAAGAGGGGGTCACCCAACAAGCACAAGCATACTATGCAGTATAGGCCAGCAGGGGAGGGGGTCACCCTCAGTCTGAACATAATCGGACACTGTAGGTACAGTAGTGCCGTAGTGGTTAGCCGTATAATAAAAGTAGCCAGACATTGCCAGTCCAGCAGTGCAGACGGCAGGAGGGGGTCACCCTCATATAACCATAACCGGGCATTGCAGATCCAGCAGAGCTGTAGGTAAGAGGGGGTCACCCTCAGAGTGGTATCATAGAGGTCTGTACACCCAGTAGTGCGGTCAGCGAGAGGGGGTCACTCTCATTACGGTTATGACAGGACTGTATGTGGGGTCGGTTAGCCCCCCTGAGGGGTAGAAGGGTCCATACAGCTAGAAGCTGATGCACAGCTACAGACCACTCAGGCATAATAATATTAGGATACATTTGAAGAGTATGTATAGTGGAAAAATGTTAAGCCCCTTGCAGGAAGGGCAGCAAAACCTTGGCAGGGGAGCTAGGTGCTGAAAACAGACCATATAATGTTTGTTGAGAGAAAGGCTTGAGTAGCATATATCACATGTGGCATAGTCTTGTTACACAATGATTTTTAAACAAAGATATTTATTTGAGCAGTAATACCCCAGTAAATCTAAGATTCTCCTTAGTAGCAAAAAGTGTGGCAAGTTTACTGCTAGGATAGAGAACCTAGTGTGCAGTGTGAGCTGTGAGAGTGCCTGGGACAGATCCTGCTATCCAGGATCTGTTACATATGCAGCATGTGAGACAGGCACAGTAAGTGGGGGGGGATAGCTGAAATATTGGGCTATCTCCCCTTGTATAGGGAGAGGGAAGGCTGGCCACATGGCCAGCAGGCAGCAGGGCAGCTCGGTGGGTGAGACCGGGCTGTATGTGATGCATGGAGCCCATGCGGCTCCAACAAAATGGCCGCCGCAGCCACAAAAGGACTAGTGATGCCTACCGCGTGGTGCTCGCGCGGCACTGCCACGGCTGAAAAAGTTGCTCAGCAAGCGGCCAGGGGCCGCGGGGAGCAGGTGGGAAATAAGGGAGAAAGGGTATGGGCGACAGAGCCCAGCAGGGGGACCCAGGGAGGGGAAACAGAGTACAGGCACAGTCAAAGCATCAAAGCAGGGACACCCAGTCCCCATACAGCAGAGTGAGAAAAAACTGCATAAAGTAACCCAGAATAACAATAAGTCAGTGAGCAGTATCCAGAATCTATCATATAAGTAGCTTAAACACAGCAACAGATGTTAACAAGTGGTACAGCAGCTACATAGCATGGAGTGGTATAGGAAATAACACAGAATAAACTGCCCAGCGAACCCAGCAACAGGCTGGCTAGATAAACACAGCAGACAAACTGTTAAAATAAATTTAGCAAGAACCTGTCTAAATAAATCCAGCAATTAGGCTGCTTAAACAAAACCTATTAAATAGACTGATTAAACAGACTGTTCAAATAAGCAAGCAGCATGTAGGAGAAAAAAACAAGCCAGAGCAGAGACAACTCTGAGTTGGTGAGTGCTCACCTGGAGGCAGCAGCAAAGAAAGAGGAAGTGGAAGAGCCTGCTTAGGGGTTTTATACTACTGTTGCTTTGTTCTGATTGGTTGTTTTGAAAAGTTCTGTTAACTGTTTCTTTGCTGCTGGAGGTTTCAGTAAAGAAGGTAAAGCAAATATGAAGCCTCCTGTCCTGACATAAAATTATAGGTGACCTAATATACTATGGTGGCAGGATAGCAGGGTTTTTCACTTAAATGAGTATTGTTCATGAGGAATTCAAAATTAATTTAAAAAATGTAGGCCAATATGGGCGAACTAGAAAAATTCCTGAAGTCGGTTCTGTTTTGGCATTAAAATTTAAATTCCCTTTTAAATCACTTGGAATCCATGGCACTTCTCACTTGGAGGTTTGCCAAATAAATACCAACATACCAAAACTATTGATACCGGAGAAACTGACGGAAGCCAAGCACAGAGCCAAGCACAGGTTTCTTCAGGAAGGAAGAGATTCTTTATTCGATTCACCGACCGGGGCTCAGAGGGACTAATGTCACCAAAAACAGCAAAGTCTGAGCCCTGATCATACAGTGTAGGTCCCTTATATAGGCATGTAGCTCCTCCCATAATCAGTTCAACCTACACATACTCTTATCCATGAACCGAATAGAAAGGAAGGGACTAAATTCCTGTTTGACCACATGGCTTGCCCAGCACAATGGAGGAGGGGAAATACTCGTATATCCTGTATTCCTACACATGCTTCTTACACTACTGATTGTATTGTTGCCACGTGCAACCAACCGACCGATACATCAACATATGCAAGTGCACATACCACGTGGCAATCTTGTCCTAGTAAATTTATTTTTACTGAGATTCCACCACATTCCCCCCTTTGATGCTTCTGATATTTCATAATCCCAGATGCATCACTTAATCAGGGTTTGCTTACACCTCAAGTTGCCATAAATCAGAACAGACCCTTCGACTCCCTAAAGATACGAATCCCTCAACATTCCTCTTCCTGTACTAATTCTCCCTGATTTAGAGCCTCATACCTATATATAGCCATTATCTGTGCAGCAGCCTTTCTCTCTGCTATATTCTCTATAATGCCCTGCACAGACCTAACTACCAAAGGAATCAGACATGGTAGGAGAAATTAGCATGACTCCACCTACCAATGCCTTAAGTCCTCCAAACTGCTCATACCAATTACCAAACCAACTACTTGGATTATACCCTTTCCATACCTGGGTAGACACATGCGCTAGTTTAACCATATGGCTAGTAAGCTCAGCTATTGCTTGCCCTTCATCATCTATTTGCAGACAACAATTGCTTAGGTTAAACTTCCCACATACACCTCCCTCTACTGCCAATAGGTAATCCAAGGCTAATCTATTTTGGTAAACGGCTGTCCTCATCCTAGTATTATGTTTCGCTAGGAGATTGAGCGCTTGCGATGTTTCATTGGTAATTATCTCAACCACTGCCTGTAACCTTATAATACGGTTGAGCATATATATTGGGGTTCTATATCCAAAAGTACCATCCTCTGCCCACGTAGCTGGCCCATAATAATCTATAATACGCTGGGTAGGCCACTCATTATCTTCCCAGGTACCTATATCTAGGGGTCCCCTTTTCTTTCTATGATTCACATCATATACCTTAACTCCCAAAGTCTCTCCTGTTTCAATAGGCAACAAGAAGGATGGTTTGAGCATACCTAACACACATGCCCCTTCCCAGTGCTGTGGTAACTCCGAGTAGGCTTTCTTACCACAGATCCAGTACAAATTTGCTGGGGCTTTCCAACTAGATGTAGCAGATAGGTCAAACCACACATCCTTTAAATTGGTATAACTTGCAAACGGGTTAGGTGGTTCTGAGACATTTGAAGCTGACCACCAAGTTGTATTCTTTGTATCATCATCATAAGCTTTTTGCCCTAGACAAGTCAGTTCTCCTACAGATGTATTAAACATTATTCCTTTCCTTGCTATGCAAACATAACCTATAATGGAGGTCTTTAATCGCAACTCAGATTTACCTCTAACACTCATTTGATAATCAGCTTGAGAAGATGTTATCTGTTCAATTGTCTCAGAACCGGAATACATTACCTCCTTTGCTTCCCAGGGCCATTGGTCTCCCATATTAGTACCTCCACACACATAGCAGTTGGTTACATTAAGACTACCAGCAATACTCTCGGCTAGGTCAATAAACAAGTTCTTAGCATTATGGGGGATCTTATTCTCTAAATGTAAATGTAATATGGACTGACAGTGAGAAATAAATATACCCAATGGGATGAAATAACAGTAGGGCTGCGTCACATACAAGGGAGCGACTTATTAAATGAAACCGAAAAGATATAACTGGTATGTGAGCGCTCCAATTAATTATGCAGATCTACATAAAAATCAAGATGAAAATATCAATAAACTTAAAAATGACCAATCTCGCCGAGATCACCACAATGACCACCATAAACCACAATTGAATGTACTGGGTGAGTCTTATCTGAATCAGAATACTCTACACATATATATAAGAGTATAACAAAATATCATTTATTGTATAATAAACCAATCATAAAAAATGAAACAACATCTCAAAACGTCCAGTATCAGATGTAATCGTGATGAATAGTAAGGGGCCCCTTATTCATATTCTTGTCGACAAAGGACTGATGTAAAAAATCAGAGATGTGCACATTAGCATAAAAACTATATGTGAACTCAAAAAAGTTCAAGCAGTAGGCTCCAGTCCAGTCCGTGAAAATTGAATTTTCCCCCTTCCTCTAAAGATGAGAACTTCCATATAACCACTAGAATCTCGTGCAATACCTCATTTGTGGTATATCTGTTGATATGTACTTGTGACTTGCTATATGTAGGTCAGACTTCGAGACCATTAAAAGCCAGGTTCAGGGAACACAGACGAGCCATCAGCAACCGTGATAAAAAATCTCCAGTAGCCAGACACTTCCAAATGGCCCATGACAGTAACCCTTCACAGCTTTTAGTAATGGGCATCGAGCATATTGCAGAGAATATACCCAATAGAAAATTAGCCTTAATTACAGCAGAAACTAAATGGATCTTTAGACTCAACACACTTACTCCTAATGGGTTAAATGAAGAAGTGGAATGTAACATTTAAAATTTGGAAGACATACTTATTTGTCCCTGTGAGTGAAAGATCTTTCACTGTCTCTATATGTGGGAGAGGATGAATCGGGAACCACATATATATTACGATTCACCTTAGACCCCATGGTCTCTTTAACACTTATATGAATCCTATATGAGTGTTCAGCATTTTTTTCCAATGTTCTTTTTCTTAATTATACATATAAATATATATACAAAAATATAGTGCTCAACATTTATTTTAATGTTCTTGTTCCTAATCTAATATATATAAATAACAGATTTTTATAAAACAATTGAACTATATTATCATTATTATTATTTTTTTTAAAAAAAAAGGCTCACAAATCAAGATTGATTAATTATCTCTGTTAAACTTGAGATTGAAATACTTTATTAGTAAAAATAAAAGTAAAAATAAAAATATATTTTTAATCTTTATTTTATGTCTATATATATATAATTTTTCGATGTTAATAATATGAGATTGTCCTAATAAGGATATATGTTTTCATTTATTATATTTTGTGTTTTTCTATCCACTTGCAGCATATTTTATTTTTTATTTTAGATCTGTAATGATCTCAGTTTATCAATTAACAATTATGACCATTTACTTTAGATCTGTAATGATCTCAGTTTATCAATTAACAATCATGACCATTCTATGAATCAATTAACAATCATGACCATTCTATGAATCAATTAAGAGTGGGTATATAAACCCGGCTCTTAGACAGCAGACATTGTCTTGAAAAAGTCCTCCAGCTAGGACGAAACGCGTAGACGTGCTGTCTGCTACCTCACCACACCGCCGACGGATTTGAACTTCCCAGCCGATTCGTCCTTTACGACCCGCCATTGATTTTCGGCAAGCGACCTGGCGAGAACGGCCTTTTTCCTGCAGCCCTCACGGTTTGGAGTTTATGTGCTCCCAGTTTCTCACCCGATGGTCGGACGGATAGGGTAAGTTGCTGAAGTGATATCCCCATAGTTTTCCATATCTGGATGTGATTTTTCACCTTTGGGGCCATCCCTATCGCTTCCCTCTTAGTCTTGACCAGGGTGTTTGGCTGGTGTTTGAGCTCCCTCTCCGTAAGACGGCTTGGTCGTCTGGGCACTATCCGTTTATCCACTTATATATTTTTTCACGGACTGGACTGGAGCCTACTGCTTGAACTTTTTTGAGTTCACATATAGTTTTTATGCTAATGTGCACATCTCTGATTTTTTACATCAGTCCTTTGTCGACAAGAATATGAATAAGGGGCCCCTTACTATTCATCACGATTACATCTGATACTGGACGTTTTGAGATGTTGTTTCATTTTTTATGATTGGTTTATTATACAATAAATGATATTTTGTTATACTCTTATATATATGTGTAGAGTATTCTGATTCAGATAAGACTCACCCAGTACATTCAATTGTGGTTTATGGTGGTCATTGTGGTGATCTCGGCGAGATTGGTCATTTTTAAGTTTATTGATTTTATCTTTTCGGATCTTATTCTCTACACTCATCTCCTCGTAGAAAGAATGGAAAACCTGATGAGTCTGGGCTGCCACAGTATCGGTCTCTATCCCTATAAATAATATTGTCCCAGGATCCAAACCTGTCCCATATATCTGGAACCCAAATAAGTTTCCGAACCTATCTATAAACTGTTCAGGATTATTAATAAGTATATGGACTGGGTTACACTCCATAGACTTACAATACGGTTTGGTAGGCAACTTAGTAACAATCATATCCTCATCTACTGTCTGTCCCCAAGTTGCCCACCCTACACAAGACCAATATGGACAATAATTATAATTCTTATTTGGGCATTTTGGATCTATATACTTGTTCTTACTACTGGGGCAAATATACTTATCATTAGACCCATACGTTCTTTCCCATTTAAGATCCCCGCATACATTCCACGGTTTTCTACCACTTGATATCGCCTTACATGCATCAAATAGCAGAACACCCGAAGAATGTACGTTTTCTAGTATTGTCTTATTTATTAGGGTCCCCTGTGAGTCTCCATTCCGAAGGGTCAACCAAATTGTACGGGGTTGATACTCTGGATTGAAGCACTTAGGTTCTCCTACTCCTAAATGGCATACACTATAATCTATACCTAAGTATCTACACTTAGATACATATCCTTTACACTCATATTGTGAATGCCAAATAAGGGTCTGGGAAATAGGATTACCTGTTTTTGTAGTCTTAATGCAAACCTCACAGCCAGGTGTGTCAGTACCTCTACCTTCCTGAATAATTAAAAACACACATATATACATTATAAAACACATCACTCCTGACATCTTTGTCATCATTCTTCGACCGTGCGATGGCACCTCAGCTTCCAGGTTGTAAGGGCTGCAAGGAATGGAGTCCTTCAAGTCCTCTCTTCCCTTCACAGAGGTCCCTTCAAGACACTCTGGCTATGTAACGTGGGTAGGTGGTCAGGCTTTATTATGGCCGTCAAAACACCTACTTGCTGATCTCTTTGTTTACTCTTGAAGTCCCAATATCTCCTCGTCACTCCGACTGAGTTACACGCTTTAACCGGATCTTGCAGGGATTCTCTGGATCTGGTGTAGCTTGCCAAGAATCTACTGCTGCTGGTTTAACCCTGGAGTGATGAATCCACGGAGTCACTTCAGCCACCTTTATAGCTGTAGGGGTAGACAAATGAACAACATAAGGACCCCTCCACTTAGGCCCCAACGGTACACTGTTCCACTCTTTAATCCACACTTGATCTCCTGGATGATAGCTATGTACAGGTGGATAAATATTCACAGGTAATCTATCTTGTACCCATTTCTGTACCTCCTCCATAGTCTTACCCAACTCTACAACCTGCTGCCGGGTAATTCCTTCTCCCAACTGACTCAAGTCCCCCCTTAAGTTACCAAGTACGGGAGGTGGACGCCCATACATGATTTCAAAAGATGAAAGACCCATCCTTCTGGTAGGTGTACTACGAATGCGCAACAGAGCTATTGGCAAAAGAACATTCCATTTAAGTTGAGTTTCTTGACACATCTTTGCCAGTTGGTTCTTAATAGTTCTGTTCATTCTTTCCACTTTTCCAGAACTCTAAGGCCTATATGCCGTATGAAGTTTCCACTTAATACCGAGCATATGAGTCAGTTGTTGTAGACACTGGTGAACAAAGGCTGGACCATTATCCGATCCTATAGAACATGGTAGTCCATATCGGGGTATTATTTCCCGTAACAGAAATCGCACAACTTCTCCTGCTTTCTTTGTACGAGTAGGACATGCTTCTACCCAACCTGAGTAAGTACACACAACTACTAGTAGGTAGCGATGTCCGCCGGATTTAGGCATTACCGTATAGTCTATTTGGAGATCGGACATAGGGAGTCCTCCCATATACTGGACTCCCGGTGGTTTCACTGGACCTTGCCTTGTGTTGTTCTTGGCCCATATCACACATCTTCGTACAATGGCTTGAGTCAAGTTGGACAATCTTGGTATGTAGAAATGCTTCCTAAGAGATTCTTCCATACTCTCTCTCCCGGAATGTGTCCCATTGTGATAATTCTGGACAATTTCTACGGCTAGCGATGCTGGAATAACTATCCTTCCATCTTCTAACTGATACCACTTATTCTCCAGGTACTTCCCAGTTTCAGTCTTTAACCACACTTCTTCTTGAGCTGTATAAATTGGAGTCCATTGAGACAGAGGGGTTGGTATGAGAGCAGCTATACGTTCCACATACTCCTGTTTTCCTGATTCAGCGGCACGCTTGGCTGCATTATCTGCCATCCGATTTCCTTTTGTTACATCACCATCACCTTTCAGATGCGCTCGACAATGTATGATACCAACTTCTTCCGGTTCCCACACGGCTTCCAGTAGTTGTAATATCTCAGCTGCGTACTTGATTTCTTTACCCTCTGAGTTCAGTAGTCCTCTTTCTTTATACAAAGCTCCATGGGCATGAGTGGTTAAAAACGCGTACTTGGAGTCCGTGTAGATGTTCACCCTCAAACCTTCAGCCAATTGTAACGCTCGTGTGAGTGCGATTAGTTCTGCCTTCTGTGCCGATGTTCCTTTTGACAATGGCCGAGCTTCTATCACCTTTGTCTATGGTTGTCACTGCATATCCTGCATAGCGAATCCCTTCTTTCACATAACTACTGCTGTCCGTATAGTACTGGATATCAGGGTTCTGGATGGGAAAATCACGAAGGTCCGGTCTACTTGAAAACACTTCATCCATCACCTCCAGGCAATCATGTTGACTCTCAGTAGGTTGTGGCAAAAGGGTAGCTGGATTCAAGGTATTAACAGTCTCTAGATGCACTCTTCGGTTTTCACACAACATAGCTTGATACTTAGTCATGCGGCTATTACTAAACCAATGATTGCCTTTATAGTCTAGCAACGTCTGTACTGCGTGCGGGACTCGCACGTAGAGTTCCTGACCCAGAGTGAGCTTATCAGCTTCGGCTACCAGCAGGGCGGCGGCAGCTACAGCTCTTAGACAAGGTGGAAGACCACTGGCCACTGCATCCAGTGGTTTGGACATATATGCAACAGGTCGTTGCCATGATCCCAAGTATTGTGTCAATACTCCCACAGCCATTCTTCTTTGCTCGTGTACATACAAGTAGAATGGGCGTGTATGATCAGGTAGACCTAATGCTGGGGCATTCATCAATGCCTTCTTCACATCTTCAAATGCCTTTTGCTGTTCGGGGGTCCACAGGAAGGGATCGTGTTCTGTACCTTTTTTTTTTTCAATTCTTTATTTTTGTTGTGCCAGCGATACAAACGAGCCCGTTTTGCCACAACAGCAGGCACAGGCGAAATTAATTCTTACAGTGTCAAATATGGCATATAGATAGTCTGCAGAATATTATATTATTAGTAATCAGTCATTAATCTGACGAGGCAACAATAATAGATATAGCGACATCTGAAATAACATAAGAGTAGGTCTAGAGATTAAAGCATTGGTTTTCAGGCTTAGAGTGCAAAGATTGCTTGGGTGGGTAGTCATTAAAGTATGGTATCACATTAGGTAGGCATTAAGGAATGCCTAAGGTTATATGAATAGGATGCTTCACTACATGAAAGAGATCACATTTTTCTTTTTGTATGTAATTAAGCTTAATTTAAACCCTTAAGGACACATGACATGTCTGACACGTCATGATTCCATTTTATTCCAGAAGTTTGGTCCTTAAGGGGTTAAAGAGTATCCCGTGAGGGTGAGACAGCCTGGAAAGTATGCTTGTGGTGCAGGAAGATCATCTGTGTTAAGACAGTGTCAGTGCAGGCTGGGATATATACTAAACATAAACAAACTAAATAAGTATATCAACTGTAGTTATACTTTAGCTGGAGTTATAGTATGTAGAGTACATGCTGTAAAACTTATCAGTGAAAACAAGAAGAGCGTATTACATTTGCACATCATAGGTTGACTGTTAATTATAGGGTTAAATATTGGCTGTGCTTGTGTCTTGAGACTACTGGAGTAGTTAGGGAAAGGCAGGGCATTAGGGAGCGATAATTCAGGTTAAGTGAAACAAGTGTAAAAATTGGGGACTGTGTTAAACTGCGGTGGAATGAGTCCCTGTGGCTGCTAATCTTCACCCGATGCCTTTTATATGCTCTAGCAGGTTGCCCCTTCTTTGACCTGTTAGGGGTACTCCGCCATCTCGCCTTGCAATGGAGGCGCTGAAGCCTCTCCTGTATGGTCTCCGGATGCATAATCAACTTTACATCACAAACATAGCGTAATTACAGTGTTTGATCATATGGTGCATATTATTCTTGTGTGGAATGCGAGTTTGTCTCTATGGGGCCTGGCTAGAGAATCGGGAGGGTGTCCCTTGGTGAGACAGACGTGGTCCTTTGGTCTGGGTAGGTGCTAGTGTGTATGCTGGCGTCTGCCCGCAGGTGTGAGTTGGGTGAAAGCCTGGTTATTATGGCTCCGGGTTGTACGATGTGCGGTTTGCTTAAGCGTGTTTGTAGTTATCAGCGGAGCGCTCAGGTGTCCCTGCCAAAAAGGGGGGGGGGGGGGTCGGCTCCAGTGGTGCCGACCTGAGCTTTGGCTGGGGGTCGCCAGTGTTGTCGTGTGGAGGTGAGCGGTAAGTCGGTGGGTGTGTGGAGGGCTTTAAGTTGTGTAAGGGACTTAAGTGTGCTGGCTTACTGGTAAGTGTCGTTATCGGGGTGTGTTCTGGCCCCAGGCGGTCCGCACTTCGTGTGGGTAATGCTCGATGCAAGCTCGGTCAGTGCGGTCTTGCGTACATTCATACACATTAAGATACATTAAACATGAAACATTCCAACATGTGAAAACTATAAAGCACTGGGACTTTGTGGGTGTCCCCAACTGAGGTGTAAATCTAGCCTCTGGTAAGGATTGAGTGAAACTTGGGTGAATGTCCCGTGCCAATAGTCACTGGGTTTTAGTCCCCTGGGTCTGCTGTGGATGGGCAAGGACCTCTTCGAGGTTCGAACGGGGCGATGTTGTCCACATCCCACTGCTGCCTCCGCGAGTCGCCCTTCCCCGGTTCCGTCTGTGTGGTGATGCCCTGCTGGGTCAGGAACAGTTGGCCCTCCGCTGGGGAGTGTAGCGTGTGGGTATTCCCCTCCACAGTGACCTGGAGGGAGCGTGGTGTGCTCCAGCGGTACGGTGTCTTTCTCTTTCTCAGCATGCTGGTGATCGGGCGCATGGTTTGCCTCCATAGCATGGTAGGTTTTGAGAGGTCATTATAAAATGACAGGGTGTGCTGTTCAAAGGACAGGGAGGGTGAGTCCCTGACTGCTGCCATTATTGCCATTTTGTCCAAGTGTGTGACAAGTTGTAAGATGACATCGCTGTTCGGTTGTTGGTGCAGTCCGCCCTGCCTGTGGATTCTGTAAACATTATCTATCGATATGTGTCTGGCCTGCCTGTGCGGAAGTATGTGCTGGATCAGGCGTCTCATGTATTGTGGCAGCTACGGCTTTTCCACTGCGGTAGGGATTCCTTTAATTTTAATATTCTTGCTGCGGTTGCGGTCTTCGTGGTCTGCCATTTTTTGCGTGAATGTGGCTTGTGACTCTATGAGCCGCTTCTGCTCTGCGGCAAGTGTGGTTTGCTCGGCTTTGAGGTGAGTATTTGTCTCCTCTGCAGCTTTGAGTCGCCCTGTGAGTGAGAGCATATCTTCCCTCAGTATTGCTAGGTCCGCTTGGAACATCTTGCGGATGTCATGGAGGAGCGATTTGATGTCCCCTTTTGTGGCTGGGATGTTGTTCTCTTCATCTGAAGATTCCATATGCAGGCCGCCAGTATGGGGGATCTCATCCAGCGTGTCCAGAGAGGCTTCTTCCTCGGACGACGAGGTCTCCGCATGTTGGGCCGCCATTTTGGGCGCCAGGCGCGGGAGATTACCCTGCAAGTATTCCCCGATATTTTGGGTTCCTGAGGCCAGGGCTGCTTCTTGGCCCGCTTTCCCATTGTGGTATTGGGGTGCTGGGCGATGTTCCGGGGGTTTTTCACCCGGTTAGCTGTGGTCTTTTAGGCTTATTAGCACGGAGCTGCAGCTCTGCACGTCCGTTCAGTTTGCTGGCTTGGCTCCGCCCCCCGTTCTGTACCTTTTATAGCCACATAAAGAGGTTTCGCCAATATCGCATAACTGGGAATCCATATCCTACAGAAGCCTGCTGCCCCCAAGAACTCTCGCACTTGTCTTCTATTCTTGGGTATTGGTATTTGGCATACAGCTTCTTTTCTCTCTGGCCCCATTATCCTTTGACCTTCAGAGATATGGAATCCCAGATACTTGACAATTGGCTGACACAACTGGGCTTTCTTCCTGGACACCTTGTATTCTGCCTTCCAAAGAATGTGCAGTAGATCATGTGTTGCTTGCTGACATATCTCTCTTGTAACTGCCGCTATCAACAAATCATCTACGTATTGTAATAGTACACATTCTCCTGGGATGGACTTGAAATCCAGTAAGTCTTGACTTAAAGCTGATCCAAATAGGGTAGGTGAATTCTTAAACCCTTGGGGCAATCTTGTCCAAGTCATCTGGCGTTTCAAGCCCGTTACAGCATTTTCCCATTGGAATGCAAAGATACACTGGCTTTCCGCAGCAATTCGTAGGCAAAAGAAGGCATCTTTGAGATCCAAAACTGTGAAGTAGGTAGCCCCGCCCGGAATTAAAGCAAGCAGGTTATATGGATTGGGCACAACTCGATGTATACTTACTACCGCATCATTGACTGCTCTCAAGTCCTGCACAGGGCGATACTCATCTGTACCGGGCTTTTGAACAGGCAACAATGGGGTGTTCCAGGGGGAAGTACAGAATTTTAGGATACCATACCGTATGAACTTATCCAAATAAGATTGTATATTCTTCTTGGCCTTTTGTGGAATGTGATATTGTCTCAGGCTTACTGGATAAACCCCAAGCTTTAGTTCGATACGAATTGCTGGGATATTACGAGCAAGTCCTGGTGGGTTATTCTCTGCCCACACTCCTAAAGGAACTGGTGTTTCACTATGTGGCCTCCCAATGTACAGAGTTGACTTTTAAGAACCGGTTTAGCGGCACTCCTTCCAGTTGCTCCTATTACGGTGATAGTTCTTCCTGAAGGAGGAGCGACTAGGTCAGTCACCAACGAATGTTCAGCACCAGTGTCAATCATGAAAGAACTCCTTTTTCCCCCCTATTGCTACATCGACCATAGGCTCCGCTCGGCCAAGGGGGATGGAGCCCGGTCGGTATCAAAAGTCTTCCATGACTGTCAGCCAAACCCACAAAGTCTATCCTCTCTCTCTCTCGGGGTCTCTGCGCTGCTGGGTAATATCTATCTCCACTAACACTTCCTCTATTATTCCCACTATTTCCTCCAGGGCCTCCTCTTCCTCTATAATTATTACTATACCCTGCCCTAGGTCTGTCTCTCTCATATTGTTCCCTCCGTGGACACTCACTTTTCCAATGCCCTTCTTCCCTACAGTACGCGCATTGGTTCCTACTCAAAGGCTCCCCATTCCACTTATTCTCGCCTTTATCCGTTCCCCTATACGCTTCCTTTTCCCTTATATCTACGCCTGCGATAGCTACCGCTAGCATATCCGCTTTCGCATCTTTCGCTCTTCCTCCTTCTTCGTCTCTGTCTCCCTATTCATATAGACCTTATTTGCTATTTCCATTAGTTGGGTTATGG